>NC_134647.1:24665562-25265562 GCF_030463565.1 Pelecanus crispus
TGCGAGCTGTAGCCTCCGCGCGCCGCCCCACCGTCGGCGGGGACGTGGTGCCTGCCCGGCTCCAGCGCGCTGCTCCCACAAGCGGTCCGCGGGAAACGCTGCTGGAGGACGGGGCTGGCTCAGACAGCGGTGGAAGGCACCCGTGCAGCCCTCAGGGAAGGGACTCGTGTTTTTCATGCGTCCACCTTCACAGTCCCGCTGTCGCAGGCAGGCTGCTCGTGTGCGTGATGATGCCTGCGACCGCAGCAATCCCCTTTTGCTTCTGATCACATGGCAAGGGCAGCTTCTGGTAAGGCAAGGCAAGGCTCAGGACCGCTGTTATCGCAGAGCTCTCCATCTCAGCTGCTGCAGCCCGCTCTTCTCGGGGCACCAGCCCCCAGCACGTAGCGGTGCCCGCTGTTTACCGTTATGTTCCCCTCCGTGGCGGCACAGAGCTCCACAGCGCTGGATGTTAAAGAAAGGCGCTGTCAGGGGACAGATATTTTTGGTACCGCTGGGTGGTCTGCGTAGGTGTTAAAAAGGCCTCGCGCTTCTCCGGGTGAAACTCCAGCCAGCCAGTGCCTGTCGCCTTGCAGAGGAGTAAGGGCTCTGGCTTTCGGAGGAGGCACCCAGGCAACTGATAACATAAATAAATCTTTCGCTTGCTTTGTTTCTGTACGTTTTAAGACCATCTCTCTCGGAAGGCCTCCCCTCCGCCCCTGTTTTTTTCTGCCTGCACAGCTGAAACAAAACCGGCGGTGGAGCCACCTTCTCTCGCTGGAGCCTGGCTGGCAACAGCCTGCCCTGACCTGAGACACCAGCCATTGTTAAGGGTATAACACATTTACATATTTTGCAATAAAACATCAGTTATTTGCATTACTGTGTCAAGTTTTATTTGATTCTTTCACCTAAAAATGACTCATTTTCCTTTCTTGTATTTTAAAAACCAACTACTCTAAGCTTGTTTGAGAATAATCAAAAATTGCCCATTTAGCTAGAAGTCATTTTCTTTTCAAAAGGCAAATGTTATTTAATCTTTCAGCTGTTCATTGTGCCATCATAAATACTTTCTTTTCAGCACAGTTGTGGGGACTGAAATGAGCCCACTAATTGCCTCCCATTTCGACTGACATGTGGTGGTTTAGTGGAAAGAGAACACAGCGGGGAGAAGGAAATAGGAGGCTGAGAAAATGAGAGCTAATTATTTTCACTGCCTCATGTCAGGCTCTGTGTCAGCCTTGTTTTTACAAACTGGAAGGTTTAGCACTAAATAAAACAAACTGGCGTCATGTTTTTATATACTGGCAGTGTCATGGAAGCAGCTGCACATCTCAAAGACAATATAATGCCTGCATTCGCATGGACACCATCTGACAGCCACTGTGAGCCACTGCTAATGAGGATATCACAGTGGTGCCAAGTGAAAGGTGCTGAATTATGTATGATTCTTCATCAGTGCAGCAATAGTCCTGTACATCATTATGAGACATTGTTTTGCTGAAGAGATTAAAACATTCTTAGTTCCAGACCCTGCAACCTATACACGCTACAAGAGGTTATTAATGGAATTTTTAGGGAGAGTTTCTTGTGGATTTCTTTTTGGTTAAAAATATCTCATGGGACAAAGCCGTGGTGGGTCATGACACTATATATATAAAGAAGAGAAGCAAATTAACCATAATTGTGTTATCTTCCTTTAAATCCAGAATAATAAAATACAGTGTAGCAGGGTGATACATAATGATAAATAACCCAAGTGCTGTCACTAGATGTTCAACTCTAATGCCTTTAAAACAGCAGGTTTCAGCAGCTGAGATAGATAATAGCTAAGAATGTAAAGGAGCTTCTGGGGACCTAAATCATCAACATGCTACTACTTTTAGTACCAGCATGACCAACATTTTTTTCGTATTTGTTTCATCTTGCGTTACATCTTACTTTTCTTCTAATATCCAGTTGCCTGCTACAATGCTGTTTCCATTTTTTCTTCAATCTTAAAAAACCCCAAAGTTTATTGCAACCACTGATTTTAAAACGAATCATGGATTTGGGCCTCCTTGAAAAATGAGGTGTCTCCCCAGCAAGAGTTTTAAGCTGCTGTTGCAGGAGACGTGTTTGTTGTTTAAAGCCTGTGCCTGATCTTTTTCATTTCCCTTTTGGTTTTTGTTGCAGACGTTAGCACATAGGGGGTTAAAGGAGTATTCTCACCACAGTAAGCTGGAGACTTAATTTTTAAAGCGTTCTTATTTTCTGTTTTGAAGCTGAGAAGTGGCTCAAAATACGTGTGTGATTCGCTTTGCTTTTCTACAATCATTTGCAGAGGGTGCTGATTTATTTGCTTTGTCAAAGTGTTATTAGGAAATATTTTTCACACAAAGTTTTGCTGGTTGTGCCTCTCAGATTTTTTTAGAAAAACAAAAGGCTGTAATTCTTTATTTAAATCAAAATCGAGCAGGTAAATACTGGGGAGTATTTTAATGCTTGAATTGCAAGGTGTCCAGGGAAATCTCTCTGAAAGACTTGTGTAAGTGTATTTATCAACAGACATTTTGAACAAGCCATTTCCAAATTATTTTCCCGCATACGTCTGGTACTAAATGTAGTCTCGATCGAAGAAATCTTATGGTTCCAATTCATCAAGGAATTGAAATACGTATACTTGATTATTCTAGCCAAATTTTTGCTTAAGTGGCCGAGCATCTCTCTTCTATTCATTGCTAAATAAGAACCTAGAACTCAATTGGAAAACAGGGAAATATGTCTCTTTCTGCAGCACACGAATCTCGCATTATTTACCGTGTGGTTGAACGAAATGTCTTACTTTGTAAGACAAGTAGCCACCTACTTATCTTAGATATTTCCCAGGTGCCTGGATTCAAAAGTCACCTAGCTGCTGTCTTTTCTCCTTCCTTCCTTCTCTCTTTCTTTCTGTCTTTTCTATCTTTTCTCTTCTTCTCCCAGCTTCTCCTTCCCTTTCTCTCCTCTCTTTATTTCCCTGTCTTTCTCTCTTTCTCTCTTCCCCCTTTTCCACTGATGATTTTACAATAACGCAAAATGAAAACCTTTCCAAATAAAACGAGACACGTATTTTTGAGTCACCAGAGAGGGTACGCTTAGTGTGGTAATTTGCCCTTTTGGTGTCTGTGCGGTGTGGCTGGAGAGGACTCCAAGGAGGACCGAAGGTTTGGGGGCTGGATTTGAAGGACGGGAGAGCGTATTTCTTTCTCTGAAGCTGCAGTTCGGAGCCAGGGAAGGCGGTGTTTGTGCAGGGCTCATGCATCCACAGCTGCGTGGGGCAGCCTGATTTGTTACCGCACGGAGAGGGCTCCTGCGTCTGCAGCGGATCCGGCGAGGGGCCGGGCACTGGCAGGTGCCCACCGCCTGCCAGACCCTGGATTTACACAGCTTGTCAGCCTTTTCTTTAGAGATGGTAGTTTGATTCATGTTGTTTATTAAAACGAGCTCACGTTTGTCAGATCTGGTCTGTAGGGAGATGTGAGTGAACGGCGCAAAATCCTGAGTCGTGAAGGCACGGGATCACTGGCACAAGGTGTGGCGCTCGGGCGCTTGGCACTGGTCTCATGGCAGGAGATGCTCTGAATTAACTGGAAGACAGTATTTTCTGTCAATGTTTTGTTCTCTCCTTGGCTCAGGTGTTTTTGTAAAACTTATAAATATCATCAAGCATCTTGTCTCTAACCTCAGGTTCAATCTGCAATAGGAAATCCAGGTAGCATGAATTTAGGAAGTCCTGCAAAAAAGTCTGGCAACAAGGATGGTGTGGGCAGGGAGAGGAGCACAGTTTGACAGGCGAGGAGGAGTCAAAGACAACTTGCTTTGCTGCTGATGTTCAGTTACATAGCACGTACGGTCCTCAGCCAACATCAGGGCCAGTGCGTCGCGCTGTACCTACCTGGGAAGAGACAGGCGTAACCCCGGGTTAGCTCACAGCCCAAAAAAGCAAGACAGAAAAAGGACGGGCAAAGAGATACACTCCATGATTAGGAAACAGAGGCACAAGGCAACGTCAGTGCCTTATCAGGTTGCACAGGAAACCAATGGCAGAACTGGAAACTGAACTCAGCGCCTCCGAGTCTCAGTCCGGTGCCCTGACCGCTGGACTGTGGTTCCCATTGCTCAGACTTGCACCAGGGCGATGTGAAAACCAACTCACATGTCCACTCTGCTCATAAAATGCTGAAGCTTTCAATGGGGACAGATGGACACAGAGGGCCAAATGCTTTCATAAGCATAATTTGTTGTTGTGGTTCGGAAATGATTATACTCCAGTTTTCTTTTATCTTGGAATTGCCAATTCAATGCCTGATTGAAAGCTTTGAGACTTCTGAGGGCTGAGCTCCTACGTTACATTTATGAGAGATGCACGTGCAAACACTAGCAGATAATGGCATGTGCGAACGGATACTTTTTAGGCTGCTGTACGTTTGTGTGTGCAAATAACTGCTTACGCAAGCCCTTGGCCCTAAGCGGCCATCTGTGTCCCCATTGAAAGTTTTTGCATTTTCTGAACAGAATTGAGAAGACTGCCTCCTGCAAATGCTGAGACCGCACCTGCCTGGCCAGCGGTGCGCGGCGGACGCAGACCCTCCTGAACTCCCGGCATGTCTGGAGGAGCTCCTGTCTCTGTGAAGGGCAGGTCCCCTCCTGCCCGCATGGAGATGGAGACGCTCTGCTTCACTGCAGAGTTGTCCCTGTTGTCCAGCATTCTTTTTTTATAATTCATGGGATCGTAAATGGAAAACGTACAGCCCCTGTTGCCCCTCAGGGGACTGATTTTTGGAGAAGCTCGGTGCGCCGGACAGTATCTAATCCCCAAAGCACCTGCTGGGCACACCAGCAAGTGTTGGCTGGTTTGCACCGTGGACAGGCACTCTCTGGTCCCCAGTGGGAGCCTCCCTGGCCCCGGGCACGACCCCCGGTCCCAGCGCTCAGCCCATGTGGAATGTCGTGCAGGATGCTGCCAGAGCCGTCAGCTTCTGCCGGCTCACACCTGTGCAGTGGTGGGTCTTGGCCCCATGTTCAGCTCATGGGATTATTTAAGGATACCTTTCATTGCTTTGGTTTATTAGACTCACTATGATTATTTTTTAAGCTGAGCTTGCTTATAATTAATAGTGCAATTGGAGGTGAGCAGAAGTTGAGTATGCTCAGTGCCTCACTGGGCACTCAGTATCTGAAATAATTAGGCTGTAATAACCGGCTCATCCTCTCGTCCATTATTTGAGCGACTGTCTTAAAGGCGTTTCACAGACCCCTCTGGTCATTTGTTCCCGGGTTCGGCGGGAGTATGTCCTTGGGGCGGGCTGCCAGCACTGGCTGTGAGCCCGAGCGACAGCTCCGGCCGCTGCCCTGTGCCTCCACCGCCACGCGGGCGTGCGGAGCTCCCGCGCCGCCCGCTCGAACGGGCTCTCCGTCCAGGTGGGTGACGCCTCTGTCCTCCTGGGGCCCTTCAGGGGATCCCCACCTCTGAAGACATCCAGACCTGTCAACGTGGCGACTGTCTCTCAGGGTGAGCTAAGAGGAGAACGAACAAGAGAACCCGAGGGTTTTCCGTGATGAACACTTTTACCGGAAAACATGCATATCCTAAAATACGTATATGTTCCTTATCTTTCTCATTGGGTTATTTTTTCCCCCCCATATATTGAGGATTAGGTTTTGGGTTGTTTTGGCTTTCAGTTTGGTTTCATTTTGGGTTTTTTTTTTTTTTGTGTGTTCTAACAGTCCAGCATTCTTCTTTTATAATTCATAGGATTGTAAGTGGAAAATGTACATGGAGATGGACGGGGATGAAATTGCAATAACCTACATAAAAGATGTGACATTCAACACTAACCTACCTGATGTAGAGATTTTAAAGATGACAAAGGTATTTACAGCCTTAAAGCTTTCACAAATTCACAGATCTCAAACAAAGACATTAAAATACCTCAGCAGTCGACTTTTGTGCTTGCGGAAGCTCAATCTCTTGACAGCTTTTAAATAAAATGCACATTTTAAACAGGTTTGTATCATAATAGGAGTTAGGTATTTTGGTTCTCTTTTAAGCTGACAATAATGTTAACAATAGAAAAATAAGGGAAGGAACTAATTTATATTTTCTTGTTTTAATTCCATGTTATGTCCTCTGAATTTATTACCCCTTTTAAAGAAAAGAATGTTCAAAAAATTACTTTCCTTTTCAAGAGAAGAAAGTGATTTAAATGTTCCAGTTTGAAACTTCATGTGATTTGTCTGGGGTTTTTTTCCCCTCTCTTTTTTTTTTTTTTTTTTGACGTGGTTTTAGAACTTTTACATGGTTCTAAAACTCCCTCTTTCATGCAACAATGGGTCACAAAGACTAAAACTCATCAACAGACAGTACAGCACTGAACATCTGCAATTCAGTGTCACTGGGCATTTTACCTCATTTCAGAACCTGCCTGTAAATACCTACCAGCCAGCATTTAGACTGCTTTTACCGTAAGCAACGGAAGCTTTGTTAATGCAGAGGGCATTCTGTTTGCTGTTATTTTAATTGTTTGCTTTTATTAATATGCTCCACTTGATAATAGCTAACAAAATTAATTTCTAAATGAAAAAATATACAGCTTGATTACCTATTAGAATGCTGCTCTAATGTGCACTGATAAAAACCCCCAAACTCCTGAATGCTTTTAACTGTGAATTTTTTGGGGAAAATTTTGGGGGAACCTTTGGTTATTTTTTTCTAAAGGAAAAACTGAAAATCAGATTCTCAACAGTCAGAATTTTAAGGAAAATGTGAAAATACGAGTATTTGCCAAAAAGGATTCTCATATTTCATTCATGCTAATACTATTTTTATAGTTAGTGATTTCTGGAACAGCAGTTGCATCATTATTATTATTATTATTATTATTATTATTATTATTATTATTATTATTATTATTATTATTATTATTATTTTGTAAAATAGTTTTCTGTTTAATTTTCATCTTGGACATTTTAATTTTTTCCTTAAAAAAAAGAAGGCTTGAAGTTAAATAAACTAATAACTAGATAAAATAACATTAACTTTGCACATACTTCAACATTTTTACATCTGTCAGGGAATATCTCTGAGAATCTCTAGATATTTGCTCTTGCTGGTCTCTGTAAATCTAGCAGAAAAAAACCCTGTACATGCACAAGAATGAAAAAGGTTTATGCCCCCAGGAAAAAATTCCATGTTGTCTTACCTACTGTCTGTTATTTATAGAAATCTCTTCTCTGTTCCCTTTTGTAAACCAGGAAGTAAATAATTCCAAAATATATTGTTTTGTCTCCTAAGATTTTAAGAAAAGTATTGATGTTAACAATATGGAAACAGATGAAAAAAAGGCAGATGTTGAAAATATCTTTGGGGTGTTTCAGAAGCAAGTCAGGAGATGAACAGCACCTTATAAAACTACCACCATGTTTTTTTCAGCCACCGTTTGTAATGGAGAAATGGATTGTGGGGATAGAAGAACACCAGTCAGTAGAATGTGTTGTTACGTATGAGGTAAGCTCTAAGAAACAAATAAAAAAATTGTTTACCCAAGATAAAACCTACATGGGAGGTGTGGAAATAACATCCTCTGGCTTTGTTATATCCTATAATTCAGTCTCAGCAGCCTGTAATTAATTGTAAAATCTAAAGTTCAGAGCAAAAGCTGAATGAGGTTTACAGAGACAGTGTCCTCAGACTGCCTGGGACGGCTCATTTTCTCAAGGACGAAAACTCCTTTTGCTTGAAGTGTAATGGTCAATGTGGTGTGCAGTACTCAAAGAGCCTGTTTTTTACCTTTTCAATGAAGTACTAATTAGGAGACCAGAGGAGCAACAGGAGAAGAAAGAAAATGAGAAGTCAAGAGTAAAATAAGACAAAATAAAACCTGGAAGACAATTGAATGTGATAGAAATTAGCCTTTGTAAAAAGAGTTTGCAGTTACTTACAAAAGTGTTTTTATAAAGACCAATGCAGTGCATCACAAGGAGACTAATAATGAGATTCCAGCTCTGTCCTGAGCAAGGATTCAAGCAGTGAAGGAGAGAGGGGGAAATCCTGGACCTTGCTTGCCTGTCTCAAAAGTGAAGAACAATAGTTTTCTTTCAGCCTGAAGCTTCTCACAGGAGTCATAGGCCCTTAACAGCAAATTGAAGAGCTTGATACTCCAGGAAAGTTTTGTGGAGGGTCCCCCTGCAAGAATACCTGCTTAGTCCTACCTCTTTTAGCAGAAAGCACTGCCCATTTGACGCTTATTTTAATACAACTAGGAAAATCTATTTTTGTGTTTGTAGAGGAAGGCCTTCAGATCTTTCCTCTACATGGTACATGAATTGAAATAGTTATTCACTACCACATTTTTAGCATAATCACAAAATACCAGCCAAAATTATCTAGAGTCTAAAAATACTTGAGAACTGGCTAAGTGGCTTTGCAAAACAAACTCTATATTGAAAATGCTGCAGCCGCCCAGGCACTAGTGGAAGTTCCCTCAGAGCTTAGTGGGTTGTGTGTTGTTATATCCTCATGTGCATTTTGTCCTCATGCATGTTGTGTCCTTCCTGAGCAGAGTGATGTTAGAGCTCCCAAAACCACCAGGCACATCCAAGCTATCTGCTGGAGCAAGGTGAAAGCACAGGATGAGGTCGAGACAGTACAGCTCATGATACAGACCTCGCTCCCCAACTCGGAGGGGAATTCACGAAGCAGATCCGACTCAAGTAAGTCAGTACATGCGAACTTTATTGCTGACATGGGCAAGGCATATACAGGGAGAACAGCAAAAAGTCAATGCCATGACTCTGTTCCAACAACAGAGCACATCTTGCAGCGTCAGATGGCATTGTGGTCCCTGTGGTGTCTTCATAGATGCATGCAGGAGCACCCTGGCATGTCTGACTTAGCTTAAAGGCTAAACCTTGGGTAGTAACATGTTCTATATCACAATGTGATTTAAGGGGGATGACTTGTATGGTCCTATAGAAAGCATGCTGGAAGCAGTCCATGGCAATTAGCTACAAATCTTTCGTCTACTATAGTCGCTTGCAGCTGCACATCAACAGCAGACATAGAGCTCAGATCCTTCTGCTTTCATTTTTTTTGCCGTGAACGGTGGGAGAGCTTATCTGTCCCTTTGGCACATGGAGGAGTTACACGAAGGTACTAATGCATTGTCAGCACCCAAGTGAATAGGCACAGTTCAGAGGAGGTGGGTTACCAGCCAACATGAAAGCTGTGCCTCAGCTCTAGCAAACCTTCTGACCTGTCTTCTTTACCAGACCACCTACCCTAGGTTTAAAACACCACCAAATCCAAGCAAAAGGTAAGGGTAATACCTTAGAAATTACTGAAGGTAATACCTTCAGAGGCTAAAATAACCAGCAGTGAGGGTACTGCCTCTGTGGGCTGCCACATAAAGCATTTCATTCAGTGTACAGAGTTGGTGGCTCAGAGACTGTACGAGGGAGAAGCCCCCCAGCCCACGAGAGGCGAGAGGCAGCCGCACAGGGCACACTGGGAGGTCCCTGCTGGGCAGCTGGTCCCTAGGCTGGCGACCATGGCTGGTCGTAAGGAGCAGGGACTGAACAACCTGAGGGTGCTGAAGGGAGCCCCTCATTCAGGACAGCTTCGGCACTGGTCCCACAGGGCATGTGGTGGCCACCTGAGAGTTGATAACAAATGAAGATCCAAACTCCAGTCCTGAGCCTGCTGCTTCCAGGTTTCTGAGGTCTGTCTTTTACATCCACAGCCTTGGTAGGAGGGCACAGGGGAACGGCAGAGGAGATGGTGTCTAGCAAGTGCATTTCAGCATGCATGTTTGTTTTGAAACTGCGACTTTCAAGGAGGTTAAGAAGCAGAGAAGGCAATTCCCATCTGTCTTTCCGTGAAAGGAGGCTCATCTCCCAGTGCAGCCAGAGCTGGGACACCACCACACATGTGGTGGTGTCACACTCGCACTTCGACAGGAAAGACAGTTTCCTTTTGACATATTTGACATTAAATTGAAGTGATTTAAATCTCTTGGGATTCAAGCAAAGTCTGGGGAAAGGAGGAATGGAAGAGACCATCCATTACATCTTAACAGGAGCAATCCCAACAAGGACAGAGCCGCTACCCAGCTCCCACAAAACTCCTCACAGCCAATGCAGCGTTGCAGTGAGAGGCAGAGGGCCCATGGTGTAGGGATTCTTTTCCTGGAAAACCAGCAAAAGGCGAGAGAGGAGCTAGGGTCCTCTGTTGAAGATAACATTTCGGTCACATTTATGCTGCTTCAAGCTGGCAGGGTTATGCTTTCCTGTTGGAATGATATTAGCAATTTTTAAGGACAAATCATTCAAATCTCTCTAGAGCAAAATTATTTAAGCTGCTCCCTAGGGGCTTTTGGCCAGAGCTGTGGCCTCAGATAAGAGGAATTCCTGGTCTCTGCTCTACCCATACAATAGCAAACCAGGCAGCCCTCGCAGTTCAAATAGAAAATTTACAACTATTGTATTTGCTACAGGCTTTCATGCAAACCACAGGACTGACTTTCAAAAGCGCTTCAGTCTGATCTCTGGGAGCTACAACTTTAGTTACGATCCCGGGGCTGTGACAGTAGGTGTGAGGGAACTGGAATACCCCGAGTTGCTCGCAGTCAAGCACTGTCTGGGCTATCCTGGCTGAAGCCTGCTGCCTCACCAGCTTTTCCACATACAAAGCTGATCTTCTGCGTGAAGCTGGACAGAGTGGTATAGCTGGGACTTAGACTCAGTATCTGGAGCGGGCAAAGTGGATTGACTTCTGAATCTGTAGTAATAATAACAATTGAAGTGGGTCTGGTTGTTGTGGTGTGTAGCAGTTTGAAGAGAAAACGTAGGGAGAAGAGGTGAGTTTGGCTGCCGCAGCAGGGATTTGCACTGCAGTCTGCACCACCTCCGTCTGTGCGGTCGGCTGCCAACGGCGTGACCGTGCCGGCTGGGAGAGACACAGGTGGAGGGCAACGCTGCAGTGGTGCCAGCACCTTGGGGTGCCCGCCCCATGCCTACTCTGGAGGTCTCCAGGCTCTTTTGCAATGAAAGGTGGCAAAATCTGCTGAGGCTGCCAAGAGCATGACAGGAAATGTTTAAAACCAGGTTGGGTTAAAAACACTGGGAGGCACTTGGGAGTGGGAACCCAACTGAACAGCCAAATGGATGGTTCAGTAAGTATCTTCTAGTCTAAGCTCCATAATCTGCAATGGCACCAGAAATATTCGTGTCCCTTGCTGTTTTAAAACTGCAACATTATGTTCATAATGTTGAACATACTCAAACCTAGGACTATTTGCTGCAATGTTGGGAGTGAAAGGGTGGTCTGAGATATGTTGAGGTTCTTCAGAGAGAAACCCTGGTACCTAACTTCACACCTTCAGTAAACCAGAGAGCGGTTTCCATCAATTCACAGAAAGCTGACTCCGTTTCCATTTCTCCGCCAGGCATCGACAGCCAGTGGATGCAGACGCTGCGGATGCACCAAATAGCGAAAGCCATTTCTCTCCAGCACGGCCACCCCCACAGCCCGACCACCGTCACCCACTACCTGCCCTACCTTCGCAGCCAGGACTCCTATGCCGCTGCCGTGAGGAGGACGCGCGGTCCCGTCAATTACCAGTTCACGTCCATCAGCCACTCCAGAAACTCCTCTCCCCTCTCACACAGTTTAGTAAGAAACCTCTCGAATCTGCACCTGAACTCAAAAGGCAGCAGCACCTCCAGCACGGCCTCCGACACCCCTTCGGAGAGGGACAGGTCTGCCGGCAAAGGCAGAAACGCCTCGCACAGCGGTAACTCCCGCAGCTCCTCGGACGGGCGGCACAGCGGGACCAGCTCCCCGGTGCCGCCGCGGCACTCGGGAAGAGCCTGCAGGACTTCCTCGCCAGCGGCCCCCCCGGCCTCCCAGCACCACAGGTACCCCCGCAGCCCTCCCCAGCCCAAGGCCATCCCGGGCATGCCCCTGCAGGGCGAGAGCGAGCCCAGGAGGGGCGAAGGGGAGAGCAGACTCGGCGACGGGGGGTGGATAAAGGTGCAGCATGCAAAGAAGTCCCACAGGCAGATGGCCGGCAAGCCGGGGAAGGAGAGAGCCAGGGGGAGCTGGCGGGGCCGGAGGACGTTCTGAGGGAGGAATTTGCCCCTTTATTTAACAAAACGTTCAACCTAGAGAAGGTACGCCCGCTCCTATTTAATTCGCTGCACTGAAGCCGGGATGCCGCCTCCCTCGCTGGTGGCCTGGGGCCTGCCAGCGGAAGGGGAGAGCCGCCTGCCTCTCCTCCTGTCACGGTCAGCGCCGGGGGATTTCATGTGGTTTTCTCCTCTCCCTTTGGCTGCTCGTGTTCTCGGTTGACTGAATGCGCACTGATTTGCTTAATATTTCAATAATAAAATCAGTAAGGCACAGCTGGGTGCCATAATAAAAGGCTCTCCGTTTCATCCTTAGGGAAGGAGTTGCGCTGCTACATCTCCCCTCGCCTCGCTTATGTCTCCAGATGCTGAGTCTGGCTCTGAGCAGGGTCTCCTCACCCCTTGTTCAATCTGCCTCTGCCAGGGCTATCAGAAGAGGTAGTATTTTTATCAGACCAGCATAGCCTGAAAAAACAGGAAAGCAGGGAGATTTTTCTTCAGGTCTACTAGTAGCTTCACTTCTCCACTTCCAGCTTGCCGTCTCCTCTCAGGAATTTCTCACCTCGCTCTTTACTAAAAGCCCTGACACCAGCTACCCAACACCACTGAGCACACTCTGTTGCATACATAGTTGTCATAATCAGGAGGAGAAACAAAAACTAGGCTTTATTCTTTCTGGGAAAAAAGTAAAAGTAGAGGGAGAAAAAGGCATTGCCTTTATCATAGTTACATCTAACCCCACTGAGGTCTACGATAATGTTTATCCCTGGGCAGCAGGCATTTTTTAATTGAATTTTTAAATGTGGCCAGACTTGTGTCGCTTTTGTCTTTTAGTCTTCAGGTAGTAAAGACAAGGTCAGCAAAGTTTGTGACTAATGTGGTCTTTAGCTCCACCGAGAACAAAGACACAGCTGTAGACTCAGCAAGTTTCTTCATGGCCTTTTCACTCCAAGTTGATTTCACACAATTAGAAAAAAAAAAAAACAACCAAAGTTAGGGCTTCCCAAGATGCAAGAGGGGAAAATAAAAAGGAAGAAACAGATAAAGGAAGCTGAACCCAAGGCAATGCATGGTACCCTCTGAAAGCCAAGAAACTGTAAATTAGAGATGCCTTTGAACAAGTTGCTACATACCATCCATGCCAAGCGGTGCTCGCTGCCACGCAGTTGTGAGCAATGCTGGAGGAGGTGCTGGCACATCACCACCCCGATGACCCCCGTCACTGGACATTCAAAAGGACATATAAATTCCCTGCTCCACACAAAGGCCACTCTTGGGGGTACATGCAGCTCTCCTCCCTGTGATTCCCACCAGCTCCAATGAGGGCTAAGCCCCATGGTGGGTTTCCCAATACCTACCAGAGTGAACTGGGACTCACATTTCATTAATTCAGGACACGGTCCACTAAAACCAACAGAGCAGGATGCAACTGATACCGGGTGTCAAGAATTGGATCTTTGTCATTTAAGCACCTTTTCCTCCGACAACAGTTAAGAGCAGAAAAAATAGTAAGAAGCTTTATCTAGAAGGGAATGGAGCTGCACGTGAAGCTCTGTGATAACAAAGCTTGCTGCTTTCTTGTGGCTTCAAACTGGTTGAAAGCTAGTTAGTAATCCAGCTTCTGGCCCTGGTTTACTGAATCTGACAACTAATTTGGGGGACGTGGACAATCCACTACTGGATGTTTCTCTGTCGTAACTTAGCAGGAGACTGGCATTTTGTCTTGGTTTGGGGATCCTTCCCTAACATTTCTTGCCATGACCCAAATGGGCTGGAGGATACCAGCTGATAGTAACCTCACCTGAAAGCACTTGCTAGAAATGTGCTTGTGTTATTAAAATTTGGATATGCATCTCAGGAAGCAAGATCTTGTTTCACAGTTGGGTCTGCACAAATCCTAGAAAGACACTGCAAGAGTCTGGAAGGGTACATTTCTCCTCCAGGGTGATGAGGATGGCAGTGTAGTTGTACAAGCCTGAAAACAAGGCCCTACCCAGCAGACACTGTGGACTGGTGGTGGCAATTCAAGATTTATCAGCTGCCTGTGGTTGATTGTCAAGATGTCCAGCAGGATTCCTCTGCTGTTTGTAAGCAATTTAATACTGTGCCTAATTTTAATCTGCAACATACTGTCTGTCCACATCTGTTGTATTAACGTGTTCATTAGCATTTAAAGGAGTGGATGGTATTGATCATGCCTATTAAAATTAAACAATCATGCAGTAGTGACTGATTAGAAAACCTCTTGCTGCACCAGCATTGCTGGTTAAAGCAACAGTTAGTGAACTTGTCAAAAAAAGGAAAGTCTCAGCGAGATCTAGTTTTCCATCTCATTTTTATCACTCTTAATGTGGCTACTCCCTATCTTGGTAATAATTCATTATAAGTCAAAATATGCTTACATTTTCACCAAAGCCGAGCAATTTATTTCCATGTTTTACCAACATGCAGCTAGAAGACCACGCACAGCAACGTGGAAAATGACACAGTCTTGGGCAACTACACCTCAGCAAATGTCTGCTCTCTGGAAAGGAGCCATGCTTCATTTTCTTAGGGTTTTCTTACAAGTCTGTTAAAGCCAATCATATTTAAGTACCAGTATGTCTACATCAGCACACTAGGAGCTGGACACACTGCCCTCCATCCATACACACATCCTCGGCAGTGCTACGCCCTCCCTCCGTGGCTGACTCTACAAGTGGCACAAAATGTCACTGCTGTAGAGCTGCCCCTTGTTTTCCTGGCTCTCCTTTCTGTTGGTCTTCGTATCGCCGTGCGCTGATGTTGCTGTTTCCTTAATCCCCAATGGTACCTGCATTTTCCTTTTCCACAGTTTAAAATGCTCTGCATTATAAGAAGCCAGCTCTGGGATGGCTGCTGGAATGGATGAGGAAAAATAGCGGAGAACTTGTGAAGGCAAGTTCAGAACTCACTCAAAGTGAGTATTTGTGTCCAATGGGGAGAATGTTTACAAAATCAGATACAAATTTTCTTTTCTTTTTTTTTTTTAATTAAAGTGGAAGACTCTGACTGCCAGAGTTTACACAGAATCTGTTTGTTCGGCAACATTTTGCTCTGGATCTTATGGGAATCACAAGAGTTGCCCAGCTCCCTCTGGATGCCAGACATTGGCAGAAAGGTTTCAGGGTGAACAGCAGCACCTCTCTCCAGCCGTTAGTTCTTAACCCAGCTGGCGGGTTGGGAGAGAGGGAGGAAGTGGTGCTCAGCACAGACAGGAAGAGCAGGTTAACCTCAGCATTACGGTCCTTGGTTTTCTGAAACTTTACAGGCTTCCCCCCACAGCTGATGTTCTCATGGCATGAGCAAAAATGATGCTAAGACTTCTTTCTTTTTTCTGCCAACAAAATGTGTGGTTCAATTTTTTTAAGCTTTTTTTTTTTTGTCTTTCCCATATACCTAAGGATGTCTTTAAAGAAAAAAAAAGAAAACAGGAGAATGGGCAGCAGGCACTTAACACTGAGGTTAGCAATCATTCTCCTTTAGCTCAGCAAGGTGTCCCACAGCTGGGTCTGACCCTGGTGGATATTGGCTTCCAAAGTACACAAATTTCCCCAGCAGCACTGGGTTACCTGCCGCTACCATCAGAGGGACTGGTTGTAAGAGGCAAGTGTCCTGGGGACCCGCTCCGCAGAGGGACCAAGAGCCAGCCCAGCAGTCTGGCGCAGTGCTGCATGGGGAAGGGGCCGAGCAACTGCGCTCTCAAGGTGCGTGCTCCCTGTGTCTTGCAGGTCGGAGGCGTGTGCGCTGCTGTGCTGCAAGCCAGCTGGTGGTTCCAGCACCTGTGAAACTCTGCTCCTAAGCATAGCGGGCAGCATGTGAATGTGAGACTCCCTGGAGCAAAAACATTGCCCAGTCCTGCAAACACAGACCGCTTTTGTTCACATGCAGCCAGGGCTCAAGGGGGCTGCCCATCTGCAGCTTGCTCGACAGAGCCAGAGGCATTTCTGAAAGGGGGAGAGCTGCTCAGAGAGCTTTTGTAGCTGCTCATCTGCTTGGGTGGGGAGAGGATGAAATGGCAGAACAACCCATCTCCCAGCTCAGCCCCTCACACAAGCCCTTCCTTTTCCCATGGAGCCTTGGCAAATTCACAGAAGGATGTCTGTCACAGAGGTGACAGCCCACTGAACAGTCCAAGGGGCCCCAAAATCATAAAGAACCCCAGGCGGTTCCTAACCCTAACCCTTTGTGACATGAGTAGACTGCCAATCCGTCCTGGGGCAGCGGAGCTGCAGAGGTCGCTTTTTATGGCCTGGGTAGGAATTTCACACAGCTCAATGATTGATTTGGGCAGCGCTGTAATCTCTCTCTTGTAACATTTCTAGTTGTTGCTTTGGCCTCGTATTGATTTCAGAGCACATACCGAAATGTTGTGCCTGCACTGCGCTTATCAGGAAAATAAACAGACGTAATGGTCAGAGAGGAGGGATGGGGTGGCCATCTAACCCTGTTTCGCTGGGCAACGTGGCTGCCAGGGATTCCACCTGTCCGACTGCCGCCACAGTGCGCTGTACCTCTGTGCTGGGGGGAATCTGGTCAGACTGACGGGGTGGGATGGGGTGACCGTGGGACCTGGTCATCCTGCGCTGATGCTGCTGAGACCTGCCTGTAGCAGGGGGGGTGCCAGTGGCCCCTCTTGCCTCCCCATCTACACCTGGATCTCAGTGATGCAATGCCAGCAGACAAAACACTGCCATGCTCCCAGGAGCGGTGGGTTTTAGGGCTGGGGTTGACGGGTGTCGTTGCTGCTGGTTGATTATTTCCATGAAATGCTAGGGAAAGCAAACCCAGTTCCTGTTCAGCTGCGAGGGGAGAGCGCCTGTTTGCGCCTCCCCCAGCGCTGCCACGGCTGAGCTAACGCCCCATGAAAACCTGCTTTCTCACTGACATCGGTGTGAAACAGGGATAGGTGTTTTTGGACATTGTTTACTTTTTAAAGAAAATATTTGCTACTGCAGTTTTGCTCTTTCTAACCTGCTGCCACTGATCATTTTCTAGCAATTGGCCATGTCTGACAGCAATGCCACCCTCCCTGGGCACACACCAAAACCCCATAAGCTGACTGTGATCTGGCAACTTGCTGAGCTGATTTAAGGAGCAGAAGTTGCCCAAACCCTCTGAGTTCCCCCTCCCTCCTCACTCAGAGCAACAGCCCCCGGCTGGGGCACCCCTCACCACTGTCCTCCTCTCGAGCTCAGCTGATGCTGCTGAGGATCAAACCCCAAGTATTTTAAGACTTTCTATAAGCTTGCTGCCAAGAATACTAGACCATGCATCAAAGATAAGCACTTGATTTTTTTGATTGTGCTAGAGAATACACTTTGACCTAATTATTATTATTATTATTATTACTTTAGGCTGGGGAAAGACGGGCAGTTGCTTTTGTAATTGTGGAAAAACCCCAAACCAAGAGACCTTCTGACATCTCACATCACTAAAATGGAACCAAATAGCTGTGCTACCTCTGAAAATTACATCTGACAGAATTATTTTCTGTATATGTGTCCACCATAGAAGGGTTTTTACATAATTTTCTTATCTAATGAAGTGCCAAAGCTTAGCAGTTCAAGCCAGTTTGTTGCAAGAAGTTAGAGGTTATGGAGGAGAAGTCTATTATGCCAATAACACTAATAAGGGTCTGCCAAGATCATGTCTGAGTATGTGTAAACACAGGGCATTTGAGATGAACGTCTTGGAGGACAGAGGAATGGTGCTGGGAGGCAGCGGCAGCACAGGGTAGCTGAGCACCGGGGGTAAAGCGTGCGGCCCCTCTCTGCAGCTCCCACCCCAGCACCACCTACGCTCCCCCCAGCCTCATCCCATCGCCCCCGCCCCGGCCGCCTGCCAGCCCCCAGGGTCAGTGCCTCCTCCTAGAGACTTCATGAGGCGGTTTTGCAGGTGCTGACGGACTACAGACACGAACGCTGTGCTACACAGAATGAAGTGGCTTAATACACCTGGGGCTCAACATATACGTTTACTTTCCTGCCTTAGCAAGAAAGGTGAGGGCTCCCTGCAGCAGAGAGGGCATTTCCCTCGTGCTGTGAAAAAATGCAAGAAGGGCCTGAAACCTCAAGGTGTGCCCTGGGGACCCCCCGGCAGGCAGTAGCAAGCCCCAGGGGGGGCTTTCTACCTATTGCCCCCCTTCCTCCCTCCTGAAGGAGCTGCCAGAAGAGAAGTCCCTGGGGAGAAGGTTAAGCCACCACCTGTCCCCCCACTCCCATCCTCTCCCAGCAACCGCATCTTGCTGAAGGCTGGTGGAGGCGATGCAAATCAACATTCACAGAGAGGCAGTGGCAAAGCTTGTATAAAAGGGCAAAAAACCAGACTGCAGTAAGCATTTTTGATTATTTTCTGATAGCCTCCTGTTTCCCACAGCTATGCATTTGCAGAACATTTTGTAAGCAATTTCTTTATGATGTGACTTAATCTATTTTGTGTTTTCAAAGGGAAATATAAATCAAAGCCCAAGAGTGAAAGGGCTGGGATCTTGAGCTTTTAAAAGTGGCTACTGCATATCAACAACAGCTACTTTTGATCAGCATTTTTTGCTGTGCATTTTGTGGAATGGCTACAGGATACTCAAATGAGCATTATAATTACACTCCCATAATGTGCATCACAATGCTCTGGGCTCCGAATGATCTGCTACGACGTATACTTGGAATAATCATTAAGATGTCTATCAAAACTGACCACATTTCAGCCATTCTCTTAGTGCGCTGATGAATATAGGTTCCTAGAGGCATCTATCAACTGCACTTTTTCTCTCCCTGGGCTGTATTTATTCCTTTGGTTTTCCTTCTCTTATTCTTTCCATTTTTATGGTCTTGCCAGTTTGTGTCAAAGAAACACGGTATCGGATAGGATCAGACATGACCACCTTCAATTCAACATGCAGGATGCATTTGCACCCAGCCTTTAATAATAGGGAACTTACAGCAAAGCACAAGGAGATGCAAACCTGTTAAATTAAAATGAGAAAATATATTTTTCCTTGGAGAGAGAAAAAAGGAAAAAGATACCAATTGCATTGCAGAGGTATTTTATGGAGCTGGTACAGTTGGTCTTGGCTATAAACTGATTATACACACTAAATGTTTAAATTTACATTTATTGCACAAATTCTGGTTCTACCTATCAGAGCACAATGTCGAAGTATTTACAGTAAAAAAGTGCTTCATAAAAATTAATGTCCAGCAAACATTTAGAGGTCTAACTATAATTAAATCTCCAAAAGCGGCCATCCTCCTTCTTCTGTATAAGAACAAGTGTCCTTTCTGGGTTGCAATCAATAGCAGGTTACCTGATTATACACCTTATTATGTCTTGTATAGTAGTGTTAGCCACTGGAGGGTGACATGTGAACAAATACATATGCTTGATCAGATCTTTTACAGAAACACACCTTTCAAGAGAGAGAAAAACAATTAGTGTGTGTTATAGGTTACCGATTTACAATTTACATCATAAATCCATGTCTGATTATTTTAATGCAAAATGTTTTTAGCTTCATTTTATTGCACTAACAGTTTCAATAACACACTATAATTTGCTCAGATGAAGAGGTGATTGGACAGCTCTTACAGAAATTTTTAATTACTGTCATTAGTGGCTGCAATCTTATTCTTTTCTATAGAGCTAAGATACGTGCTGTTGCATTGTGCTACAGGTACTCTGCGGTCAGGAGAATCCAAACTCTCCCTTTCCACTGAAATACTTAACATCTACAAATCTGTGTCACTGTGCATGTCCCATCACAAGAATTACTAGCATCACACAAGCATTAATTAATGTATCCACATGCTATTTTAGGCAAGTGGAAATGTATTGCCCCGATTTAGGAAAAAAAAAAAAAAAAGGAAACTAAAGGAAACTAGAGCATAAAGTGTGTTGTCCATAGTGAAGATAGGAAGTGTGTAGGAGAGCCAGAGACACGGCAGCAGAAGTCCTGCCTTCAGAGAGAAAAGCTGTGTTGCAATGCCACCAGCTGAAATCTGTGGGGTGACATCCAGGACAGTGCTTGTCCCTCGTCCCCAGGGGAACAAAGGTCACATTTACTGTTTCTGACAATGGAGCTATTGTTGGAGGTCCACGTTCTTGCTACTGCTTGAAGCTCCTAATATGTACACAACTTTGATTCCCCTAGACGGATGCAGAAAGCATTGCATGCTCAATCTACTGCACGTCCCTCTGTAATTCCAGCCTATTCCCTTAGCGGGTCTTCCAAGGGCCCCTACCGTGTGCTGACAACCCATTTCAAGGAAAGACAAGAATTTAAGAGACTATTTTCTTGGAATCACCTGATAAAATACTCCAGATAATCTTTGCTGACACGAGCCCTGAGGGGTGAGCTCACCCCGCAGCTGGGCAGCAGGGGAGATGGGCTGGTAGCACTGGCCAGGCCACGCAGGACCTCGACGGGCAGACCGAACGGGCAGGGATGCTTTCTTCCACTCACATTAGCCTAATTTGAGTTAAATGTGTCTGAAAATGCAATGGTCACCTGGGTTCAGCTTTGCATGTCCTCAGCTATTGTAAATAGCTTGATGTAGGACAGTGGTGCTGCCTACATCTCGACAAACATTAAGACACTTTTTCTGTCATGGTAAAGCCAGCTGGTAAGTTTGTTCTGCCCATCCACTGATGAAAACAGGGGAAATGACAGCGGTGCAGGCCACAACAGCCATGTCCTCAGTTACAGACCTTCATTTTCTGGTACCCTGCACTGTACCGTAGGAAGGGAAGCCCCTGCCCTTCACATACTTCCCATTTCTCTTCTCCCTTTCCTGCCCCCTTCTCCCCAATCCTCTATAAATCATCTGAGCCGACATACACAATTTTCAATAAATTAATTCTTTTTCACATATTAAAAAAAAGCTGAAAATACAGTTCACAAAATGTCCTGTCCAGTTTCCCCACAAAGTCCCCGCTCTGGCCTATTAATTTTAAAGCCATTTGACTACGTATGTTGTTTGAAGAATGCTGTTTCCCTTAAGCATTAAATGGAAAATTAACTGCAGTCTGAAGTATGGATTCAGCTAGCCCCATCAGTACTCCATAACATTTCATATGATGCTCTTAACAGCTGTGAAGGTTGGCTACTTTTCCAGTAAAATCCTGATAATCACGATTCAGGAGGTTAAGGGCTGTTACTGTTGAGAAACTGGATCTCTTCTTCCACGTAAGTAAACTAGTATTTGTAGAATTTTTTTTTTTTTCTGAAAGAAGTAAAACTACATCAAAATTCAAGACACATCCCTCCTTCCCAACTGAGCTGTCTTGGTTGGAAACCATCTGGGTGGCAATCCCCCACTAATGCGGATTTGGAGGAATCGAGTGTGGTCTGGTCTCCGGAGAACCGGGTTTAGTTCATCTGCTTTTGTTTGCGCGCTGAGAAGCCAGCGGTGCAGGTAAGTATGTAATTACGGGCTTATTTAAAATGGAGATTCTTTTACACGACAGATTGCAGCACGCGCAGGAAGAATAATGCCCACAGAAAATAGAAAACCTCCGCGAGGGCTCTTGTACTCTATTGTGCTGTAGCCTATTTACAGGCTTTGGCTTAGAGATGATTCGTGGTTTGCTTCACACAGGCGCAGCTTTGCGTGCGAGCTGCACGTGCACGGGGCCTCCTTCCTTCGCGCCCATTGCAACGGGGACTCGCCGGCTGTTGGGAAGGCACCTGGAAATGCTGAGCAGCTACAGTTGCACGGATACTGAGCCCCGCTCAAACCACGGGGTGCACGGAGGATTATAGCAAATAATGGCAGATGCCACGCAGCTTCTTCAGGGCTTCTCCCGTTACTATTGCTGCCAAATACTGGTCACGCGGCAGTTACTTTGCTGCGCTTAACGGCTGTATTTTGATTTAATACGATACTCCAAACGTTACGGAAAGTGGTGTGCAATGACTGATGACCCGTTTTCTTCTGGCCTGTCTTCAAGTAGCGCTTTGTTTGCGAGGAGCAACGCAGCCAGCTTCTCTCCAAAATCCTGTTGCGCTGCCATGCACCCAAGGGAGCAGAGGCACCCACGACCTGCCCCCCCGAGTTTGAGCTGCACTCGCGGGGCACTGGCAAATCCGGCTTCACGCACTGCGGCAGCACACCAAAGCGCGCCTCTGCTGCGCGGGTTTTTTAACAAAGCCCACTTTGGCCACCCCGCTCGGCAGGCACCGCAGGGCCCCAAGGGCTGCAGGGTGCGCGGGGGGGACGCAGGGGCTGCCCCAGCCCTGGGGGCAGCGGGGTCGCAGGCCCCCGCCTGCCTTTCATAGGGACACCCCCTCCCCCCCCGCGAAAACTTGCACGTTTGGGGGTTTTACTTCAGAGCGGTGGAAACAAATCCAGGCTTGACAGAGAAAATTAAAAAATTTTAAAAAGAGCTGGAGCCGGCGCGGGCCGCCCCGCTCGGGGGGCGCTGGCCCCTCCCCTCTAGCACGCGACTCCCGCGGCGTTCCGACCGGGGAGCTTTTCGCGCCACAGGGCAGGCCCTTGCAGCGCCACAAACGCCGCGCCGCGAATAAAAAAAATAAAATTAAAAAAAGGGCCCCCGCACTAGCCCCCCCCCCCCCCGGGAGAGCGAATAAGCTCCTCAGAGGGGGGTGGGCGGGCGAGCGCGGGGCGGGCACGCCGGGTCCCCGATCCCGCGGGGGTGTCAGCTGCATCTGCCAGGACGCGGGGGCAAACGCGGGAAAGGCGCCGCCGGGCCCCGCCCCCCACGGTCCAGCCGCTTTGGCGCGAACCTTCAGTTCCCCGGTGCTCGCCCCGCCGCCGCCAGCATGGGTCCGCCGCGCCCGCAGGTGAGCGCTGCCCGCACGGCTGCGGATCGCTGCTGGGGGGGGGCGGGGGGGCGGCTGTGGCGCTTGCGGCCGCGCTCTCCCGGGGCCCTGCGGGGGCTCATGGCCGGGGCGAGCCGGGCTGCGGGGCGGGTGGTGGGGGCGGGCAGGGCGAGTCTTTGGGCTGGGGCTCGCCGGGCGCCCCAGGGGAAGCGACGTGGGGGCAGCCCCGCCGCGCAGACCGGCAGCCCCGGGCCTCCTGCCCCGCCGTGGTGCCGGAGCGCCCCGTGCCCGCGCCCGGCGGTGCCCTCGCCCGGCTGGGATGGCGGGGCCGGCTTCGGGGCCGCGCTCGGCGGGGCGCAGGCGGCTGTGGTGGGCGGCAGCCGGCCCCCGCCGGCCTCCCCCGCCCTCTGCCTTCCGCCCCGGCGGCGGGGGGCGCGGGAGCGGCCGTTGGGCGGAGGCGCGCGGGGGGCCGGTCCCAGAGGGCGGCGGGGAGCGGCCGCGGCGGGCGGGGGCGGGGGTGGGGGGGCGCACCGTCGGAGCGGGAGGCGGGGGCGGGGAAGGGGAAGGCCTGTTTGCGTGTAGATGGCGGTCCCGGGTCTCCTGGCCTGGGCTTCCCGGTGCCGGCCCGCCCCGTGCGGGAGGCCGCCGCTGCAGCCCGGCCTGCCGCGGCAGTGTTTCTCCGCCTGGGCGCTCCCTCAGCCGCGGCAGCCCACGCCAGAAACGGCCCCGTTCGTGTCTGGGGCCGCATCCGTGCCAGGCCGGGCCGGGAAGTCGGGTTTTTTTTTTTTTTATTCCTCGTCAGCACCAGCAAAACTTGTGTAGCGTGGGCAAGCTTTAGCGGTGCTGGGGTGCCGCTCCAGCGAAAAGCAGCGTGCTGAACGGTGCTGGGGAGAGGACGCAGGTCTTTAAATTACTCCAGCTAGTTACCGTTTAAACCGTATTTATAAAATATTTGGCCCAGTCAGCTGGGGCCTGTGAACTGGTAACGGTTAGAGTGCTCTAACTTGGGCCGCATCCACGTGTGGGTGCAGCAGGCTTGGCCTTCGTGTCACCACCGCTGCCACCCTGGGGAGGTAAAATGGGTCACTGCCAGTAGAAACATTCACTGGGAAATGCAAACCTGAAGCCCATCAAAAAAGGTATTTCACCCTGGTAATAAAATTAACAAAACGGCAAGCTGTTGTTGTCTAGAACAGTTGTTTCTAAGCTCCTCTTTTCTGTGGATATGATCCTTAGTCCCTTCCTCAACAGCTGCAGTGTGTTTAGTGTTTGCCTCAAACTAGAAGTAGTTAATAAATCAAAGCAGATTTCTAGGTACTATTTGTGTACTTGTGCTCTTTTCCAGCATTATCTATAATGAGTAGGGAAGGATACAATTTTTGTGTATATTTCCACTTGGCTGTTTGCATAAAACAAGTATTTGAAAACACTTAAAAAACTCATCTATAACGATGATCAGAAATGTATCAGAGCAGAAACTATTCCCATTTCTAACGTTGGGAATTATTTCAAAGCTGATGATAATTCTGCTGACTTGTATTCAAGACTGTTAAACATCCTAAAATGTTCAAACCTCCTAAACTTCAATTTAAGGACGTTCTTAAAAGCTAGTACACTACAGTAGGTCTCTATTAACGGTGTTGCCATTGTCCTTTTGCAGCGCCGAGGTTGTTCAGGAAGGAAAAACTTAACAGCATTCCGAAATACGAAACTGATTCCCATGGAAACATCCTCATCCTCTGATGACAGTTGTGACAGTTTTGGTTCTGATAATTTTGCAAACACGGTAGGTACGGTACAAGAACAAATAAAACTGAATGTGCAGTGCTAGTACAGCTTGCAAAAATGTGAAGCTAGTAAATGTTTTGTGCACGATTAAAACTGCTTGCTCTGCTTATGTTTTTGTATAATAGTTAGAAATGTATGCTATATGCTGTAATTTCATTTCACTCTTCACTTGTGCTTCTAGGTGGTAATTGTTGGAAACAGATTAGCTATTTATTTTAGCCTTTGAAATGTCACCTAACCTAACATGCCTGATGATTTGCAACTGCCGTTCTGAAACCCCTTGTTAAATGCCTTAACTATTTTTTTCTTTATTAAAAAAGCTATTTGCTTATACTGCACTTGTAAATGTGAATCATTTTCCGTACAACCTCAGTTAAAGGGTATTTTATTGTTCATAGAAACGCAAGTTTAGGTCGGATATTAAAGAAGAACTGGCAAAAATTTTTCACGAAGCCTCTGATGATGAATCCTTCTGTGGCTTTTCAGAAAATGAGATTCAAGATGCATTGGTAAGACGGTTGATCTTAGTTTGCAATTTTAAATTTAAATTCTTACACATTCTTGATTGAAAAGTAATGGCAGCTTTGGCTTGAAAGTCAAATGTTGTCATAAAGAAGCATCACTTTATTTAATGTACAGTCTAAGTAGCCATAGTTTCATTTTCTTTCTGTCTCAGTAAAAAGCCCCCAAGCTCCTGAGCTTTGCGAGTTCAGAATGAAATCTGCCATATGGATTTTGAAATATGATACCTCTTAAAACTCTCCTTGCTGGATTTTACTCTGTCAGACTCTTAACATTTCTGGTTTCCTCAGTATGAAATGTTGTGCTAGCCCATGGACTCTGGCAAACCTGAGAAAAATTTCTGTGGATATTGACATGCAGTCAGACCTGCACTCTGACAGCGTAACAGGAAATGCTGTACTTCTTTAGCAGTAGAAAAATAGTGATAGGTGGTGAAATCCGCCTTCTTGCTTTTCTTTGACATCAGTGCAAGAGCAGTTTTATTGCTTAAAAAGACCAATAATTGGTATTTAGTAGAGAAGACAGTAGTAGTACCATGTTTGGCATGAAGCAGGTTTGTCGTAACTTCAGAACATGCTGAGGAATGACTAGAAAAGAATAACATCTGATTGGAAGAGGACGTGTCTGAGTTAAATAATACACAATAGTAGGAGACAAAGCTGGAATAGATATGTAAGAAAAAGAAATCGATAACTGCACACAAGTGGCAGCCAGAACCATATACCTGGTTTAGTAAAAACCCTGTGCAAATAAGGATTGCCATTTGAGACTGATGGTCTGTGCATGCGAAGCAGGAAGCCTGTTGTTACCTATGACCAAAATAAGACTGTCTTATTGAGTCTAAACCTAAAAGTCAAAGCGTATTGAAAATGGGCTTTTAACTAGAGAAATTAATTTCTGTCCTCACTGAACCCTTGGTTCTTGCAAAAGTTGTAAGAAAGACATCAGAATTCAAAGATAAGAAAATACTGGGATTTTTTTCATAATTATTTCATTGACTAGAGGAAGTTTTCACTTGATAATGCTGATACTTTGAGATGACTATTCTTGACGGCTTACTAACTTGGGTTTGACCCTGTGTTGAGAACTGCCTAGTAGCTTTTTTTTACAGCCAAATACAACATGTTGCAAAATCAAGCCCTTTTAAAGGCAGTACTCTTCCTCACACTCACACAAGATCTTTGCTATTAAGACCTGCAAGTGACAGCTAAGACTGCTGCAACTGAAAACAAACTCCTTTTTCTGATGTGTTGTGGCAGTATAGTGTGGCTCTCCCTGACAGTGTTTTATCCCTGCGCCCCCCTTAAAATATCCCTCCTGCCCTCTTTCCCCGCCCCCCCCCCCCCCCCCCCTTAAAATATACTAGAACGCTAGGACTGGAGATTTAAATGTCTAGATTTCAGCCAGATAGCCTCTCTAACCACCCCCAAACAAAATATTGTTGAACTGTATTTAGTTGCAGAGCAACTCACTTGGATTTAAGTGCTTCCATTCTGGTTTGTTAACAGAAATTGGAATCGGATTCAGAGGAGAATGATACAAGTACTAAAAATGAGGTAGATCAGAGAAGGCAGAGATGCCCTATTCCTCTAAAAGTAGCCATGAAGTTTCCACCTCGAAGATCGGAGAGGAGGAAGAGTGAGATGGAACCTCTTCCTGAAAAGCTGATGCCTGCTCCAGATTCAGACTCTGACTCTGAAGAAAAGGGTGCCATGTTTTTAGAAAAAAGAGCTTTAAACATAAAGGAAAACAAAGCAATGGCAAGTACTCAATGTCTCCCTGGCACTCCCCGCCCCTTGACTCTGAGGAGAACTCTTTGGTGGTTCAAATTAACTCTAATGGGAATTACGTGAATGCATTAAGAGGAATTTACATTTCTAATATTTAAATCTGATACTTTATGTCCACTGGCATGTGAAAATCCATAGGCTAAGTACTTCAGTAAAAGTCCATAGCCTGCAAGCCTAAAGAATAGGGCTTCAACATATTAAGTTTGAGCATTTTCAAATTACTTGCAGTCACTAGAACATAAATAAGACATAAAAGTAAAAAGTTGAAGAGTGACTGCATTTCCTATAAGTAATTGTAATTCTAGCTAATTGCCCTAATCTAATAGTCTGTAATAGCGCATAAACACCCTTTTAAGGCTCTGTTTCCTTTTTCTTTCCCTTGTTAGCTTGCAAAACTAATGGCTGAGTTGCAAAATGTTTCTGGTATCTTTGGTGGGAGAAAATCATTGCCAACTGTCAGTCATGTAAGTATAAACTTACTGTATTTGCCTTCAGATTTCTGAGAGTCAAATTCTAACATTACAAAACAGGGTTCTCGATTAAAAAACTTAATAAACCATGTAAATCAAGGTCCAGTTCAGAATTTTATTGCTTCCTAAAACAGGCATCCTCATTGTGCAATTCTCTTTTGATTTGTTACTGTATAAAGCAGAACAGATTAATTCATACAGGATAGGTGTCTCCACAGGCCAATAAAACTAAACAAGGTGCTGTGTAAATATGTATTTATATGAAGGCTGGAGATAAGAGGGGCGGCTCAGACTTTGAAGCTCAAGCCTGAATACTGTTTGAGTTTGGAGCCTTGAAAAAAAACCTGATGTTTGGCCTAACTAGGTCCTTAAAGAAGGTTGGGTTGTGAATTGGCAGCGTAATGAATTTCACTGCTAATTTATCTCTAAGCTGTGTGAAGATGGGAGCAACACTAAAAGTCACAACTCCTCATAGACACGGGTTCTGCTGCGTGGTATAATTATTGTATCTTACACCTGCATGGGCACAAACATTCTCTTGACTATTTCTCTGCAGCTAGCAGAACGCCCGAGATGAATTTGCCTAGGGTGTTTTTACCTTGTGTTTTCTGATATGGGATGGGGGGAGACTTCATCTTTGGAAAAGACAGAAGGCAGGCATGTCTTTTGAGGGAGGAATTCATAGTAGGCACAGGAGCTGTCTGGGTTTTTGCTTGTTTCATGAGGGGCTTTTAAACTTTACCAGGGACCAAAGCGACTTCCAAGACGTTCATTGCCCAGAAGCGCTTTGAGGAGGAACCCAGACCGAAGTTCTCGGCCTCATACAAGATCCAGGTCCCTGATTGAAGGTCCTCCTACTCCTTTACCAGAAGAGGAAGATGATGACCGGTACATGTTAGTGAGAAGAAGAAAGATGTCTGATGAATACTTGGAGGTACGCTGAGGTTCTAGTTCTCCAGTTGCAGGCTGATCATGAAGGTGGTTTTGTATCCCTTCAAGAAACATGCAGAGTTGATCCAGATTATGAGTATGGAATGGCCTGAGAAGAAGTACAGAAAATAGCACGTTGTACATGTTCCCATTTCCCCCTGCCTTATCCTTGAAAAATGACTTCCTCTTGCACTCCAGCAGGAATTAAGCAAGATCCAGAAGCATTTCTGCACCCCAAAGGTGACAGATCAAGTGAAGGTGCTAAAGCTGCATCCACATGTCTTTGCAAAGATCTGTATCTCTTGTTTAAATATGTGATGCATATTTGAGACTTCGGCATTGCTTTGAAGATCCCTGCCTTGTTTATGTAGAGTTTTTTCTGAAACTAATACTAAAAGTATTGTGTCTTCACTATTCAGCATGAAGCCCGAACTCCCAGGAGGGGTCACCGTGGTGCCATGGCTTTTCCACACGTTGTGCGCCCAGTTGAGGAGATAACAGCAGAAGAGCTGAATAATATTTGTGGATCCGCAAGAGATAAAGTATATAACAGGGCCATGGTAAGTATATTCTAACTTTGTGAAATCACTTTCTTGTTATTACCTGCTTGTGGTTTAGCATCAAATAGACCAGACTCCCTCTCACCAAGAGGAAGGATGTGATTTTTGGGAGAAGTACTGAGATCTTGAAACATCATCTCTTACCTTGCCCTGAATTTATGGAATGGCCTTTACCAAGCCAGTTAGCTTGCTTTCACCCTAGAACAACTGTAGTACGTAGGAAATACCGGCTGAGGAAAGTGATTAACAGACAGTGAACATGCAATGTTAAAACAGTCTTGATTCAAACTTGCAGGGTGGCTTTCTGTTTCAGGATAAGTGCTGCTAGCTGCCAAAGAGATTGCTTGTTAAATGTTTTATTCCCCTAACTAAAGAGCCATCTTTAATGTCTCGTTTCTTGAACTATTTTCCCTGTGTTCTAGGGATCCACCTGTCATCAGTGTCGCCAAAAAACCATAGACACCAAAACAAATTGTCGTAACCCTGATTGCATAGGAGTACGGGGCCAATTCTGTGGGCCATGCCTCCGCAATAGGTATGGGGAAGATGTCAGAACAGCGTTGCTGGATCCGGTAAGACAATTTTGAATGTTGGCTTTATTGTGCTTAACTTGAGCAGAGAGGCGCATTGGTTACTCATAGCGAAAGAGTTTTAGCAGGGGAACTGCTCACAGTGCTGTAGTACGTAATGCAGTCCTGGTTTGATTCAAACTGAATCACAGAACCTTGTGTGGTGTAGAACTCATAGTTACTACTTCTGTAGCTTTATTTGCAGGAGTAAACTACAAGAGCAGAGCAGCTGCCAAAGTATTCTTGTGTTTGAGCATCAGAATAGTGTTCTATTTTGCCTTGCCTAAGTGCTTAATGCCTGATGGAAAGGAACTGTGTTGTGGACAAAGTGGTGCTGTTGTGGGCTGTGGAAGTGGTGCAGGAGTTGAGCAGAGCAGAATGCTTCATGTGGTTATGTGCAAGGCAGGGAAAGGGGAGTTTAATCCTTCACAGACTGAACAATTTTTATTCTTGTACTGATTTAGACAACTCCTGCAGTGCTGATGTTCACTGCAGAACTCGGTGCAGAGCAGGGCTGTCTTTTAAGTTGCGGGTGTGAATAATGTCTGGCATTCCAGTTCAGTTAAAAGGCTTGTTGTCTGTCTTTTGTCTAGACCTGGAGGTGCCCACCATGTCGTGGAATCTGCAACTGTAGCTTCTGCAGACAGCGAGATGGCCGATGTGCTACGGGTGTCCTGGTCTATCTGGCCAAGTACCATGGCTATGACAATGTCCATGCCTACTTGAAAAGGTAAGTATGCCATTGTGTCAATGGCATGGCTCTTCTCTAAGTGGGATAACTAGGTTAAAACTGGGAGAGGAGAGCTCTCCACATCCCAGTTTGTCAGGTAAATCTCAAGATCAGTCTGTGTTGCCTTTAGAATCTGTGTTTTGCCATACAATTTTTCTGACAATGTTGGTTCTTCCCCAAAACAAGTGATATATCCACTCTGTCTTTTGGCTCTCAACATCAGCTGTGTTTATTGTCAGGGCTTCCACTAATTGGTCTAAAGAGTTTCCAAACAGTGTTTTGCTACAAGCTAACTCGTGTTTCTACTTGTCTTTCAGTCTGAAACAAGAACTTGGAATGGAAGACTGAAGCTGTGACTGCCTTTAAATTATGTACTCTTCACCAATGTCATGTTATTGCCTACAGTGAATTGTTTAATCAAATGAGATTACAAAGCCAGTGCCTTCCTTCCCTCCCCTTTTGGGTAAAAAAGGATAAAGAACTTTCACTTACCTCAGTGCACATCATAGTTGGGAAAACTGTTTAATGAAGGTCTTTGCCCACAGGCCATTGTTTTCTTTTTAAACAACTTTGCAAATCAGATAGCATCAGCCCTTGCTTTCATGCTAATAACTTTTTTTTCTCCCCTGAAAGGAGATGGGGCTTTAAGTCATTAGAGTTTTATTCATGCAGTGATCTGTGCTGCAGGTTTGTTTATGCTTTGAAGTTGATCACAAAAAGATACGGATGTTCTGAAAATTCAGGGCACTGTTCCCCACAGAACCAAGTGGTGAAAGGTATGTGGTTAACTCCGGGTCAACTTCTGCTGCAATACAGACTCTTGCTGAACATACATACCAAACAGCAGCTAAGAATTCTCTAAAACAACAACACATTCTTAAGTTCAAAAAGGAAGCCCTAAAAGTTGCAGCTGAGCAGTCTCTAAGCACTAATACTTGGTTATATAGAGTACTCAAAGTGCACATTAGCCATTTAAAGGGAGATTCTCTGACTTAAAAAATGCAGCAGAAGCAGTTGAGGGTGGCGCTTTCTGTATTTTTGCTCAGATGAGAGGAGGCCACTGCTGAAAGCTTCCACAGCACCAGCACTAGCATTGCCTAGTGATGACAGCGATGTGAATGTACTGGTATACACTGTGGAGTGACCACTCTGTCTAAAACAGAATGTACCCTTTGTTAAATAACTGGTTTTGTGGGTTCTCTTCTCTCTGCTCTTGCTGCAGTGTGGAACTGCTTCTTTGCAGAATCAGCACTGGTCCCGGGGAAGAGGGATGCCTCCAGACCAGGGCTTGGTTATGTAGAGGGGTAGTGGTTCATGTGGCTATTGGCCGACTACAAGTGGATGAAAGATGGTAACTTGTTGAATTTTATCAGGAAAAGGGGCAATGACAAACAATCACTGGAATCGGAAGCCTGAATTTTTTTACCTCTGAAAAAAAAAAAAAGCAAGGCCTTCCTAAGCTACAGTCCAGCTTAAAGTGGGCTATTCTTCCAGTTGCATAGAGCAGCATAAACATAAATAGATAATATTCTTGAGACACCCGGGTAACAGATGAGGAAGAATGATTGCCTCATCAAAAAGGCTTTTAAAAATAAATAAAATGGGATATGTGATGGGTTGCGTACAGTTTATGAGCACTTACAAATGTGGTTAGTGCTGTGGCCTCCTCCTTAACAGTCCAGCCGTATTTCTGTATCTGGCTCCGCATGATTGTAGAAGGGTATTTTGCATGATGTTGTTAATGAAGCATGAGTACAGCAAAAACAGAGCTGAAGAATTCTAATGCGCTGTGTGGATGAGGTCTTGTGTACTCAGTGCTGTAGAAAAGAAGGTGCCATGAAAATTGCATCTGGAGAACCATAAATGCGCTTAGTTTGTTTATGGAAACTACCGTATAAGCTTTGTACAAGGTTTAGAATGCAATTTTATAAATAATGTACAGTTGAATAGTAGAAGAGTCAACTTGCTTTTATTGAGTATTAGAACAAAACATGGATTTAGACTTCTCTGCTTGCACAGTATTTTCACTGTGTGTATGCATAATGGTCCACAGTTTATACCTTTGTGGGAATTACGTCAGTGTGTGTGTGAGGGGAGGAGAGAGGAATTTAGAAACAAAGGTATTTATGTCTCAGACTTGCAGTTCTGTTCCATAAATTATCTGTCCTATTGAAAATCTCCTGTCCTCTCTTTGTCTGTTTTTATAGTGTGAATAGCTGTGCAATCTGAGGTGGAGAGTGCTCTACCCTCTAGGTACATTTCGTGAAGAAGGAACTCTAGAAATACATGTTCTGGCAGATAAGAGCGATTTCCCCCTGTTCCTCCCCCCTCCACCCCCCATTACTGGGCTTGCCTTCTGATTGCTAGAGTGTGAAAGGACTGTGCTAAAAGCAAACCCTTGCGTCGTATCACAGACACTGCTGTATTTAGATTTACTCAGATCTACAATGTTCTGTACAAAGTTTTTTATTTTGAAAATAAACATTTTTTGGGTTAGAATTTTTGCCTCTCAACTGTTTTCAAAAAGCCCATTAGAGCTGTACTTAGATTTTACCACATTTCAGGTAAACTTTTGTTGCAAAGTAAAGGAGTCGATTGCTCCCATGATACTTGGGGGAGCAGTGGGACTAGGACATCTTTCTCTCCCCAGCCCTGTGTCCCTGAACAAGGCCTGCTCTGATAATCATGCTGCTTGGATTGAATTGTTTGGTACCTGATGACTAACTTGTGATGGTAGAAATATATAGGTGCTGAGTTCAGGCCAGGTACAGACTTTAAGCACATGCGCTATGTGCTTACACTTCTGCTTTTTTTTTTCTATTTTTTTTTTTTAAACTAGATGCCTACATCCTGAGCTTAGAAGGATGAGGAGGATATTATTGTTTTGGACACAACTTGAAGTCATGTGCCTGCCATTATATTTCCCCCCCAACAGACTCTTGAGTAACTTGTCTCAGGAGCTGTGTGCTGGAGCAGAGAATTACCTGGGGCGGGGGGGGGGGCTGTTTGCAGGCTGAGTGTGCTGAAGACTGTTTCTGATACTTGCGCTCCTTGCTTTTGCATCAGCGTAGCTGGGTCTAGAGAGAGGATTTACATGAGACTGTGGCAGAAGATTACACAAAGCCGACCTGTAGTGAGAGAGGAAATGGGAAAGAAGTGATCAAGCAGAGTGACTGAGCTGGCCCCAGGTACTCTACTGGTAAAATCCTCATGTCATTACTCTCACCTAAAAGCTTTGTTTAGATGCATTACCTTTCATCACACTGCTGGTGATGTGAGCATGAATTTGTATGTAATTGTCTAGTATGTTAGTTTACGGTTTACGTGATGATTTTGAGGTGTCTCAATGCACCTTTTTCCCCAAGTCTCTGTACCACAGCTACTTAAGTACTGTTGGTATTAACTTGACAAAGAGCTCATGGTTTATATCTGCAGCAAATGGGCAGCAATTTAAGAAACTTCATGAGGAAAGGATCCTAACTGTCACCTTTAAAAACAAAGATGTGTGAAAATATAGCATCACTGTTAAAGACAACAGAAGAATGCAGCTGATGCGTGAGGTAGAATGTCTATTATTGAAAAAGGCTCTATGAGTTAATATTCCCTCACTACTCTCAGCTTTAGGGCCAGGTGGTCTTGTGCCGAGGTCTCATATAACTTCTAACTTTTTTTTTAACCTGGCATAATAATTTATAACTACTAGAAATAGAATACTGAAAAGACTAAAAGACAAATTACACTCTTAAGTTCCTTGGACTGTTGTTCCCTGTGATAGGAGGTGGATGGGAAGGGCATTTGTGGCTGTGTAATAGTCTGAGAGAAGTGACTATGTCAGAAGGGTGAGTGATAGCTTCTTTTTTTTTTAAGTTAAATATGTAAATAAACCCCCAAGCTTGCTTATGAGTGAACTTTTCATTACAGTGACATTGTATCTACTGATGGAATTGGCCAAAACCTCCTTACTATCAGAAGATTCTCTCAGACTAGTGTATATTAATATATACATTATTTGCTGCTTCCCTGTCTCTCTTTTTGATTAAGCCAAATGTTGAAACATTAGATCTCTTCAAATCTTGAGAGAAGGATTTTTGTCTTCCTTACCTATTAAGCAAACTGTTTTTTTCATTATATGTAAGTTACGAAAATAGCATTGAAGTGTTGCTTCACAGGCTGGTGAAGTAGCATACACTGTACATTCCAGAGCGACACACTCAGCTGCTTAATCAGTTACATTAATGTAGGGAGCAGCAATGGAAACTTTAAAAATAGGCATTAGCTTTGGATACTACCCCCTCTTCCTAGTCTCATGGGCTAATATACCTTTATTTTGTCTGTCAGAAAACTAAAAACATATTTTGAAGAGAAAAGCAAGGAGATGGCAACATAACAAAGCAGCAGCATCATTTGCTTGGGTAGGCTAATGGGATAAAAAAGGGCAAAATGGTTGCATCTAGTCAAAGAATGGCTTTCAGCGTTCCAGGGTGAGGGAACGTAGCTGACTTTTGAAACCTTATCTGTAATACACAATGTGCATCTGAAACGTTTGGCAAGAGAGTCACCCACTGACCTCTGCTGGCATAAACCAGTTTGTTCTTTTACTGCGTTTTGCTAGTGCAGCTCTTGCATGGCTAATGGCATAAGCTGGTGTGGAGATTTTGGAAACACTGCCTGCTGTTCTTTCATGTTCTTGGCCTTGCAACTAAAAGTGAGTAAAAAGATACAGCTTTCTCTGTCAAGTATTGGCTGTCCAGTCTTTGGGGTCCTAAATGCCAGCACCCAGGTAATGCTGGGCTGTGTCGTAGATACACATGTGTCTTTGGGCTTCAAACATTACAAGAGGACAGCATCACACTTTCATGCTTGGGTCTCGCCCTTCTGCTCAATAATAAGCCTGGGGCTCCTAGATGGGTGTCAAAAAAACCCACAAACCCTTTGGGATCAGAGTGGGAAACAGGAGGGGAATTGTGTGTTTGAAGCCAAAAATGTAATGATTGGTGCCAGTCGTAGGAGTCCTGAAATGGGGAGATGAGGGGGGAATTTGGAATCCTCCTGCGACTGATATTTATAAGAAGTTGTGGATAGTGACTTTGTATGAAAGCGTGTCTGGAGCATAGAGCTACAGTCATACTAAACAAGATCTGCTTGCTGCTGTTTGGTACAGGCTTTCTTCCAGCTAGAATTGATCAAGCTCCTGGTTGCAAGGATGGCAGACAGTTCTGTTACGTGAAAAAAATAAACCAGAAGTCATGGTATTGTCAGGATGGGATAAGAAGGCATTGCATCTGTCTCTTATTAGTGGTACATAAGTAGTATATGCACTGATCACTTGACTAGAAAAAAAAAAATCAGATGAACTGTAGATCCTGCTGCATTGAGCCGTACTCATAAAATCTTTCCCCAGGAGTATGTCTGCAGGTAAAACTAACGTCTACTCCTGAACATGGCAACAAAACATTACTGAAATTATAGATTTGTGTTTGGGCTCAAGTTAGATTTATATCCTTACCTGTCTGTTAATATCATTGCAGGCAGGGAGAATGTAATTGTGTGCCAGGTTGTGTCAAGAGATGTAAGCAACAGAAGCTTATGGCAAGCATCCTCATTTTCTTTTAATCACGTACACAGTAACAAAGCAATCCTACCAGCACTCCTTTTGGCCTGGCTTTACCTCCTTTTAGCTTGAATGCCCATGTGAAAGTGGTATGTTTGTGAATTGCTACATAAACTGGGCATTCACGATTGACTGCTGTGAGGGCTGAGGGTGAGAGGGCTCCCACAAATACAAAAATTTGTATTGTTCATGTTTTCAGAAGATTAGCAGTTATGCCTTCTCGCTGAATACCCAAACTCCTGTTTTCAAATAAAACTACTGGAAAGACTATACTGAAAATTTAAACATTTTAGACTTCAGAGATATTTGGATGTTTTCTGTTTTATTCTATTGCTGAAGTAAAACAAGAAGTTCAGTCATTGTCAACCATTTTGTTTGATACCTTGGACATTCACCATCTTTAGATGTGCTCCAAAGTTCCAGATCTAGAGGCTTAGCTATGTTACTACTCAAATGTGAATGAACATAGGCACTCTTATCTTATGTGATTCTCTTCTTATATACAGCTTATTAGCAGAATTTAGCAGTAGGAAAGATCCTATTTCTTAGTGCTTTTGTGGTATGGGTTTTTTGTTGTTGGGTGTGGGGGGGTGGTTTCGGTTTTGGGTCTTTCTTTTTGAGGCTGGTTGTAATGTGAATACAAGTGATAACAGTGAATCATCAGGAAAAAAAAAAACCCTTTGGAAATAAGCCAGAGTCAAATTCTTTTCTCGTGCTCTGTTCAATCTGCTTCCTCTTTAAAAGAAAACTTTCACATTAGCAGAAAAATAAATGCTTAGCCAGAGTTCTTTTTGTATCCCTTTCAGCAGGGAGAAGGGGATGAGTGTGCCGAGCTCAATGCCCATGCTGGCTTCCTCCTGCCGTGGAGAGTTAACACTCTAAAAGCTTTTTCTTCCCCCTTTATTTCTGTTTCTATTTAATTCTTATGAAAAAGTTGCGATGTTACAATTCTGGTATTGGAAATCAAGTACGGAGTTTTGTTGTGAGGAACTGAACTGCCTTGATATAATCCCAGTTTTCTCTGGGAGAAGTAACTTCTAGTTTTTAAATGGTTGCTGTGGCTAGAAGGCAGCATCTGCACTACAAAGCTCTGAAGAGTACCTCCAGTAAATAAAAATATACCAGTATATATGGTATCTATGTGCCCCTTACAGCATACAGATACAGTGTTCTGTCAAAGCCTTCTGGTATGATCTTAAACAAGTCACAAAACCCCATTCACCCACACAGCTGAAGCCTGCTTTTGAAAAAAATAACAATTGAATGTTCTTAAAAAGATTACAATTAATTTTCATCAGGACATGCAGACTTACCCACAGCAAGGAATAATTTTTTTTTTTTCTGTGTACCTTCTAAGCATAGACTGGAGATACACTCCCTTTCTCCTTGCAAGCAGAGTTAGTCTGTTTCTTAGATGTACTCACTATTAAGTATATTATGCATTATAGCTGAAATAAGGGAGTTGAGAGTATTGCAATCTGTTAGGTACCATTTTCTTTCTTCTTGCCTGTTTTTCCAGTTTCTAAAAGCTCATGTCTAGCATCTGATTTTTTGCAGTTCTGAGGGAAAGTTACAGATGAGATGAACAATTTGGCTGATAGCAGGCTTAGCTAACTTCCTAATTAAGCCTAACTGCTGAAATCTAGCTTCTGTTTTTCCCTGTGTAGGTATCACATCATACTTTTAACATGTTGGGATCCACAAGGGCATATGATTTCAGCCAGATCTTAGGGTTCCCTGCTATCTAGTGGAACAGCCAGCCTCGCTGGAGTGCCCTTGCTCCTTCCCATACACCACAGCTTGCTGTACAATATGCAAGAAGACATGGATTTTGTAAAAAGGGTCCTCTGAAGTCCCTATGATAAATGGCTTAGTTTGTACAAAACACTCGCCTCTTTGCCACAGTTAAAAACACCTAAACTTCTTTCTGCCTCAATTTCTGAGCAATGTTTTCTTGGTGTTTGCCTGGCCCCTAAACCATGTTGACCTTAGCCCTCACAAATAAAGTCACTGGAGTGGAAGAGTGGTACTGGAAGTGTCAGACCACAGTACTGCAGGGCACTCTTACTATTACTTTTACCTGTACTTGTACTGTGCTCTGCACTGCTGTGGTTAGCATGTTTCTGGGACACAGTACCAAAAAGACAAAGAAGGAAGAGAAGCTGTAGTTGCTTGTAGCATGTAGTTGTAGGAGCTTGTACTTGCTCCTTGTGCAAGGATCATTCAGCGAGTGCCACCAAATCCCACCACTACTGAGATGAGGAAGGCTATATCTGTTCAACAGCCTATCTGGAAGCACAGATACTCATCAGCCAGTGTTGGTGAGACTGAGGTTCCTCCACATCTGTCACAGCAGAAACCCGGGCACTAAAGGGACTTTACAAGAGCAAATGTTAAGTGTCATGAAATACAGATGCTATGGAGTGAAGGAGCAACTAAGGTGGATCTAGTCCTAAGGTCCTATGCAGAGTTAATTGCCTACAGTTTACTTGGACGTAATGTGTAAGGGGGAAAAGTTGCATGTTGGTGACAGTCAGAGAGGCTTTTCTGATGGCACACAGTTACAAATTGGTAACTGTGCTGTACTCATTCCAGTGAAATTTGGTGGAGGCCAGATCACAGTTTGGCCACAGCAAGGAGACTGAGTGGGAGATATTGAGCTAACAATCTCAAGGCTCCCCAGGTTTCCTTAAACTAAACAACCAAGGGAGAAAATGCAGCTCATTCAAAATTGTCAATTAAATAGGAAAAAATCCTTTCAGGTATTTGAATTGCACTCAGTGACCCTGGGTTTACCCTCACACCTGTTTCTCTTGCCCTCAATGAAAGACTTGCTTAAACAAAAAACGGATGGCACAGTCCAGCAGTGCTATTTGTTGCTGTAGATAAATTTACTTAATTGTCGTGCTCGAGCTATGGAGTTGGATCTATCTAATGTGGTACCATATAGCTGGAGGTGCAGAAAACATTCTTAGATGACAGAAATTTCAAGGGTTTTCTCCTGATGCTGAACTCCTCTGATGTATATCCTAAGACATTGCCAATGCATGCCTTTTGTTACAGTTCAAAGAGTTTTGTGTGCTAAAGTCTGCAAGTGCTGAAAAAGGTGTAAATGATACTGGAAAATAAATATAATTTACAGCCTTGGCTTGAACTGTAGGTTCACATTTAGCATATTACGTATTTCTGTATTTTTCTTAAACTTGTTAGAAGAATGTTTCAACTGATCAATTGATCTAAAAGCAAGTGAAACATAAGGCATTGTTGTTTGTTCACGTGTTAGATCTCTGAGATAAAATGCTTTGTTGTACCCTGCTAACATATCCTAAATTTTTTTGTGTCCTTGACTTACAAATCAGAGACCACCAGACTAAAGCAGGCTGCTTTCTTGAGGGCTAGGAGAAAGACTCACATTGGAGCACTCCTCCTTGACCTCCAGACAAACCCTTTGTCTTCACTAATGTGCATTATTTTAGTTTTTGCAACAGATCCCCCAATTTCTGTCTTGCCATCTGCTCCATGGCAATTGACACTTCAGAGGGATGGCTATTTATTACTTACTAGCCATGGGTAGGAATACAGTAAATTCTTTATAAAATAAAAGTCAATACTCACTGACATACTGCGTATTGAAGAAAATAATTGTTTATGGCACTCAGCTTAAGCTGTTCTGGTAATCACGTTGAAAAATACAATATTTATTCATTAGATCAAATTTAATGAGGCCTCCTGGCAGTAATTATAAAAATTACTGTAGCAGTAAATTACTAATGAGTTGTGATGTGCTTCCTACCTGTGAGGAAGGACTGGGGGTTGAAAAACCTGATATCCAGACAACACTGGGGAGGGTGAGATCTTGAGGCTAGGAGTCAAGCTCACTGCAGCGGGGAAGTTGTTCACTGCACCTGAATGGTAAAAAAAAAAAAAAAAAGAAAAAAAAAAGCAAGAAAAAAAAAAGCAGAGGGAGTAATAATCAGGAGTTTCACTTTAAATAGTAACTCTAGGTTCATTTCCAAATCAACATGTATAGGCAAGGGAACAATGTTATCAATGGGAGGAAGGGACTTTGCTATATGTACATCATGTTGTCTACAAAAGCAGCTGAGGTGACCTAATTTACTGTAGTAGATCTTCGGCTAGGAACAACTTCTTGCTTTCTAGTTGTTATAAAGTTTCACGTAAGACACAGCGAAGAGGACAATGTTTTCTTAGTGGCCTTAAATCTTCAGAACAGTCACCTAAGACATGGAGCTAAGACAAAGGTTGAAATCCCCCACCAGCTTGCTTTGATGCAAGGAGTTTGACCTGGATTTCTTTCTTCTTCTGAGACAAAGCTTTAAGAAATGCGGAGGCTTTTGGTAGTGAATGGTACACAGTATGAATGACACCAAGGCATAAAGGTATAAAAATGGTGCCACTTCTATCAAAAGTCCATGTTTCTGCTGAGTGCAGGATGTTGCTGCAGTAGCAGAGGCTGGCTAGAGAAATGGGTTCTGCTGCATGCTAAAACTAATGCACAAGTGAATTGGCATATAATTATGTTTCTTTCTGTAGCTTGCAAAGGTGCCATAGATTTGACAGGTGGCCTTTGGTATTGTAAAACAGCGAATAGGCTAGTTTTTAGCAAATATTTGCTGTGAAAGATTGATCCTGGGTTCAAACATCTACCCAAAATAATATAGAAAAAAAGGCTGTGAATTTTAATCTCTCACAGCACAGAACTGCTCTTAAATATACTGTTGAGGCTTGAAAAGGAGTGGGGAAGTCTAGCACAATTTATCTCCTCCTTATGCTGGTATGTTGCACAGAAAGGGACCACTGGGCATGGGTATCCACACATTGATACACATTGTGAAGTGGAAGGGGAGAGAAGTATGTCTATCCACCCTTGAGTCATCTTCCAAACCCCTTGAAAGAAGCAGAAGTGTAGGTCCCTTGCATACAGCCTACTCATGCTGTGCAGAGATGCTGGCTTTTGTGGAGCTATGGGTTTCTTAAGCTGAAGGAGCCCCTAAAAGTCAAGCATTGCAGTACTGAGCCCAAGACCCTTTGTGGCTTTAGCCTCACACCTAAATAAGTGTATACACTGAAAAATATATACAATTGGGTCTTACGAAACCTTGGGCGAGCTAGTAAATGAACAGCAACAGGTCAACACGCAGCAGGACTATTCTGCAGTTTCCATAGTTTCAAGAAAAAGGGCACACCTTCATTACCCTTTCCAAAAAGCAGTGGTTTGCAGTGATTTAGCTAATTCACATTACCTAGCTTCTTGTTATTGAAATAAGGCAAGAAGAGCTTTTGCCATGATGCAATTACAAAAAGACAACATCTGTCTGCCAACCAGAAATTAACCTTATCTAACTTCATTGCCACAAAATCCACAGAGCCTGCTCTGTCTGTGCTGTTATGTCACCATGACAGAGCTAATGCAGGCATGCTGCAGAAAAAAAACATCCATTTTTGGCTGTGAAGATGGTATCTCGGCTGCTCAAGTGCTGGGTTCTTTTCCTAGCGCTGCCACGCGTTTCCTCAGTGACCTTAGGAAATTCAGTCTCTCCCTGTTTCCCTTTTTAAAGCATGGAAATCCTCTCCAGGCTTTCCCTTGCAGTCTGGTCCTGTCTGGAAGAGAAAATAAAGTGTGGGGTTTTTTATTATTAGCTAAACTGAATTTGGCAGTGGACAGATGTTCACTTTGCATACAGCTGTGCTGGCTGAAGATGCAGTTTTGTGTCTTTCTGGAGCTGTTGTGAGGCTAAATTAACACTGATAGAAAATTCTGTGGTCTTCAGAAAGAAAACACTTTAGAAACAGGAGTTATTGTGGGTTGGATTTTCAGAACTGCTGTCAGCCACAGCTGAAATCAGTGGAAGCTGTGGGCTGAAAAAACTGGAGCCCTCAACTACAATAGTTTACATGAATGTGGAAGTAGTTCATGGCTGGCACAGGAATTTGGATCAATCTACATTAAAAGCTCTCTGGTAAATACAGAAGGTAGACTTGGTGGAATGATTTTTTTTTTTTTTTTTTTTTTTTTTTGGCTTGGGCTGGTTTTGGGTTTGTTTTGGTTTTTTTTTTTTTCTTTTTCTTTGGAACTGCAGCATGCAGGTCTGAGGACTTATGCCCAGAAGGCTACAAGCTTTCACCACAGGCTGGCTGACTATTGTCTCATAATGCAGAATAGGTTTTCAGTTAGTATTGTGAATTCTTATGGAATCTTACAGTGGCAAAATGGGAGCGGTTTACCTAATGTTTCTTCTTCCACACCTATGAAATTAATTTAATGTGTGTGTTGGGGGGGAATACTGTGGAACTAAACCTAAAAACTAAATAATAATGATGAAGCTTTTAAGAGAGAATGTCTCACAATCTGACATAAGTAGTAAGGTTGTTGCTGTGCACTATTACTATAATTAAATTACATTATGCTATTGCATTAAACTAATCCGTCAGTAATACTGTACTTAGCAGTAAGATTTTGTCACATAAACATTATGAGCCTTTAAACTTCTGCATTTTGTCTTGTAAAATGCAGGGAAAATACAGAAATTGGAGCAGCAGAACATAACATGAAAAGCTATAGCAGTGGAAAAAGGCCAGCTGGTTCAACATGCCAGTCCTTTTAAAGCAGGTAAGTTAAGAGTGTTAGAATACATTTACCAAAAGGGTGGAACATGAGATGTATGCGTGAGGTGCCTGCGATTACTTTGAAAATATTAGGTACCGATCTAAAAATTCTCCTTTTAGTATTTTCCTGGACTTCAGAACACGTAAGGTTAAATCAGAAGCTGCTGAGAGTAAACTGTTAAGAAAAACATGCAAATAATAACCGAAATGAAGCTGCAATCTTTTCTCTGAACAGAAGCAGAAAAAGAAGGAGGCTACAGATCACTTAGGCTATGATCAGTGAAACAGGGCAGCTGATCAGAGGGATGCAGCCTTTAGAACAATGTTAGCTCTTGCAGACCCAGGAAGCAGAATAATATTTTTCAAACTGAAGACTTCACTCCCATCGTAACAGATCAAACCATCGTGCAGACCAGCAGATCCTGTCCTTTCTCAGCCTGGTAAGCTGCTGTACATTTATTCTGGTGCTAGATCTTTTCCAAATGGGTTACTGGAGCTTTCATCCACATCCCGTTGACAGCTATCCCTTTCTCGCCTTTTTTCCAAAATACAGACCATCTTAATTGTTCCTTTTTGTTATCATGCACAAATAATTACTTGGATTTTAGCAAAAATTATCAAGGAAAATGACAAGCAGATTTCTGTCCCTTTGCTTACCTCTTCCATAGCTAGCATACAAACACACACTGTAAACTTACTGTATGCCACACTGCTGTGACTGGAACTACAGCATTTGCTGTACTTCCTATATTTGCCTCTGCCTTTGAGAGTTCACTGAACCATCTTGGTCTGCAGTCCTTGTGATCTAATTGTGCACGCAATATGCCGGGATGGCCATGCTATTCATTAAGGATTCAGAAGGTATACAGGGGTCCTCTTCTAGCTCCTGGGGGTAGGAATAGGATGAAAACATTATGAGACTTTATTAAGTCTTATAAGACCGCCACCCCTTGCCTCTGGCAGCCTCAGGAGGGGGAATTAGTCTTTACAGGGAGGTTATCATCCACATATTTACGCTGTGTCCATCGTGTATAAGAATGCTCTCAGTAAAACTTAGGCTAGGCTATAATAATACTTTGCACTTCTTTGTTGCCTTTCATCGGAGGATTTCATTGTGCCTTTAAAAGCTTTCATTAACTAAAATTCACAACCCCGTTGTGCAGTAACTGTGCATTAACACCGCCACCATATGCAAAATACAGTTCAGAGAAGCAAGGACTGGTGTAAGTGGTTTAAAAAGCTGGAAAGAATGGGAGACAAAAAACCCTGGAATTGATTATTCCCACATCTATGTGCTAGCTCTGTGTTTCCTATCTAAAATATCTTAGACTTGGATTGATGCTCTGACTGCACTTTGCTGCATTTTTAAATGCTGATGTGTGTCAAATTTAGCATTGTTTCAAAATTCTCAAGGCATTCATTTCCAGGTTCATTTATTAGCTGCTGGAAATCTATCCTTTGATAACTGGATGCAGATGTAGCAATGAGAGTGATATAATTGCCTGTGGAGCTAGGTATGCATTCTCACTATTGTTAAGCTACAGGGTCTAGTTTCCCCAGGATGTGTATGACTTGTGAATGCCAGTTACAGACATTCCCGAGAAGAGAATATGCCCCTAAAGCTACAATGTCCTTCGTGCATAGCCTCCAATCCTCTACAAAGCTTACATTTCACAGGATTCAACAGTATTGGTTCTTTTGGGATCAATGAGAAACTCACCACCCATCTCCAGTATCTCTGAATTACAGAGCAGAACCAGATCAAACACAGAAGAGTTCCCTCATTTATCCTGCCTCTGTAATACATCAGAGTGTGTGCTGCATTCATTTTGTGTAGGCGGGCTGGTGTCTAATGTACTCTGTGAACATATTTATAAAGGATTAACCTGTGTCTGGTATTCCTAAAAACTGATTTAGTTAAAATACATATTTTATTCTACTTGTCTCAACCATACAAATCATTCCTGTTTAGCTTTGATATTAGCCTTTTTTGCTGGGGTGTAATATACTACACATTATTGGTAGTCCTGCTATGTATGACAGGCTTTTTTTTCCCCAGCCAATACTTCTCAGCGCATTGTATGATCTGCGTCTGAGAATTTTAACCCGCGGTGGAAGTGTTCGCTAATAGAATGTACTGCTTAGCAAACCCTGAAACACTGAGGATTTGAACAGGGTGCTTTTGCTTTAAAAGTGTTCAGAGGCAAACCAGGCGTAGAAGGTCAGGAATCACAGGCGCTGGGAAGGACCTAGATGCACTGTGTACCTGGGATGCTGTGTGCGAGCACACACACTCTGACCTGGCACCTGCCATGCTCGGAAGGACCCAGTAATGTGAAGATCCTGGACTGCAAACAGTTGCAGCCCACCCCTCCCACCCGCCCCAAGTTAAGTATGTATGTTTTAAAATATTTACTTGGACACAGGCAATATTTAGATATTCGTTCTGCGTAGGAGAAGGATTAAAAGCAAATACGAATAGCTTAACAATGGGGAATTCTGACCCTCATCTGCAATATGTTAAGAAAGCTCCAAGCCGTTACTGGCTGTTTGAGAAGCTGCCAACTAGGAATTTGGGATAAAACTGAAGAAGGGCAGGCTTCTGATGAAAGATTAGGGGTAATTCACTAAAGATCACAGCCACAGGGAAAATGACCAAAGCAAACACTGGAAGACCTATTACTTCAGATGGGTGAGAGCCAGACTTAAGGTTTCTTCTCACCTTGATCTTCAACCTTGGATTCAAGGCTTGGTTCAGTTTGGGTTTTGGTGTTTTGGTTTGGTTTTTCACTTTGTATCAGCCTATACTGGGATAGCAACTGTGTGAAAAAGCTCATAGAGTTTTGTTTTCAATTATCAAACATCTTCTGGTAGAAAGGAATGGTGGTAGTTGATTATATTTTTGCCACTTACCTGACTGCCTTTGAATTCAAGGAGTTAAGCCCATTTTGAATTCTGTTCTCAATACCATGTTTTTTTGTATAATTTGTGTGTCAGATATTATTTGTTGTACCATCAGTCCATCTTAATCCGGGTGTAAGAGAACACAAATATCAGCGTGTGTAGGGGGGGAGGAGGATTCTTCTCAGCAGCCCATCAAGCAGTTTTTCTAGTTCATTTTCTTCCCCATTGTTCGAATACCAACTCAGAAGCTTGCAAATGTTTCTTTTTCTTGCCAAGACAGTGCTACTTTTGCCCTGGCACACATTAATGTTTTTTTTCCCTTTTCTTGTGTTTTGAGTGCAGCTGAACAACAAATTCCTCTCTGTTTAACAAGCAACTTCCTCATATTAAGTTTTTTCCATACCAAAGTGTCTTTTTTGATTTCAGCACAGCTCTGCATTTGTATTTGTTAATTAAGTACTGACAAGCGAATAGCAGCAAGTGCAGCAATATTGTGTGCTCTTGGGCATTCAGAACAGCCCCTCTGGAACCTGAGCCCGTCTGTCTCCAGGAGCCACGGCAGCAGCTGTGCTTCGAGAGGTAGCTAGTAAGACAGCAAGTCGGTATTCAGGAAACGAGAGTGGCTCCTTCAAAAGAAATCTAACCTCTTTTCTGCTGTTCCATGTGCATTAGACTTAACGGTACTCTCAGAAATTTTCATGCAAGTTACTCCCATTTCGCACTCCTCCCTGAAACCTAGATCATTTCAACTTTTACAGCAGCAAAATAATTTGCTGCCTGTTTTCTCACCAACGTAAGAGGCTTTCTTTAAGTGGAAGTTGGCTCATTGGAGGCCATAGGAGGACATGGACAGATGGATGGATGTGTGTGTACATGCATCTGGAGTTCTTTTGTTCTCTCCCAGTTAGCTTTGATTGTTAAAACAACCATTTCAGTAATTTCTTGGCTGGCTTTGCAGGGAAAGAAATCTTGGTCTTTGCTGCTCCTGGGAGAGAGGTTGCTCCCCCACTTGACTGACAGGCACCTTTGCGAACACACAGCATGTTTCATCTCAGAGCACTTGATGAATATCCTTACCCCCCCTCTGGACCAGCCCACCTCTACTTGCAATGCTCCTTGCTTTTTTTCGCAGGATTGCAATCCCTGCCTTTTGTTCCTCCTTCTCAGGAGTTAATACCTCCCCACCTTACAAGTCAGCAGCGGATTCTGTCAGTTAAAAACCCCAAATAACAAACCCTCCTACCCTGAAGGCCTTTTCCTTTCAAGCATGTATTTTTCTAGCCTGCAAGGGAGTCAATGCCATAACCCTGAACTTTCATGGAATAGTTTCTAAGCCTGTATCTGTGTATTATGAATATCTTCCAAAGGGGGAATGAACATCTCCTCTTCTGGCAGATCCTACGTTTCGTGACTTCCTACCCTCCCCGCTACCCTCCGCTCCTTACAAGCCCCTGCACTTCATCCCCTCTGCATGTAATGTCTCCTTTCAAATCCTCCCACACTGCTGCTGTCACCTCAACCTGCTCCAGCTGTTGCCTGCCAGTGCAGTCACAGCCCAGAACCCAAACATATTTGCCTCTGTTAAGACGTCCCACTGTTGGTCTTTTGCAGATTTCCAGAAAGTGGGATGACCTGTGACACAAGCTTCCAATCTTTCTCTTCCATCCACACTCTTTTCCCCTATCTGTTGGATTTTTCTCTGAATGTCTGTGGCCTGAAAAAGAAAGCATCAGCTTGTTTTTTCCTTTTACCCCATTTAACATCACTGGCATCACGTCCCCACCTTTCTAGCTGAGGTCTTCTTTTTTTGGCACTATTCAGTGTTGCTTCTTGCTTCCTAACAAGCTGTTATTAAGAAATGCTAGACACATCTTCCACCCTGAGGATAGTTGACTGTCTCTAACCCAGAGACAGGAGACTGCTGGCTCAGGGGCAAGAGGCAACTCCTACACAGAAATGTGAAACACTAGGTGACATGTAGGGCCAGCTTATAAAGGGAAGCATTAACAGAATTCATGTTCATTTCAGAGATGTGGAAAAGAATCCTGAAGACAAACTGAAGATCTGAGATTATTAGGTGATCTGAAATCACCTCCTTCATTTAATCACTCACGTTTGCTGTTTCTGACGCATTTGCTGAGCCTACGACGCTTAAACTGTGCGTGTATTCAGATTTTTTCCCTTCACCTCCTCACCCCATCTTGTCTTACTTTGAAATGGCATCTGCAAAGCAAAGGTTTTTATCTGATGTCTCAGGTGGTGGCACATCAGGTAAGTATATAAGAGACAGAGGGTTTTAAAAAACAGGGAGGATAAAACTATCAGGATGACAGAGGCCTTCTCATGCGTTGCAGTGTACATAACAGGGTGGTATAGAGAGGACGTCCTTCCCTGCAGGAACCTCATGGCTCCGGCTACTGACAACAATTACTACAGGCTTTTTAGATGTGACAGTGATTCAAGTTTTGTTTTCAGTCTCTGTTGGGTTTTTTTTAATCTCCCCAGACCCAAGGGACTGATGGCCAAGCAGAACTGGCCACTCCACTAGTAACATCTGTGCACAACCTCTCCGGTGCTCATGACAGACCTCCCTTTCACCGGCTCCCCAGTCCCTCCCCATACACTCCCTGTCTTGGAGCCCAGCTGCATAACGCAGCATCTCCTGGCAATGTTTTTGCTCCCTAGTGACTCACAGCATTTTGCACCTGATGGCAAAAGATAATCTGTCACCTCAAATCCTACTAGTTCTGCAAGACAGCTTTTATATAATCAGTGAGTACTTTTACCCTCTTTTCTCCAAACATGAATATAAGGTCCAGCTTGACTCCCCCATACATTTTTTTGAAGAAAGCAGCTGTGTTGTCCTTCAGGAAAACAGCTTGTAATTTAGCATTACTGCCTTATATCCCCTAGGCAACGCTTTCTGTCTTCAGGACATATATTTATCACAGACATCACAGTATCTCTATGGTGCTTTAGTTTTCCGTCAAGGGAAGCTAAAAGAGCATTTAATTCCATAAAGCTCTGATTGATCTTCACCACAATGTACCTCTGGTGCTTCTCTCAATGTCTCCTTTGCTGAACAAGATTTCTTCTTCCTCTCTTGATCTCTCAGAAGTCTGAACTGATCTCAGAAGTGTGGGCTTGCTTTGCCTTCTAGCGCTACCTGTCTTTGTGCTAGGCAGAGCTTTCCTGTCCGGCGGTCAGCTCTCCAGTCCTGGTTAGCTCCATCGGCCAGTGGCTCTTTGCATTACTCAGGAGGCTCCTGAGGAGAGTTGAATGTATGTCAGCAAATAAATAATCTGCCAGCACTGGATGGCTTTTCACTTTTTGTTCTCAGTTTCACTTTTGGTATTACAAGACAGCCATGGAGAGGAGGTAGATGGACACATCTTAAAATGAGTTCAATTAAGATGAACAGAAACACGATGGCCCCGCTACTTGCTCTGAAACTTGTCTCTAGGTTCTTAATGCAAGCTGCTTTGTTAATTCCTGCTCCTTCTGGTGACCATTTCGCCCTTGAGCTCAGAGCAGTACCCTTCTATTGTTACAAATTCTGATCCCAAAAGACACAAGAAACCAAGCTTGGTCTTCTAAGTAGGAGATACTATGTGCACTTGCCAAACCTATTTGATCAGCACACACAGCTGGAGAAAAAAACAAGCAAGCAAGGAAGAAGTGGGAACACAAATTTTAGAGAAATTTTCAAAGTGCAGTAATTGGCAAGGTAAATGCAAGGCTCTTTCTGCTTTTCATAACACTGGTAATATCAGTTTATGATAAAAAGCTATTCTGAGTTACACAAGAAGGTAAGACATTTGCCAAAAAAAATTCTTTAGTTTCTATTCTATTTTTTATGATGGACAAGAAGCACCATCCATACTGATTGACTGTTGGCATGCGACTTACCACTGAGCAACTGTATGTTGATGGATAAGCCAGTCTCATCCAAGTGTCAGGAAGATTATCAAAAAAAAGAGCTGTCTGTAGTTGCTCCATCTCTGAGGAGATTGCCAACTCACCCTAACAAAAGAAAACATTAGTGTGCTATTTGCGTCTCACAAAGAGACTGTGATAAGATGACATGATAAATGATAGAGGGCTTTTTTTTCTCCAGTAAAAACACATAAGGTAGCTAAATCATCGAGTGTAAAGAATATCTTGGCTCTTGCAACTGGGGTGAGTCATTTATTTTTTAAAAGGGGGAAATGGTCAGAAAAAACAAGAGTGTAGGTTCTGGGTTTTCTGTATTTCTTAAATTCACTCTAATTGCATTAAGTAATTATATGATATAGTAATTCATATACATATGCACAGAAGCACCCACCTACGCATACATACAGGGAGAAAATGATAAAGGGCCAAATTACTAACTTGCTTTCAGATATCCCACAGAAAATTGTACACGCAATCAAGCTACCATTCTGCTGGCTTGCTTGCACTAATGGCTATTTGAGTGCCCATGTTTTGTTACTCTGAATTAAAGATCGAAAGGAAGGTAATTCTAGGTGGTGAAAAAGGAGGTCCCTTTAAAAAACTAGCCCTATGAATTACATTTTCAGTACCTAGTCTTGGAGTGGTATGCATTAACTACAGCTGTGCATGCATATACCACGATTGTCTGTGTAAATTGCTAGCGATGCCTAAGAAGCTACTTGGTTGCCCAATTCCATGATTTGAACGTATATTAAATGTTAGTGCAGCAGGTATATCGCTGTTTGAGATTGCTAGATATTATGAAAATTTGACCCTGCATGGTTAAGAACATTACATGTTCCTATTCAGCACTTTGTCAGCATTGAGAGACATATTATTACAAAAAAATGCCAAAGATGTGTGATGAGTTACTCATGTCCTTTTTACCTAGCTTCACTGCACTTACTAGACGCACAGTGAGATCAGGACTTGGGTGTTGCTGTTCCTGCACCTTTACTCACAGGTAATGGCCATCTCCTAATGATGGTCAAATGCCACATACCGATGTCTTTGAGCATGTTGATCATTTAAGACGATGTCGATCATTTAAGAACCATGCGCCTTATCCAGCAGGGATCTATATGAAGCAGAGTTCGTTTTCAGCATCAGAGGGTCTGTGAGGTATCAAACAGCTGCCTCCCTTCTCTCCTATGGATTGCCTAAAACACACGTGAACACACACTGTAACTAGCAACCAGACCTGTTAGCAGTTATAACAGAGAAGCCAAATTTCTTCAATGGCAGAAGAGAAGAATGTCCCTGTCTTACCTGCAGGTCTGCACTGAAATGGGAGTCAGACTGTAATCAGAGGCCTTGCATTTTGCTTCCTAGTATCGAGAGAGAGAGAGAGGATTTAAATCTCCTGAGCAGTTTCATGATTTTTTTTTTTACCCAAATTAAAACAAATCATTCGATATACGGAGACAAGTTACATGTTTGGAGTAGGCAGTTTATGAAAGCACAATTTTTTAATCAATGAAATCAGAAAAAAGCTCCCCAAGTATCACTCACAACTGCCTGTTACTGGCACGTACACTGATGCTATGTTTAAGCCCATGCATCCCCTGAGATTAGTAAAGCAAAGCACACGTATCTTCAGACCTAAATTAAGTTCTTGAAGAGAATACCTCACCTCATATATCAGCAGATCCAGTCTTTCATATTCTGGAGAACAAATCAGTTTATATGAGGAGCATTCTGCTGGTGTTTGGATAAAATATCTGATCTTACTTTCTTCTGAAAGTTTTTTTTCTGTATGTCATCTAGCTCTGCCTTCACCTTCAAGAGATACCGTGTTGTCATAAAGCATCTCGTGCACCCACTTCTGCAATAATGTAAAGGAAATTATAAACTTTGTGTATCTTAACTTTATGCAATGAAAGCAGTTCTACTGCCTGCATGTCATAGTATGAAGGATATGGAGGATTTATTCTGTGAAATGGAGAAGGAGTGGAAGATCTGTGCAGCAACATTTCATGCTGTTAGGAAGAAAAGCAAATTCTGCCTTGTAGTTTGCAAATAATGGCATTTTGCAACCTGACAAAGGATCCTAAATGGCCCAACCCTATTAATATATCGTAACACTCCAGCAAGATCTTTTTTCTATGTGGTGCAAAATAATGCCTATATTTATGTCTCACGTATACTAGAGATCCCTCATTACAAATTTCAGATTGAATCCCTGTAAAAAGCAGGTATGAAAATATATAATTCTATTGAAATTGGTGGCCATAGGAGAAAAAAATGTAAAACCAGAGACATCACACCATCTTGTGACAAAATTTGCAGCCTGCTCTATGTTTTGACTGACCTTGTCTTCCACAGCTTGGGAGACTCCTTCCCCAGTGACTGAGTATTTGAATTGCAGCTCTAATAGCATATGGAGCATGTTGTCTGCAGTTATTATTACAAAAGCAATCTCCACATTGGGGTGCGGGCCATAACGGATGGGGCTTTGGGGAGGTAGCATTACATCCATATTTTTATGGTAACCTTCATAATCCAGGTTTGAAGAGACGGCAAACCCAGAAGCAAGCACTGACTTCCTATCAAACTGTCAAAGAAATAATAAAAACCCTGTCACCAAGACACTGGTGGCAATCCTCGCTAGACAGAATAAGGAACCTGCTTAGGCATAAATGAAATTGTTCTGTTATGGAGTCGTTGTTGAGAACAAGACTTTTATAACACTTTTATATCCATGAAAATTAATCTAATTTGTTCCCCATTTTAATTAGCCTCTTCATGTCACACCCAAGTTCTGATGCTTGCAAGGAAAAAAAAAAAAAGAATTTGCTAATAATCAGATTATTCTTCAGTTAGAAAACAGCAGAGAGATGATTTTAATTTAAAAATAGAGAGAGAGAAATATTTTAAAAGAAAAATGTTATTTTTTCCAAATTACAAAGTGCTGCTCTCTGGAGTAACATTATTATTCTGTGTAGCAACTTATTAAATGAAGCAATTTATGGTAGCATCTCTGAAAAATGCCATCCTTTATTGAAATGAAAGCAAGTAATAGCATAAGGACTGTAAAATAAAAAGGCAGAATATCTTCTTTTAGACCATTACAAAAATACATGTATTGTCTGTTTGACAATCAATACACTACCATAAAATAAAATGGAGCTGTGGTATCATCATCATAATTTCTATTTCAAATGGTTTGCTGAGAGCCAAATTGTGTCTTTTATGGGAAAGAATGACAAATGGTTTAATTCAATATCACACGCGCGTGTATATATGAGCTGAAATTCTGTTGCAACTCAAAGCTGTTAGGCAAATATTTTAGGATCATCACAAGTTTTAAAACAACAGACGTGTGGGAGTACATCCATTTATTTACACTTGTACTGACTTAAAATTCAAAATGTTATTTGATGCTTTTAAAGTACTGCTGTGGGATGTTAAATTACTGCTGAATTCTTACTGTTCTGAGATACCTTTCAACCTGCCAAGATGCATGATGATGATGATGATAATAACAACAACAGTGGTAGTGCAGGGATCTTTAAAATAATGTGGGGCTCACTCCTGTAAGATAAATACCATTTTCACTAACCCCCCTTTTATGATTCAGCATTTCTGATGCAACAAAAAGAAATAATGAAAGTAAAATAACAACAGGTTTGTGTGGGATGGGAAAGGGAAAATGAGCACGTGCATTGTCAGAATTTCTGCAGAAATTGTAGGAAAAAAAAGGCTCTTATAAATGGCACTCCCCCCCCCCCGCCCCCCGCCCCGGGAAAATTCCTCCTCTTGTTTTTACTGTTCACTACATTTCCTTCTTTTATTCCTTTTTCTGATCTCGTCCTTTTGTTCCCCTTCCCTCCTCAGATGCTTCTCCTTCCTCCTCGCCGCAGGAGGCTCCTGGCAGCTGGGGACGGAGAGCCACGGCCGCGGGCTGGCGTGGGGCTTGCCGGCAGGTGAGCTGCCGCTGGCTGGGGGCACCGCCGCCCGAGGAGAAGGACGATGGAGCCCACAGTTTGCTGCCATGTACGTACAGGGCCTGTTTTGCTCCTGCCTTCCTCTTTGCCATGCCTCTTTGCCAGGGACAGGGTGGGTATGAAGCCCCTGCACATGGCGCTGGGAGCTTTCTACACCTGCCTTGCTCAGGGCTGGGGGGGGAAGGAGGAGGAGGAGGTGAGATGGCAAATGTGTTCTCAGGTGAGGATGGGGGCTATGAGACATCGCTCTTGGCTGCGCTCGGCGTGGGCTGGGAAGCAGAAGCACAGGTGCTGCCTGCTACCTGCCTCCCATCCCCATCCGACCAAACGCTGAGTTCAGCGAGGGTCCCTTTTGCCGCCAGGCACGGCCGCTGCTGCAGGCAGGGGTAATCACAAACTGCCCCACAGAGATGGAAGGGAGAGGGCTTCTTTGCCTCCCTCCTACCAAAATAGTTTTCTCACCCACGGACACTTTCTAAGTATCGCCGCTCGGCCGCAGCCTTGCTGGCACAGCATTACAAGAAATCTTTGCTTTGATCAAGGGCTCAGAGGTCACTGCTGCAGGGGATCAGGGGCTGATGATTCAACAGCCAGATCTATTTAAGATGTAATTCCTCAAAAAGAGTAGCGTACTTGCGGCCATTTAAATGAGTAAGGAAGTATGCCAGTTAATGCCTGTGTTTCCTTTCCCCCGGCACAGAACCCCAGCTCAGCGGGCGGACGCAGGTGGCTGCAGCCGGCCGGGTTGCCCCCAGCCCCGCAGGTCCGTCACTGCTCCGGGACTGGTTTCTGCTCCTGTCACACCCCTGCCCTCCACACGGAAGCTACGGCAGAAGTGCGGGACGCGCCTTGCTTTTGCGGACATGGCTCCAGCAGCGCCTGCTGGCTCATGTGCTGGCAACCGCGGGGCGCAGCCGGGAGCCGGAGCAGGCGGCTCGGGGATGCGGGGCGCCTGGGGAGGCTTCCCCGCCGGCAGCGGGGAGTTTGGCAGCGGTGGGGCTGGGGCTGCGACCCGGCGCGGGGGATCTCGTACGGCCTGCCTCCGGCGCTAACGCAAACGTATGCGAGGGCAAACCTCCCAGGAGACCGGCCGGCATCGCGGCATCGCAGCCCCGCAGCCCCGGCCAGGGTCAAAACCGGAGGGTACACGCCTCTCCCCGGGGGCCTGCCTCTCGCCCGGGGCAGCTCCGGGCACTCCGCCGGCAGCGGCGGCCGCGTCACTTCCAGCCGTGCGGCCGCAGGCCCGCCGGTGCGGCCCGGTGCGGCCCGGTGCGGTGCGGTGCGGTGCGGTGCGGGCTGCCGGACCCGGCCGGACCCCTCTGCTCGGCGCCCGCTCGCGCCTCCGCCGCGGCCCCGCGGCGCCGCCAGGGCGGCGGCGGGGCCAGCTGCCGGCAGGGGGCGCTCTGGCTCCGGGAACGCGCCGCCACCGCCGCCGCTCCGGCCGCGTCCCGCTGCCCGCCCCCTCGCCGCCCGGCGTGGCACGGCGCGGCCCGACGGGGACGGGGGCGGGGGCGGGCGGCAGCCCCGGGCACCCGGCAGGTACCGCCGCTTCGCAGCGGAGTGCGGGGGAGCGAAGAGGTTACGATCTGCAGGGCAGAGCCTGGCCGCCGGCCTGAGAGGCCCGGCCCCTCAGGGACCCCGCGGGCGCCCGGCAGGTCCGGCCCGGCCCGGCCCGGCCCGGCAGGCCGCGACACCCCGAGCGCAGCGGCCACAAGCGGCGGCGGGGAAGCGCAGGCACCCCGCGGGGCGCAGGGGCTGCCCGGCCCGCCCGGCCCCGGCCCCGGCCCCGGCCCCGGCCCCGGCCCGCTGGGGCCCGCGGCAGGCGGAGGCGGTCAGCGCCGGCGCCCCGCGGGGAGCGGGCCCGGCGGAGCCAGCCGCCCGCAGAAGTTGGTGACAAACGCGTTCTGCCCGTGCCGGCAGCCGGCGGTTTTCTTTGTGCGTTTGTCAGCACTTTCGGTGACATTCCTTCCTCTGTGCAGTTGGCTGGCAATTTTTCCCTTTTTTATTGCTGGAAGAGATTATTCTAAACAGGAGGAAAGACGAAAAGCCTTTGTAATTTTCACAAAGGTTTTTCAGAACATACTGGTATTAAATGGCAGTCGAAAAACTATTTTTTTTTTTTGTAATTGGTGAGTTTCTTACCATTCAGGTTGATGCTCTTTCTGTGGTACAGATACGTATTCCAAAGAGATACTTGATTTCTTTGACCATATCTTTGACCATAGCTTCTAATTACTACCTGTGTACACCTGTGTTTGTATGTATCTTTTGAGAGTCAGTAACAAAAAATGGTTTTATTAAAAGCCTTCCAAAACAAAGATTAAAAAGGACAGAGGAAAATAGGATAACCTAGCAGCCAAAGCACTCCTTCCTCCTACATACGAGCCAAACATTTTGGACCAAATCCTTAGCGATATTAATTGGCATAGTAAACCTCACTGCTTTACCTCAGCTGAAGACCTAATTCCAGTGCCCAACATACTCAGAATATGTAAAAGATATTCCAGAGACACAAAAAAGCATGGTTTTGCATTTCAAGAAAAAGCAAACTAAGCTAGACCAAACCAAAATAAATTCTTATTCTGTACTACAGTAATTATCTGTAGTGACTGTGCATTCTTTGTTTCCTGTGCACACAGGCATGTTTTTAAAAAGAAGCTGTATGTGACGCTTTACAATGAAAAGAAGTAATTTCTCTTTTGATTTTTTTTTTTTTTTTGGGTGATAGATGTGCAGTTATTTCACTTTAGGATATGTGAACAAATCTTTAAGAAATTAAATGCATTCTGCTTTGTTATTGCATATCCTGTATAGGCTTTTAGTGACTTCACCATTTCAAGTGGCTTTAAAAGGAGAAGTTTAATAGTCACATTTTTAAAGTTTTATTTCTGTGTTGTTTTACTTGCCTGGTCAAATTTATCCAGTGAAGCATGGTGATCAGGCAGCATTTCAGATAGTGCCTTATCAGTTATTTTAATAGGAGGTTTCCTGAATCCCCCCTGGAATGAGATGTTCTTTAGGAGAAGGGGCAGGTTCCCCACGCTCAAAACCGATAGCCCTGCAAGACTTCCTTCCCTGGGTTTCTTCAGTAATTTCTCTAATGTGTCAAGCCACTTTGCTACAAAATAAATATTCAGAGATGGGGAGGGAGGGGGGGGAGAAGGGAGGAAAAAATAGGCCTCCCAGTGAGCTATTGATTTGAAATGTGAAACATTTTATTGATACAAGAAAAACCCAGACATAAGGAAGCAGTTTGATATTGCACAATATTTGAAAAAAATCGTGTGCATCTGTTTAGCACAATATACTGCATAATGACAGCAATCTTCCCTGTTTGTATCTATTCATCTGATTATACAGCATAACAATTCTTTTTGCTACACATTTATTTACTAAAGGATTTTTTTTAATGGATAATAAATTAGTAAATCAGATATCATGTGCTTGGGAAAATATGTTAGTTGACTCCCTACACACCAGATAGTTGCAATTCATATTTTATGTGATATTCAGTGATACTTGCATATACAGATGAAGTTACGTGCTTCCCTTGTGGTGAAGACAAAGGAAGTTTTAAATCACTATTTAGTACTCTTTCATCTAGGCACATGTTATTTTGAAAAGCTTCAGTTTTTAACACTGCAATGCAGCACTGATGTAATGAAGAGCTTTGACTTACTTGAAGTATAACCCAGTGGCCTTCTTTTGATGCTTTTTCCATTGCTATTTCTGCTACAGCTTCCTGTCCTTGACCCAACGATACATTGTGAAGTTCTCCTGAGTCAATGGTAAATTCAAACTTGTTCCCTAAACAGAACAATATACTGTACTACTTTGAGCCAAATAATGAAGTGTTCGAACAAGCATGTGTTCTACACACAGTGTTTAAATGGCACCACATTGCATGAGTCACTATAAAGTAAAAAAACAGCCCTCAAAAATATAGTTTCAATAAATCAGCTGCACTAGGGTATTGTATTGCTTTCTGGCTAGGTATTCTATATTAGCAAAATAGTGCTGTGTCTGAAAAGCAACCCAGAAGTGGAACAATTGATTCCTGCTAATGGATTCCCTACCTATTGCCTATATAAATATTTCAATGCACACAGAAGTGGGTATGTTAGAAATGGATTTAAAGAAAAAATAAGAAGTGAAATTAGTGTCTCACTGAAGGTAACGTTACACACAGGCAGTACATGGGGCTAAACAGAAGTCCTTACACTGGCGCTAGGAGGTAGTTTGGTCAGAGGAGGATTAGCAAGTTTTCAGCATATGTAGGCAGCAGGGCCAAATCTGTTGCTCAAGTATACTTACGCAAGGTTGATGACTGGTGCTAGTAAAATGCAGAAGAGCAGAGCGCTACCTCTTATTTCAGAAAGCAGCCAGCGTTCACCCAGGCAGCTGTCTGAGTCAAGCACTGTAACTTTCATCAGATAGTATGTGTTCCAGATGTAATGCCGTCTGTGCATTAACATGTGACAGCACTCGGCAGTAATGGAAAGGCCCTGTTTATTTCTCTGGTTGTGGTAGTTAGAATATCTAAGACCAGTGGTCACTGCTAACTAACTTGGTAGAAATTTCTTTTATTTCATGGTAAATGCTGTTTTCTTACGATTGTTAGTAAAAGGGTCTAGTCCAGACTAATGTAATGGTTCAGGATTGAGAAGGGGAGCAGTCCAGGAGATAAACACTACTGTGGAACAGCATTACCTTCTTTGAAAGTTTTTGCAAACACTGGACACACTTTGTTCCAAAGTTACATTCGGGCAAAGTCTCCATAAATTAAGAATTACAGTTGACAGAGCCTTGGGGAAAACAACAGTTAAGGTGTAAGACCCATCTATGGGGCATAATATTTTATCATGACTTCTATTTGGTAGAGATCCAAGTACAACACACTTAGGGTCACTCACAGTGCAAAATCTGTCCTTCAGAGGGCTGAGGCTTGTAATGCAAGCTGACAGCACGAGTCATCCCAGCCGGTCTGCTGTCTCACATCATTATCGGGTTCAGGAGAGAACTTTTTGCTTTTCATTCTTTTAGAAATGTCTCTTTTCTGGACATTCCAACTCCATCACTTCTGCTTGTCCTTTCCAGGAGATTTCAGTATTTCTGTTTAGGTAACAAGATTTATTCATCGTTGTCCACACTTGAAAAAACATTATGTAGAGACAGTACCTTTGAGCACAAGCCTATGGATTTTAAAAAACAACGTAACTAAAGTTTTTGATTTTTAAAAAACAGTCTGTAGGATCATTATGATAGGCACATCGTACCCTGATTTCTCTCCATGCAGAGTTAGAGAGAAAATGAAGTAACTGTTGAAACAGTGGTCAATGTAAATTCAGAGAGTTCACAAAGCATCAGTTTCTTTTTTTTGTAACTAAAAGGTTTAGGACAGAACAGCTGTGAAATTAATAGAAAAGATTTGTAATACTTATCAGTGTTTATTTGCACAAAAGCTTTGGATTTTACTTGTGGCCAAATTCCCTGTTTAAAACATTTTTACAGCTTTTAAAACCATGCAATACAGACTCTGGGTATCATAAGCTTAAATCATACACATAAAGTAATGTTCATCATAGTACATGAATCCATTCACAGATGATGATGAAGTGTGTCAGCTTGCAAGGCCAGCTAAACCTTCACCAAAATATGGACAAAATTCTAAATATAAGGCTTTTCTGAAATGTCTGCCTTCACAAAGTAAATGTGGACTTTTGTGTGTAAGCCTTTTAGCATGTCAACAAGGCTAGAAACACTGAGTTGTGCTGAGAAGGAGTATTAATACAATAGTCCAAGGTCAGCTGAACTCTCCAGAAGAAGAAGAGTTTCTATTAAGAAATCGCCAGATCAAAGTTATATGGTGAAATGCTTAAAATTTTAGAAGTCTGTAAGAACCAGATCTAAATTTTCCTCGTTGTAAAAAGAAAAAGGGGGCTCCACACCATTATTCATAGCGCTGTACAAAGATGTGCTGTGTTCTGTTACTTGGTATTTAATCCAGAATTGCATTCAGCTATGTATTAGTGGTGAGCACTGAGTTATAAGCCATTGGAGCAGCAAAAGATAGGACAGAAATAAACTGTTGGCTGCAATTGCCCCTTTGAAAAAGAACAGGAATTTTGAGAGGGGAGGGAAGGAGTTTCCTTGTCCCTGGTGGAGTTTATTATTCTCTGGAAACAGGTAAACCAACCCTGGCTCATGAAGATACTTTAGAATCGGAAATGTTTTGCCTTTGAAATGTACCAGATTACATGTCATTTCAAATAGTGTTCATGGCGAAGATACCCCTGGGACCACCTTACAAGAGCTTTATTTCTTGCCTGCAAATTAGTCAGTTCAAAACACTTCTTCTCTCATCTCTGCCTTCAGCTCTTAATGCCACACATGCCATTCGTAAAATAGGGGGTAAGAATGAAAAGACCCTGAATACAATAGTACAATTAAAAAAATAAAACAAAAGACTGTAAAGGCAAGAACAAGACGGGTTTCAGCCGACAAGGAAAAGAATGAAATTTTGGTGCATTTTTGGAGGCATTTCAATAAACCCCCTTTTTTCTGTTTCAGCAGGGGCTCATTGAAACAGCTATGTTTTCCAAGTGGCAGACAGACAATAGCATCTAAATTATTTTTAAGAAAACGCTCATAGCACTAAGCACCCACTACTACTAAATCCGTCTTAGAGGAGAAGGGTGGAGGAAGAAGAAAGGTCAACAAATGTATCAAGTTCTTTGTGTAATGCCTCACTGACATTTTCCAACTCCCTCAGATGGCTTTTATTTTTTTATTTTTTTTTTTCAGAATCCCGGTAAAATGCAGTAAAGGATTTAAGGTTATTGTCTGTCTCTCTCTAACTTCTGACATCTCTTTATAACAAGAAAGAGTCACAGCCAACTGTAACAGGAGGGCAACACAATGAATTCTGGTAAGACAGGGAAGGGGGGAGGTTCAACTTTGCTGCCCCTTTGCCCCTATTTCTTCCTCACAGAACAGAAGTGCCATCTGTTCCTAGCCCTAACATGCATGCATTTGATTTCCATTCAGTAATAACTAACACAAGAAAAAGATTATCAAGTGATCTAAAGCACTATCAGCATTAGCAAGTCTTCCCCATCCAGTGTTTTGTTTGCACCTCCAAAGACCTGCAGATGAAATGGATATGGGCAAGTGCCTTAATTGCCTAGAATTATTCTGTTCTCTGGCAGAGGACCATATGGTCAAGGTGTGGAACATGACCAGGCTAGGGATATTTAGGTGCTTGGGTCAGAAAGAGATTTAGGAAAATCAAATGAGAGGATGGATGTTTAGATTCTCCAAGCTGAATTCAGTACACCAATCTCTATTACTTGGTGCTGTAATACCTCATCATCATAATGCAAAATCAAGTCACAGCGTGTTGTGTGAGGCTAGACAGTCAGTATTAAAGTATGAGCCTGTTTCAAAAGAATCTGTAAAAATGTTTCGTAGGCTTCACAGTCAAATTTGTTGCATTCACAAGTAAAAAGCCCAACACCACCAAAACCACCAAATACCTTCCATCCCAGCAAACTCAGTTTAATATCTAAAAAACTGATGAGAACGTCTTTTCTTCATAACTTGCTGGAGGTGGGAAAGACCCGGTGGATGCCTCTGTTATGCCCAGTTATGCCTGATGTCTTATTGTTGAAAGTAATGGGGTGCAGCAGCAGATGTCAGCGAAGGAAAGGCACCTACAATGTGCTGTTTGCAAAGCAAGGTAATGATTAAACAATAGGTGCAGTGGGATTTCTCTGTCTCAGCCCTTCAGGCATTTCAATGCTCTTTCCTCTTGCTGTCTATACCTGATTATTTTAGCAGTCTCTCATTTCTTCATCTTCTCATCTTTCCCCGCTTTGCTGCTGCTGCCTGCCCACCTGGTTACTTAAAGCAGTCCTACGGCCAGAAATGCTGCCAGATGCCAGCTTTCTTCCAGAGGACTGGGGAAGGACGTCAAGTGTGGGAGAAGCATGGCCAGAGCTGTTACAGTGTAAATAAACCTGTAAAATGGTTCAAGAGGGCAACGCCAAGAAAATGGCTAGCAAGTAGCTTGTGCTTTAGACTAGCTTATTTTGCGCAAGTCAAGTATTGCTTAAGCTGTATTTGAAACCTGAAGCTGATCTGTCTGGCAAACCTACTGATGTCTACATTGTCAAAATACATGACACAACATTTCAGTTCTCCAAATTTCCATTACTTTCACTGCCTTATTTTCTTTCTTTTCCTCCTACACCAGGATGACACTTTTGAAGTGTACTTCTAAGAGCATAATTTGATCAAATGATCCGAGGGAACTCCCTATAGACATCCATGAGTTAATGCTAGATCTGTTCTAAAGGTTGGCATGCCTGACAAAGGCAATTGGTTTAACCCCAGTTAATTTTCAGGTAATAAATATAGTGTGTTTTTTCCAAGTCAGGACTGTATTTTGTTTATGCAGCTCAGAGATGTAGCAAATAAAGGCAGGGTCCAGCCATGCCTGGTGGTGAGTGTCCTGAGCATCCCAACCTCTACATGAGCCAGCAGTGTGCCCAGGTGGCCAAGAAGGCCAACAGCATCCTGGCTTGAATCAGGAATAGTGTGGCCAGCAGGAGCAAGGAAGTGATTGTCCCCCTGTACTTGGCGCTGGTGAGGCCGCACCTCGAATACTGTGTCCAGTTTTGGGCCCCTCAGTACAAGAAGGACATTGAGGTGCTGGAGCATGTTCAGAGAAGGGCAACGAAGCTGGTGAAGGGTCTGGAGCACAGGCCTTATGAGGAGCGGCTGAGGGAACTGGGGTTGTTTAGTCTGGAGAAGAGGAGGCTGAGGGGAGACCTTATCGCTCTCTACAACTACCTGAAAGGAGGTTGTAGCGAGGTGGGTGTTGGTCTCTTCTCCCAAGTAGTTAACGATAGGACAAGAGGAAATGGGCTCAAGCTGTGCCAGGGGAGGTTTAGATTGGATATTAAGAAAAATTTCTTTACTGAAAGCATAGTCAAGCATTGGAACAGGCTGCCCAGAGAGGTGGTGGAGTCCCCATCCCTGGAAATGTTCAAAAAACGTGTAGATGTGGCACTTTGGGACATGGTTTAGTGGACATGGTGGTGTTGGGTTGATGGTTGCACTGATGATCTTAGAGGTCCTTTCCAACCTTAATGATTCCTGGGTTTTACTTTCATTATAAATGATCCAGCCACCAAGCCAGGAGGCATGGGGTTGCTACTCTACCCTTAACTGGTTTAGTGGTGGACTTGGTAATGTTAGGTTAATGGTTGGACTGGATGATCTTAAAGGTCTTTTCCAACCTAAATGATACTATGATTCTATGATTCTATGAAGTCAGCCACTGTGCATGTCCTCGTGCGAGATGCTTGTAGGTGACTTCCAGATGACCTTGAGGAGACTGGGCAGGAATTCACTGGTTGGCTGCTTTATGGTTCAGTGCAGTAGATACTCTGTGCTCTGAAAACAAGTAGGGTCAGCAGCTGAATGTGAATTTCTTTGTCCTCCCTTTCCCTTCTCCATTTGGGATTTCACTTTCCGGCTCACAGCACATGCACGGGAAGCCAAAGAAGCCTCTTTTATTAGGTTAGTATTTTCATCCTAGTCCTGACTCACATCCGTGCAGGGTTTGGGCTCCTCTACTCTGTACCCATTTATCACTCTTTTCAAAGGGAAGAAGGAAACTCTTGGTATGGGTGCAAAACTTAGAAGAGATCTGTGCCGAATAAGAGCAAGAACACAGCTGCACAAGACTCAGCATACTTCTCACAGACAAAATGCAGTGAAGGAGAAGATGGCACTTTAAGCTAAATCAGAGATCATTATACAATACTCTTTCCATTCAGCTCATTCTAGGAGGAATATGTACATGTGGCAGCAGCACTTGGGACATGAAGAGCTACTTTGAAAGTATATGTGGTTCCCGGTGTTTGAGATGAGGATGGATAGTGGAGAGTGAGAAAATTGGCTGTCCCTGCAGAGGTGCCCTACATCCACAGCAATGTCTGTGAAATCACGCTTTTCTGTCCTTAATGAGAAAGCAGCCTGGCCTGGCTGACAGCAAACTCAGTTTGTAGGAACCAGTTTCAGACTGACATTTGTTGCCTGAGGAGGACGTTTCCAGGGGCCCAGCAGAGCTGGTTAGCAGCATGAACAGCTCAAGCTACAACAAGGAGACCCGAGCAGGAGTACACGAACCTGTCCATATGGCCTCCTACTGTGGCGAAGCACGAAGGCATGCAACCAAGGCCTGAAAATCATTAGGCAAAGGACTGTTCTGTGTGCTGCGTGGCCACATGTACAGGTATACACACACAGCCATCAATGGGAGCTTGTGCAGGGTTCATGCTGTTGCACGAGAGCTAACTGGGCTGTGAAAGTAAGCTTTTCTCTTTCAAATAGGCCGATGTAAATGATAGTTGAGGGTGTAACACAGGCGGTTGTGTTCTTGTCAGAGGATTTTGCTCACTGCACTGCCCTGTGAAGTACAACAGTAAAAGCCTGTGACAGGAGGGAAGGAAAAGTGTAAGCCAGTGGTAGCACTAGATTAAAACAGCAGCACGCATACACGCTGACCTCTTCCTGAGTGGTAGCCTTGAGTGAGAGCTAATTCACTGGATTGATTTTATTCAGCTTGTCCATGAGAAAATAGAGCACGGCAGCATTCACTGCAACTGGCCAAAACTGCCTGCAAGCTTCAGTGATCTTTATGGTGTTTATTTCAGCTTCCAGGTCCTTAAAGATATTGGTGATGTTCAGATGTAGTATTGCACTCAAAGTCTTCTTATTGGCAAAAGGGTATTGGCAAAAGGCAAAATAGATACAGATCTAAGAATTTATTGTTAGTCCTATTAATGTTTTAAAGAGTCTAATAGTTGAAATTGCTTAATGAATACAGGAAGGCCTCGTTAAAAATAGTTAAAATTGCTACACAAGATTTTCCCTATTCTCTAGTGTTGTGCTTACTCCTCCAGTGCTCCTTTGGGTCTTAAGATTGACACTTCGGTATTTCTCAAAAGGAACGGGGGAGTATTACGATGAGTCATCACCAGGAGGAACGTGGTGTTCATGGGAGGGGGATGTCTTTCTCCTCAGTCTGGTGTCTGCTTGGATTTAATTTTATGTGTTTTCTTAACACTATCAGCTTACTGTGATTAAATGAATGATTTGTATCATCTGTGTCTGCACTATTCCCTGCGACTTATTCTAGAGCTATAGGCAGTTCAGTCCACAATGAATAACCATTTGTTATTACTATAAACTGGAGTTAAACTAAAACAAATCTAGTCAAGAGTACCTCACAGCTGGAGATACACATTGCTATCACAGCTAAAACAAGTTAAAATTTACTTAGGCCCAGACAAACCCAGGGAATTGCTGAGACCCTACACTGTCATGTCAATACAAACCTTGTTGCTTTTTACTAATAATGGCAAAATCACATTTACTGGGCTGTAAAGTCCCTTTGGAAAGTCTGTGAATTGCACAGTTCAGCAGGGATTTGCAGACCCTTCTCTGACTGCAGAATCATAACTGAGCAGCAGATCTTGGAAGCATTCACATTCTCTTATCTTCTCTCTTGAATCACGATAATCTATATAGATCTGATTGACCTGTCTGTCTTCATTGCCATCAGGAGACCAGCTAACAAAAAGTGTTTGATTTTCATCGCCAATATAATTTGCATGGTCAGGAGGAACACTGTGATTATTAAAATGAGAGCTATAGGTTGTAGAGCTAAGTTAAAAATTCCTGTAGCTGTAGGAGACCATAGTGTAACCTATAAGGGTATAGGATAATTAAGATCACATGCTTGAATCTAAGATACATCACACACACACACACACAGAGACAGTCAGGTTTTACATATGAGGTAATTCACAACAATTTCTGGAACTGGGTCTGTACACAAACACAACTAGATTCCATATATAAGATTAGAGATTGATTAGAAACAGAAGGAGAAATGTCATAGTCACATCTGGTTAACTTTTGAGCTAAGCAATCATCTGAAGACTGGAAACTAATATCTTCACATATCTATTGCATATTTCAATGCTATTTGCTGGCATTCTCCTGAAAAGACTCACTGGAATATTCCATTTTCTTTGACAGTCTGTGTTCACAGATGTACATCTTTAATATCAGAAACACTTGTTATACATTTCCAAAATTATCTAATCAGCTTCTTGGTAACAAAAAGAACTTTTCCATCAACTTGATACATGACTCCATATCTTACATATAAGAAGTGTTTCTACCATGTGCTAAATTCAAGATGTTTCAAAATACCTCCAATAGTACACAAATGGTGCATTTATTTTTAAAATATTATTTTTGATGGCAAAAAGATGTATACTTTGTTGATCTATCTTTGCTTCTATGTTTTATAAGCACTCAAAGTTTCACTTACACTTGTAAACATATGTATATTTTAATGTTACAAGTATAGTCATTCTTATCTTGGTGATCTGTTAAGCGTGGTCACTCTCAATGAGAGGACGCACAGTCCTCCTCACCTGGAGGAACCTCACCTTGAGAGTGCCACAACCTCCCAGGGCCCCTCCGCCAATATTTCACCACCCTCACGGTAAAGAATTTTTCCTAATCCCTGGTCAGAATTTCCCATGCTCAGACTTCTGCCAGTTGCCTCTTTCCTGCCCTTGTGCACCTCTGAGAAAAACCTGGTTCTGTCTTCTCTGTAGCCTCTTACGAAGTATTTTTAGACAGCAATAAATCCCCTCGCCCTCTTGGCCTTTTCAAGGCTGAAGAATCGCAGTTCCCTCAGCCCCTCCTCACATGCTACCTCATCCAGCCTGCACTGGATTAGCGCCAGTAGGTTAATGTCTTTCTTGTACTGTAGGAGATACAGTAATTAAATTAATACTTTTCATTTCTAACATTTATTTTTGTTCATATACTTACTGGTAGTGTAACACTTTTAACTTGTTCTACAGCTGAACCCTTTTCTCAAGTTTTATCCCGTTCAGTTTAGTTGGATGTGCTCCTACTTCAGCTTTCAATTTCCCTTCTCTGAAGTCCGAACTTCTACTTGCATTGCTAGTTCTTCGGTTACCTCTATTGCTACTAACCAGAGAGCACATTATAGGCTTTTCAAGAGAAAAAAAATTATTTGGGTTTTTTTTTTTGTTTTTTTTCTTTTAATTTTGCAAAATCTTGTTCTGCTTCCTGGATACATCTGCAAGAAGCTGGAATCTCAGGGCATGGTCCCCTCTGAAGAACTGAATAACACACTGGCCTTGGACCAAAAATGTTTAGTAAGGAGAATACTTCTAAAGAAGATTCAGGATTTAAAAATTAGGAGAGTAGCAGAGCTCTTCTGAGTTTGCCTCTGCAAAATTTCTGACAGCATTTGGTTCTGCAATATTCCGGTATGGAGTGCTCCTGAATTTCCTCTGCAGACAATGAGAACAGAGGATACTCAGGACTTAGCAGAAAGTATTGTCCCTTTTGAAGGGTTGAGTTCTTGTGGAACCTCCTACCGTTACGAAGATTACCTCTTCAGGTACTTAAAATTATTTAATTAGCATTATAAACATTAGAAAGAATACAGTTGACAAATCATTCTAGCAAAGGTAATGGAGTTGTAATTGCAGGTGTCACAGAATTTAGTACAAAAGATGGTGTTTCCAAAATTTGTTTTTTAAATGTTTTAAAAGGCCGTATAAAGAAGGGAAGCATATCAGATAGAGGGTTTTTTTTTTTTTTCCCCCTCAGTGTTTTTTGTGGACTAAGAATAGAGGGAACATGTAGCAAGCATCTTGCTATTAAATCTGCCCATGACAAATAGTGCAGCTGCATGTAGTGTGCAAGAACATCTGTAGAATCATGACACATGCAGAATCCCCCACACTAAGAGCTTGACGTTATACTGAAAACAATTCAGTTGTAAAAGCAATATAAATCCATTTCATATAACCTTTCTCCACCTTCTCCTCCTCCTCCTCTTTTGAATTATGTTAACTAAAGGATTCTGTCACTCCTTCATGGCATCAGTAAAAATCACAATATAAAAGTGACTAAGCACTTCAGGATTGTCCCCTTCTTTCATTAGAATGCAAGTATGTCTTTCCTGAAGAAGCAGCAAGTTTAAGAAAGAATAACCAGTGGCAGAAATGCACTAGACACCAGCGCTTACTCCAAGTGGAACTTGACACGGTTTGCAGGTGCAATTTAACTCTTCAGAAATCAAGGAGTCATTTTCTGTGTCTCTGTATCTTGTGCAGTTGTTGAGTTCAAAGTGAGCAGTAGGATTGCTACCAGTCTTTATTTCACCCATGTAAATGACTGCACGAAGTACAGTGATATGGAAAAATATGTCCAAAATGTGCAGATTTCTCAAGTAAGGGGAATCTCCTTGCTTGGGATTTTGTGAGTTCCCCCAACTTACTGTTCAAATGCAGCTATTGTGGAATTTGATAAAAGTTCCTGTAAGCTCCACACTGTCAACAACAAGGACTGTGCCTTTTTCAAAATCCTTGAAGGCTTTTATTTTCCCCAAAATGATTTTAACAGAGTGTTTTCTTCCTTCTTCTAAATATTCTACAGTTTTCTCTCTGAAATAGTTTCTTTGCAGTCTTTAGATTTATTCATAGAATCATAGAATCATTTAGGTTGGAAAAGACCATTAAGATCATCAAGTCCAACCGTTAACCTAACACTACCAAGTCCACCACTAAACCAATTAAGGGTAGAGTAATAATTAATTTCATGTTTCCTGGCTTGGTGGCTGGATTATTTTTTAATGTAAGTAAAACTAGGAATCATTAAGGTTGGAAAGGACCTCTAAGATCATCAGTCCAACACCACCATGCCTACTAAACCATGTCCCAGAGTGCCATGTCTACATGTTTTTTGAACGCTTCCAGGGATGGTGACTCCACCACCTCTCTGGGCAGCCTGTTCTAGTGCTTGACCACTCTTGCAGTAAAGACATTTCTCCTAATAGCCAATCTAAACGTCTCTTGATGCAACTTGAGGCCATTTCCTCTTGTCCTATCACTAGTTACTTGGGAGAAAGTAACTCCTTTCAGGTAGCTGTAGAGAGCAATAAGGTCTCCCCTCAGCCTCCTCTTCTCCGGACTAAACAACCCCAGTTCCCTCAGCCGCTCCTCATAAGGCCTGTGCTCCAGACCCTTCAGCAGCTTTGTTGCCCTTCTCTGGACACGCTCCAGCACCTCAATGTCCTTCTTGTACTGAGGGGCCCAAAACTGGACACAGTATTCGAGGTGCGGCCTCACCAGTGCTGAGTACAGGGGGACAATCACCTCCCTGCTCCTGCTGGCCACACTATTCCTGATACAAGCTAGGATGCTGTTGGCCTTCTTGGCCACCTGGGCACACTGCTGGTTCATGTTCAGCCGGCTGTCAACCAACACCCCCAGGTCCTTTTCGGCCAGGCAGCTTTCCAGCCACTCTTTCCCAAGCCTGTAGTATTGTATGGGGTTGTTGTGACCCAAGTGCAGGACCCAGTACTTCGCCTTGTTGAACCTCATACAATTGGCCTTGGCCCATCGATCCAGCCTGTTGAGATCCCTCTGTAGAGTCTTCCTACCCTCGAGCAGATCAATACTCCTACCCAGTTTGGTGTCATCTGCAAACTTACTGAGGGCGCACTTGCTCCCCTCATCCAGATTGTTGATGAAGTAAAACGTTTTATTTGAAGTAAAACATTTTATTTAAAGTAAAACATTTTATAATGGCAATGCAAACACTGATTTTTATGTAAGTCTGAGGTTGTCTAAATACTTTGTGATGATAATATCAAGACAAGGCAAACACATACCTGCTATTAATGCCTGGATCATCATTAACTTGTTTTTTTGGAAGCATCTTTCTTTCAGTTGTTAGGACAACTCAGGCACGATAACTACATGAATGCCGTGGTTTAGCCCTAGCCAGCAACTAAGCACCACGCAGCTGCTCGCTCACTCCCCCTACCCCGATGGGATGGGGGAGAGAATCGGAGGAGGAAGAGTGAAAAAAAAAACCACTTCTGGGTTGAGATAAGAACAGTTTAATAATTGAAATAAGGTAAAATGATAATAATAATAATATAATAATGATAATAATAGTAACAATATACAAAGCAAGTGATGCACAATGCAATTGCTCACCACCCACTGACCGATACCCAGACAGTTCCCGAGCAGTGATCGCTGCTCCCCGGCCAACCCCCCTCCCAGTTTCTATACTGAGCATGACGTCATGTGGTATGGAATAGCCCTTTGGCCAGTTTGGATCAACTCTTCTGGCTGTGCCCCCTCCCAGTTTCTTGTGTACCTGGCAGAGCATGGGAAGCTGAAAAGACCTTGACTAGCATGAGCAGCACTTAGCAACAACTAAAAACATCAGCATGTTATCAACATTCTTCTCCTACTAAATCCAAAACACAACACTGTGCCTGCTATTAGGAAGAAAATTAACTCTATCCCAGCTGAAACCAGGACAATGAAGCTCCAGGAACATTTCCACATCCTTTATGCAGACTGCAGGGCAAGCCTGAAGCTAGAAGAGTCAGCCAGATGGGTCATAATTTTCAACTCTATGTCCATTAAATTCCTGCAACCTAACTGCAAAAACACAACCCTTGCGAGAGATTTCCTTAATGATTTTATTGATAGCATACATTTTGAGTTTACTGACTTGCTGATACTCTTTGGTCAAGTCCTTTGAACTCTGCTTCATTCGCCGTCTGAACAAAGCTTTGCTTTCCTATTTCAGAGAGACATACTGTGCGTAAATGAGGTGGTTTTTAAAGCGCTCTGATGATGGAAAAGATATGCAAATACACCTGATATCACCTGACAACATTTGCTTACTATTGAGGGTATATTTATCTCTTAATTAAATTAGATATGATTTAATAATGCAATGGTTTTTAACATCCGCTTCCCGGTTTGCATGTTCAGTAACTGCTTGCACAAGATACATAATCATGTGCATCACCATAGCAGAAAGGAATATCATACGCGCTGCAAAACAGTTACAGAGTTGGAAAATGCTTTGATTAACTTTTCAGTATACCTGACTTTCACATGGAGAAGCGCGTGGTGAGTGGCCAGATGTTGCTGCAGTCAACTGTGGCCACTCCAAGCTAGAAATGAGTGTCTGAGTGATGCATCCTGCTCACTAATCCTTCCGCTGGTGGTGCTTGTGTTTGAGCTGGTCTCTTGGGTAAATGGTCCAACAGATGCAAACAGCTCCATGTAGTCCTGGGCTCCAGTTAATAACATAAATAATGATACAATTTTTAACAAGTTAGCGCTATAAGGAGTTGTGGAAAAATGTACCAGATAAAGCTACATTTGTAAGGTATGTAAAACGGAACACTAAAATTCCCCTCTTGCAGGTTTTGCTTTAAATAAATTAAAGAGCTTTACAGTGATTTAAAAAGTTTTATTTTATTTTTCTTGTGATGGAGACACAGTGATTCTTGGAGAGTAGACACATACATATGGATGCATTCACCATGGATGAGTGATCTGAAAAATACAGATTATGAAATAAATGCAACTCTAAAAAATAAGCATATTTGGTTTAGACCCAAAGGAGCCAAATTCAGCATCAAAATTATTATTATTGTAGTTTATGTAATTCTTTTAGTTTGTCTTCATTTCTATTTCTGCTACTGTGAGACTTGTTGTTTATAGCTTCTCAGCCAGAAGAATATCCCAAAGGAAATTACTGTCAGCAGCCAGAAAGAGTATCAGCAATTCATTCTAAAGCACCGTCAACTTAATTTTAAAGTAATTTTTCTGCTTTATGAGTTCAGGCTGAAGTGGTAAGTTTGCAAATCCATAAATCAAACCATATTAATAAAGGAAATACATATCTTTTTTTCAAATATTACGTTTTCCTAAAACTTCATTGTAAGCACAGATTTTAGTAATTAAATCTTCAATTACTAGAAATGGGAGAAAGAAGTAAAATTGTGAGCTGTATTCTGTATATCATAGGAAGGTTTAAAATAGAAAAGCTAGCTAACTATTGCCTATTCAACCCTAATAAACTGAACATCCAGATTTTTGACTGACAGTTTCCTACAATTATTTCTGGGAGGAGCCATATACAGGCCGTGTCAGCCTTCTTCACTGAAGAAAAATTTTGGGGTGCTAATCCCCATTTGGGGGAGTTAGCTGTTGAGCAGAAATACCAGGATGGCACCCAAAGTATCACATCTCAAAACATTCCCAAATTCAGGTCATACCTGAATTATTTTTGTATATGTATATATAATAATTAATAATCACACCTATCACGTGAACACGGATGTGTTGTGCCATCTGCATGTGGAAGTTTTTAAAGGCTTCATTGCACTCTGATGAAGTTGCTGTTTGATTTACAGTTATTAACACTCATATTTTGGCATTCAGGCAGGAAAGCTGTGTGCTGCTGAAGATACTGAAAAGCCAACAAAAAGTAACAAGTACGTGTAGGGCCTTGAACCTTAGTGAAAACTCTACTGGATGCTTATGCTCCACTGGGAGTTTTTTTGTCAATGGTAACATGAAATGGTACCTGCCTTTTCTGTGCCATTTGATTTGTTTAACTACACGCAGCAGCTTTGCAGCCTGCCACTGTGCCCTGAAGGCAATGCCCTGCAGGCAGCGAACTGGGTGCCCTTCTCTTAGCCTTGCCTGGAGAGCCTTTGATACAAAAGGCCTAGGGCCAGGAGAAGGAATTCGTTTTGCATTGCTTCAAAAACCTTGGAATGTGATGGTTTCAAGCACGGGGTTTTGCTGAAATTGGTTGTAACGATGAAGGTCATTTATGAATTCAAAAGCTGAACCCAAGCTGGTTTTCTGGTGTCGTCTGAAGCCTCATTCTGCACAAGTCTTGGATGCCTGTCATGGGTATATTAACATCTTTGTGTCCACAGTTCAGCTGTGTGTATCTAATGTCTATAAGCAGATTTAACAGATTCAAAATGGAAAGCAGATTTGCATACAAGCATTATTTGTAGGCTAACGAATGGTATCTGGGAACAACAAGATAATTCTGTTCCTAGCTGTGTTGTGACTCCGGAGCCATCTCCTGGGTTATAGAAAAGTTTTTCTAGACTTATAATAGCAAAAATGAGTTTAGATTGTGTGTTCCTCTGAGCACAGTGAGGAGCATGTGTGCCTATTTGTGTATCAGGCTCAGCCTACTGAGGCCAGCAAAAGGTACGCTGTGCTGTGAGGTCTCTGGCACGTGCAAGTGCTGTCCCGGGGGCCTGTGACAGATGTGAGAGTAACGCAGACACTCATGAAATGTCCTCAGTCTGGGCTTCCCAAATGTTTCCAAACTGGCCTCATGCGTCCCGATTAACAATGAAGCTGGTGCAATTTCTTTAGGTCTAAAAGTCCCGTTTAGAGAGCAGACGTGGAATTTTTCTGTGGAGAATCAGTGAAAAATCTGGTGAAACCTACATCCCTGAGTGAAGAACAGCAGCCTGGCAGTCAGTGTGAATGTGGTCCTGTTTCTGCTCTTCTGCACACTGGGGAAAAACATGCAGAATTCATTGTCCCAGGACACAGCATATTGCCACAGAAAGAGCGAAACCTCAGCATGCATTCAGACTCAGAACTGCAACCAACATTTACTGTATAGCAGCCACTTTCTGAGTCTCAGCACACTATGGAAATCCTTGAATCAAATGCTCCCGGCAGAGCAAGAAATTAAAGATGCTCTTCCACCCTGGGCTGGTGCATACCACTAGATCAATACTTAGCATAAAGAGCTTTCTGCTTGTCAGTGCACTATGGGGGTGGCAGTCGGCGGGGGGGACGACACGATCGTAACAAGCAAAGCCAACCGGCAACATGTAAGGTAACATGAGAAAATGAAGGTGGAAATGAAGAAGAGGTGGAAGGTAAAGTACTGAGGGGGTACTGCGATGGCTGAATTTGCAAGCATTTCGCTTCTCAGCTTGAACTTTTTAATTAAAGAATTTCACAGTAATTTTGACTAAGCTTAAGGAGTAATAATTTCGGTGCTCTGGCTCACTAAATACTTTCTTGCAGTCTAACTAAGCAGCAAAGTTTGGAGCTGAAGGAATTCAGTGCATTAACAGCACTTTCTCTCCAGCCTGCACTGTAGGTAAGTGCTGTCCTGTGGCAACCTTCTTGGGGTCAAGTGATTTAGAGAGCTTAGACAAGGCAGCTAACGTAATAGGCTGGGGCTCAGGATCCCTATATACTCAGACACAATCCTGAGTAGCAGAGGCTGTGAGGAAATATTTTCTGTCATTTACTAGAGGGGCAGGGAGGGAAGGGAGGATGCCTGGTAGCTGTAGGAGGGGCAGTAGGTACAGCTAAACTAGAAGGAGGGGAAGGGCTCAGGAATATAATGAGGAGGTGGGGGAAATGACACTGGAATAAAAGGGTGAGTGAGTATATGAGATACCCACTCATCCTGGCCTTCCTCTGTTCAAAGCACTCCCTCAAAGGGTGGGTACAAGACTTGAATAGAGGGGATGGATGTCAAAATATTTCCATAAGGAATATAGTGTAATAAATCAGAGAAAAAGGACAGAATGGAGGCAAGGAGCAAACGGTAGGAGAATTATTTTTATTCTAAGTGAATGATTATGTCTCCTGGGTGATTAGACATCAGGCTGGTGGTGTGTTGGGGAGGACTGTTCAGCTAGACAGAAAGGACTGCTCAAATTGCAATCATTGAACTATAGTGCGTGCCAGGGTGTAAATAAAGTAAGAAAGGGTCAAATAAGCAAGTAAAAATCCAGCTAGAGTTAACGTGTCCGGGGCACTGCAATCCTCGGGAGTTAAGATAACTGTCATACAGGTGTAGGATGACAGCTTTTGGAGGAGGGTACCCTGAATACTTGCAGAACATAAACAGAGAGATAGCTGATGGAGAAAATAACAGACTATTAAAAAATACTTTGAACATAAATAACTTGCAAGTACTGGGTCAAATACAAGTTTGATCATTTCTTCCAAGTTGTCTACCAAAACAGGCCCTCCAGCAAAAAATACCTGCTGTATAAACACGCAACTATAAAAATCATACCGGTATAGAACTGGCAAAAGACAAGGGATACAATGCCGGTGTCCTCTATCCCACTCATTATACTTCCACGAGCTTACAGTAGGAAAATGCTTTAGCAGAGTTGTTGCGGTTCCTGGGACGTTAAGAAAACACCTTGTGCAACACCAGGAGTTTCGAAAAAAATAGTTGCCATGTTTCCTCGATAGCTCAGCAGCTGTTTTTACTCTCACTAGTACTTGTAGCTGCCAAATAGCTCTTTCCCTTTTTGACTCAAATAGATAACTTTTAAATCTGAACCAGGCTTAACTTTTATCCATTTGATCCCTGGAGCTGAGGGTTGACCAGTAGATGCCGATGATGACTATACATGTAAGACCAGTGGCTTTTTGTGTGGCTATGGTATTGCTAGGCACTGCTGTCACTTCTCTATTTAGCAATTGTATCATCCCTCCGCACAGTGACTGGATCAAGACCTCTTGTTCCTGGAATGGGAACCTGGAATAATAAAGGTTAAGTTTTAAATTCCTGGTTACAAAAGCTGGTATGTCTCAGCATTCACTCACTTTTTTTTTGTAAGAATAAGCAGTATCAGTGGGAAAAACATATCATTTCTCCTCACTTCACTCAAAAGTCAGGGAAAAAACAGATGAGGATTCCTGCACTGAATCCAACAGTCCTTATTTTGCCTCCAAGAGGTTACTGGGAACTTAGTGCTGGGGAATTTCTGAACTCATCTTTGCTCCATGTGGAGCAAGGTCAGCAATTACTATGGGAGCCTTTGCCAGTTATGCTTTCAGATGTTTAAAATTACAGTTATATTTCTTTATTTACATGCTTGTATTTTATTTCCAGGTGTTTCATGAGAGAATGGAAGGTTATGTCACAGCACCTTTTTTCCATGGGTTGAGGGAGACTGTTCTAACACTGCTAGCGTCTGCTGCCCGGGTACCCTCTGCTGAAGCAATCCTTTGGCACCGTGGAGTCACACAGTGCTGATCAGATTATGTGCAGCCTGTACACGGGAACATAGCAAGGAAAAGAGACCACCAAAGCTTTGGTGGTTTGGTGTCCCTGACAGTCAGTGTCGTAAGTTGGAACAAACGGCAAAATCTCTGGGTTATTTTGCGTAGCAGCCTGGTATTCAGACACCCAGGGCACAGAGACAGTGACTGCTGCTACCCACCGTTTCCCCCCTTCCCCAGCCTCGCTTTCTGGCCAAAGTTAATGATTCCTAAGATTCTGCACTGATTTCACTGCGAGCTTCCACATTTGCATAAGTAAAAGCTTATGCAGCTTCTGTAGGGAGATTCTTAGTGAAATTGCAGTACAAAACATTGATATTATGTAATTACAGTAGTTCATCGTAACTTAAATGAAATTGTTACTTTAAACTTGCTCTAAGTGGCTCACAATGGAACTTTTGTATGACACACCTACAAAACAAATGAGTTAATCACAATATGTGTCATTTTTAATTTTTCTCTTTCATTTTTCTTTCAGTCATTCTCTCTTTGTAATTAGCATGAAGACTATCCTTCAGTCAAAACTAGCCACCTGGAAAGTTTCAGCTTGTAATATGCAGCTTTTTTTGTGAATTATGAATGTGCAAAAAAAGAGACCTTTCTCCCCACACCCCCTTCCTTGCATAATTCAAATACGAATGAATGAATTTTATTCAGGCTTGCCAAAAAAAATCATATTTCAGCTGATAACAAGCATGAAAAATTTCAGATGAAAGGGATTTTTTTTTTTTTTTAAAGAATATTATGAGCATGGGAGAACAGCAGGTTAAGACGGACGTCTCAGTGCAGCCTTAACTATAACAATTGCTAGCAAGCAAATACTATATCCAAGCACTAAATCTTGCTTTGTGCTGCCCTGGTGCACAGTAGTGGGGAGAGAATAGAATAATAAAAGTCAGTCCCCTTATGCAAACAGCAGGGCATAGCACTCAACAGAATACAAGGAGAAGGTGAGCCTGCCTACTGTTCTGGCTTGCTAACCATATTCCCAAGGTCTGTGGGTTAGTTGTCACCGCTAGCTCCAGTCAGCTAGCAAATGTACTTCAAACACTAGCAAGGGGCACATTTTGGTCCTTTCCAGAAGAACATTTTACCAATTCATTGCCTCCAAAGATACTGCTCTATTAAATAAAGTATTTGAAGGAAGTTCATATAAGCAACATGGTGGTTTAACAGGTCAAAAAGGGGATGGAACAGCTGTTAGATTTTTCTGATTAACCACGTATTTTAAAAAATACAGAGCTGTGAAGAAGGTATCATATGCAAGCCCTCACTTATGCTATTGCTTTTCAAGCAAAGCGGGCAGAGATTTTGGCTCATGCCAGTACCACTTTGAAGATGAACTATCACTGGAATGAAAGATTGCGATCTAGAACACATTTCTGCATTGCATTTTCTCTTGTTCCTAATGCTGCTCTGTTGCTAAGCCCAGTTCTCCTTTTCCACCTAGAAAACTGGATTAAAGAAACATTCATTTACTAACTGTTTATCAAAAAACTGCCCGCTACTGTGGCTAAACAGCAATGCATACTTCAGTATTACCTCACAGATTCACATTGATTAGAGGATCAACAGAAAGGATTTGCATGTGGCAAGCCTGGGCATAAAAAGTCCCCTTCTATTCTGACACAAGTTGACTGTTGCAAGTTGAGTTTGGCAGTAAGTGACCAAAATTGAGTTGTCAGCATCCTCTTGCATAGTGGAAAAAGTTGCTGCTTTCTTGTGCAGATGCAAGAGTTTCTGTGGGAAAACAGAACATAATCACGGTTCTGAATGTCTCTGTGGATTGGTAATGTCCCTAATACATAGATCACTTGTGCAAATTCAGTCCCAGCTGGATGGGAAATTATTGAAAATGGTTGTTGTTTGATTGATATAAAATGAGTTGTCAGCTTGATTCAATGCCTCCAGGGCAGATGTCCACAGCATAATTGGCACCTGTCAGAAGCAAAGAATTCCTTGGTACAGAGTAACAACTACTCATGCAACCACCCAAAATAGTCCTTGCGTGCCAGGGCTCAGAGAAGAAGGCAGGAAAAAACAGTTTCTACTTTTGGGCAGGATCTTTTATGCCATAAAGTCAGTAACAGGTTTGACATGACACTTGGTGCAAGGTTTTCCCTGGGATCCTGGCTAGACGCTACCAGCTCTCCTGCTGTTTGGTCAACTCTTTTCCTAAGAATTAGAAGAAAACACACAGGTTGGTTATTTGTTATTGTTGTAATAGTAAAGGTATATTTCTAAAGAATCAATACAGAAATTTGTATGTGTTTTCTTATTATAAGAAATTTTGTGAGCAATTTTATTTTCCTATTTCTTGAGCAATTCTCCTCACAGCAATAACTTAACCATACAACTAGGGAACTAAGAGAGTGTCTTCTCAGAAAAAATAAGGCAAAGAAACAGCCAGGACTGACAGTTCACCAGTGTCAGAATTACACTCTTTGCTAATAGTAAACAGTGACCTATTGTTTACCACAGACTGGATTAAAATGGATTTTTTTCCTATAAGTCACCAAATAGCTGTCATATGGTTATTACTGCCTTTGACCGAGTGTGGTACAGCTAACAAGAGGAATGAATTCAATTTCCCATCACCAATCTGTCGAGCTGGCCACCTTCTTCATGGAGCTGGTGCTTTGGGAGGCACCAGCTGAAGGGCTTTCCATTAAAATTCATTTTACTGTCTTCATCTAGCGCATGGCTCAACTTTCCTTCTTTCCTTTCATCTCTGTTTCCTTCTTTAGATTATTTTTCACTCTGCCTCCCGCCCCCCAACATACACACATTTTGCCTTTCATCTCTATATGTATGCTATTCCAGCACTTGTCAGCCCCAGCAGGAGGGACATGGTAGAACCAAACAATATGATATGTTAGGTGGAAGAAAATATTATTATCAGATGCCTTAGAACAATCATTTATTGTCATACTTTAAAGAGGTCTGCTATGTTATTTATTTTATTATTCTGTATTAGGTACATGGTTTAATTTTACAGGCATTATTAATCACTAAAATACATTACACTTTCAGCCAGGATGTTAACATTTTAAATACATTCATCTTGCTTCTTTAAACAGAAACAATGGGCCTTCTGCACTGCTCTCCCTCCCCTTTAGTCAATAAATCCTTTCTATTGATTCAGGAAATAACTCTAAGCACTGTTTTAGATTTTAAGTTCCACTAGCCACACTCAGCCATATAATTTTGCTTAATAACAAATGGATCTTTTATTTTTGCTGGTTACTACATGTTTGGTTATCAAACGCAGCTTGAAAGTACTGGGTAGAAGAGCACAAAACCTATAATGGCAGTGAGGCACCACAAGAGATTTCCTAAATGAACGTTACAATAAAATAAAGTATCTGTAAAAAGTGTGTGTGTATAAAAAGCGGCCTCATCAGTAGATGAACGATAAATGAAAAATCCGTCAGTGAGTATGGATTCCCTTGAGCCAGCCTGGATCAACAGACAATATGGATTTTTGATAATTCATGGCTCTGCCATTATTTATTCTCTCCTGAAATACCCATTGCAAATCTCAGAGAGATAATTAGAGAATTATCATATTGCTTAACTAAGTAGTGCAAATTGTATTATATTCTATGTATCCCAACCCAGGGCAGTATCATTAGCGTTGTTTAATTGCTACAAATATAGTCATCGCATTTTAATAAATTGCCTTCATTGTCAATATCTACAATCAACTATTTCTCTTCTCTTAATGTTCATGGATAGGTTAGTTACCAGGTAATCTTGCAGTTAATATATACCACAATGAGGCAAAATGTAAGAAAATGCAAAGGTCAAAAACATGTTTCTATTATGAAAAAAATGAATGATAATGACATAATTTTTTCAGCTCATCAGGTTCTTTGCTAAGTGCCTCTGTTATTGCCAGATCAGTAGTGTATAACAAAGAAGTGCTTTCTGTAGGCTGCTTCATTAGCCTGCCCTGTAGGACCTCACCTCAGACCTTTCACTAATCTGTTGGCCAGCTCAATAGCCTTGTTAGTTCTATTCACTTCTTCCTGGCAGCGGATTTTCTCAGCTGTAGCTCTCTCAAAGGCAGTGGATAAGGCAGCCAGGATTGTGTCTAGTTCCTTCAAATAAAAACAGTAAGAAGCAACTTTGGACATTGTAAGAACACATAAAAATATTTCTGCTGTCCCACTTTATATTCCTGAAAGTTAAATTACAAAGCGCAAGAAAGGTGTAAACATTAACCGTGCTCAGAATTTTGTCTAGGTCATGCTCCAAAGGTGGATTCGGGAAAACCTGGGGAAAGAAATGTGGCTGGTCTTCTGATTTCCCCCACTTGTTCAGAACAGCCTTCAAAATGAAATCACAAACTCGATCTTCTATGAGGAAAAAAGGAATGTCACCTTCTCCCAGAGGATTCTGAAATGAAGCGAAATGTGATATATTTCTTATTACAGCTGTATATAGTCTATAGGAGATCAAAAACTCTGCAAAGATAGCTGTTTGGAAACTAAAGAGAACAGAAAGGTTTAAAGATGATAGATAAAATACTTGAAAATGCACAAGTCAGTGTCCTTCGCTGACTTTCAGTTAGACTACGCTTCCCAGTGCACAAAATGTTTCTGAAAACACAGCCTGAAATCCCCAGCCACCTTAGATTCGGGAGCAGGCAGCTCAGTGTCAGGTCCATCAAAGCATTTAAGCACACAAACAGTCCCACTGGGTCAAAGCCTTAGTTATTCCCAGAGGGAGGAGTGGAAGGTAATTCAGCATGGATGACTGAGCATGAGGGCAAGGCAAGAACGACATGCAACTCGGGAGAGTCGCAGGCGAAGCACCCAAGTGACTCTGAGTGCCAAAGATGAACTGGCTGGGCAGCTGATAAAGGAAAGATCAGAAAGGTGCTGTAAGACCCCACTCTAGTGAGGCACTCGAGGTGTCGCTGGGTGCATGTGGACGCAGCAAGCGGCTGGAGCCCAGGGCTGTCCGGGCAGCCAGCGAAACACACGTGAAAGAGGCGTGATCCCTCCAGCAGCAAACTCGGCTCGGCAAACAGGTGTCCGTGCGGCTTGACTGAACTCAGCGGTATTCCCCAGGGAAAGTCAGAGCTGAGCATGGCTCTGGGAGAGGGCTGTGTTTTATGCCAGCCGTGCTGCTGCTGAGCTCTGCGCACCCTGGGGATGACCGGGGGACGTCGCTGGGAATCTCCCTAGAGTGATGCTGAGCGAGCGCCTCGGAGCGCCCTATTGCTTCCAGCCTCGAGGACGGTGTGAGGCAGTACCTGTGTGTATTGTAGGACGTAAAAAGGAACTGGGTGATGGCACAGATAGGTATTTGGTTGGGAAGCTTTGGAAAAAGAGTAAATTACAGAACGAACACTTCTAAATGAGGCCCAAAGGTACCCTTTAAAGAATGGGCCAGTAGGAGTTTTGCAGCACCCGCCCAGTCTACGGGGATTCAGGAACAAGCAGAGCCTGGGAGCAGGGGCACGTTACCTCCTGCCTTCGTGTGCCTTCGTGCAAGGCGAGAGCAGGCAGCGCCTGTGTTAGAAACGTGCCCTGTCAGCAAGGCTGAGTGAGGCACACCGGCCGAATCCTGGCTGTCCTTCCTGCACAGGGAAGATCCAGGCACTGACTGGGAACTCGCAGCGCATGAAGACAAGCATCCGCTATGGTCCCAAGGCATGTCATGTGGCTGCAGAGGCTGGGGATGTGGCCCAGTCATTTACCTGATACTACTAAAAATGTTGGTGAGTGATAACTTATACTGGCAAGTACCTTTGCTGTATACAATGAATCATAGTGGAAATACCTCAGGCAGAGAAAGGTATTATAAATAATTGAATTTCAGAGGCTTCTAAAATGACCAAAAAAAGCTTTTTAAATACACCTAGACCTAGTGGTCCTGACTTTAAAGTTCAGGCCCTTGACCAACCAGGATTCCAGCTTTCCCTGAGATTTCTGTCTCCCACTGCAGGGCACTCCCACAAAGCTTGTTGCTTGATATGTATATACATTGCCTATACACAAATGACGGCTGACAAATGGGTAGCAAGAGGTCTGCAAGTGAGATCAAGGACCAGCACTTAGGCACTGAACCTAAGGGGACGGAGAGAGAAAAAAGCAGAAAAGCTACCTGCTGTGCTGAGCGGGGCTGCTGCAGCTCTCATGGCGGGAAGCAGAACTTGCTTGAAGCTGTTTTTAGCAGGTCGTTCAGGAACCAGGAATGACTTTTTTTTTTTTACTGCAGTTTTGGCTCTGCTGAGCTGGGCTGAAACACATTGTGCACTACCCTGCCCTCAGACCGTTCAATGTTCAGCAAATCTTCTTGTAAAAGAATAAAATAAAAAGGAGGTATCTGAAGCGAAAATATAAGTGAACAACAGAGACATAGAAGATATCTACCTATCCATATAGAGAGAGATAGATATATATATGTCATTAAACAGTGGAATTCTAGTTCATGGAGGTCAAACCCAGGACTTGTGGAAGGTGCCAGAGGCAGTGAAAGTGGTGGCGTGTGGATGGACAGGAGGCACACAGGGAACTGGAAGTTGCCAGCTTTTCCACAAATTTTTTTCAAAGTTTTATCATATGAAACACATGCCAGGAAAGGTATGCAGCTCACTGTTGGGTACCACTTCTTCCCTCTCATCTTTTTCTACCCCTCTTGCAATATGAGCACCCCTTCTCAGTACCCCTGCTCAGCTGGCAAGTTATCTGTGTCGTGGAACAGATTTGGGCAAGGACAGTGAGGCCAAACTGCAGGTGAGGAGCAGAACTGCACAACACTACTCCCTATTCAAATGGAAGCCCAGAACAATCAGGCCCTTAATGTGTTACAATTCATTTGACTATCCACATTTTTGACTTTCTGTAAATAATGTGCTGAATGGATAAAAGAAGATACCATTTTTCCTTCTTTCCCCTGAGTTACTGATAACAAGACAAGTTCCTTCCCTTACAGTTTGTGCATATAAATGTGATTAATGTAAAAAAAAAAAAAAAATTAAAGTGCCAAAATCTCTTTCTCTCTCTCTCTTTTTTTAAAGCATTGGCCTTTTCAAAACAAGGGGAAATTCAGTATAGTTTCAGTGCCACAGTGATCAAACAGTGTCACATCACTATGGCAATTGCTGCCCAGGCCAGGAATACAGATCAGCTTTAATTGTGCAACGCCTTATTGCTGGTGCATGTCAATCAGAACCTATGAATTGAGAAAAATTTGCTCTGTTCATTCTGTTAAATGATGTATCCAATTAAACCTGTTAGAATTCATGATCTTCAGTCAAGGTTAAATGAAAGTAGTTACTCCTGTCAGCTAGGTGATTAAATGCTGCCTACATCAGGCACATTTATGTGCAAAATTAAAATTTTGGTATAAAGCATGAATCTTTATGCATGCCAGTTAATTATCTTGCGGTTTCTCCATTTATTAAATGCCCACTGCATTTCTTCTTAATCATCAGCTTCCTTTCAAAACTTATTTCATACTCTACATTATACCAAATTTCAATGTTTAAAATGAAATGCTTTCTCAATGAAAACTTCCTCTTTTCAAGGGTTTGGCTGTTGCTATGTTACTAAAGATGGCCATTAACAGTTTTTTGAGTCATTATGCAGAAGGTCTATTTGTGTTGTTTTGTTCGATTCTGAGAGAGCGTGATAGGAATCCCTCGAGTTGCCGCTGTCGGGCAGTTCCTCCTTCCCAGAACTATTTGAGTTCTGCTGCACATCGGCCAACTTCAGCACACGACAAGGCAGCAGTAAAACTAACCGCGGGCGTGCTGCTTTTGCTTTCGTGCACGGGAATGGAAGGACAGCAGGGCAGTGCAGCACCGCCGGGCGTGCGCGCCCGCAGCCGCCGCAGCCGCCAGGCTCGTGCTCCCCACTGTCCTCAGCAGCGGGGCCGGCAAATCCAGGCTGGCCCCACAGGTACCAGGGACACCACAGCCACCAGGCAGGGCACTACCATGCCCTATACAGACAGCTCAGAGGGTCGGCCCCCTTCCTCCTGCCAGCCCTCAGAGCTGGAGCTGTATTCCCTTTGGTTTGGCAATGCGATGCGTCCTGTTTGCCCTAGGCAGCTACCATATTGCAATAGCGTATTTTAATTAGAAGAAAAATGATGTGTTGCATGCTTGAATTAAATTAAATTGCCAAGACACAGAACTGGCAGGATTTAAATGCTATATGAATTGAAGAACCAGAATACAGGTGTATTATAGCGATTTGTAGCCCAAACATTTGCTAGAAAGACATACAAAGCAGAGCAGTACCAAATGCTAATTTAATACCCTAAGACAACGCTCTGTGCTCTTACAAGCACAATTTCACCTATTCCATGTGAACATTTATCCCCTTTTGTTATGAAAAGGTATTAAGAACCTTTGTTACAAACAAGCAACATAAAAAATATGTCATACCACTTCACGACTACTGATGAATAATATCATTTAAAACAGACTGGGAAATAAACTAGTATAACACATTATACTAAACTAGTACTATAAATATGCACAGGGTTGTTATTAAAGATAAATGCACACAGTAATTTTCTACTTGTAGGTTTTACAGGTATAATTTTGAATCGTACAATATTTTTTAAAACACATCACAGGGATGGAAACCAACAGAAAGACTGACTGGCAGCGATTCCTCGTGATCAATATGTGATGTCTCCATCTATCTTTGAGGGCCCACATAAATTATATCGTGCTAGTGTGAACCTTCAAGACGGGTGACGTGATTAACTTGTTCAGGGTCGCAACAGGGAGCGTCTGATCATACGGATTTTCCACCTGTGGCACTGCGGTGCAGCGGCCGCGCTTGCCGAGACCCCGCAGGTGCCGGCGCGGTCAGGAGGGCTGCGGGCAGGTCATCCTCAGCTTCGTGTGTCCGAGGGGCAGCTCGTTTGCTCGTTGCTGTGTGTGCCTTTCACAGCGTCCACAGCCGAGAGAGCTGTTTCGCAGCACGCCAAGGTACGGATGTCACACACGCACGCCTGCGCCTAGCCTGTGAGCCTCCCTGGGAAACCGGGGCGCAGAAAGCAGCGGTGGCTGCTCCAGCCTTCCCTTCCCAGCCGGCAGCAGCCTCCGCTCCAGGCCCCGGGGAAGCAGCAGCAGACAAAAGACCCCTCCTCTCCTGCTCCCCTATCAGCTGCAAATAATGGACTTCTCTTTCCTGCCAGCCGCAGACAAAAACACAGATTTTTTTTTTCCTTTTTTGTTCAGCAAATATAAGCTGTAGGTTAAAGCCCAATATCTTTAGATACCTCAACAAAAGAGTTAAAAAGGGAATCTTCACACTCGCAGACAATAATTCCTCGGGGGCTCTGGCAGGAGACAGTGACGCACCAGGGAAGGTAGCTGGAGAATAAGCCTCTTCGCAGGTTTCTGGGATGTCTGTTGCTGAACTGCTTCAACTCGCTTGGACCATCTAGAACTTATATTTAATTCCTATTCTTCTTTCTCTACATGTTCTTACTTTCACACCAGTCCTCCAAAACCAGATATCATAAGCTGTGAATCCCAGGCCCAATGTGCCTTAATGTTACCCCGTGAAACAATACTGGCAGGACAATTTATTTCTGCTCAAAACAATTTCCCCATCTTAAAATTGTGATCGTTAGGTTAACATCCCATTGAGATGAGAGAAGAAAAGAGCTGCAGTTTCAGGTTGTGTCTAAAATTTTAAGGAAGGCAAGCTGCACTGATTTATCCTTGGCATACTGTTTTATATCCATAAGAGCAAAAAACTTCTTTTTAGTGGCAGATTAAATTGTGCAGAAACTGACTGACACTGATAAGGCAAACACTGCAGTCTGCTTAAACAGGCTGAGAGTTGCACATCAAAGACTGCGTGGCCACAAGAATATAAGTGTGTACACACACACTCTCTGGTTTATTTGATTTCATAAGCAATTTTATCTTTGATACACATACAAAGCAATATAAAAAATAAAATAAAATTGGCATGGAATTACATATTTTTAGTAGATAGATTTACAAAGAATTTGTGTTTTAGATTATAGCCATTTTCAGGAAACTTACTTAGAAAGTAATTACATGTATTTTATCCATTAATTTGTATTTTTTTGTTTTGCATTGTCCTACTGAAACAAAACTAAAAACTATGGAATGGAAGGAATTTTGTTTTTTACTGAATATTATAAATGAATGGAACAAGGGTTGTTAATGTTTGTCATTTTCCTTATCTGTACACATGAATATGTTATATGCTCATTTCCATTGCAAATGGAACATCAGAATGATCACTGCAAACTGAAATATACTGCACATTTCATTTCTTCATTTCTTTGAACATACCACTGGCAAAAATAATCAATCGCTAGTATTCTTGGACTAAAGCTTTGCAACTCAATGAAAATTGAATGAATTAATGGTGTCCGTCCAGAATAAAGCAGGCAACATACTCTGGAGGGTCATTATTATTCACTGCGGAAAGAAAGTCAGCCTACAGAGCCCTGAACCATGACTGGGCAATTGTGCAAGGCACTGTACAAACATGTTGTCACCCTGTGTCTTGCACCCCTCTCCTCCACCTTCCTCCATTTAATGAAACAAAATGAAGGCAGAGAGATGCGACTCCTTACCATAGCCACATCAGTGAGTAAATACTGAAGAAGGATAAGAACAATTTGAGGTAAAGGACAAGGTTGTCACAAGAACAAACATGTATAAAATAGCTGTGAATATATTTAGAGTGACAATTAGGAGGTTTCTATCCATCCAAGCAGTGAGGTTCTGGAGTAGCTTTCCTGTAGGAGCCATGGGGCACAAGAAACCTCCCTAGGATTAAGGAGAAACTCACTCTGTTTGGGAAAGGGCTCATAGGCTTTAGCTGTCTGTCTACAATTCTCTGTTTACTTTGCAAAGTACAGCAATATCTCACTCTCATTTGGCCCTAGAGACTTCCAGAATGTATTAATTAATTAAAAAAAAACACTGAGAGATAGTGCCTAGCCCAAAGTACTTTTTTTCGTCAATCAAAACATAACCAAAGGAAGAAAGAGCTGTAAGAGCAGGGATTAACTCTGAGTTTAGAATGACATTTGAAGATACAGTAAAAAAACTACTTAAGATGGAAGGAGGACTGGTACTCTTCACATAACGATGAGGCTCTGTTGGCCAGAAAACAAAAATATGTAGAATAAATATGCAGGAATAAAACCATAGGATGAATATATAACAGGAAGGTAAACAGTACCCTTCTGAACTGAGTGGAACTGACATCCATGTATGCTTGGTCTTGCTGCTAATGGAACGCCGGGTCATATCCTGAAAACCCTTACTTATGCAAGTAATCCCACTAAAATCAATGGGAAACCATGACTGTAATGACTGCTTCCTTGTCTCCGCTAGGGATTGCAAGGTCAGGTCCATTTTCTGTGCAATATTGGATGAATGCTAGAAAATCAATATCTCTATTGAGACTTCTTCTTTTGGAGTAAAAATAAACCTGGATCATTTTGAGTTCAAATGTTCATTGTTCCTGGGTGTTTTTATAAATTCCTTTTGAAAGCAAAATGGTCAAATCAAAATGGAGTGAAATGCTCACCTTTTTGGTGTGTTTTACAGCTTGTTTTTATAACTAGCTTTGTAATGCCATAAAGATTAAAGGCAACTTTGCCTTTTCTTTGTATTTATTCTCTATAAGTTAAAATAGACATAAAGTCAAGGACACTGTTTTATAATATTTTTGTTTTGGAATTCCCTCTATTTAAATGATTCAAGTCTGAGGGATGGGTGGGGGGAAAGAGAATGCCAGAGTCTGTTGTTTCAGGAATTTTGCCATATTATGGGAAATTTGTTGGTCCTTTTACCATAGAAAATTCAAAGAAAGGAGTTTCTTTTTTAATAAAAAGATTTCAGTGCAGTCATAGGAATATAACTTATTGTTGTGGAGCATTGCTTTGGTACCATGGGAAAAAAATTACCCAGTTCTGTTCACATTACAGATTATTATTGTACTTCAATCACTATGGAGCACCTTGAACACTCATTTTGTTTAAAATGCCTAAACCTAGTTTGGTATTTTTATTCTTAGTTTGCTACTAATCTACAATTACACCTACTTGTAGTTGTGTCCAAATTGAATTTTCATACTGAAATATGTTAAATCCTTGTGTTTGGTTGCCTTATACTTAACTTGTGGTGGGGTCATAAGGAAATTATGATTAATCCAAGGCATACAGATAACCTATTTTAAGGATTTTCAGGTTGCTCTGCAGCAATGGCAAGCCCTTGTTGGCTTGAACGAAAGTTTAAGACCCGTTTCATTATGGTGGAGATGTGATCAGCTTCATGTCTGGCATGAACAGTAGACTGCGGTAGAATTCAAACAGTAGAATCATAGAATCATTTAGGTTGGAAAAGACCTTTAAGATCATCCAGTCCAACCATTAACCTAACATTACCAAGTCCACCACTAAACCAATTAAGGGTAGAGTAGCAATCCCACGCCTCCTGGCTTGGTGGCTGGATCATTTAAAACGAAAGTAAAAACTAGGAATCATTAAGTAGTTACAAAAGAGGTCATCTCTCAGGAAAAAACAGCTAATTCCTTTAACCTTGATTATTATCAAAATACCTTAGACATGTAAAGTCTACCAATTAAGAGGCTAATGAATAGGAACTGATGTACTTTCTGTCAGAGAGAGTTCTTTAAAATTTTGAGAAAATAGATCCTAAATCCATTCCGCATGCGCAGAGCCCTAGACCTAAAGCATGTGATTGACCCAGATCAAATATTTTTCCCAAGAAATTGTATTTACCAAATATTAACGGAAGGATCAGTTCTCTTTCAGTCCAGTTTAATGTGAATTTTGGGTGATCAAGAAATAAAACTGCTTTGATGCCCAGGGTTCAGCTAAGGCGATTGTGTTGTTCCAGTGGCCAATACAAAAGTATGAACTTACCCTAGGATTCCAGCACAGCTGGATTTATTGGCATGCTGGGGAGCAAATCCAAGGATGTGTTCGGTGCTCACTCCCTTTTACCCACCTCTGCACAGCTTGTTTCCCGCCTGCTGTGTAACACATTAACCACAACTTTTTCCACTCTTGCACCACTGAACAAGTGACTGTGGTTTGGCTCTATGACTGCTAACAACATTATTGACAAGACAATGCTCAGCAATGTATAACAATAAGCTTTTGTATCACATATTTACCTAATAAAGTACACTTTTCAGATACACCATGTTTCTATTGTTTTCGGAGCTATATTACTCACACGACATGTTTACTAGCACTAACATTCTTAACAGTACAAAAAAAAAGTAGTGGAAAATCCAGGAGAACAATTGGGACCGTTAAAACCTCACACAAGCACATCACAGTACTACAGCAAGTGATCACCAGTGTCTTCATTGTGTGTCCTGCTTTACTTCACTACCTGGTTGTCATATTATTAATGCAAAGACAGCTAACCCAGAACCCAAAGCAGTGGACAACACTATACAGTTTTTAACTAACTGTGCTGGCTACAGGATAAGAATAAAAATAGTCCAGTTCTTGGAAAAGTATAAAAATTAGGCATCAAAATGGGTCAGATACTTACATATATCTTTTTGATGTGCTTATATGGTGGGAGAGCAGATTGATAAAGGACAGGAGAAATGCTAAATATGCACCATGACAAACAGTGAAAAATTAAGTATTGTAACTAACATTAATTACACTCTAGTAAGATGAATAGGCTGTTCATCATTAATGAGAATGTACACCTTTGTCTAAGTTTCACATCTACCTGTGATAAATGTGCTAATGGCGATAAAATACATCATAGTAACATTTGAATTAACAGCACACTAATAGATTGACATACAAGTATGAATAAAGCATTTAATCATAAACATTGTACCACACCCAACAGCAAATTTTCTTTTTTGCATATATATCAAGCAAAATGGATAAACATTACAATCTTATTTTAGTTTATGCTGAGATAATCTAGTAGTATTACCTCATACTATCCCAATATTTGTAATCCAGATTATTAGATACTTAAACAGTGTTTTTCTGGGAGACATTCAGGCAATTTAATTAAATAGTAAGGGGGATTTCTGAATAGAAAGGGTGGGGCTTGATCTCGGTACAAACTTCCCACTGACGTTTGCCCATGTGGCAGGGATGGAATATTCAAGCAATCTTTGTGATGGACTGACTCCAATGCCTGTTAAAGGATTGGCTTTAATTTATGCTTAATGAAAATCAAAGCAAGCCCATTAGTCTACAATGCTTATCTGTGTCTTTAGGAGCCTTTCTCTCCTGCGTTTCTAGTGCTTTTTTCCTGGCAGAGAGGCACAGGGGTGACTGAGCCATGCACGCAGCACAAATGGTCAACACCGCCTTCTGTGCCTGCGGAGCACAGAGCCGCAGGCAGTTGCAGCCTCCCCATTTCGGAGGAGCTGGGATGGGCAGCTGCCATGCCATACTCTGTGCCTCCATAGCAGCCCTATGGGGAAGGTCTCCCAGGTGGCCATGTCAGACCGCTCCCGGTAGACATGTCCCCATTCACCCACTGCCCTCCGAATGGCTCCTGAGGCACCTGGGCCTGGAAGCTACTTCTGTTTATCTGGGGAGGACCACCTTGCGACACAGCTAACACTACCCAACGCCACCACTGAGAGAGCACATGGAAATGCTTGTGCTCTCTTACGGGGTCTCATCCAGGGGCGAGCAGGTACTCCCAGCTGAGGAGCTAGAAGAGGCAGCTGGAACACTGCTCCAGCCAGATTCACAGGAGAATATCTTGCTGTTCTCCCCCGGTAGAAGAGACTTTGGTCCTGCGGTTGACAAGTGATTTATGTTGGGCATGGAGCCAGAGCACATGGGCGCTAACTGGCACAAGCTTTTGTCCTCGCCCAGGGCCAAAGCTCCAAGCATGGCTGGGAAGGAAGAGGGCTGGATTTCACTGCCCGTTTCCTTCTCTTGTACACCATTCCCAAAGTCTCCACTTCAGCGAAGTGCTTGGCAGGCAGCGATGAGAAAGCAGTGGGGAGAAGAACACGAGGAACCTGCAGGGTCAGCAGTAGCAAGTAGGGCTCTGCTACAGGTAGGACTAACAAACAGTATAAAGACCAGCTGTAATTCACAGAACAAACACTGTGAATTAGTTAAACATTGCCAAGAGGGAATTGCTTTAACCTAATAGTTTCCTGAAGATCATTCAGACAGTGCAAGCCCATCAGTGTATTTTTAATGCAATTAAGCAGATGGTTTAAAATACTTTAATTACTGCCAGGGCTCACGTAGGCTGCACAGTAGATGACACTGGACCTGTGCAGTGCCTGTTATAAAATGCTGTTATAAAATCCTGAGAGACAATATACAAGCAATGTACACTACTGAAGCACAACTCATCCATCTGCATGGACCACAAAAAGGCTCTCCAGAAGGTCAGCATGCCTATGGGCACAAGTGAAAAATCGTGCCTGCTGCCATCCTATAAACCACACTGTGCCAAGACGACTTGTGCTGTTATCTGCTGTGGGAGGCCACAGCAGCGTCCCGGGGGAAGGAAGTCCCCGCATGCAGAGCAAGGCATGCACACGTGGTCAAAGCATTTCACTCTAGCTTTCCTCTTCTATCTAAACTGACAGATCTCTCCAGGAAGACTGAAAGTCTTGAAAACTAATGTAGGGATTTCAAACTGTTTATATGTTTTGTACTATTCTACTACAGCACAAGCAAGCCAGCCAACAATATAATACACTATGACTGCACTGGTAGCTGCCATACTCACATTGAAAACATATATTTTATTCTCTCTTTGTTACACTAAATGGTACATTACCCTAGTGCTGTTTTCCTTTGCATTCCAGCTGGCAACTTATTGATTAGGGAACGCTTCTGAGCTTCTCCCTCCCATGCAATAATCTTTGTAACTCCACATTTCTAAATGCTAAAAGTGCACTAATGCAAGTGGGAAGAGTTTCCTCTGCTATTTCACATACTTAAGGAGAAGATGTTATTGATTCATATACTCTGCTCTGAAAGTGCTTTGCAAAGCCTGTAAGTATTATTATTTTCATTTTAGCAAGCAGGAAAATGGCACACATTGCCCAAGGTCACCCTGCAGATCAGCAAGAGAACCAGGATTAAATTCAGATCTTCTGGGTTCCTGTGCAGAGACTATTCTGCTGAGCTATTTTTGGAAGGTCAGAACCCTCCAAATGAGGCATAGCCAGGATACACAACACAGTATAAACATAATTTATGACATTCAAAATATTTTTTTCTCTAGTACCTTTAATGGCTATAAGCATGAAGTGAGTTCTTTGCAGTAGCAAAAGAAGAGCTGAAAGAAGCTAAATTTTAAAATGTTGAGCTGAAGAAATTTATACTAGTTTAACTCCTGCCTCCTGGACTCTAATGATGTTAACACCACAAGCACTGTGTGCAGCAGCAGCTGAAATTTTGCTTGCACAAATTTTGAGTTGAACTCTGGGTCACAGAGATAATCTTCTTTTACAATTCTAACAATAAATGCAAAAATGTATTCCTTATCAAAATTAATAAGCTTTTGCAGAAATCTATCTACCTAAAGAAAAAAAAAAAAGGAAAAGATGTGTGAAGATTTACTAATCAGGTAATAAAATTTGAAGCTTGTGGAAATTTCAATATGTGCCACAAAAATACCAGCTTGATAAGTTGTGGGTCAGTACCAGCAATGGTAAAAAATGGTTCAAATCTGCTATTCATATATATTTTGAATGTTAGTTTGGATATTTCTGCTGACGCTAAAGCTGTTCTTTCCAAACATTCCCTTTACTGAAGTTTATTGTGACCTGAAAATACAAGTCTTTCTTTACCAACAAATTGTCTCCCACTCTTTTTCCATATCTCCCTCATGTAACCACAGTATCCTGAGGTTTAACTAGTAAGACCTAAGAAATGTATTAGTACAGAGAAAATTAAATAAGTGAGCTCACATACATAGAAAGCAAAATATAGTTCACATATTTCATTATTTTGTTATGTTTGTTAAAAAGAAAAAAGTAATTACAAATTCTAAAGGACAACCTGGGGAAATATTGCAGTTTCACTTCAGTAAATACTGAAGTATACTGTCAATATATAGCATATAACACTCAGTTCTGGCCTTTATTTTGCATGAGCAACTCCCACTGACGTCAGTATGTTCAGACGGACTGCAGGATACTATTTTCCCATGGCTCCTATTGCTATTTTCAAATGGATAATGCTGGTTTTTTAAGCCCACAGTTCTGAGTATCTTTAGTATTAGGCATGACCTTTTCATGCAGGCTTGTTCTCTGATCTCAACAAGTCTTCTGGGTAATCTAGCAATTTGCTAACAACAGCCTCATAAAGAAAAATAACACAAAGCTTTCAGTCCACATGCAAACTATGCAAATATCGTATATCTCAATAATGTGTTTTGCAATCACTGTTTTAAATGCCTGTGATCCTAGGGATAGTCTAGCTGTTTCAGGATATGGGAAGCAATTCATCTCTGGAGACAAACATTATTTAATTGGACTAATGACTGATTTACTAACATGAACTCCACTTGAAATGTGCAGTAATTTATTTCTTTTATTCACCAGGGACTGTTGTTTTTATGAAATAGATCAGTAAGAAACCAAAGTAACAAAATATTTTAGATTCATTACTTTGCAGAAATGTTACTTTTAAATGTTTAATCTAAATGAGGTATTAATTCCAGTGGCTCAATCATTAACTTAATTTTAAGCAACAACTTGATTTCTCTTATTTGCTTCATTGATCAATAGATCAAACTGGGTCTTCTTAGTAGTGGCATGAATAATCCCTGGGATAGAACTGGTTACAAAACTATTAATGATTAATAACTCAGGATAAACTAAAACTCTACCTATGCAGTAGTCAAGATATGATCTTCCTACGTAGGGTTTCCTGGCATGCTTTGTATTCCCACATGGGACTTCTGCAGAAGGACGTGTGTGCAGCCCTGCACAGACACTGCCTTAAAGCATACTGGAAGACAGACAGCTGAAAACTTCATACCCCTTTGAGGCTTTCAGCAGTTTTATGGTCAGCTATAATGGTAAATTATTTTACTTTTTATTTTCAGTATGTTGTTACTTTGTATGGCCATCAACAAATTTCCAGTCACTCCTTTTATTGGAAGACTGGGGTTATACTCTCAAAGATATGGATAGTGATATCTGGAGAGGTTGCAACCTAAACATGTGTTCCTGCATGCCCCTGTCTCAAACAATTTTAAACCAGTAAGGACCACTATCATAAACCCTTGATTTTCCATTGCACCGAGGGGGACAGCAATCTGTGAAGCGTATATCAGTATCTTCTTCACCTCAGAACTGTCAACCATATTTTTGTAATTACTCTGTCCTTTACAACACCTCCAAATTAGAGAGAGGCATAGCTGGTATGCTTACTTCCTAACTCAGAACAGAATTTTGCAGTCCAATATGATGGCAAGTGTGTCTTTTTCCTGATGCGCATTTTGAACTCTTTTATTTATACTTTTCAACCATCTAACTTTAGATAACCTGGGCTAGGCAGTGCATAACTGGAGAAAAGAGTAGATACTGGAGGCTGGAACACAGCCTTAAAGCTGTAAGCGTGCTATATTATGATTGCAGTATTGCCACTGGGGACTGTCACAACACCACTCACGATAACTGTTACTTCACCTATCTGCAAGCATCCAGTGCGTCATCTAGTCTTGTTCTCAGCCCAACCTGTCGGCAGGGGTTGTGCAGTTACACCGCTCCTGGCAATTAGAATAGAAATCCACAATATTTTCTCTCCCATGAAAGCTTCTGAAAATGTTTGCACTTTGCATTTCATGGATGTGGGGCACAAAGAAAATTTTTTATCTTCTAGGAAATTTAGTATCTATATATTAAATATCCATTTAGCATTAATGAAAAAACTCCTTTTCCCTCCACAATTAACAGCTATTGATATATAACAACTGTAAGGCTTTGGAACCTTACTTTCTATTCTGTATCTCATCAGAGCTACTATAGAATGACTGAGGATTGGAACCTTACACAGAGTAGGTAGGATTCAATCTACCCATGCCATCCCGTGAAACAAGGCTTCAACTTTAAAATGTGCTGGTGCTTAACTGGGCCTCAGAGCTTGCAAGAGCTGCAAAGGATGCAATGTTGAAACTGAATCTTTGGTGCCTGACACTCTCAGGTAGATGAAATTCATCAGCGTGATAAGTGTTCCCCTCATGCAGTATCAATAGCCGTCTTTCTTACGTGATATGAAATTAATCCTTCACTTGAAGCAACTTTCTCTTGGTCACTATATCTTATTTCTTGGTGACAAATGGACAGGATGTGCTACAGAGGAATCCAGCACAAAGAAGAAGAAGCAATATAAACAGGCATGCTGTAAACCTCCCGCTATCTACCTCTTCGGCATTTCAGCACTGCTGTCACCAGCTGCTCAGCAGAATGATAGAAGTTAGTATTTCCCAAGCCTCAAGCATAGCAAACAGGAGCTTTTTTCCCCTTTTCATACATGGACATTATTTGGGAATTGCAGGCCTCCAGGGCACGGTAAGAACAGGGTACACTGTTGGGTAGGTGTTAGCTCCTCTTACGACTGCCTACATAAAGTACATTAGAGCAAGCAAGGCTGAACGCTCTGAGTTTTCAGCCTGTGGCTGGCTGACATAGTGAAATCCAAACAAGTCTGATAATGGCAGCCCTCTCAAGAGCTGTCACACAGTTGCATTAATAGTACATATTAGACTGAAATTTCTGAAGCTTCTCTGGAGAAAGATTTTCTGTGGCGCCCATCTGGGGAATCTGGGTTTTTGACATACATCTTGGAGCCTTTATGTTTTCTAAAAACATACTGATGTTTAAGCGTATTCTTTGGCAATGTTTAAATACTTCACGTTTTGCAGAAATAAGATGGTAAAGGGGCTTGCAATTAACTTGGGAACATTTTTGGAATTTGCAAGCTCCTGCCATTTTTGTGATCTTTGATATTTCCTTAAATATCGCTAGAAAACCTATGCCTAGCAACGAAACCTCATTTAGTTGGACTGCTCAAATAAATCACATTTCTGAAATGTGCTCACATCACTTTTTCAATTATATTCTCCAGGTATATCTTTGCAGCTTTCCAGCTTCAGTCCTCTGGACTTTTCCCCCTGGTGACACAAGGCCTCACGTGCTGCGTCACATGGGTTGCAGCTTGAGTAGGTTCAGGAAAGTTCTCAACTCCATCAGGTTTACCTAAAAGCTAATAAGATTACAAAGATCAGTTGTAAGAAGCATGGATCCAGAACTTACAACTGGGGGAAAAAATTCTAATCATTCTACCTCAGAGGAAGAAACAGAGACATATTATTGTATTTAAAGTATTTAGGGCAACATTTTATGCATTAAGAGCAGGGTCAGCTTTAGCAAGGTCGTCTTCAGACTCCTGTTGCTTTTTCATAACTTCTACCTGACTAGCAACAACCTGGAAAATGTCACACCTCCATTTTCTCACCCACCACGGTTGTGCTGCATGGAAAACAATGATTAGAAGCAAATGTATTTACAGCCCAATGAAACCAACGTATTTACAATCTAGTCCAGCTCAGGAAACCCCTCACCTTCAAATTCAATTGCACAGGTGCAAACGACAGCCTATTTAACACTTGATTTAAATTTCAAGGTTTTACAAATTAAAGAGGCTTATTATATATGCCATGCTTCTAGCTCTGAAGGATACCATTTCTATATGAAAGCTACAAGATTTGTGAGTAGTCTATGCAGTTAAATAAAAACAGAATTTTGACATCTTAAAATTTAAGCATTATCATTCTAGGAAAAATTGAGGCATACAAAGTGTCAGTCACAAATACGATGAATTTGTATATTTGCAAATGAACAGGTTATTTGTTAATGCAATATGGCAAGTATGTGAAATCTGTAACATACTGCCTTCTCTAATATTTTGCATCTCTTATTTCCATTAACACTCAATGAATACGCAATCTGAAGGCACAGAGAAGTACTATGAGGATGACTGTCACCAGCATCAGTTATGCTAACAAATGCCTGGCATTTCAATCAAAAGGAATGCATGCACTGGACAGAATGAACCAATGGGAATTGATTCCCAACCAGATGCTGTGCCAAATCACTTGAATCTATGCCCAGTGGCAATTGTGCAATAGCTGGAAGTTTGGATGCACATCCCTCATTGTGAGTATGGTCATACTAAAAAGGGTGAATTAAATCAATGCAAAGCTGCTTTCAGTTGGATGTGAAGGCTAACAGAAATGTGTTCTAGTTCAAAGCAGAGGAGCAGACAGTGACACTTGTTACTAAACACTAGCTGGCAAACATGACACAAAGAATAGACCTGAGGCAGCAGCCTCCATGTCGATGGGATGTGTATCACTGATGGAGGAAATCAAGAGGCTATCCTGTTTGCTAGATTCCTCATCTTTCATGGCAGCAAGGGAGAAACTGGGAGGGAAAGGAGTGGGTGGGGGGCAGCACCACGGTGCAGAGAAGCCATATGCACTACTCTCTGCTTTACCTTTAATGTAAAGAGAGAAGACATTGCTGGGATTTTGGACCCATAAAAAGTAAAAAAAAAAGTAGCAGGTACAGAATCTTCTGTAAATCAGTCCAAAGAAACACATTTTGACAGTGCAACATTTCTTTCCAATTGCTTACCAGGTGCTTTATTTGGGGTACAAAGCTGAGGCCCTCTCTTTGACCTCATATATCTGGTACAGAGGTAGCGTTGCTATTGTACCCGTTTCTATCAGCCATGGAGAAAGAGAACAGATTATCTTGTTCAGAAGTGCAGCCTTAAAAAATAACATGGATCCACAGGTATTCAAACAATAGAAATTCCCCATAAAATATGCCTGCTCCACACATTGCCTAAACCCTGTAGGCAGGTCGGCTTTGAACTTAGAGCTACTCACTTTTACAGCTGCTCTGAGCAGCCACCATCTCCCAGACAGAGAACAGCTGGGGAACAGGGACAGAGGATGAAAGCATTCGTCCTGCAATTCCCCTTCCAGAGGGTTACAGCTTGAGCTATTCCAGTATGAATGAATAAATCACCACATATACATAAGTATGTATGCGTAGATGTAAATATTACATTTAGGTTTATATACATACTGGTGTATTTATATTACCATTATACGAGCCATCAGCTCAGTTCCATTTTATGTAGATGTTAATAGATGTATGCATATTCTGTTCTTTGTCATTATCTGTGATGACTTCTCCTTTACCAAGTTTTTCTGTGCACTGTCCTATTTTGTCAATCTGTGCCTTGGTGTCTTTGTTTCTCTGATGAAGTTCTCTCAAACAGCAAGCTTAGACCTCAGCTCTTCCACGTAAATTATTACAGAAGAGAATTGGTAATTAAGTTTTAACAAGATTTAAATGATATTAAAAACAGACAGTTAAAAGGAGACACTGCCTTGGGCTTTGTTGTAAATTTGTATAATTATTTTTAGTCCTCTGGAGGATGTATGATTATGTTTCTGTATTTATAAAAATACTGCCTTAGAGGCACCAAAATGAATTTTATAGTCCACTGATTTGCATGTTAATGTTAATCTTGTGGTGTCAAATGTATTTTTTTAGCAAATAAATGTCCATGACAATTATCAAAATTTCCAAAGAATTTTATAATATTCTTGACCTAGATTAATTAATTTTTTTTTTTTTTAAAGGTATGCTGTAAAGACAAAGTAAGAAAACCAGCACAGCACAGTGATAAACATACAGGAGAAAGACGAAACAGATGAACTAAACAAAACATGTATGGATTTTTAACAGTTTTTGATTATAACAGTTTTGGTAAGTAAGTGTGAAGTAAAGACTCAGGGTCTGATCCAAAGCTCTTTGAAGACACTTGGGCTGAAGATTTTTAGCAATACACAGCTCTGTACATTTGCTTTCCTAGAAAAAAACATGATGACTGTGAAAGATCCTTCTCTTGATCAAGTGTCCTTAGATACATTTCAGAATGAGAAAAAAATTCAGGGATAAAAGATATTACTTGCTACAGCCCAAAATCATAATCAGAGGCTGGAACTATAATGTCCAAAGTTTGTATCACCAGTATAGCAAAGGCTCTGGTTTAGTGGTGGAAGATCATGGATGTAGAGCTGTCTCTTCCATGCTGCTGCATACAGGAAATAGTCATTAGATTAAGATTTGTTGTTCTCATTTATGAATCTACTCTGTAAAATCCTAACAGATTCACAGTTGGTTTTATCCCTTATTTTTCTTACATTTTGTAATTTGTAAGAAGTGTTTTCAAAGCCAGAAGTCTTACTCCTACAGTGCTAAGAGGCAGCTTTTGGAGCTTGTCTAGACAATAGCAGAATAACAATAATGGTATCATACTAGTTCAGGATCCAGTCCTGTTATGTATATGTAGAGAAAACTCTTAACCAGCAGTCAAAAGACAATGAACTCAATGGGAGATTTCTTTGTGCATGGATGGAAAAATTACAATCATAGTTAATAGTAATCCATTTTGTTATCAAGATAAATCCATTGGCCTTGCAGTTTATCTCCCTATGGAACTAATGTATTGTCAGCTGAAATAATGTATTATCAGCGCAATAATTATCATTGTAATAATCTTAAAACAATTATTTGGACTAGAAACTTGTCATATTGTCCAAGTTTATGAGGAGAGCTAAATACAAATTTTGCAATTTTTCTGTACACAGAGTAGAGATGAGATGCTTGTTGTGTGCCAAAAATTAAGAGAGAAATTGCCATCTCAGTGTCTAATAGTAGCAGATAAGGTGAATTTTACAAAAACAGTTGAGTGTCCATCAACTGCTGGCTCAGGGCAACATTTGTTAGGCCATAAATGAGCTGATTGCATGTTCAGAACTACAATTTCCATGAAGTTTCATTCAAGGAGGTATTAATGATCATCATTTAACTGTGACAAAATGGTGTCACAGAGGCAATGTATACCTGACACTCTCCACTGGTCCCTTGCAAGCATAACTCCTGATATGTGAACTTTTGCCCTATATACACATTAGCCAGAACATTTAAAGAAAAAGCAAAACTGCTTTAAAAATAAAAGCAAAATAAAAGATGAGCAGTTAAGACTGAGTAAAATGTTTCTGTGATGCTTCAAGGTTGATTGCCAATCATGTATATAATCTTGGGGATGAAATGAGGTGGTCTGAAAAAGCAAGCACAGAAAATTCTTGTGTTTCATTTTTTAAAATCAAGAAATCTTTGGTGGGTTATTGAGATCATTTGCATTTGGAATTTTGTACCCACAATCAACTGCAGGAAATAAATCACAGATGTGATTCCATGGAACTTGCCCTTGCAAAGTGCTAAGCATCGGCTTTGAGATGAAAGGCAGGCAGGTGTTGAAAACACCCAGCTCCTTGGAGTACCAAAGATAAGAGAATAAATGATGGTACAGGCAATGGATCAGATACGAGCACACAATCACTGTTCTTCAGGGTAAGTCACAGCATATGGCGCAATATTTATGCTAGCCTTGTGGTGGCTATGAAAGGATAGGCTGTGAAACTACCTGATCCAATATGAAGTCTGCCAGCCAAAGCTTCTCTTCAAAAATCTTTGATTAAATTTGAGCTAGCAGAGTGAGTTGTACTGGTATGGACCTTTGTATATATGAGGTTGGAATATTTTTGACTCAGAATCACATGCCACAAAAACATATTTAATGTCTGGTAGACCCATGATTTATAATATCTACAGCCAGAAAAGTATACTTACTGTTAGTAAAATACACTTAGCCTTTGTTTGCAGTGTAAACCTTCCATAAATAAAGAATAAAGTTTGAGGGCAGGACCTATTTATCTTCAAGGGTTTGCCAAAGACATAATGAGGTTTACACATACAAAGTTATAAAGAGTACTGCATTTAACAAAAAAGAAGTATTTGGAAGATGTATCGGTAGAGATGTAGCTCGTGATTCTAAAAAAACAATTTTCCACAGTTTTTCGGTTTTCCCTTGCTTGCCCTGGGGATAAAAGTGAATTCAGAGGAAATATTTTTACACATATACAATCCCACTTGATCAAGGTGATAGAGTTTAGCAGGCAAATATTCAGAATTGCTACCTAATTTTCTTTTTAATTGATGTTAATAATTGGGGATCAGTTACTGCTTGGCTTGAGTCTGTGTGTCTGTAGCAGGGGGAAGATGAACAGAAAGGGGATGAAGAGATGGCCAAAAGAGCCTTCCTTGTCTTCAGTCAACCTGTGTGAAAAGTCGATCACAACTGCAGTGCTCTGGGCCAGCCTATTCTGCCCCACTGGGACGCAGCACTCCCATCAAAGGCAAAGGGGAAGAGTACTGCCATTGCCACAGATAGGCTCAGTTCACTACAACAGTGGCATCTGAGTGGCTCTAACAGTACTCCAAACTGAGAAGGAATCCCTACTCTTTGAATTTGTTGAGACAATATAACTCTGCCCTGTCCCTTGTTCTGGGTTGCTTGCATTGTGAACTGTTTAGTTGTAAAAGAAGTGAAGGTAAAACTGCTGCTAGGGTTACCTTTGATCTACACAAAAGCAGCATCACAAAGAGGCACTGGAAATCAGATTACACACAACAGTGTCTGTGTACCTGTCTGTGTAGCCACGTTGCTAATGTAATACTGTAGAAAGCTGATTTATTACCAACATCTTGTTCCAGGAGTTTCCAGCCCTGTTTCATACTTTGAATGCCTCATTATACAGAATCTGCACCTCTGAACTCTTTCTTTTCTGGGTGGTGTCATTTTGTAGTAGTACATTATCAGTTTCCATCATCTGGTGATGCATTACCAGAATACATCAGAAAAACAGCTGGCTCAGTCTCTCAATCCTTGGCGTCCAGCAACAGCTGACTGTGATGATATATTACATGAACTCTTCAGTCTATCATTGTAATACATCAAAACAAGGTACTGGTCTGAAGGTGTATTACTCAAAGAAAGGCAAAGCTGAGTGAACCTGTCCAGGAGAGGGGTTCTGGTTTAATTACGGAAAAGAAGTTACAGTACACTGCTCAGAGAAGGTTTGTTAGCTGCAAAATTTTGGCGCATTGATAAAACACAGTTTGCATTCATACAGATGATATTATGGGAGAAGGTCATGTTGTTACTCAGTTTGGAGACAAACACCTCGACAGCCAGCATTCTGTCAAAATGTTGCAGCGTGCTGTGTATCAGAGAGGCTTTATATTTTATAATTGAGCCAAGCAGGATTTGAGTTCAACCGATAAACATAAGCACCAATTCCCACTCTTTTCATTTCTTTATGGAAAACGCAGACAAGAACCTGATATTTGAGTGTAGTAACTGAAAGAGCATACCACCAGTGGGTTCTCACTGCTGCCTCTTTTGGTGACACTCTCAGCAGGTTCTGGGTGATGGTGTGAGTCTTAGGAAAAGCAGCAGCAGAGAAGAGGGCCTGAGGCATTGGCAGGGGAAGAGCTGGAGCTGAAAAAAGAAAAAAATAGAAATCGAGACAATAATCAGCAAATAACTATAAAAGATTATTTAATTAAAGACTTTTCATAAGAGCTTAATTTACTGTAGCTATTTCACATTGCTGGATGAACAAGAATGTCCCATTGATCAGGACTGCAGACTTGCCATAGGAGTGTCTTGGGCTGTTAAACTGATGGCAAACCTGTTTCCTTCTCTTGGGTCACAAGGGGTGCAGTAAGGAGAGTGTCTACATTTCTCTCTCCATTTAACCAGGGCTTTCTTTCTGTTCAAAAGACAGAAAATGCTCCCAAAATGTTCCCTCTGGATGGGATTCACACAGAGATTTAGAGTATGAGCTGCATTTTTCATCTGCGAACCCAGTGATGACAGATAGAGCATGATATGAAGTACAATGAGTTAGAACTAAGACAGCAAAAAGTTCACTTGCCTCTAATGCCAGAAGTATTATTTCTCAGTATTGTTTCAAAGACTCACCTGCCTCACCATTTTTCTGCCTAGCTCAAGTTCCAGCTTCTTTTTAACGGGGCTCAGCATAGCTCCTACAGCATATGCTACTGACTTCACATCCCACTGTTTTCTCTATGCCCCTGCAATATTAGCCTCCCTGATCCCCTCCTTCTCCTGCCTGTCATGCTGCTATGCGCTCAGCTTTGTATGCTTCCAGCAATGCCCTTAGAATTGAAGACTTTCCTGATGAAAATTCCTGTAACCTTACTTCAGTCCCTTTCCATCCTGTTGCTCTATCTACACAAAGTAAACTTTGGTTGGTTTGATGCAGATAAACACATGCTAAAACCAGGGCACAGCATGATATTACTTTAATCTGTATCTTCTCTCCTTTCACTGCTATTCTTGATTGCTCTCTATCTCAGAAGTAAAGAAAACTTTTTGAGTGAGAGCTGCAGCAGTTGCTAGCAGAAAAAAACCCGAGCAATTAATTTCATGGTGAATTGGGGAACTGAAGGACATACATTTTTCTGCTCCATGTTTCTGTTCAGTAGAAGCAGCTAATATCTAATGTTCTTCAGCAGGTATTTGAGAACACAAGCTGATCTGAGATGGGGACAATGGGCAACAGTTGGTTTAGATAACATAGTATATTACAAGCATCATGAATCAAAGACATGCCTGAGAATGAACATTTCACCAACGTGTTATATTCATCAGGACAATTTTAGCTCTATGTTGTTATTTACAAGAAGATCTAAACAGTTCTTTATGAAAGAGATGGCTCACATCGATACGCATGACAAGAGCCCCTGAATAAAACATGCGGCAAGAACAGATTAAAAGTGTGATCAGTAGTTAATGAGAATGGACTAACATAGGGTTGTTACACCCACTTTTGTAAGCCTTGAAAATGGTTCAGTGTGTTATAGATTTAGTTGTGAATGTGGATGACGTGTCCTTTGCCGCAGTATCTCACCGTATTGGTGTTGTGGGAGGGTGAGAGTGAGGATTAAGGACAATAGAGACACAGGATGACACATGTAAACACTGGTTACAAAATAGTAGGAAGGAGAGGGATTGATTAATGGATAATATCCCATAAGGATGCCTCAGTGAGGGGACAGGTGAGACAGCTGCTGAGATAAAGAGTGCCTCAGTGAAAGGATCTTCTTTCACTAGCTTGCCGGTTTTTAAAATACCAAAGTCCTGCAGAATTCACCTATTCAGTAAAATGTGAAAGAGCAGCTCCATAGCGGCATGGCAGCCTCAGATGTGTGCCCTCTTTGTCACACAAAGTGGGAGCTACTTTGACTTCCCCAGTTTTCCTTACTGACACAGTGACTCCATCTGTCCAAGTAGATAAGAACTGGGATTTTGTTACAGGAATGTAGCAATGCAAGTACACTATAAGAGTCAGAAATGTTGTGTGGTTAGCCATTTCCCAGTGTCTCCTTCCTGGTACTGAAAGCAGAATAAACAGAAAATAAGAATTATTTAAACACATTGTTCAAGGAAGATCAGCAGATTAAGAATTTATACTCTGATTGCCCTTGGAGTATATATCTTTGTTCAGTGGGAATATAGCTAAGCTATATAACTACTTGTGATTTGCTGACTGAAAGGGCTGGATTTGTCCATGATGACCTGATCTAGTTGAAGATGTCCCTGCTCATTGCAGGGGAGTTGGACTAGATGACCTTTAAAGGTCCCTTCCAACCCAAACCATTCTATGATTCTATGACTCAAGCCCACCGATGTCAGGCCATACGGTGCCCAGTGGAAACTTCACATAGAACTACAGAGCAAAGCTGGACGTAACCAGCCGTTGACCACTGACCCTCACCCCATCCTTGCACTTTACCCTATGAATTCTGAATAGAATAATCTTGAAAAAACAACAGCTGCTGAAAAGTAAATTGCACTTCACAGACAAAAAAGGCAAAGTATCTATGTTGAGGCACTTCAGCCTTGCTTAGACAGGACAGGAAAGGACGTGAAGGAGAGCTTTTGGAAGAAGAAATTCATTGCTCTATTTGTCTCTCTGGTGGATACTACCAAAGTATGACCTGGGACAGGTGTTATTGGGATATATGGAACAAATGATGTTTTGATAAATTCTTATGTTTACACTCAGCAGCATTTTTGACCTGAAAAAAGTGTACCAGCCAGTCTGTGAACTGCGTGGAGGACTTAACATATACCAGTGAATTATGCGAGAAGCTCCTGCATATTATGACAATAGCCAAAGCTAGGTGGCCAGTTAAGGACCTTGAGAGATTTGACAAAATCATATTTTTCTTACAATCTTTTCCCTGTTTTCTCTAATTGTCTTATGTGACTTCAGGGTACATGTGGTTAGTTGCCTAAACGGGTACCTAATACTGCAAGTTTTCCAGAACATAACTTCTCTGCTGCCAAGCACCATGCCCCTACCGACATAGTGATAAAAATAGTGGTTATAGTGTGCACCTGTTCACACATATGTATAAATAAATCCATTTTAATGAGCTGAATTAAGCCATTCACTAGTCCAAGACACGCCCACACTGTAGGTCATTTTTAAGAGGCACACAGAGATGATAGACTCAAACCCCAGAAATGCTCATACAGCTGAATTTTGTCCTGACTTTTACTAGCCAGCAAATTCAAGACAAAAATTAACAAATCAAGGTTGATCACCTTGTATATCTTCTTTCTTCCAGGAACTAAGAGCAATAAACCCGCCAGAGAAGGTCAAGGAATCAACTTGAAGTTAGTGTGGCACTTGATTCTGGCACTCTCTGCAATATCACTGCTCCATTGTCATTTAGTATTTGGACAGCTGAGTTGCTATATTGTTCTGTTTCTATGAAAATAATTTCTTGTGTTGACGACACATTCTTTTCCTCTTCATTTCTATATTATAAATCATCTTAAACTCATCAGGGATATTATTAGTAACTTATTGTTACCTTTTTCAGTGTACGTTGAACACCAACATTCCCCAGCTACAAGTGTCAGCATATTAAGTGCCGTTCAGACATTTGAACATAATATACTGTTTCTAAGGCTTCTGTTGTATTACTAGTATGATAATTATTACAGCAAATGATAAAATACTGCAAAATTGTTTTCTCCCCCCTTAATAACATAAATAAAAGGAGCAATTAATTTCCTACAATAAAAACAGGCAATACAATAACGTACAAATGTGGAGTTTCTTCATTATTGCATCAAATTGCAAAACGGAAACATATAATTTCAAAAGGCTCATAAGCAAAAATGGAAACACAGCTGATGTTGCGTCAGCACGTAGTACAAAACTGAAGCTTGCACAGCTCACAGCTAGTCTCCTCAAATGAACCAGTTAACATTTCTCAATGAAAATACATAACACAAAGAAGCTTCTCCATTTTTTTAAGACCATACTTCCAGAATTTAAGGCAATTTTCCAGGGTGTTACTTCTGTATATCCACCCAATACTATAAGCTTATAGCATCACCAGTTATTTAAAAGCCTTTCTATCATGCATAGCTACATCTATAGCTTTATTGACGCATCTTATGACAGATGGCAATAGTGTTTTCAAACAGAATCATCGTACTTCAAAACTGATACACCTCACTCTACACCCCATGTATTTACCAGAAGTGTTTTTAAACCCTCTTTCTGCACTGGTATTTTGGTTTGTTTGGTTTTAGGTTGTTGAGAAAAGGTAACACATTTTCTTTGACATCTCGTGCAATTTTACAAGTATTCAGGGCACATTCCCTGCTTTGCATGGAAAATGTATTTGCACAGTTGTCAGAATGATGGACAGGGAGAGAATGATAGGAAGGAGCACTGATCTTTGCTTGTTATTACATACAATAGCCCAGTAGGAATCATGATGTGTTGGTGAGACAAACTGTGTCCCATTCTGGAACATATTAAGTTTGTCTCCAGGACACACATGACTTCACTAGGGTGTCTAACCTCATTCATAATAGATGCTAATCTTTTCAGGGCTGACTGATGACAGCACTTCCTGCCCTTCACGGAATTAGAGCTGGGTTTTATCAAAGGACTCAAACTGCCTGCTAATTAGACTAATTCCCTTCATCATGAATTATTTATTTCCATTGGTAACCGATCACTGTGACATTAATGGGTTCTGCTCAACTTAGTTTCATACTAATATACACTATAAGTTAAATGTTTAAAAACTCCTGATACTTCACTCCAGGTCAAGTGTATCTACACATGACTCTTGATGTTTTCAATAAAGTTTTGACAATTAAAGACTGTTAGAATAAAGTGCTCATTGCTAAGAAAAAAGAAAAAGAAAATGAAGAATAATTTTAGAATTCTGAAATCAAGTTAGTTGTTTTTTTTTTTTTTTTTAAATGTGAGGTAATATGTACAAATTTACTTAAGATTAATAATAAGAGCCCTTTACTGCACTTAGGGTTTCAAGGCAATTCACAGAACTGAATGCATACCCTCAGCCAGAACATGTACCTGTGTATTCAAAATTCTCAACCAGTGCAAGAAGTTTTGGGGTTGTAGTATCAAAAATAAGTTCTGTAATTAGGTAGCAAGTATCAAATATACAAACACAAAAGAATACCTGGACAGACACGAACACTGCAGCCCAGTACTGCAGGGTGGAGAAGGCCAAAGGCAGGGTGTGTGTCATCAGTGAGATGGAACTGGGAAAACCACAAAGCATCATTCTGGGATGTCTTAACAGCAGGACCTGAGCAGGACACCAGAGGTCATCTATGCAATACGTACAAGGTGTCAGGAAGAGAACTGATGGCTGGTTTTTGTCACCACTGTTCAAACGTTATATTGGCAACTGAGAGGAAATCCATGGAAGAGCAACAAAAAATTAGAGCAATTTAGAAAATACGACCAATGGAGGAAGATTGAGAACAACATTTAGAAAAGAGATGAGAGTATGATGACATCTACACTTATGCAGAAAGATGTTATGGTTAGGCTGGTGATCAGCTTTCTCCATGTCCACCACAAGCAGGACAAGAAGTAGCCATTTCAGTCTGAAGCCATGAAGATTTAGCTGAGAAATTGGGAAAAGGTTTCCTAGCTGTAAGGACAGAGAAGCACATGTCCAACCTAGACATGAAGGTGGTGGAATTCTCACTACTAAAGGAATTTTGTCCCAGACTAGATAGGCAGATGATTTTTAGGGAAGGTTTAGGTGTATGTGAACTCAGCTCAGTCACAAAATTATTTTTTAAGGCACAAAGAAATGTCAGCTCAGTTACCATAACATAAATTTCTCTTACAAAATTCTTCTTCAGAATTTTGCTGTTTCTAAAGAAAAAACCCTCCTACTGAAAAGTTGTGATAATTTGAGTATTTCTCAATGATAAGAAAATCTATTTTAGGAGCGTTCTATACAGAATAACATTTCCATTTTCTAGAATTTAACTGTTGGTCTTTTCCACTGTCATCACAGAGAGTGAAACTGACTTTCACACAATTAATTAATGGAATTTTTGTGACTCGTGCACAGGATAGTATAGTTCAGGCTGTACATTTTACAATGGCATTGTTTCCTATTTACCTGAACTCTTTGGAGATCAAGAGACAACATACCACTTGGTCACTGATATCACCTCTGAACATCTTCTCTTTCAGCAAAATTTAAAGACTTCCCACATGTTACAGAGATGGGCTCAAAGTTCCAATACATTTTATACATACTCATGACCAAATGGTGCATATTCTCCCTCATTTCATAAAATCAGTTTTATTCTGGTTTGATTATCCTGTCTGTGAAATATGAGAAGAATATACACACCACGTCAGAAGGATCAGTAAGAGGCTTGTTTGGGGTAATATTTGTAATGACAAGGTGAGTTTTAAATAACAAACAGCAGAAGACAGCTGGACAGAACAGTTTATATCCCTTAGCATAATAAAGGCTTGGACTATGGTATATTTGACAAATAGTCTTTCATGTGATAGCCATAAAAGAACACAGATCTTTCTAATCCACAGTGATAACACAGAAGTTAGATAAAAATGAACAGAGATGATATTCAATAAACCCATGTACATTTCTATCACAGTGTGAGATACTTTGGCTGTGAAAATAAAGGTGTTATTTTTCCACTGTTGAAATAATACAGAATCAATGAGAGGCAACTGTGAGCCTCAATGGCATCAAGGGGTTTCTGCTGACATTCACAAACCAAATGAGCAGAGCTCTGCTGGATTGAGATGTCACCAGAAACCCCAAGATGGCATTACAGCCTTGTTTTTCTAAGTTGTGCTGTTTTTTTTTTTTTTCTTTTTTCCAATAAACACATCCAACTGCCTTTTTATTTTAATTAAAAAGTCCATTTTTTTGCATTTCCTTTTTCCTCCTCATCTTTTTTTTCAGGTTACCTGCCCTGCTCTGCCTGCCTTCCTCTTTTCCCCCACCCCATTCTCCTCCCTCCTGCCCAACCATCCTCTTCTTGCCTTTCTCTCTTTTCTCATTTACCTTCTTTCTCTCCTGGTTCTCTGACTCCCCAAAGCAAACCATTTCTGGAATGGATGACTTTGCTAAGTGTGTTAGCAGCGCTCCCTAATGTCATTTCACCAGCACAAACAGTTTCTTCAGCACTGTGGATAGACTATCCTATTAAGCCAAAAGAAATGTCACTCATGTACCACTTGTTATTTGTATAGAATAAGAGACTTCAAGTAGCTCCTGATGCAGCAATATAAAATAGCTTTCATTTCAGAGCTAATAATACCTGACACTTGAACAGAGACTTCCATTTGATGTTCGCAAACCATTTCATAGGCATTAATGAATTATGTCTCACAAGTGTGCTCTAACAAACAAGCTATTCCCATTTCACAGATGGAGATAACTGAGGAGGAAAGAGAGGGGTAATTTGTTTTTATAATGTCTCTCAGGGCCCAGTTCTTCACTGTTGTATTTAAAACGTTTTGTCACTGGCTTCAAGCCAACAGTGAGTAAATAACATTAAAGACCACTCAGCCACAGTCCTTTAATAAGAGATCCCTTCTCTTTATATAACGGAGTATGTTCTCCTTGCAAACTAGTGTGAAGACACCTTTGGGGACATTTTATTTCATAATTCTAATTCATAAGTTACTAAGGAAGAGGAGATTTTGTGCTAAATGGTACTACCCTCATAACTTAAACCCAGCTAACCCACCTTTTAATTCTTTATAAGCCTTTGACAGTGGGGGATTCTTGAGGGGGAACATTTTTTAAAATGTGAAATGAAAAGTCTATTCTGTTGTAAAGAAATAAAGTGTGACCAGAAATTTATCTTTCAGCATCATGAAAACCAGCTAAGATCACAAAATAAGAGGACAGTAGGCAGACAGCCCCTACAAAATACACGTCAAAGAATTTGGATAGATTGATATCTACAATTTGCTTGCATTAACAATTAAAATTATGAGTGTGTGCAGTGTTACTCAAACTGTTCCTGAGCTGTGCGTATTAGAAATGACTGATATCATGAGATGTGACAAAAAGGTGTCATTCACATCCTCTATAAAGGTCAGTTCTTTGTCATTATTTTTAGAAGTTTCTGCTTGTTTGACAAATTGATAGAAGAAAAATTACCTGAAAATCTATTTAGATATATTTTTATAGAGAGTAGATAGATACAAAAGGGGCACCAAGACTTGGTGTGAAAGGCCAAGGAAAAGCAGAGTAATAAGTGGGGCCATCAAGGGCAATGTCTTTAAAACAAAGAAGTTTTCATTGTGTTCATGTGCACAATTTAAGGCAGGATAAACATGCAGGATTCCTTATGGAATGGGGAGAAGAGGGTTGGTCAGGAAAAAAATTGTTTGTTTGCTACTATAAGAAACCTATTTAATTAAAATTGGTCTTGAGCAAAGATGAAATTGCAAACACTTGCTCCAGTTTCTGAAACTAAGGAACTAACTTCGAAATTTTTTTTTTTTTTTTTTTGGTGACAAGAGATCCATGTTCAGCTAAAGTTATGCCCCTGATAGTCCCAAAGGTAAAGTGAAGGTTGGGCATATAATGAGTACTTTGAATAAATGTCCATGGGTAAATCCAGCAAATAGAAATGAAAATCCTTTTTTCAGTTTCTATAACTTTCCAATTTCAGGAAGCTAACAAAAGCCAAGAGATATCTGCTCTGTTTCATAACATCCAATTATGCAACTACTACTATTTCTGGAGATACTGGCCTGTGAGAATTACTCTTTCAGTATGAAGGAACCAAACAAAAAATACCCAAACAGTAAAACTTTGATATTTATGCATGAGAAGATTTTTGAACCACTCAGTGAGTCATTTTATGGAGCAATTAACTTTCCTTTTTATGTAGATATTTTTTCTTCGTCTGCCACCTTTTTAATAGTCCTTTGCATAAATTGGTAAAATAATTTCTCATTCCCTCAGAAACAACAGCTGCATTGTGAACTCCTGAATTGGCATGTCTTTGGAATATATTATAATAATTCAGAAACTGCTGCCATTTCTGTCAAGCTTTCATTCATACGAAGGTTGCTTCAAACATCCCATCCTCCCTCCCCCTTTCATTGCTGTTGCTGATCTCAGTTAGATTGTCCAGCCACTTCCCCTGCTCTCCCAACTCCCTCTCCCACCTCCAGTCTCAGCCCTCTCTCTCTCAAGCTCTTGACACAAATCTCCTTCCCTTGCCCCTCCCTAGGTCTGGCTCTCTGTAGCCTTCTCAATCGAATTAGACACAAATGACTTGTCTTGACTTTCAAAGCCCTTTGTGGCCTCTCCACTCACCACTGACCCTCTCATGTTCAGTATCAAAAGGTCTGCTCTTGCTTCCAATTAGTCTATGAGCCAAGGTACCTTCCTCTGACTGTAATGCTTTCAAACAAGCCCAGGCAAACTCTTTCCTCTGTTGCCCCTCACACCTGGGGAAGGAATTGCCTATCAGTACCTGCAAAGCCTTCACTTTCTGCCTTTTTAAATCCCCCCTTGGATCTTCACTTTGCCTTCAGAAACCACAGCAAGAGCCAGGCTGTTCATGTGCCAGGGCAATGCTAACCAACGCAGTAGGAGGGCTTCCTAGGGGTCCTCCCTTGTTTGTACCTCGTTGGTGTTGGTCCTCTACGGGGAAATGCAATTTTTGTTTGCCCTGTTTTGCAGCACCTGGCTGGGGGAGTTGTAGCTGATAACTGAACTTGTGGGTCCTGCAAAGATGCAAAAAATAATGAACAAGAGAAACAATAACAAGGAAAGCATGGATCCTTGGTTTCTAGGGCCCAGACTCGGCCACTGCAAAGCTCACATCAACTGAAAGTTGTCACTGAATGAAAAGTCCTGGTCTGCACTTGCAACTTTAGGGTGGACCTTTCTCATTTCAGACAGAGCTGCGAAGTCTGGCAAAAACTATACACTGCTCATGTGTTTCTAACTTAGGCGAAGTTGGGTAGAATTCCACAGATTTGGCAAAAAGCTTGCTTTCTTGATCAATTTCAAAGCCCTGCCCCAACTACTAAAAATTCTTACATTGTCAAAGAAACAGTCACCAGTGTACTTTAACTTGAGCAAATTCACCCACCTCGCCTCAGTGTTTCTGTTGAAAACAGCTACCCTGCTTTGGTTACAGTTTTCCCAAAATTTCAGGCTGAGGTATGTACACAGGAAAAATTCATTCTTATCAGAATATATCAACCTTTATCAAGGTTAGAAGTAATTGAAATTCTATTAAGTATCTGAAATTCATTCATATGAATATAACTGAAAACACAGCCATTCAATAGGAAGTTTAAGGCAAACTGATAGATGATGCTCCAGCTCCATTATTATAAACTTAGTGGTTTGCTATGAAGATAATTGTGGGTTGTTCAAGTGGAGGATGGAGATGTGTGTGTGGGAAGCAGCAGAATGGAGGTAGCCAAGTGAGTAGAGTGTAGGTGAACAGCTGAATGGCTTAACTGTTAATTTCCTTGGGTTTTATGATTTACATTAGTATGCAGAGGAGTGAGATCTAACTCTCAGAACTTTTCTGAGCAGGAAAAAAAATCACACATAATGTGTACATAACCATGTGAAATACAGAAACACTATGTATTGCATTACGTAATTTACAAGTTGTAGCTTGTTGACAGAAAGGCCCTGCTGGGTTTCACAACCTGGGAATGTAGCTTTCATGAAGCAAATTATTCTTTGAGAAATGAGCAACAATGCCTTTTGCTTCATACCTCTGACACAATATTTAGCTCTGTCATTTAAATATAATTGCTCTATTTTTACAATGTTAGTGCTATTGATAAATGCAGATTGCAAGGAACAAGTAAATTCTCTTACAGTGATAAAGTGATTGTTTATTAAAAAAAGTAAGAAAGCTAACACTTATTCCACATTCTAGATTTTTTTTAAGAAGTTACCATTATTATGGTACCTTAGTTATGGTAATGGTTCAAGGTTTTTGTGGTCTAGTATTTTTAATACTCCAGTGTAATCTACTCCAGTCATCCTTGACAGAGAATAAAGATGGGTTTTCAAGGATCACAGCTTTCAAGCTGTGTGGAAATGCCCATTTCCCATCTTGAGAGTAATCACATACACACACCACAGAAAAAGACAATGATATTTTGAGTGGTATTTATAAACTGAATCTAGGACAAAGTGCACATTTCTGCCAAAACCCAGTTTTTTCATGGTTAAATTCACTGTGTACCCAGAAATCCCATAGTGCTAGTAAAATTGCACTAATGGGCATTTCATCCCCCTGGCAATCACAACTACAGCCTTTAGCACTGACATGAAGCCATCACTTAAAAACAGCTTGTCATTTCCCACTGAATATAAAATTTATACTGTTCTACAAAGTTGGAAGAAAAAAAAAAAATCCCAAACCCTGTAACACCTGTTTCATGAGTAATATGTCAAGACATGTATATATATTTTTAAACAGATATAAAATGTGAAGAGTTTTGGCTCTACAGTTTACATCCTCTCTCCGTGGTGAAATTCTTTCCATGCCTGCCTGAAATGTTGGTCTTCAGACTTAGTCAGTCTTGAAACTGGCAAAACAGCCTTGTCTGCTGAGTTCAAACAACCATTCCTGATGGACTGGAACCAAGAATCTGCATTTATGACATCTCAGCCAACTTCACTCTCCAGGTCAATTAAATATGGTGTTCATTTTGGTGCAGAGGGCAAAGATCTGATGAGACCAGGCAGCAGAAGATTCTGCAGCAGCAGCCAGAGGCCCAAAATATCTTTTTCCCTAGTCATGCAATGCTCTCCAGAATACTCCTTTCTCTGCTTCTCCCTAAGCTCATGAGGACTCAGTGCCATCTGAAGAGGATGATTCGTTCTGACATTGGGATACAACTTGGGTCTTACAGATGAGGAAACAGGAAAATCTGTGAATATCTATGCCTGCTCTATGATCCACTGAAAAACTGAACTGGCTTTAAAGTAATCAAGTAAGATATATCTTTTTTTTTTACACTTATTTGGAACATGTTTTCAAGCTTTTCTCTGCAGCCATGGAAGCAATAAAATTATTAGAAAGACAGAAAAAGGAAGAGATATAAAAAGAAAGAAAGGAAGGAAAAAACGAAGGAAAAGAAAAAACAAGAAAAGAGAATGAGAAAAAGCTAAAATTTCCAAGCAATCCCTTGATTCTAGGAATTAAGGCTTTAAGAAACACCTAGATAACAAATATCACAAATCTCAGTATCATGAAATCCAATAAAGTCATAAGAATTGACTATCTTGATTTATCTGGGTGTGTTCAAAAGAGAGCATGTGGATCACTTTGTTCCCACGGTGTGCATAATGTGTAAAATTTGCCTTACTCTCTACTCTTAGTTTGGGACATTTCAGAAAGACTAAGCAGAAATAAAATTCAACAAACCTAAAAGAGATCCTCTTAACCTGGGAATACATTTCACAAATTGTTTTTCATTGCTGAATTGCACTATATTTAGCAACATTCAAACTATTCAGCTTTGATCTTTAGCAACATTCAAACTAGTCACTTTTGGTTGAAGCTCTTATAAACGGATAGTCTGAAATAACACAATATTTTGTCTTATTTTAGAACAGACAGTTCCAAATACCACAATATTGCAGAAGGGGGAAAAAATCATATTAACACATGAAAGAATTAACATAAGCTTAATCAAATAACTCTACCTTCTCAATGACACTGCTGCTGACAGTATCCAAGGCTCCCAAATACTACAGATGAGTCAGTCAATGGCTGTGCAGTCCACCAGGACTGGAAACTTGTTTTTATTTTAAAACTTACATAATCAGGAGAGATTTTTGGCTGTCTTGTGGGTGTCCCCCCCACTGCAATATGAGATAGGCATTTCAGGAGTTTATCTCGATTTCACAGAATTTTATCTGAAGGAAAAACACATTTTCTTAGTAATTTAGAAATGAAATTGTTTTGGTTTCTATTTTTTTTTTAAAGTTTAATTGTATTTAACAGTTTAAAAAGCTGAAATACCAGTATTTCATTTTGCTCAACAAAATGTTTCCTTCAGCCTGAAAATTTACTAAAATACATGGGAAAACATATATGTAAAAGTACGTTTGTAAGTATCTTATTTCTATATGAAAACAGTTATTGCCTTGTCAAAAAGTCCTTTAAAATAAGTCCGTCCTAAATGCTACCAGAGAACAGAGGAACCTTTACTTTTAAAAAGCAAGCCTTGAAAGAAAAGTATCAGGAGAACGTGCTAAAAATTAGCACATATGCTCCACCAGAAACTTGCTTTTTGTTTTCATTTGCTGCTTTCTAATGTGAATGTTAAGAAGTTATGCTGACAAAGTCCTTTTAAAATGAAGATCACTTCAGCAGGTCTTACAGACTCTGGTACTATTGTGTATTGTCAGCTCAATTATTTTAAGTCAAAATTCAGTCATATTTATGACATGCTGTCAGTCTATTTTGCGCTCATCATAAGATATTGGTGCAATTTTATCCATCTGAGACTAAGATCTAGTCATAAATACTTCATGACTCTACTATACAGACCAATCCATGATGCATCCAAGCATGTGCACAGCTGGATGCAAATATACATGATGCACAGCATAAGGAGAAACAATAGAAAGGGACAGCTCTAAAAATTAATGCAAGTTAAATAGATCTGATGTAAAAAAGAACACATTTTAAAAGGTAATTCAAAATTATATTTTAGAGAGTAATTTCAGAGGTGTTGTGAAGGGTTGGTGCTCATTCAAAATCATTTACTTTTTCTCAGGTTTGTCAGTCCCTCCTGGTTAGCAACCAGTGCCTAGGCAATTCCAGCAGCCTCTCTGCTGGAAGCTGGATGCTGTTGCGTTCAGGTTTGGCACCATCAGGTCAGTGCCCACTTCCTCACAAAATAAGAATTGCTCATTATTTCTCCTTCCTTTAGTTCAAAATAGCGCTGTCTGTTCGCCCTAACTTTAAGCACAAGTAGGTATGCTCTACCCTCCATTTTAGCATGAATGACATGACTCTGCCGAACTATGTGGCAGGGAACAGATTTACTTTTCTTTTTCTTGCTTCTTCAGAGTAAAAGGGGGAATCACAAGGCTTTCTGTGGGATTATGAAAAATTCTTCTGAAGATTTCTCTCCTCTCTGACCCTTTGTGAGTCACTTTGGAGCACCAGAAAGCAGCTTCAAGACCAGACTTACATTCTTTGGGCAGTAAATACCTTATTTTCTCACTTAGGCATCTTCTGTAAATACTTAAACACTTAGTCACGTGAAACTAACCTGTTGGAAAGGGCTGGATCACATTTAAAAATAGGTCAAGTGCAGATTACAGAATCGTAGAAGTGGATCAAATGACACCCAGCCGGTGAAGCACTGTGGAACCCTACAAGAGGTCAGAACTCAGAATGTCTCACTTTTATTGTGTTTTGCCTTCTCTATTTCAGGAAATCTAAACAAATAACAAGAGAACCTACCAGGACTTTCTTTAACCTTTTGGAAACAGGCATGGTTCCTGCGTGCCATCTGAAGAATTGCTGTATGAAGGTCAGTGCTTGGAGAATCTGATGGTGAACAGGACAACAAAGATTACAGAGTTATTCAAAGCTATCCATCATCTGAATAAAGGGAAAGCAGCAGGTACTGATCGGTTCTCTGAAGAAATGTTGAAAGGGGGTGGGAAGGTCAGAATGTGGAGGTTACACTATCTTGGAAAGGAATGAAATCAAGATCAAAGATCAAGATCAAGGCAGGACAACAAATTCTCAATGTACTATGCACAGCATGTATATTGTAGCACAGCTGAAGGGAAATTTCACAAAGTGAAACAAACACAGAAATACACCATGGAAATATATTGTATGTCAAAAACATGAGGCATAGGAATGCCAAAATGTAACCTAGGACAAGGCAGAGGAAAAATAGGGAAAATCTTACACAGCCATTAATGTAAGACCCAGTTGTATCTGGGACCTGTTTGTTGCAGATCTGCAATTTCTACCAGTTACTCAACAGAATTTGTCAGAGAACAAAACCTGAGTATACAAAATACTGTATCTAAAGCAGATGAGAATTGTGGAAAGAATTGCTGAAAGACAAAGAAACACACTCCTTAAGGCACACACACTTCTCATTTTACTTCACAAAACCTTTTCCTCCATTTGTGAACCATTGCTCTGTACCTTTTCCTTGGTACCTGATCCAAAACTGCTGAGGCTGTGAACTTTTGGTTCTAGCTACCTCTATTCAGCCCAGCACAACACAGAGAAGTTTATCAGACATATGGCAGTCCTACAGCCATAAATGGTGTACTATCTGGTTCAAGTGGGAACCTAACCCTATGACATGTCACAAATCAAAGAATTAATTTGAAAGAAAAAGCCCAACCACAGAGCAAAGATAATCAAACAAATGCTTGAAAAATGGTTTAAGCCAGGCTGGAAATCTTGAGGAAGTATTTTGGAAAAATTATGAAGTATGGCGTTATGCTTAAAACCACATGAAACAAGCAATGCTTATGTTCTTTTTTTAATTGAACGGTATTTTAAAGACAACATATTACTCAAAAGCCTGAAAAATTTACTATGAAATTATGTCTAGAAAAATACAGGAAATTCTATGCCTGCAACATTTAACTCATCTCAATTTTATTTCCTCCTATCTTTAAAGGAAAATGAACCATAAAGAATCCCATTTGTTCCCATGACTAATGACATTACAAACGTCAAGTTTGGTCCAGTCATCTGTATCTTCACTTAAGCCAACAACATAGGTGAATAAGCATTTGGCAGAGATTCTAGGTTACTCTATATATTAAATTACTGTTTTACAACTGAACACCTACTGGGAGAATTGTAACAAATAGGTGAAGCATTTTCCACTGAACACTCTCTTCAACATCATCTCATGGTGACTCTCACCATGACTCTAATTGGCGAAATAAATCTGGTTGGTGGAAATAAAACCACCTAAAACCAAGCTAACATTTCTTTTCCTTGGTTTCATTCTCCAGTCCAGGAAAAAAACCCCACCTGTGGTGCATGTTACTTCAAACACGAAATTATTACTCCACCCTTAATTGGTTTAGTGGTGGACTTGGTAGTGTTAGGTTAATGGTTGGACTGGATGATCTTAAAGGTCTTTTCCAACTTAAACAATTCTATGATTCTATGTTTGCTCCATGCTAAAAGCCCAAGAAAGGGCATTCTCACACATGCCCATAAAGGATGCACAAATACCATGCCAAAAGTGTTTGGATTGCTTTCAGCAGCACAGTAGTATAAATAACATGAGACTGTACGTGCTTTCAAAACACTCCAGATTGATTTTTTTCCCTCCTTTATGCTGCATTTACACCTGCATAACTCACTCTAATTCAGTGCATTTACAGTAACAAGGTAGAACTAGTCCCATGTATCTGCTAACTTCCTTCATAAAGTATGTTTTTATTACTACCAGCAATACAGAGTCAGAGGTGGTTGTGTTCAACTCTCTCTACTTCACCCCAAATGTCAAATTTGTCATACGTAAATCTGCCAAATTATATCCTACAATTTTCAGAAGTATGCTAGGGAATGCGTCAGCATGCGTTACTTCGGAAACAACATTGGAGCTATGTTGGAACTTGGAGATGAAAAAGAAGATAATTAGAATATTTTTCCAGTATCTTCAGGAAGCATAATCAAAAAGATAGAAAACAGCACTCAACTCATGTAGCCTTCTGGCATCACTTATGCAAACTTTAATTCAAGCTTCCAAAAATATCTAACCTTTTCACTTACCCTGCAGAAGGCTGCCTTGCTCAGGTCTGCAGAGTTTTTTGCCATTAGCTAGCTTACTCAGGTGAGCTATTGCAGAAAGTCAGCGGGAGTTACTGTGGGATTTACAGTGGGAAGTCAGTGGCTAAATTTACTCATGCAAACTAGCTGACTTAGACACATACCTTTTCTTTTTACCCCAACCTGAAGCTGGGGAAGCTACTCTTAAGTATGCTTCAAAATCAATAAGAATATGATTTTGCCATTTCTGCCACTCAAGCTTTTTCTCCAGAAGCAAAAAGAGAATGAAACACTATGATATGAAGTGGAGTTTCCCTAATTTACTCTTATCTTGCAGGTAATACGAGGATTAAAAGGATGATTTTATGAGGCACCTTATAACTGGATTCTGCACATAAAAAGAATAAATCAATACATTGATTTTTCCTCACTAACAAAGATAATTTACTGCAAACACTGTGTTTATTACAATTCATTCTGCTGTATTTCTGCCTCGTGAAGTTATTTGTCAATTGTAAAAGGAAAACAAAATGCTCTCATCATTTCCATTTATCGTCCTTTCTCACCTTTAACTGTTGACAAATTCTGTCAATAAAAAAATTGCCATTCATTCTCTCTTGAATCTGCCTGGCCAAACCCTTGTAATTCCATGCCTGTAGAAGAAATGATGTTCTCTACTTTGCCTTGGCTAAACAATGCAGATATCACCAAAAAGTACAAGTATTCTCGTCTACAATATAAGATCATTACATAGAACTCACAGTATACTTTGCAAATTCACACCCCATCACTTACAGTGATGTTAATTAGTGGGGAAGAGTAACAAGACCTTCCAAAGGTTTTAGCACTTCTCACTTCGGAATCTCAGGGCACTCTACAAAAATAAGTAAATTCTGCCTCATAAGATCCTTGCAAATTAAATTCTTACCTGAAAGAAAAAATGACATCTAGGACAGAAAAAAAAAACCCAAAACCAAACCTCAAAAAACCAACCCAACCCCAAAACTAAGGGCCATATTATGAATCTGTACTTGCTTTTGGTAGAAATGATTTGCACAGGTAGACACATTCAAGTTAATTGAATTATTGCAGCAAGCAGCTGCATACCACTGGGGATAAGCAGCTCACAGTTTGACTGCAATGACACCCAATGTTCCAGATTATGTCCCTTAAAAAACCAGCGTGGTGTAATGAGAAAGATATTGGCTGGCCTGGAGTCAGAAGACCAGGACTCTTCTTTCCCCAGTCAGAAAATGTTGTGCTAGAAAGAACCTAAAAAGATAATGTAGTCCAGCCACTTTAACCAAAACAGACAATTATACAAGACATTTATCTAGTTGCCAGTAAAGTTTTCCCAATGTCCCTAGATAGCCTAGAATATTGTCAAGTTGCTTTTATCATCAGATTTTTTTTTTTTTATAATTCCCAGGATAAACTTTTGCTAGAAATTATATTAACTTCTTTCTCTGTTCTTCCTCCCATCCTTTCATTCTTTGTGTTTCTAAATTGCAAGTTTTTTAAAGCAGCAATTGCTTCTAATTATGCTTATATATTAATTCACAGAACCTTCCCACTTTAAGTTTCCAAGTTATGTTATAAAACAAATAATCCTAGTGATCTGTACTCTCAGTTTTCTGCTCTAGTCAAACTTTCACTTTTGAATCATATTGAAAAAAATCAGCCCTGGTCCCAGTTTTCACTGTAATAATTTTCTAACTGTGAAATATTACTCATTTCCTGCCATACTTTGCACATTATTGCCATCTCTCTCACAAGACACTGTCAAGCAAAACCGCAAGACTTTCTTTTATCTGACCAAAACGTCAAGAAAATGAAGAAGGGTTCTTCTTCTTCACTTTTATTTATTTATTTATTGTTAATAGGTGCTTTTGATTCACTAAAAGCTTTTCACATCCTCTCATCCTCTTATCTTTTTCCTCATCTTCAGGCTTGTTCTCACCTAGAACAGGCTCTTTCAATGTTCTTTCGCTACTTCAATCAGAGTGATGGTGGTACTGACTTGGAGTTACTCACCCTCTTTGGCTTGGATGGCAGTTAATTTCATGCTTTTATCCAGAATTTCACCATAGGCACCTCATTTTCTCAGTTCATCTTCTGTGAACTTTTTTTTCCAGTGATCATCACTAGCACATTTTACCTGAAATATGAATGTAAACAATGACCTCTGAACTAGCGAGAGCACAAGAGGGGGTGAGCACGTACAATGGTGAAAAAACACTAATTCTGTTTCTTTCACGACATCTTTATCTCTAACACTTACAATTGAAATGTAAAAGGTCTGGTTATCACCCACAGGCCACAGCTGGAGACAAAACATCTCCCTCTGCAATGATAGCCATGACTGACACTTGTTTCAGGGTCAGAAAGGGATCCAAAGGTTGCTTTTGTTTTAACATGTCCTTTCAACATTTTCTTTTTAGCTCAGAAATACAATAAATATAAACTAGAAAATGTCTTTGTTTCCCCAATGAAGCTTTTCTGGAAACGTCACTTAAATTTTTTTCATCAGAAAATGTTATTGTGTTTATTTTAATCTTTTTTTTTTTATTCTTTTGGGTGACATTTTGCAAAAACAGTTCCTTCCTCCTTGTCAAGTGCACTTATGATATGTTTAGTTTTTCTTCATTTTTTTGAAATTTTTAGATTGTCAGAACTGTTTCAGTTGTTCCTTCTAGCACACAGGTTTTTTTGAAGATGGTGCAGGTTTGAGTGGTTAGAATGAGGGAAAAGAAAGAGGGAGGGAGTAGCAAAAAGAGAGAGAAAGGCAAGAAACAGCAAACTAAGATTTTTAAATTGGGGTTGTTTTCTACGACAAATGTAAATGTCTAAATGCAAATGTTTGAAAATGTAAACTAAAATTTCCATATGTCTTTTAGTAGAAATCACTCATTTTAAAAAAACTTACAAAAATTTCAAATTTTTACTGAGATGGGAATATTCTTCTGTCACAAATTACAGTGCAGAGCAGTAGTTATAACAAACGTACAGCAAATCACTTCCAAATTGTCACCTTTTCTTTTTCAGTCTCTATTTCCAGGTTTCCCTTTCTTGTCCTCTCCTATGACTTCCTTTCACACACTCACTTGCTCCTTTCTTTCTAGAAATAACCTTATGCTTCTTGTCCCTGTAAGCTCTTAGAAAACCTCTTTCTATATAGTACATCTCCATACCTTGGCTCCATCACCTCTAATGTTTCCTCCTTCTCTTTGTTTTATTCCTTCTTCCTTGCCCTTGTGTTGAGTTCCTAATTCCCTCAACTCAACACTCATTCTTCACTTGAGTCTCCTCTAACTATGTTCTCAGTAGAAAACGCTAATATCCATTCCTGCTGGGGTTGGCTTTCTTTTGTCACCTGCAGTCCAAATCCAAATATTTATACCCTTGGGGGAGGACGAAAAAGGGAACAGAAAGCTTTCTCTCTGTGTATGCAACTCACTGATCTGTGCCTGCTCTTTTTCAAACACAAACATGACGGACAGCAAGCAAAACACAGAAGTGCAACACTGCTGGAGACATTGGTGTGATATACTGGCTAGATGTGGTGTTGCAGAAGCACAAGCTACTCGCACGGTTGCGTCCTCCTGCTCAGAAATCAGCACAGAGCCTCCAACAGCAAGGAACATAACTGGACTGATGCGAGTAGGGTTGTTTCCAATCACAGATGCTTTGCAACATTCTGTGCTTCATCCCCATCTGGGTGACAAGATCCATCTTTGCTGCTTCTCAGATAGGGTTCCCTTGCAGCAAATCTGAGGTTATACCAACCGATTAGCTAAGAAGTTAATTTCCAAGACCAGGAATAGACTTGTCTGAATTACTAAAGGGAACAATATGAAGCCTTTCATTTCCATGGTCAGTATGAATGGGAAAGCAGAATAAATTAGGATTTGAGAGTCTTCATTTTTCATGGTTTTCCTCCCTGTGGAGGATTTTCATTTTATATTTTATTTTAAGTGATAAGAGACTCAATCTTGATGTCAATGATCTCAGGGTGGCAACATGGGACCCATCTCAGTCAATGTCTCTAGGTAAAGTACACATAATAAGTAACGATCTTGGCAATATCCAAATTTCTAAGAGAATTTTTGGAAATAGTATCACGGAGATTAAATGCTACTTCTAATTTTTTAATCAGTCTCTCACAGACAGCAATGCACAGGTGCCTTGACCTTAAACTTAGGTAATTATTATAATTAAGGAGCTAATACTCCATTCACAAATGTCTGCTGCACTATCTCTATTGTCTAAAACCCATTATTCTGCATGTAGTTCTTTTTCTGTTCCCTGTTTCTTTGGAACTCTTCCAAGATTTGCTCAGTTATTGTTTAAAGCCTTTCTTAGTATGTTAGTGTGTTGGTATTTTGTGCTCTGCATCCTATGACTTATGGATTATTCCAATTTTGGAGAGATATTTTCTATATCCATTCACAGACATTATTCATCCCATATCCAGCAAATATAATGCCCTTCTAATCAATCATTACTGCTAACTCCCCAAATAAAACCATCCTTTCTTTATTATGTTAAGCAAATTAGTCAAATGAATGTTTTGTAAAACTTGCTCCCTTTTTCAGCCCCTTGGCTCCCAGCCTGTCTCACTCCTCCTCCCCTTTCTTACTTCCTTTATCAGTGAGCACTACCTATATACCTCAGCTATATTTACAGGACTACTGGGTCTTATTAACTTTGTCACCAGAATGAAGTCTATGCAAATGAAAGACTTTGTCAGTGTGGCTGCCAAACTGTGTCCTTTTCCAATCCCAAATTTCTGTCCAAATTAATTTTAAATGGTTTTAGTTTGGGGGTAGGAGGGAGGTACACACACTGAAGACAAATATTTAATTTCAATTTCAGACATTTTAAATAAAACTAATGTATTGATTAAAAGAAAGCAGTATCCCCTCCTGCTTTACACTACAGGTCGTCTTGGATAGAAGAAAGATTGGTTCAATTCATTCTTCTGCCTGAGGGGTTTTGAACCGCATCTCCTGGAAGAATGTTTAACTACCATATTATAGAGTTTTCGTATTCTGGGATAAAGACTCTCAATCTCTCCTGCTGGTGCTATTCCACTTGGTTTAATATACTTAAGTATTCTGAGAGACAGTGAAAATGACTCAGTAACCTGAGGTTTGGGGTACTCATGTGGAAAATGGGGCCTCAGGGTTCAAGTTCTTGTTTCAATAAATATCTAAATATTTTTAAACAAAGCAGAACTTTAGCAGGAAAAAATGAAGGAAATTAAACCAAAGTATCACACAACACAGTCTCCAAGGCATTCTCATGGACAGTGGCAACTGCTGAGAAGTAGAGAGTGTGGAGTCCAGGCCTTCAACAGATGAAGCCAACAACAGAAGACAATCTGCAAGGATGTGGATTCACTTATTTTGTGAAACTAGTGTAGACAACTGTTGTTCTCAGTTGAGAACTGTTCAGCCACTATGTATCAACTTTGCTGATAACTTTGGAATGACAGATAATGTATTTCAGTTTAAAAAACTTGCAAAAATGTTCATCAAACCCTAATTATACTTCATTTTTGGTAATCACAACGATAGTAAAATACATGTCCTTACATAAGGAGCTTGGGGGAAGGAAGGGAGATACTTCTGCCAAACTACATCCTTGGAGGTTAAAGTTCAGTAGATTTCATTATCACAGAAAATAGCTACCAGTGTGGGATGGTAGGCAGGACAAGAAGTGAACAGAAAAGGAGTTAAGTTATAAATATACAACCACCTCTGTAACTGACTTATTTAGTGAAAAATAAGTATTGTTGCTTAACATCGCCTGCTGTTCTGTGCAACAGGTGAAGGATGGATACCCGCTCTGGAGATATAAACTGAAGCTCCATTTTCTGTGAAGTATAGATCTTAATATGAAAATGCATAATGATTTTTTTACATAATCTATATATAAACATTTGCAAAATGACATTTTGTATCATTTCTATGGAAAAATGAAAACATACAGAGATCTGCTTCATAACAGCTTAAGGACTTGCTTCAGTCAGACACTTAAGAAAATACCTAACTTAAAACATAAATGCAGTCCACAAAGACACACATTTATAAAGCTTGCCGAAAAACACCACAAATTATGTGTCCTACTCCATGGGAGAAATAGTGTAAGTAACATCAAATTGATCTGTTAAAAATTTACTTCTGTCATGTTCCTGAATGTTCCTCCCTCAAAACATGGGTGCCTTTTTAAAAAGAAATCCTGTGTATTTTCAGAAATGATGTTTTCTTTTATTCATAAAGTGTTCATTAATTAAAGCTAGCCAATATTGTCAGCAGAGATGCATCTGTTACTCTTAGGAGTCTCCAGGACAAATCCTGTTTTGGTGACGTCTGTCTTACTATTGTCCTAATGGAGCAAATGGCTTAAGACCGAGTTCTTTCTGATGTATATGTGTTATATATGCAATTAAGTCTTGCTATAGTGAAGAATCACTGTCAGCAGAGATTATTTTAATGGATGTACAGTACTACTTTAAACGAAGTCTTCACCATCTGTTCATCTTAATTATAAATGCAAACCCAACATATCTTACATTAGCATCAGAAAATGGGGAAATATCAATGACTGAAATGTCCATATATACTCTTTGTGCAATACTGCATGCATCTGTGCCATTTTTCGTCTCCTCTTCCAAGCAACACAAATTGGGAAGCGGGGAGGAAAGAAGGGGGTAGAAAAGTGCTTATTCCTCACAGATAATTTTCTGGCATGGTTGAATATTTTTTCTGGCAAACAAGGATTCATTATAGAAGATTTCAATATATTATGCTTCAGAATGCTTTCCAAAAGTATGTACTCTACTTGCACTCATACCTCATTCTAAGCTCTTTCTGGCTGCCAGATAAACAGAGAGAATGAAAGAAAGAGCCAACACATGCTAATGCCATCTAACAAATCACCAAAAAGCAGGTAAAAAAAAAAAAAAAAGCAGGAATATTTTGAGTTTAACCAAAATAAGACATAATGAGGAAGTAAAATTTAAAGAATACAACTCTAAATTTCTGACATGATATTACTTTTTATGGACCAGGTGGACTTGTTTGAGAAAATAATAAAATAAGTGAGAGTACAGCCTTGATGGTGGAAATCCATGTCTATAATCTACTGCAGTTTGGTAGCTTGCTAGTAGATGATTGGTCCTACAAGTATGCATCGCTATGGGAAGCGACAACAGTTAAGACTGAGTTAAGTTTATTGTTTTTTAAATACTTCACCATTCCCTTGCTGACTCAGTTTATCTGGAAATTTATTGTGTTTTGTGTGTGCCCCAGTCAAGATGAGTAACCTGAATTTGAGGGTGCTCGACAAAGGGTCCTGACATATATCACTAGTCGTTATATGGCTTGCGGCAAACTGATGAGCCAGAGAAAGAAAATGTATCCATTGGTGTCAGTGTGAGTGGCTTGGCTCAAGAGAATTCACTGCAATATATAATGAAGTTTGCACATACATTCTTATTCTTGATTTAGCAGCTTTCTGCAAATTTCATACACTATTCTGTAGGTAATGAAATTGTAATATACACAGATTTAACTTACATTGCAATATAAGAAAAAAATCTGAAATAAAACTGTATCTGAGTTCTAGGCCAAAATAATCCCACAGAAATCATCATCAGCATAACACTAATGAAAGACAGTGATAAACAATGCCTCAGATTCCTAAACCTGGCTCTTTAGAGAGATTCCAGCCTTTGCAGTGCTGGAATTTATGACGCTATAAATTAGTCTGCTTTTCTGCCAGAGGTTTAACACTATAAACAAAAATAAGGACAGAGCTAACACAGTAGGTACTACTCTCTCCCCTCTGGCTAAGTCTCCAGATACTTTGAGTTCTACATCTTGCACCCGCAGGACCAGATGGCATCCAGACATTTTCACTGAGAAACTCTGGCTCAGTCCCACTTGTAAACCACTCTCCAGACTTATATTGAAATTAAGAATTTGTTTTCTCAGGCAATCTAGACATTGTTCAGGGTGATAGAACAAGAACATGTATCCTCACAGGATTATGACCCAGAATGAAGGGAAACTCAGGGAAAATTACAAGATAGGTTCTTGCAAGTTACTAATTTGTGCCAAAAACTTATGCAAAAAAAAAAAAACCCTGCAAGATTCCATCACCCTCAAATTTTCAAATTTTAGTCCTCATCAAACGTAAGAATCAACTTCTAACTCATCTTGCAACCAAGATGTGTCCAAATCCAAAACTCTGATTTGGTACATTCATCCTGAGATAACCCATAGTATTACATAAATATATTAGAAACAAAAGTGATAATGTAATTCTCCACTTTACATGTAAGCAAATATGCATAGAGCAGTCTAATTCCAAACTGAAGAGACAAGATTAGCAGGCAATCCCTTTTTGTACATTCTTATCACTAAATAAGAAGCACTTCAAAGACATGGCTGGCACTGTGTCCTTAAGAAGGATAATCAAACTCAAACAGAGGTATAGTATGCAGGACTAGTTGATATATAAACACCGTATCAGTTGCCAGTGTCTACAACTACAGTATAAAGAAAAACTTCTACACAAGTCTTTAAATATATTAGTGAAAATAGGTTTGGAGAGGTATTTCCCAACAATTTTTTACTTTGAAAGTTGTCAGAAAAAGCACCACAAATCATTAATGCTGATAATTTGTACTGGAGGAATGTGTATGGCCTTACATTACACCTTCTTACATTACAATATCAAATATGAAAATCAAAAACATTTTGTAATAAACAGCATTTTTGCTGATTGCACATGATTATGTTAAGCAGCTTCTTCTAACAGTGTCACAGAGGTGATTTAATAGCTCCTATAACTAATCTTCCCAGATGACCTCTCCCCTCTGCTGATGAAGCCTATTCAAAACCTACTGGCCTTTGTTCATTTTACCATCTTTTATTTCAGAACTGTTTTGATCATAAATACTTTTGGCAAAATTCTTCCTTCCTCTGAACAAATTTTCTGTGGACACCTCATCTCACTTATGTGAGTGGTGTAAAAGGAAACATGTCCTTATCGCTGTTCTCATTATTATTATTATTATTTACCTGAAACCACCACGTCATCAATAAATACAAGAAATCACTCATCAGGTATCTGACATCTGTGTAAAGTACTGCAGTTTCCAGCTTCTTTCTTTCAGCGCTGAAGTGAAATGTGGCTCCAAGAAGGAAATTCACACAGCTCATTTTTAACAAGCAATTGAAAAGAAAACCCGTCTCCTAGAAATATCAAAAGGAAAAAGAATGCTTAAATATGCTACCATCCCATTCAAATAATATAGAGAAAACTTCATATGTAAAACCAGATGTGCATGCACTGAAAATACACAGAATGCTATAAAACCACAGATATTAATAATCAACTTTAAAAAAAAAAAAAACCCAACAAAACTAACCTGGAAGGAGTTAAAAAGCAAGTCATAGGATTATAGCTGGAATAGGAAGAAATTCAAAGTTACTACCAAGGTCAAAAAAGGCGAAGAGGAGAGAAGTAAGAGTTCCCTATGAGAAATCTAGACGGTAATAATCCATGGATCCCGCAGGAGCTGCGAGCAGGTTGCCACAAGCAAAGCAGGAATCCCTAGGGGGCAGTGCATAATTAACAATTTGAAGATGCAGCCATTGTCACAAAGACAGGGACTGCTACCCAAAAACGTGAGCAAGCATTTTGTTTTCAGAGCAGCTTGCTGATTACATTATAAACCCATATTGTTTGCCCTTATATAATAATGAACTACTTTCTATCACAAATATTTTCCTCTAGGATCATTAAATTTTCTAGTAAAACGCAGGAATTGCAGAACGTATGGACAACAACCAGAAAGAATGAAAGAAAAGCAATAAAACACTCCGAGGGGGTGGGGGTGGGGTGTAGAAAGAAGATCAAATAAGCGTCAAAATCGTCTTGATTATAAAGGTAAAGTAAAACATGAGTTGATACATAAATTATATATAATTATTTGTATACAATTTGCAAAAGAGCTACTATTGAGTTTATAAATAAAATTAAATCATTGATACAATAAGATTTTTCTGATTCAGCTCCAGAATTGAGTGATTTTTCATATGATAGGGTAAACGAGTCAAATTTGTATTTTTGTTCCTAGATAAAAATAATGCAATATTTACAATGTCTGCCTGCTGAAACTATCAAATAGAGAAGTACCTTTATTCTTCAGTTTTAAACTCAGAACTAGCGATCAGAGTAGGCTCAAACAATACTGAGAGAGTACCTGTGCTATACAATATTGTCAATCAGTAAAGCTGTGATTTCACATTTTGAATAACGTAGGTGCCACGATACAGCCACCTTATGAACGAGCAATTTTAATGGGTGCCTCTATATTGTGTGTATATCTGCAAGTGTTGATGATGTTTGTTTTTTTCCTTGAGAATGCAGATATCATAGGAATTCTGGCTATCCATATCATATAGCATACACACGAGACACACAAATACGGCCCATGCATATGTAATTTTCAGCTGCTCTTGCTGATCCTGAGTTAGAGCTGATAAATAAAGTTAATGTTCTTTTATACTAAAACCATATTTGGGAAGCAGAAAGCAAATAAGGAAAGGACTGCAACTGGACAATATTTTATCTTTTCTATGCTATTTCTTTGTTGTTATTGAGGACTAATACCTTTCTCTAATAGTTTCAACCACAACCTTCCAATTCTCTCCTCTAAGCATGGGGTTCAGCACAAAGTGCTATCCTGCCATGAAGAATGCCATATTAAAGCCACTTCTGGAAACTTCACATAAATCATCAGCTTTGCAGGCATGCAAATCAAAGTTAAAATTCCAGACGCAGGAGGGTAAATATAAATTATTATCAGGACAGAGTCTGTCCCTGTTCTTTCTTTGAGGAGGTCCATTACATAATTCAGCTGGGGGAAAAAAAAAAAAAAAAAAGAGGTGGGAGCATGTTTTTATTAAAATATACAGACAATCCAGGCTCCTCAAATCAAGCCTTCTTCTGGCCCATTGTAGTTACATATGAGTCTTACAGTCCCTTACGAGGATATGGTGTCTAGCATGCTTGAAGTTCTTCTGTAAGGCTACTTCAGATTTTTTCATTTTTGCTGTTAAGATTTTCACTAACTACTTTTTTCTTTTTTTTCTTTTCCAAAATCGTCTGTGGTCAAAGCTGAAATCCAAGGCCTAAAATTCAGAGTAAGGTCTGACAATATGTTCAGACTGTCCAAAAACTTATAGAACTGAACTCTAACATTTAAAACTCACAAGTGCATTACCTTGTACTTAAAGCAAGTTTAAAGGAGGATGGAAAAATCAGGGATTCATTTTTACGAGAGATTCTATTCTTCAAAAAGAAAAATTTTGCTTACTAACAAAATTTACACATTTTTCAAACTTTCCAAAAGAAGGAACAGAGGAGTTAGTTTTGACATAATCAAACTATTTTGAAAATTTCAAAATAATATCAAGCCAAGAAGTTGAGTGATTACCAGCTTCAGAGCAAAGAGCCCAGAAACCTTGGAAGCTTAGCTTATGTCTTTTAGAAATTCCTTAAAACCAACACAAGACATTTTGTTTGCTATTAGTCTGGTTTTTTGGACTGAAAATCTGCTTCATTACTGTATATCAAAGCAGCTGTATTTCACATACAAAAGATTTAACAGAAACACCATGAATGTACCTGTTTCTAAAATGAAACTAAGAAATAGACAAATATACTGAGAGGAAAGGAGAATCAGTCTTGAATCAGTATTCCTTTCAGCATAGTGCTCTTTGAGAGACTCTCACCCATCAGACACTAAACATCAGGACTAAACTCAATTACATAGAATTTGGCTGAGGAGAACACCAGAAAATCTTTTCTCCGCAGCTTTCATTTCTGATATTCTGGACTCCATTACATAATATTCGTTCATCATTGGCTACATTTTATTATGCACGTAAATGTAAAATACTTATTTTACTTTCTATAATTATAGGCATATCCTTAGTAAAGGATCTGTCTTTGGAGCCTTTCTCTTCGTGTAAAAATAATCATTTAGAAATCTATTAGTACCACTATAGTTTCACTGACCATATATTTTGAGAAAGTTGTAATTTTTATTTTAAGTTGTCAGTCAAAGTGGGGTAAATTTCTCATTATTTTCAATGAATTTCCAATAGATTAAATAATGTTAGCTACCTCTTACTACATCATACCTGAAGTTAAATTTCTCTGTAATGCAGATCCCATGGACTTGAAGAATTTGATTCTGATGAACATGCTGAGTTAATTAGAAGCATTGTCCCCTCTCCCCTCGGAACAAAAGCTACTCACAAGTAGCCTTGAAATATTATCTATGTCATGAAATGGTGTAAACAAGGAGCTGACAACTTTTAAAGGGCAATTGGCAAGATTATGTGTTTCTTTCCTAAACTACAGATGAACTGTGATAGTAGGAACTCAGTAGGAGCCAGAAGACATTGTTTCCAAGGCATTTAGGTTTCACCTAGTCAGTTGGCTGGTACCATATCACCTGTTTTTGAGGTGGAGGTCTCCCAGCAGAGATTTTATAGAGCCAAGAATTGGGATCCTCTGCCTCTCACAGTACCACAGCCTTCATCTCCTGCCTGGGCTGCACGTCATTTGACACAGACCCCTGCTCTGTACTGGGAACTTGTGTCATATGTTGCTGGTCTGAACTGGGGATAGGTGGCTAACTTTCTGAAGCCCAAACAACATAAATGTGAAAGTTAAATTAGCATTCCTTATAAAGACTGAGAAAAAGAAAAAAGAAGAGGGCAGATGAGAAAATATGCACACATGTGGTGAGACGCCTTCTTCGTTTGCTTTCTGACATTGCTTATGAATGGAAAGCACTCAAAAGAACAGCCCACATATGAAACAAGATGATTCACAGAGCAGTATTCTAGGGTCAAAATTTCATAGACTGATCCAAGCTGCAAACTACTGATCTGAATTTCTGTCTTTCCAAGAGCAGCCAGTGGGAATTAGGTGGAAGTTTTGACTGAGTCCTGGTCTACATTTTGTGTTAATTCAACTTTTCTAAATGTAGTTTCCTTAGGGAAACTAATTTGCTTTATTCCCATTCTTATTCAATTATATTTCATGCTTGTCTGTTGATTCAAATTGGTAATTTTCACTAGCCAGTTGCAATAAAGACTGAGAGGCTGAAGGGTCACAGAGGCATTAAGCTCATCCAGGTTTAAAAAAAACCCAAACCACACATGGCCATGTTTTAAAAAAAAAAAAAAAAAAAAAAAAATCTCTTACAATGTCCTGATACAGGAAAGGATACAGTGTGAAATTACCACTCATTATATATCCTGGAATTCAGATGGGATTGCAGCCCTGGGACATAAATCCATAGAAAACCTGGCTTTGTTTTCCTGCTCATAGAATTAATTTTTGGTTTTTTTTTTTCCTCAGTGGTAATCCCTGGCAAAAATGCTGTGAAGGAAGAATGACTCTTGTAATTTATCCACACAGAATCGGTGAAATATCAGAACTGTGGAACTGTAGGCAGCATGACAAAGCTCTACTCTCTACCTTAACGCTAACCTAAAGTAGGATACTTGTCAGCAGCATTCTGCCTATAGGCTAACCTACTTAGTTTCTGGCTTTCTCTCTTGATAAGCTACAGGGCTAGTCTGCTTTCATCCCCAATAAACAGATCTAAGACTATTTTCAAGTACAGTTAGAGGATGACAGCGGTTTCTGGTTAGCACGAGTGTTAACTGAATCTCAACAAGAGATGCAGTTCTATTGCCCAATTTGCTGCCCCTGTAATTTTTGAGATTAAAAAAAAATTGTTATAGGTTGCTAATACAAATAGACATTTATAACCAAGAAAGGATAAGTTTTTCTTATCTGACTTACTGAAATTTCTGTTTGGATAAAATAACAAGTTCTTCTAGCTACTGTAATTGAGGAGGTTCTCTTCTATTTACAGAGAAGCAGCACAACAAACTTATGCTCTCTCAGACTGCGTGACATCTGGCCCCAGGCTCAGTTCAGTTTCTACATGCACTGCTTCCTGTCAGAGTAATTAAGGGCATTTTTCTTGATTAACAAAAATCCAAACAAGATAAAGAGCTAATTTGCTTTCTGCTCTGGGTCCCTGTGAATGAAGCTTGTACATATTTCTTGGGGGTTACCATTTTCACTTTAGTACTGAGATAAATCTAATGACTTTCCCGAGAATGCTATAAACAGGTAATTTTTGGATGCACCAAGGTTTTTGTAATAAGAGATATTATTTAAATTTATACTAAAGTCGGTTTCGGCTTGAGGAGCTGAAAGGAAGGAGCCAATGTGAACAGAAATATTTTCTTATTTTATCTTCCTGTGAAAAGGGAGAGGTACAGATTTTGAGTTAACACTTGCCAGCAACTCAAAGCTGCTATCAATTTAAATTTGCATGGGAAACAGAAGGTGAAACAATATATACAAAACAAATCTGACCAAGGCCAATTTACAGTTCAAACTATGTGGAATGCAATAAGTGAGCACCCAGCAAAAGCAATGAGTATTTTGTTCTGACAAATGAACATGGAAATACTTGCTTATATGATAAATCCTTAATTAAATAACATAGTGACTGTCTAGCAATTTTTATGGAACAAAATATTTAATAAATAAGGTATTTGGTAATAAGGTAATTGGAACAGAACTGAATTGGTGCTGAAGCTGGCACCCTGGCACAAAAATAAAGTCTGTATAGGAATGGGAAGTTAAACCACTTTATCAAGCACTTGTCAGATTTAGAAACATGGAAGGTATGTCTCAGAAACTCCCCTAAAAGGAGATTTAGCAAATTTACATGTAATCTCATTCTCTCTCCCCATCCAACCTTTTAATTTTCTTTTCAAAACCCTCCAAATTCTAACTGCATAGGAGTAACTGCTCCTGTATGAGGTGACCCCTTGGAATATATTAAGCAAATGATAGCTCATCCATCATGTGACCCCTTTGCAAAATATGGGGCTAGCTTAACAGCACTGAATAAATCTCTTTCCTGAAGCATTGTGCAGGTTTCTAACATGCAGAGATGACTTTTCTTAAAAAATAGTCTTCATTTCCTATCCACATAAAATGTAAAATGTTTGAAACCACTGTAACATTGCCATAAGGAATTTTAAAATACCCTGATGGGTCAAACCACAGTCTGCCTCGGGGTTCTACAGTGGATTTGACATGACCAGCAGCAGGCCCGTGGGTCACACTGAGAAGGAACTAACAATTCACAGTGGGTGAAGACTTCTTGGAAGCATTAGAAGTAAAAATGGTCACATTTCATATTAAAACTGTGCTAAATGCCTGGCTTAGCCTGGTCATTTGGGGCACTCAGCATATATCTCTAACGCTGTGAGGTTATTTTTAATACTCTCGCAGGTCACCTCTAAATGTGTTTGCACTTCAATGATTATCTTTGCTAGAGCACATATTATACCTACTGAAAGTAAGGAAACTTACATGTGCTGTATGGCATCCTCAGACAGAACATGGTTCACTGCAGCATGAAGCTCATTGTAGTGCTCTAATGATTCTGTTAAAATTCTGGTCAGCTTCTCCCAATCAGATACTGGAAAGTAACGAGGTTCTCCAACACCATGGGCAAAGTGGCAGTAAATTAGTGGCTTATGGATAAATACATGCTCATCAACACCCTAGTGGTAACAATATAGAGATATAAACAAGTATTCACCCAGCATATTAACCCTTTATCACAATTTTCTCCTCTGTGTGTGTGTGTGTGTGCACGCGTGCACTTATGAAAAGCTGCTGGAGTCTGGGAGTGAACCTGTTAGCTATAGAACCAATATCAGATAGTGTTTTAATTTTTTCCATCAGACTTTGGCAGCATGCCACTTCTAGAAGCCTAGCCTCAAGATCTCTTGGACTGTGTCTTCTCTCTGGAGACAGTTGAAAAGGGTATAAAATGCAATGCAGATTTTGGTGATAGCTTTTCATTTCATCTCCTTTTCTGGAGGGAAATGAGTTTACCCAAAAATGACAAGATTATTTTTCCCAGGCTTTTATGCTATTCATATATAGTTTCGTGTAGTTTTACTCTGCTTTCCTTGGAGTACACTCTACTTCAGTATATTCTCCATTGATTCCTAATATTCTCCTTGTCTTCACCATGGCATGCAACCATAAGGTGGTAGCATCTGAACAGCAAAAAGGTAAACAGTCTCATTACAAAGAAGAAACTTGAGTAAGTATGCTTCTTCAAGTAAAACAGAGGACAGAATACTTTTTATGACTGCAGTGATTTTGGTTTTATCATCTTTTCTATTATATTGAAATTATGTCCATTCAGACCAGGAACAGAATAAAACAAAAAAATTCTATAATAAACAATTCACCTGTAAATGATACAGTTCCAATATGATGGCAACCTTTTTATCTTCCTATGATAAGGAAGATAATAGAGAGAATAATAGGGGATGAAACGGGGCAGACACAAACAGATACATTTTACCTCATGCTAAGAATCACACTTCAAAGTACCTTCTGTAGCATGGATGAGAATTTGGTTAAAATTCTCAACGTCTTTTTTCTCCATACATTTAACTAAGCAAATACAGGCTGATTTCATGGAGCTGTAAAAGGACCAAGTCAACGGGAATCTATATATCACTGGGGTGGTGAAAGTGTTCCCTGCAAAAACATTTTCATCCACACACTTTTTTTCCTTACACATAATACTGTCAATCCCTCATTAGAAACTAAAATGTTTCAGTCAGTGATATGCATTCTTGGGTCACCAAAACATGAATATTTACTTCCCACAGTATGTATGTTTAATGGGCAATTAATGACCTGCTGTAAAAGGAGTTATATAATGAGGTTGTGTGTTTGCCTTGGGAATGGTGAACCCTTCCCCCTCACCCTCCTTTCTGACTTTCATCTTTGTTGTAATCCCATTTTATTTATCTCTGGCACACCTCTTTCTCTTCAGGAAAGCCTGACTGTATCCTACTAGAGTCCCAGCTTCTGTTTACAACTTCTTTTTTCTAGATTGCCTCTTTTGTTCTGTATTGTTCCCAACTTCACTCCCAATACAGATTACCCTGACACATTGAATACCAAAGGACTACACCAGCATTATAAACAGCACATCAGACTTGAGATTGCCTAAGCCAATTTTTCCCTTGTTTCTGATGTGTTGTTCAGCTCGACCCTTTTGGGTACCCTTCATTAACTATCACTTTGCTACTCCAACTCTCCATTTTCTCATTGGTTGTTATCAGTCAACAAATTCTAGCCTTGTTAAAGGCAATGAAAATGTTCCTCTTGACTTCAGGATTTCACTCAGAGTACCAGCTCTAGCATGGTTTCTTCAAGAATGTTGCATTAATTTTTAGGAACTGGTAGATTAAAGTCTCTCTGCCACAAAGTTCTAATACAAACACGTTCACAGGGGTTTTTGCAGTATGGAGTTACCCTGATACTTATGACTAAATCCAGCAAGCACGTTAATATGTATTTAGTGAGCAGGTGGCTCATGTAACCATGCTTCCCCTAACATCTTCATATTCATGTACAAGCTAATTCAATATCATTTATCTATTTTTATGCCTAGCACATTATACTATTCGGAAATTTTATTTGGAAATTTTCCATGATTGGGGTATTTCTTGTGAAAATGCTCCTTTTTGCAGTGACTTCGATCCAGCTATAGTATGGGATTCTAAAAACTGACATCCTGCTCTCCTCCTTGCTTCTAAGCAGATGTTAAATAAGCAGCTCTCAGGAACTATGGGTAAAATTCCAACCTCAATCCAAAGATATTTCCAAATGCATTGAAAAAGGAAACTGTCTTTAAAACCTAGAGATAAGATACAAAAGATCAGGAACTGTGGAAGTATAGAAAAACAAATTACGCTCTCAACAGCACAGTTGTCCCAGCAATACCTCTTACAACCAGAAAGATTTTTACTATGCTTTTTATAACATTGATTCCCCTTTGCCAACCTCACATGCACTCTTTCAGGCTTCCCAAATTGCTGCTGTCTCCCACGCACCTGCTGATGGTCTCACACTGCTGCTCACTTCTTGCCAGCTTGATCCACAGTACTAAAAATGTTCTCACTCGTATAGAAAGTGGCAGCTGAATTTGTTAGAAGCTAACCCAGAGAGGAAGGCTAAACAAAAAGCAAACCAACTTGGAAAAAAATTAATGCCAGGCTCACTGAGCTGCCAAATTTTATGGTATTTTTACAATTTTTTTTTTTAAAAAAGTATGTTCAGAAATGTTGGATGTGTTTTGCTTTCACTTCTTTCCTCCATCCTCCTCACTTTCTGCCTGCAGCATACAACAGACAGTACAGGAATTGTGATGAGAGTGCTTTTTTCTAGAGAGATCCTGCCAAACTTTGTGGGCACGAGGCAGCAGAATGAAATGGGAAGACCGTTCATATTTAAAAAGCTAACTGTCATGGCAACAGTTGAATATGGACTTACCATGGGCTGGGGAAGGAAGAGTAGAGCTATCATCTCCAATGGGAGTCACTTGGACTCCTCAGCACCCTGCATGCTCCTCCCTCCCTGCAGTCTACTCTGCAGTCTACTCTGCAAGTAAGCATAGGGTAGCTGCTGTCCTTGCAATGAGGGAAAGCACAGCACGTGGCTGCTGCATTACAAAACTGGGAGGGAGGAGGACATCCTGGGGTTTGACTAAACAAACAAAAGAAAAAGAAAAGAAAGAAGAAGCTGCAAACTAATCCGGCGCCCAAATTTTGTTCTTTGCTATGTCAGGCTTCATCTATTAGATATCTCCTTCGTAGACTGTAGCAGAGCGGAGGGATATCATGTGAGCTTTATGTGAGCTGCCTTCAATAGGGAAACAACCCAGTTATGTGGAAACCAGAACTCTGCAGCCATGTTTACCTGGCTTTTTCAAGATAAGTGGTAAGCATGCAGGGACCATGGATCTGCCACATTTAGGTTGTTTCTGGTACTTGAGTCAGCTCGTTCAAGGTTCGCACTACATGGCACAGTAGCTTGCTGTACAGACAGGCTCAGAATAAACACATTTGGGAGCACTACTATTTGCAGCAACTGTTCACATTCAGTTTTCGAGCAGTCTGGAACAGAAACCTAATTTTTTAATAATGTGGCAGCTTGTCATGGGTGCCAGAATTTGGAGCTTTCCAAAAGCTCTTATTGTAGCATGTCCGTATTTTGCCCTCCACATTACTGCAAAGTCATTTATCACATTCATGCTGCGGACTGGGTTAGAGGCATGACTCCAATATTCTGAAAAATTGGTCTTACACTCTCATTCCTATTAATCCCCTCTCCGAGGAGGGGTGCCTTGGAAAGGCACGAGAAACAAGACATATGAGATGTACTAGTAGATCTAGTAAATACTAAACTTTTAATTATAAGCTTCATACAACAGAAACCTAGGAATAAGATCATGACTGTTATGTAATGCATTACAATCTTAAAAATAATAGTTAAAAACAACAACAAAAACTTTGTTGGCAGTTTCAGACCTGACTGAATCTAGTGCAAACGTATGTGAAACGTGGTCAAATTTATTCTCTTGGTACCTTTTATTGTTTAGAGTTTATAAGATAACTTTCAGGCTTATAGGAGAGTTGTATCCTAAGATTTTAGAAGTACTTCTATCCTGATAATTACAACACCCTAGACATCTTACGGCTGAGACCCACACTGCCTGAGAATGCTGCATTCTTTCTGGCGCCTGGGGGGTAACCATAAGAAAATGGTATTACAGAATTTATAAGATGTTCAGGCATAGTTACTCTGAGTATTGATGTAGGCTATACTATACTATATATTTGGGGAACTCTCCACTGTGTTAGACTAGAGATGGTAAAAAACAAGTCTTACATAAATCAGACAAGAGTCTATAATGTTTAGTAAAGAGAAAGAGCAATTTATACATACAAGAACTACATGGAAAGACCTGTATTACCTGGAATATACACATCAAATCTCTTAAATTAAAAACATAATTGAATCCAGTCACTGTGGGTAGAAAGTTCTGGGTCATTTTCTGATGCAGACAGATTGCATCTTATATGAGTGAGATGATAGTTTTCACTACACTGTAACTGCAGCTCCAGTGCTGGGAAAGAATATTTATGGTCCTGCTCTATATAGTGGTTAGAGCATCCATCTCTGGGAAGCAGACAGCAAACAGAGAAAAATGTCTCAGAGAGATTAAAAAAATAGTGTGTGTGGAGAAAATGATAATTATTTCTTTTAAAATATACCCACATAAATATTTTAATAACACTGAAACCCAGAAATTGAAAGCACAAGTTGAAAAGGTTTTCACAGCCAAAGCACACAGTGTTAAATATCTTATTCACTCCCTGTCTCACTCGATGGAGATCATAATTACTATCAAGTTAGTATGAAACCTGCCAAATGAGCCTGACTTCAGGGCAGTGTGCTCCTTTGCAGCTGTTTTCTTTCCAGAATGCCTAATAATCTGTGTATATTTAATCAAATTGGGACAGTTCAGAGTCTGAATGTTGTTTAAAAAAAAAAAAAAAGTAAGGCAGATAGCACCTTACTGGAGTACCAGGCAAAGAAGAACTGTAATAGAGTTGTTAAATTTCTTAGGAAGAGTAGTATATTGATCCTTTATCTTGGATCAATCCAATTATAATTCTGTTATTAACATCTTTAAGGTCTTTTTAACAGTTACCTAAAAACCAGAGAACTCAGAAAAATTACCTGAGGATTTTTTTTTTCCCCCCAGGTGCAGCTCAGAACTGGTCAAATCACAGAATCCCTCACCTGCAAAACATTTCTGTATGAAAGAAAAAAAAAAAACACCTGTAAATCAGAAAGTTAAAAACGTCTTGAAGCTAAACAGAAGTTTATAAAACTCATACACTTCTGCAGAAGTTACACTTTTGATCAGTCAGCATTTTCAAATGAAACCATATTGTAGAACATTCCTAATCAACCTAAATGTAAAAGGTACCAATATATACAGTTTCATACCTTTGATTCTCTACAGTGAAACCAAGCAGTATGAGAAGCTATTTGATACGTGTTTCTCAATACTATCCATTAGCAAAAAAATTGCTGAGAAGTTCAAATACAATTCAGACGACACCTCAAATACTGGAAAGATGGTTTCAGGTAAATGCACAAATGAAATTTTTTAAAGTCTATACATTTCCAGGTATGAAAAGATACTAAAACTACACAGATGAAATCACTGCTTAGGAAAGAACTCACGTAAGGTAAAGAAACCGTGCTAAATGTATTTCAGGGTGACCAGTTCAAATCTAAGCATAAAAGGAGTCTAACAGTGCAAAATGGTAGGCAGACACAAGGCCTGCTATTGAAGATAAAAGGACTCCTGCACTTCAGGCTAATTAAGTCTCTTAATTTCAGCTGTCATTAGTAGGTGAAAAGAAGTGAACCTGACCTTGAACTTCTTGTGCAAGGGGATGAATGAATGGTTGAAACACCAACTGAACCTGCCCACTGAAACGCTGTCCCTGCAGTCAGGACACCACCCTGTCCTGACTCTCACAACCAACACTTAATCTCCTGATTAGAAGGCAGCTTATTATAGGAAAACAGTCAGTAAGAGTCAATAATTATAAAATACCATGGTATTACTTTAGTATTAAGACTATAATCTTACTTTTGATACTTGGTCTTCTTCAAAAAACATGATTTAATTTAGCAATGTAAGTTACTACTGTCTAGATGTGAAAAATTTGCATGTGTAATTACCTGTGATCACACACATATGTGACCAGCCATACCAGTTCAGAGCAAGGATTCATCCAGACTAGATATGGTCAGCAGCAGCAACCCGAGGAGAATAAAAACAACACAAGCACATATACTGTTTCCCTCCTAATACTCTCATAGTCTCAAAATATTTTCAGCTCAGGAGATTTTCTGAGTTGGTTGTGCTTTGTCTATACATGTAATGTAGCGCCTTCCAGATGTAAGCATTGGTCTCCCCTTGAACGCGTGAAAACTTCTGTTCATTACAGCCTTTGGAATGGAGTTGCAAAGGCCTTTTACCCACTGCATGAACTCCTTCTTCTTGTTTTAAACCTCTCTCTCCCATTCCCTTCATGTGTTCTTGCACTGTAAGAGGCAGCAAATAGTCCGCATCCACCTTCTTGCTAGCAGTTGTGATTTTGTAGACCTCTAATGCTCTAGTTGCCTCTTTTCAAGGCTATCAAGTCTCAGCCTCCATACAGAAGTTGTTCTCTGCTTTTGTCATCCTTGTTGCCCTTGTCTGCACCTCTTCCAGTTCTAAAACATAATTTTTCCAATGACATGACTAGAATTGCACATAATTTTCAACGTCCAGGTGAACCATGGATTTATATAGTGGAATAATTATGTCTTCTGTTTGTTCTCTGTTCCTTCCCTAATAATTCTTAACCAATTGATTTGCTTTTTTTTTGACTGCTGCCAAACACTGAGCTAATGTTTTCATGGAACTATTTGTCATAACTCCCAGGTCTTGCTCTTCAGTAGTAATTGTCAATTCAGAGCCCGTCGTCTTCTACATGAAATAGGCTTGTTTTTCCAAATGTACATGTACTTTGCATTTATCTACACCAAATTTCATCTGGGTAATTTTATTACCCAGTCACTCCAGCAATTCTTCACAGCTGGTCCCCATCATTACTACCTGGAAGAACTTCACATCATCACCAAACTTTGTCACTTCACTTTCACCCCTATTTCCGGGTATCTTACATATATTTTTAAACAGCATGGATCTCCCTGTGGAACTCCTCTCGTGGCCTCTCCTCCATTGCAAGAACCAGCCGCTTACTCTTACCCTTTGTTTCTCACTTTCTTGGCCAGTTATTAAGCCATGTGGCAACTCTTTTCTATGTTGTGGCTGTTTATTTCTGTATAAACCCTTAATGTGAGACTTTGTCAAAAGCCTGTTTGAAACCCAAGCAGACTACATCAGTCAGACCACTGTCATGCTTGCTGTTCAAAGAGGTCAAAGAGATCTGGCAGACAGATCCAGCTGTTTCAGCCTTCAGAGCTTTTGGGTGGAAACTGCTTATTATTATTCATTCTGTCTTTTGGTACTGTTATTCCTTCCTCAGTTTCTTCTATTTTAAGCAGACCTTTGCTGATGTCCTCACTCTCTCCCCACCAAAAAAAAAAAAAAAAAAAAAGGTTTCTCTGTGGTAATAGCTCCAGTTTTACTCACAGCAAACATCAGTACAAAAAAATGAGCTTAGCTTCCCTGTAAAGCCTTTATCCTCTGAGTAGCCATTTTGTATGCTAGTCATCAGGTGTTTCTGTTGATGAGATCAAAAAAGTTTACTGGAAATTTTGATCCCTGAAACTAGTTGCTCCTTAAGCTCTTTTGGCTAGACTGATTAGAGTTTCATATTTAGTCCTTAAGTTTACAGTCCTTCCTACTTTCTTCATTTGGACACAACTTCAGTTTTCTGAATGATCCTTCCTATTTCTAGTAGCTTTCTTTCCTTTACTGATTAGCCATGCCAGTCTCCTTTTGCGCTTTCTGAAGTCTTTCCCGAAGGATGGGGCATGCTCTGCTGCTATGCCCTTAGCTCCCTGGAAGGATCTTCTTGCTTCCTGGAAGGATTTAATTCCTTTAGTGGCCCATTTTAGCTTCTTTTTAGTGGGCTTCCCTGTTTTCACAGTGTTGCTCTTTTTGAAGTTAAGCACACTTGTGGTGGATTTTTTGGCCTTTGTTGCTCCTGTGGGGGGACTGAATTGAAGTACATTATGGTCACTGTCACAGAGCGGCGATTCCATTGTGAGATTTTGAACCAGATCCTGCACATCACTCAATACACAAACAAGCTGTCACTCAGTGTGGTCTAGTTGTTTAGGGAGCTGATCTCCATGCCCCATCTCTGCTTTGCTGCTCAGCCAGCTCAGTCACAGGTGCATGGCTCTGTCAGAGGATTTGTGCATGGCTCTGTCAGAAACAGGATTAAGGGAACCAAATTGTTGTTTCCTTTAGTAGACTATGCATTTAATAAATATGGTGGAGAAAGAAGGTTGCAGAAAAGTGTAGTGCCTGTTGAGGTAAATGTTTGTTACATGGACACCCTAGTGGACACATTTTGCCTGTCTTTGGAATTCAAAACCTAACTGCCTTAAAAATGGAAACCCCTGAGCCTGAACACTGGTACAGGCAGTGGCAGCCAAGATTTGGCACAAGGCAGGAAAAACATTTCTGCTATGCAACTGCCACATGCAGCTCCCTTGATCTGGCAGACAAAACATAGCCAAAACACCCTCCCCGAAACTCCGAAACAAACTAATCACAAATCACTTTTAATACAAAATAAAGTTAACCCTTAAAAAAAAAAAAAAAAAAAGAGAAGACCCCCCCTCAGGCAGAGTTTTGCTCCCTTCTCTTTATCTCCCATGAAAGACAGAACTATGAAGTTCACTAGAGGCTTCCATATCTCTCTGCTTTGTGTGTGACATGTTTCCAGACCCTGCTAAGAGTAGCAGCACTGTAAATCCTTAAGACACGAAGGCAGGCAAATAGTCCTGCTCGTATGTGAAGGTTGGGGACCTCTGTGTGCTCTTTCACTGACTGTACCCCTCTGAGAGTCAAAGGACTTTTGAGGAGACCTGGAGGGTCTTATGCATGATTCTTGTTTTAAAATACAGTGCTTATTCACCTATGTGGGCTCCTGGGGATGCCTTGGCAATGGGGGTAACTGAAGGTTTCCCTATATAGCCCGTCCCCTCAGGACCTCTTATCTGGTACTTATAACTGTGTCGTTCCTTGTCTGCTCTGTGCAAGACAGAGCACCATCTGTCTGCTGTGCAAGGCTGTAACAAAATGTTAGGATGTTCATTCTCTTTAAATTTATAGCTTGAGTGTTACTGTGAGCAAAAACATTTTGTTAAAATATGGCATTTGGCGCACCTACCCAAAGATGCTGATTTACTGAAAAACTTCCAGCAGTGGGATTCATGCATGTGACACACTGACAATTGTGAATTTCTTTTAAAATCAGTTTCTGTCTGTCATACCTATGTAGTTACAAAATAACAAAGGGATAATAAAGCTCAATTGTATATTCACAGTTTGAGATTTCTATTGACAGATCTTCACACTGAATGCTTCTGGAAGAAAGTGTGATTATGTAGCTCTCTGTTAAAAGAACTGAAAACCTCTCCTTTGTTACAACTCTCTTACACACCATTTCTATCATTTGGAGTCTTTTAAGGGATGTGTCAAAGTTGACAGGTCCAAATTTGGCCTCCTCTCACCAAATTATATTTGTAGATTTAGAATATCTTCCACGTAGGAAAAAATCCCAGCAGTCAGCCTCTGCAAGACAAGACTAACTTCCTTGCTTAACTGCAGGTCAGCCAATAAGCCAGCAACAATCTACCCTTCCGTCCCACAAAATGCAGGTTTCTAGTCATGTTCTACACCATCCCTGCTCTTATGACCTACATATTAAGTTGGTACTGGGCTGAAAATCACTCTGCTTACTCATTTACCTATGGGTTAGATGGTTTTATTAGTTCAGCTTGTCACCTCTAACCTTCCACTGCACCATCGAGAGCTCTGTTATATCACAGTCATGGGAGTGCCCTACCAGAGCTTTACTTAAAACTTACAGAGCCAACCTTCTGGGTTCTCTTCTGTCACACATCATGTTGCGTGGGATTAACAGCAGCAGCTAGTTTAAAAGTTCACGGATCTTTGTTTTCTAGCCTGCAAATTAGGTCAATAATATTTTCCCATTCTATGGGAAAGCTGGGTGGTTCATTTTGTCCAAAGGAATCCTGAATCTGTAGCAGCCAAAATTGAGAGAGAGAGGAGAGAGAAGGAGATTTCTTACATATATATATATACACACACACACACACACGCATATATAAAGAATATCTGTTTGGTTTTGCTTCACTGGAATCCAAAAGGATTCCAGAAATAAATTTATGTCTTTGTAAAAAAATACTTTGAGGTATTAAAATTTGAAGTGCAATAGCATAGGACTGCAAGTCTAGCTGTTGAGCTGTTCTTGACAAAAGAAGAATAATTTCTGGTCAGAAAAACTGCTAATCTCTTAGATACTTAAAAAAACCAAACCAGAACAAACAAACAAAGGAAAACCTAGATTCATAGAGCTGTAATGCTTGTCTTCTGCTCACATAACAACCCAGTAGAAATCCAAAAAGGATTCATTTGAATACGTATGGCTAGAGTAGGCCATCAGATTGTAGTCTCTCCTGGTCTAGAGTTATTAGAAAGCAGTATCCAGAAGACTAACATTTTGATCCAAGATCCTAAAGTAATTACTCTAAACTCGTAGTTATTCACAGCCACTTTTCCTTCAGACATATAGGTATATTTTATAAGAAGTTAAACAAATGCAAAGGATAGACCAAGGGCATCTTCTTTGATCCACCTCCTATATCCCCCATCCTTTTGGAAAATTTAACAGGGTGCACAATGGTGATTTGGAGTTCCTGGACATACTACGCTTCAAAGCCTTTCAAGCAAAAAGGTAACAAAGTCTTGAAGCTCCCACACCTTAGTAGACCATTGGGCTTTTGGGAAAGAAACAGCAACATCTCTTCTTTTTCCCTTTCATTCAGCCAGCCCCAAAATATTTGATATAACCAAAAACTCTGACAAAACAATAACAGCAAAATGCTATACTGCGGACAGCAAACAGCGTATGTAATCCTTCTAAACTAGATTGAAAATACACTACCCTCAGCTTGACAAGGGGCAGGTTATAGAAAGTCAGGAACAATATCTGAAAATACATTTCCAGCCTGAGGCTCTGCATCCATTGCTTGTTTCCTTTGCTCACCCTGCAGTGGTGTTGTGTCTTGGCTGTGCTAGTTATTTATTGCTTAGCACTTCTTGGAACCTTTCAGCACATCAGGGAGGCTTTCTAAAGCAGGAATTTAAGTAGAATTTAAATATTAAAAAAAAATATTTTTCCCACACTGCAGGAAGAAGTCAACATTAATGAATTCTATGTTTTTTTAATGTCCCAGTGTCTGCCTAAGTTAAATTTACTTTAAGTCTTCCTTTTTGTTTCTAACACTATTCTGTAGTGCCAAACTAAACTGCAAAATAATGTGGAACCCTTAGGGACCTACATTTCCCTTTGAGTCCATGTGTCTAGGTCTGTGCATTTAAACTCCAGCAACAGAATTTTTTTCCTCAGATATGCCAGCCACGATTTGGACATACAACAATGCATAAGCACTTCTGTGAGTGAACAGAGAACTTATCTCTAGAAGATTTCACCTGTTTTCTATGGCAAGTATGGAAACATCTCCCTTGTACCCTTGTGGAGATTCTCCTTTTGCACACAGGTCTTCCTCTTTCAAAGAGCAAACACCAGCTGCTTTCACAGCTTTGTGACTCTATGTCCACATCAGGTGGGAGCTCTCAGGGATCCAAGGACCATGAATAAAGACCATAACAGAAATCTCCACAGGTAGCAATGGGGAACCCACAGAAATCCTACTAGGCTTTAAGGTTACATTAGTTTTCCCACACGTTCCTTTTATGCTGAAATTTTCCCTGTGAGGTTTCCTTGTAAAAAAATTTCCATAGGCAGATAGCAGGTGATGAACCAGAGGCCCCAGAGCTAGGGTACAAGCTAAAGCTCCCACAGTCTACCTCTGACTTACAAGGAATTAATGGCTTTTATGGTGAGTTGTTTTCCTTCTGAAGGTTTTTTTTATTTCTTCTCCCACTCTGCAGTCCAGGGCAAGGACACATATCCCACGATTCCCTTTCTCTGAAATCCTTTTGTACTTGGTGTTACAAAGAATACTGCAGCCTGATTCAAAGGCTGGTTCTTACACCACTAAAATTCCTAAGCAAATCCTAATAACAAAAGCAGAGACAAACACCATAATAGCATCTTCTTAAATAAATAGCATCAACTGAAAACTACTAAAACTTTTACTGATGGCTGTAGACAAGGCATTGCTGGATTAGACCATGAAGCTAAAAGGAAGAACAGACATTAGTATCAGGAATATTAAGATCATCAGTGAAATGAATTACCTTTAACAGCCCAAAGGAGCATAATTTCCCTCAGATTTCTCTTCCAAAGGTTTTTGAGAACACCTGCCAACAGAGTAGATGCTGTTACAGTAACTGTTAAAGTAATGCCTCAGACCTATAAATATCCAAGCGCATATTTCACTTTAAGCATAACTCCTTCCAGGATCCAACACCAACTACTTCAGAGACTAAAAATCATTTTTTAGGTAGTAATTTGAGTGAATTGCTTCCCCTCTCCCAGACCAAGATTAACATGGTCAGATATAATTAATTGAAATCATGATGTTACTCATTAGTCATCTGTAATATCTCATGATTAATGATTAGAAGAGGTTACCACAAACATAACTTAAAACACTTCTGCAGTTATTAGCATATTCATAGTTCCCATTGTTTCAAACCTTGGAAAAACCAAATATTCTTGGTGTATGTTTAGCACAACCTCCCCTTTATTGCTCTGCCTTTAAGTGCATTTAGAGAAGAGATGCCAGACTACAATGTTAAAAAAGGAAAACTCTTTTTCTGTTTTTCACAATGCTGAACAGTGCAGTACAGGAAGTGGGAGAATAAGTTTTCCCACTAGGATGCGGACACAGAGGGGTTGAAAGTCCAACTCCATCTAGGAAACATCCCTTAACTTTTTGCCTTTTCTGCCATGTTTGCTCTGCAGATGCTGAAGGTCCTCCAAACCTCATAAAGTTAAGTGAGGTCTTCAACTCATTTTTCACTGGTAAGAGAGAGGATGTCAAGCCAGGACTTGCAGATTCTGGGAGTTACATATTTCTTTGCCATCGACACTTACCCTCTTTTCCCACTATTTTTCCATTTATTTTTGGTTAATCTTTTGCTTCAGCAAATCCTATGCAGGAATCTCTGAAATTAATTTTACCTGGCTCAACCATGGCACTGCAGAACTGTAGGATGTACACGAACAACGTCTATTATTTAAAAATTTCTCCTTAGCATAAAGGCAGCAAAAATAAACCTGTGTATCACAGTATTCTCTGCTCATGTCCAACAATTCAAAATTGAATAACTAGTGTGCAAAAATCCCTATAATTGCAATATGTCTCCCTTCCTCTTGAAATGTGGGTTATAGAACTAATAGTTTATACCAGGAAAAGTCATTTAACTTTTCACATTTATGACGACGAGTGATAGTTACACTGCATTAAATAAGTGATTTTCTCTCCTAAAAAACATGTCTAGATTTGGTCAAAGATAGGTAAAGAAAAGGTCAAAAATTCTATAAGAATTTACAGCATTTCTATTGAAGAGTTACCATTCATCATTAATTGAGCTAATTGAGTTACTCAGAGGCTGTCCATGTGGTATAAGGATTTTTGTCCTGATTTTTTAAATCCTTTTTTTTCCCACCAGTACTACTCAGAAGTGACTCCACTGATTCTCCTACATCTTAAGTGGTGCAAAACAAAGCTGCAGGAAAGAATCAGGCCCATTGAGACACAGGAGATATTGTGTAGTAATTGCAAGGGACTGGGGCCATTGCATAATTTTCTGACAGTTCGATAACCTTGGCAGACAGAAGGACCTCTTTCCCAACTTCAGCCTTTCTAACCAATGTAATCGATTTCCCTTTCTCTAGAAAGACAGCTACAAAATATTGCAAGCAGGTTCAGCAATATGAATGAAGACAACCTATTTGCAAAGACAAGATGCAGAAATACCTCTACATTAGCAGCAAAAAAAAGATTACGTTAAACTGTTAGGAGAGTTCAAACACTGATATAAATCACTATACTTGTATGTTTTTAATATACCAAGTTAATATGACAGAAAGTCAATTAATTGGCAAAGTAAAAAAAGTGGAAATAAATACAGCATTTAAGAATACACAGACTTAATATTCATCTTAATTTTTTGGTAATACTGAAGGATTATTAACATTGCAAAACTAAATTGCAAACAGGTATTTCAGCAAGATTACATTGTATAGCATTTGTAACTCAGCGTAGTAGAATACTGCATTTTCCTGTCACTGAAAAGGTAGTGAAATGTAATATTAGAATTATTGCAGTATCTATATGCACATTTTCCAATATGAATGGTGTACCATAAACATAACTCATTCTACTACTGCATGATTATGTTGAAATAATATAACATGGCCATAAATGAAGAGAAATTATGTTGAATTGCTTGCTGTATTGAAATACTATTCAAGAAGATCAGAATTAAAATAGGGACACTTAGTAAATACTGCAGCAATGGTTTTATTCTTTGAAAAGTGTCAATTGTATGTGAAAATGAAACTGCAGATACACTTCAATATTTATCACGCCAGGTACTTCATTCATGTTGTAGAAAATAGCCATATCAATGGCAGAAATGAGGTATGAAGTTAGCTTGTGTAGTGGATAAAATTATAATCTGGTAAGGTGGTGGGGAAAGAAAAAAAATTGCTCTCTACAAATGTCGAAATGAAAAATAAAATATAGGGCTTCATAATGCCTTATCATTTAGACAAACCTATAAACTAGAGGAGCCAGACAGAAAAATGAATATGCTCAATATGTCAGATGTGTTTTTTGTATTGGAAAACACTCTACATAATTCAGACACATTACAGTTATCTGGCTGTTTATATAAAACATGTTAAGATAAGCTGAGAGGGAAATAGTTGTGGATGAGGAAGCAGAATTGTCTCAGGATTGAAACAGGCTCTGAAAGATGGGGTCAATTAGTTCAATTCTTGTTCTTGCCAGTAACAGATAGTGATTTCTTGGGCAAGTCATTTAACTCAGTTTTATCTCCTCCATCTGCATAACAGATATGCTATTATTAGGTCCCTCACTGGGATGTTATGTGGTTTAATAGTCTTAACATTGAGGTCCTTGGGTGTAGGGTTCTACATAAACACAACTATTTCATTCTGACAGATGGCAGCACCTTTGAGCTAAGACTGCAACCAGCTTCCACTTACAAATTATTTTCCTTTATAGTACTGGCGTGGTAAGTGGCCTGGCTTAAAAATTCCTAGGTTGTTTTTTTTTTTTTTTCCCCTGAACGCATGCCACACTGCATCTGTTTCTGTCAATAAAATTGACAAAGGAAGAAAAATGAGGAGGAAAACAAGGTGTTAGAGGGCATGCTTATACCACACAATTGAGCGTGATGCAGAGACTAGAGAATTAATGCTAGCCAAGCTGATTACAGAACTAGGACAACCCAGCTAACCTGGCTAGTTAGCCAGCCTTCACAGCGTAGTTCTGAAGACTGACTCAATGGGCACTGTGAGGATTCACTGTTTCGTAACAACTCAGCTGGTACTACCTTGAGGAATCAAGCTACTTATCATGGCATTGGCTTGCCTGGTACAGATTAGTCTGGAAAATACTAGCAGCAAACCTCCAAATTACCAAATTCTGAAAAGTGAAAGAAATTTGATGGGAATTTTCTCTATCAAAAGCTACTAAAACATAGACACTCACTTTCCAAATGAGACAACATAGGAATACAGAAAGACAATTTGCCAGAGGTCCTCTAACAGGATCTTCTTGCAGACCTTTGAGGAGAAAATTATCCTCTCAGATGATAAGGAAATCTCTCTTTGATATCACCAAACAGGAAGTATCTGAAAGAAGCTTAAAACTATCAAATTTTTACACTAAAGCAGTGAAAGGTGCTAAAAGATGACAATACCTCGTATGCAAAACTGTAGTAGATCAGCAACATCAGAAAAAGTATGAGTATCATCAATCTTATACAGCCCATATAATAAACAAACATTTTTATTAAGCATTAAAAATGCCTAGTTAGTCACCACATGAGTGATATAAATGCAGGCCAGGAGCCAGCTGGATCTTTCAGAACAAAGCACTTATCCAGCAACAAGTGCATCCTATTCATCAAGTAAAGAGACAAATGTAATGTTACAGCCTGATTTTCCGTGCCAAAGAGCTTTGCACTTATCATGCCCCAAAATACTGTCATCCTCCTTCAATGGAGCTGTCAGGTCCAGCAATGAGACCATGCAGGAGAGCTGTCTCAAGCGCAAATGAAGGGAAAAAGAGGGTGGGGAACTGCAGAAGTCCATGGTATGTTTAAAAGGAAAGTAAATGAATTCTCACTTCCCCACTTCTCTACAGAACCTAAGAATGTGCCAATGAGAGGCCTGCAAGGCCATTAGGAAGTTCAGCATTGGTAAATATGGGCTTAGACTGTAAACTTCTAATGTGGAGCACTGATATTTCCCTGCAGAGTTGTTTAGAAACAAGACTTTAAAGCTCCACCTGTTCAAGGAAAATTCTTTCTTGGGAAAGAATAAAATGAAAGAAAGGGAGAAAAACAGCAAGAGAGGGAAACCCCAAGGAAATACTAATCAGAGTAAAATAAAAATGAGAAAAGAGATGGATATAGGGAGACACAGAGTCATGGACAAGTACTTCATTTTTTAAAAGAGCATCCAATGTGAATTAAACCTTGTTGCAACTACAAGTTAATTTCCTTCCACTGTGAACCCTTTGGTAGTAAAAATGACATGCAACACCTCTCCTAAGAGTCACTAAACTTTATCACCTGGCCTTGGTTGTAATACATGGGTCTAGGTTGCAGCTTAACAATATCACATGTTCACAGGTGAGTGCAGCAGCGCCCAGATGTGTACTGCAAGAGGAAAGAAAGAGGAAAAGGGTGGGGACCTCTCTGCTTTAGGGTTATGCCGGTAGTTTTCTCCTTCCAGAAATAGAAGCACAGCACACCAGCTCAGCAAGGCCTCTAGTACCTACAGGCCACTTAAGGGGATCAGACTTCACAGAAAAAATGGCACGTATGTGCAGTGGCACATACCTGTCTGCATCACACAACATGATATCTTCAACACCCGCCATCTAGCTCATTTGCTCCTGGATTTCTTACACGTAAGTTTTGGGCCCTGTTCCCAAGTAAGGGGAATTTCAGTTTGCTCTGGCACTGCCTGATAGCCTCTCAGCAGAAAGAAAGCAGCTTTGGGAATGACACAAGAAGGACATGGTGGATCAGTGGCAAAGGCTATAACCAGGTCACATTGGACAGCATTTGTAGACAGCCTTTGGCTTTGCTGTGGAAGTAATTCAGCTGATTGATTCCTGATGACTGATAGGCCAAGTTTACCAAGTACAGTGTGTGTTTGAGGATAAGACTGGGCAAGAAAAGCAGAGCAGGATGTGGGTACATGCATACTGCATGTGTGGGCAGCTTGCACACACTCCTCCCTTCTGCTTGTCACATGCACCCCTTCAAGGGATGGGTGTTTCCTGTTTGCTTTTTCTTTTTCCCCTGGGTGTGCAGGAGGAGAGAAAGGGAGCAGCCATCCTCTAACGCCAACTCAGTCTGATCCTTGTCACAAATCAATATTAAAGTGCCCAGAAGACAGAGTTTTTCTACAAAAAGCACACTTTGCTGACAATCTAGAAAGGGTTCAGTCTGGAAAGGACTGAGCAGATGGAGGAGTCTGCTATCCCTGCCAGTCAGCAAAAAGGATACTAGGAAGAAGGGCAAGTGGAAGGGCAGAGATTTCTTGTTTAAAGGGGTTGAGAGGAAAGGTTTGGAGAGTGAAAGGAAATGCAGAAGCACAAACCTAAGTTACAGGGTGCCTAGGAGGTAGTGATTTCACTGGTGTGGGAACAAGCCTTCACTTGCAGAAGCAAACTGTGCTGAGGCTATTGCAGAAATTAATGCTGGGATGGCTAAAGGCCCTCTGTCACCTGGTAAAGACTATCCCTCCTGCAACCCCTGTGTTTGAAATGGTTCCTCGTGTCCTTACAGAGAGATCCTATGGCATTTTTCACACTGACGTCAACTGAACTCACAGACAGACTTGAGGATAGCCAATATCCAGCAAGAATGCAGAACGTGACTGGGTCCTCTGCAGGTAGCCAATAACGTGACTGTATCCTCTGCGGGTGTTGTGGTTGTCAGAGTACTTGTCAAAACAGATCCTGCCAAAAAAACCCTCACACTTAACAGTTGATAGGAGTCCTTAGAGACTCTACAGCACTGTCAGGGTAGGGTGGTTTAATTTGCAATGGGTGGGCTCCCAACTCCAGAGGATGGCACAATGACAAAACTGCACTGAAACCCAAATGCTAAATAAAGTTAATTCCCACTAAGAAACACAAATTCCAAAGAATCAGCATCCATTTAGAAAAATGCAAGCCACTACAGTCTGAGAAAAAGCAGATACAGTGAAAAGGAGCAATGTGGAAAGTAATTACAACAGAAGGGCCCCATGATGGAGACAAAGAATACAACGTTAGACTTGAGCATACAGTGCATTTTGGAAATGTTGCCTTAGAGCCAGAACATCACTGCTGTGAAGCTTCATCTCATTACTATTCTTCCCCCAAACCAGGATCTCTGCTTGGATTTCATCTTCCGTTGGAGTGAACGTGGCATGGCAGCACATGGTAGAAATTAGCAAGGAACCACTAAAGAGAACAAGGCACCCCAGCTACAGCTACTCTGGTAGCAATTTCAGATGTAAATATCTCAGTTATCTCAGTTTTCTACCAAAGTATTTGGGGTGGCGTTGCATTTTCTTTTTCTTTTTTTTTTTTTTTTTTTTAAATAAATTCAAAACTGTTGCAGAACCTTTGACATGAAATAGTTTCATTAGTCAGAAAATAATTTTTCACCAAGAATGATGTCGGAAAATCTTGGCCTTAGCAGTTGAGATATATTTGGATGAAAAATTAAATAGGGATCTGAGGGTTGAGGTTCTCGACATGTGTTTGAGATTATACATTAGAACTTAGATGCTTCTTGAACTTTTTTCATTGTACTGGTTCACTGATCACTTTGCTTTCACTTTTTTAAAAGCAACAGCTATAATTTTACTAGAATAGTAACAGTGAGAAAACTGCCAACAGCACTGAGCAGAACTTTAGAAAGGAAAACATAGACAAAATACCAGAGGAGAGAGATGCATTAGACTGTGCAGTATTATCTTAAGTAAAACAGTGAAACTTGCTGTTCTCCTATTTAAAACTAGAAGCACTAGAAATATACCTATCCTACCATAACAATGTCACATGGTCATCGAAGTAGCTCTTCTCTAATTAGGATTTTCTCCGACCAAAGGGATCAGACACATTAAGCAAAAGCAGTGCAGGCTAATATTTGAAAGTACCCTTCAGCCTCAGCCAGTCTGCAAAAACCACATGAACATGTGCCTCATTGACAGCACTGCAGGGGCTCACACAGTGCATGACACTGACTTATCTGTAAGAGGGAGATGAAGTACAGCCAGGCGATGTATTCTGCCTTTCTCTTGGAAAAAATATCACAAATCAAATGATTTTCCTTTGCTGCACAAGTCCTTTCACCTCAGCTGAGTAAGCTAATATTTACTAATGTACAGAGTTCACATCTGAGTTTCCATGTGCCCCTGTTCTTGCTGACTGCAAACTGGGTTTGGCTTTCCAGCACTTTCAGCAAGATGTTAAGCTTGTTTCAATTGCAAAAAATGCAAATTTTCCATTTGCCTTCTCCAGTTTGGATTTTTGAGACATATAAATATCTCTGAGAGTTTGGGCATGGTGCCCGTTTTTCCCTGCTTACTTTATGTTAGGAACACCAGTGGTACAGCCAAAATAATGAAAACCAACAATATTATCTTGTAAATTACAGTACTTAGAAAAATAAAATGATAAAGTAAAATGTAATAAAATAAGCAGTGGTAAGAGACACAAACCATGCAAAACATCAAAAAACAACCTAGTGTAAAACATTTTGGCCACTGTGCTCTAAATGGTAAAATGCTGATTTCAGAGTGAAAATTTTCTTACTGTATTGCTATTGTCCTAAGTAGTAGAGTGCTGCTTCCCAGACATCCTGAGGTGAAAGATGTGGGGACTAAAGCAGGAGGATACACGCTTGCCCTGAGAACTGTGGCTTACAGGCTTTAGGCATAAGGCTTATTGTTCCAAGAATTGTGCCCTTTACTTTCATCATCTTCCCTGGCCTGAAAAAAGCTGGCAAAGCTTAGGCCAAATTTTGTCTTTAATGTGCAATTGCCCATGTGACTTTAGAGGAGAGATGATTAGTCTAGAATTTTATACTGAAATGAAACTATAGCTTTGAAAACAGGAACAATGACTTAAAAGCACACCTCAGCCTCATGCTGAGAGACCTAACTGATGCACAGAAATTCGTAATACCAGCAGTTACAGGTCTCCAGTGTAGATGTATCTCTGGGAGTGGTACATACATTAAAGTAACTGTCATAGAAACTTTTACTTCAGAATGTGGAAGAATCTGGCCCACACCACTTAGGAGAAATAGCAGAAAGATAGGTGAGCATCACCTCACTCACATGCTGGCATGTGGTTTCCTAGAGGTATATGAAAGTCTATTGACGTTAGGCAATGATCTCCAATTTAAGTGTCCTCAGGAGAAAGTGTTCAGTCATAAATCACATTACAAAGAAACAGCAGGCCAAAGAACTCCATTGCCCTGGGAACTCTCCTGCTCACCAGAATGAAGGCATGGCGAGAACAGTGAGCTCTGCTTCACCTGCACAGTATACACAGCCAGAGCAACCTGTGCATGCTGGGTCCAGAAACCAAACAACATTGGGACCTTGGGAAGATATTATGGTCACTGATGTCTGCTAATATTCACTGCTATCATTACCCATGTTCACTAGATTACCTTGCACATGCTTCACCTTCATTTAACTGTACATATAGCCCCAGGAGACTGGGCATCCTTTTACAAAGCTGAAGCCTAATCCTGCTCGCTCTGTAGGAACATAATCAGACTGATTTATTCATGCAAAATTATCTTTTTCTTTTCACATGCAGAAGTCCTAGAATAGAATGCCTCACACACCAAAAACGGAATTTAGGTTCTTCTACAGAATTTAAAAGACTACATCAAAGAACTCCTTTCCTCTTCTGGGGAATGAAAAGAAGTAAAATGTCCAAATCCCAGAATGTGCCCCATTAAGCATGCAGAAGAGAAAGTTTTTATGCATTTACTACCTCCCATCTTCCTACCTCCAAAACATTCATTTACTTTTTTCCTTTAGCTCCACTTGCCAGCTTTGGATCGTGTGTTATTAACACTGAAGTTGACAATAAATACCTACTGCCTTCCCTGAGAACAGGCGCATAGTATCAAGCTCAGCCTGATATATCATTCACTACTCTATGTAAGTGTGAAGATGCATGTATGTAAAAGGTGTGTGTTCCATTCATGCATTATTAGTCTAATTTATAGGAAGAAATTTACACAATAAAATCCTCCCCAGTTAATGGCACGTAGAAATTTATCACAAAGCAGCAATGAAATGTCCAGAGTTCTGCCAGCAATGTAATAATAATCACATATTTGCAAGGCTGCCACAAAACAACACAATTCAGAGTTGTCCAGAATGTTCAATATTGCAATGAAAAGCACAAACTGTAGTTCAAATATGTCTTCACTATGAATGCATTGGGTCATTTACCTTAACAATGTGAACGTGCTCTCATTATTATGTTCAACTTGATTAGTGTGTAGTCTAACATTTAAAAGTGCACTTCAGATGGAAGAAGGTATGAATGCATGATTGATTCCTAATAAATTGAGCAACCCCCTAATGAACTGCAAGGGATCTATAAGAAACTGGTAGACACTAGACACAGACACTCAGAACCAGAAAAAAAAGTGGTAATAGCAAGGGGAAGACAGAGTAGAATTTCCTAAATACATTTATACACTGTACTGTAACACTCATTGCTACCTGAAAGTAGTAGGAAATAGGAGGGTGTACAGTTCTAGGAGAAACACATTATTAGAAATTTGCTGGGGGATCATTGCTATTAAAAGCCAATGTGTAAATGAGCACTTTGGCTGATATGATTTGGAGCCATGTTATACAACTGTATCTTATAATGGAGCAGGAAAACAACATTCCCTCTCTATTGGTGTCTAGGAATGTTTTCTTCAAATGACATTGTCATACAAAAGTAAGTCAGAAAAAAAGTAAAATCTATATTCAGGGGACTGGGATGATTTAATAGGGAAGATGAAATAAAGAATTTAGCTAAGTAATAATAAAGCAACAGTACAAGTCCACAGCCATTTGAAAGGAGTTGACAGAGAATTCCTTTTTATGAAATAGGAATATATGATTACTTAGCAATTAGGCTGCATACAAGAAAAAGTGAACATAAGAAACATTGTCTTACTACTGAAATGTATGAGGCCGCAAAATTCTTCTTTGTAGAAAAAGTAAAAGTTTCCTCAGTGTGAGACACTACAACTAAAGTTCTATACTGAATTAAGGGCAGGGGGGGAATTCACCTCTGAATTCTGCACCTTCTTGTTAACAGTGAGAGCCTTACTGCTCCCCTTATCCAGGTATCAGACTGTCTCAGAAATTACATTATAAGTCACTTCAGCTTCATTGTGTTTCTCTATGTCCTTAATCTTTTCTGGCTGGACATTTAAGTATAGCAGGTGGTTTAGCTTTTTTTCCCCTGCCTTCCCTTGAGGGGAAAAAGGTAATTATGAGAAGACAGGTAAGTCGAAAAAAGCACAGTTAGGCACTTTTTTCCCCCTGAAAGGAGTAGTACTCCATATCTAGAAGCCTCCACTTCATATGAAAATGACTATTCAGCTGGGTTGTGTTGTTTTATACACCCACAAACCAATGTAAGACTGGACAACAGTGATTGCAGTGAGTTAGTTGGCAATGCTTATGTATTTATCTGGGCACTACTACACGAATACCTCTGTTCTTCTCTAACCATGATTCCTACCTCCCTGTAGCTGACAGCTACAACCTCCTGTCACTGAATCAGTAGCTATGGAAAAAGGGGTTTGGGGTTGTCATGCTTTCTTTTTCTATTATATTCTACTTGTTAGGAAAAAAAAAAACCAACCCTAAACCTAAATCCACACATGCAAAACAGTTCTGCAATAATTTGCTTACTTGGGGGAGATGCACTTCATCAGAAGGTAACAGCAGGATCATCTACTAGCATCTCTCATGAAAGCTGCAAATATCAAACAGGAACGGCATAAGCCTAATGACACACCTGCACCTGGCTGAAGCTGTGCTCTCTCCTAGGAAACAAAGAAATAGACCCTGTCAGCGCACCTCAAATTTGCAACAGCAAAACAGGAATAAATGGTATGCCTTTCTGCATCAACAGTCACAACAAAAGTAATGAGAGTAGGTTTAGTACTGATGCTCTTCAGCAGCATCTGCTGGTTACTACTAGTAGAGCCGACACCTTCTTTAAAAAACACGAAGGTACCACTGGGTAGAGATGCATGATTTCCCCCATGCTGGAATGGCCCACTCAACAGGATGCAGCATTGAACTTAATGAAATAAGGGCCTGCAAATAGGCTCAAAGTACAGCTTTGGGTAGATTGTGCCGTGCTTCAGGTTTTTTTTGTATCTTGAAATTGTTTGAGAACCTCAACTGAAAACATTCAGCACTTTATGGTGCTGTTAAATGTTCACCATTGTCGCTGTTACAAAGAAAGAAAAAACAAACAGAAGAATATTTGATGGAAGAGAGAAGCCTGTATTTGCAGGAGATACCCAAACAAGGAGGAAAAATATTTGTTTGGACAAGAAACAACAACTTTCCCTCAGGAGGAAAAATAAAAAGAATGCATGAACTGTCTGGATGTTCACATGGTGTATCATGGGCATGTAAAGCTGGAGAATGGGCTGCATGGCTACCTTTGTGTGGTGGTGAACCAGCACTAGTAAATCCATCCTCTCCATATTCCAAGCAGCCAGGTTTCTGAGGGACTAAAGTCATACTCCCCCCCACCCCCGAAAAAACCAGGAATAGTTTCTGCAATAGTTTCCTATGTGAACAATCCTTCTGCTTGAAGAGTAACCTTTTTGTTTAGTCCACTTTGGAGTGGACTAAGTTAGGCTGCAGAAAGGCATTCGAGGGCGGGGGCGGGGGGGGAGGTTCATTGTGAAAAGCAGTGTGGAAGAGCTATTTCAATTCACACCCTCTCCTATTTCACAAAAGCTTCCTCTGCCAGGTGAAACCCTCAGTGCTGGTGTAGCTAACTGAGGATGTCCATACACAGCACAGTGCAGAGTCCAGCTGTTTCTGAAGAGGTTAGATTAGATACAACAAGCAGTTAAGGTGCAATAGCTCAGCCCTCCCAAACCCCTCACATGGTAATATTCTGCTTCTCCAGTATTACCATATTGCTTTTGGTGCCTGGCCTAATCTGAGCCCTTCCCTTACTGCATGCCACATTTGAAGAAATGGGGTTCTACTCTCACAGTGAAATGATCTTTCACCAGCCAGGTAGCAAAATCTTCTGTTCATATACTGCCCATGTGTTTCTGGCTGAATATATCTGCAAACTGCGTAAATAACTGCAAACATACCCACTTAACAGAAATTAAGTTTTTTTTAATAGTTGAAAGTAAGCAAAAAATCCCAAACAAAATCCTATCATAGCATCCTTTCTGGCATTCCTTATAAATGGGTGTGGCTTTCTCCATTGACAAGAGGGACACAAAAGCCAAATGAATATGGTGCAGGTCTAAAGAGAAGGTGGAAAGGACACTGCAGCAAATACGGCATATGACTTTGGAGAAATTGTTCGATGCTTCGCTCTTCCTTTCTACAAAACAAGACTGATGATGCATTTTGGTAATGATAAAGTAAGACAACAAGTTCTGTCTAAGGGCTCAGTGTTATTACTATTGCTACTTCTCAAATTAGCGTAACAGGTTGGATAGGTCATCAGCTCCGTCGGGGAAAAAAACCCCAAACAAACGGTGACACAGATATTCTGCTTGCCATGCAAGTGGTGGAGTTTTAGGTTGAGTCAACCTTCCCTTTGTGTTAAGCACAACTGGAGCTTCACGTCTCCTTGTGGCCCTACATTTTTGGATGGTTGTTGGATAGAGGCAAATTCAGCTGGTCAAGTAACTGCGACTGCCTAGTATGACTGCCTCCCTACCCACTACAGCACTGGGGCTCTTGGGATGTTTCGGCTACAGTGCTCTGGGGGCTGTGGCTGCAGCTACATTGTGTGTGTTCTTACAAAACCCTGTTTTTATGACTCACAGAAACTCATTTGTGTGTGTGAATTACTGGCTTTTCAATTGACAGTGAGGGAGCAAAAAATCATCTACAAAAGAAAAGCTTATCTACTTACATTATAGTCTCACGCATTTTACTATGTGTTTACTGTCAGAACGTGTTGCAGTTAATATCTGAATCTCTGCCAGACTGCTGACAGACAGAATATGATCTATCTTAAGATATTTTTTTTTTTTGTGAAGTGACAACTGCTAGTCTGTAAATACTGTGTGCAATAATAGAAACACTAATTTGACATAGCTATATGTTTCAAAAACATTTGTAGTTTCCTTACGTTTTTCATTCTCTTTGCAATTCCAATCAGCAAATGCGTGTTCATTGATGCCTGGAGTTGCTACAGCATATTTTAAGATACACAAATTATAGGAAATATTTAGTGCACTGCTGTTGTTAAAATGGTGCTTTGCTGTTTAGTAGCTTTAGATTTACCTATAGTTCCTCTTAAAATCAAACACAAACCTAAAATCTCTACAGACATTGTGACAAAGGACACTGAGGAAAATCAGAGCAAGGGGGCACAGTGGAAATCTGATAAACTTTTCCAGTTAATTACAACGCTTATCTCTCAATGAGGCAAACAAAAGCAAACAAGACTGAAGCAAATGGAAGAGCTCTAGATTCGAGCCACACCAGAATTTTCCCTAAATTTCACAGTACAATTTCTTCACTCCCCAGATTTTACACAGCAGGTTTAAACTTAGCCTTTAAACTTCAGAATGATCCATATACTGCAGGGGATTTAACTGGCATGTACAAGGCATCCTAGGGCATTCTCTACCCTATTTCTCATTTGCATCTCCTGGAGCCCAATTCTTCAAATGACAACATCAAAATCATTACATTCTACTGCCTTTCATGGCTCTTGCAGTTTTCTCATATTCCCCTGTCTGTTTTAGAGCATACTGTGAGATAGCATTGGATTATGTAATGAACATCCTTAAACCAAAAAAATGCTACTCAAAAAAGCCTCTTTATCTTCATTGTCTCTGCTAGGGTGCTGATCATACATCCATCCCATTTAAAAACAATGAAAATTATTAATTTTTATTGTTTTTAGTAGAGCTGTGTATGGAAGAGTCATTTTATGCCTTGATTCCTTTAAACTTGCATGTGTTAAAGGAGAATAAATGTACATTTGCAGGATGGCAAAACACAGCCACCAGAAAATCTTAGACTCTAGTCAGCCCTATTCAACTATTTTTTTTTTCCCCTTCACTGAGCTTTGCATAAAGCTAACCCAAACCCACATGGATTTCTATAATATCCAAAAAGAATGACAATGAGTGATGTGATGTAGGTGGAAACTGCCTGAAGAAACCTAAATTGTAACAGGAAAAAAAATTGACATTTTAGATTTTAAATGTTACACAGTTTTTATAAAGCTTCAGTCAATTTATTTTATTTATTCTAATGAAGAGCATTACAACTGCTTTACTGCACTGAAGCAAGCATCGATCACACCATTAATCACACCTTGTGAATAGTCACAAATCAAGTTCTAACAGCAAGCACTGAATCAGGAGCAATGAAGCATAAACTCCTTCACAATTTATGATCTCTCCAATTGCATCTTTTCAACCATTAAATTGCAAGATACCATAAATTTTTATCTTCTTCACTTCAGTCACATTATTGATTCTGCCTTGTGAAATATAGAATAGCTGTAAATCTAGGCTATTGAATTAAATTTAAAGTCTTGACTTCAGAAAAGAAACCCAACACACTGCCATGGCTGTTAATTTACACTGAGGAACAAATGATAGAAACATTAAAATTTAAATGGACAACAGGGATTTCAAAGAGCCATAGTTCTGTCAATCCTAGTCCTTGTCAACCTTGAGGGGTTTTTCTTTTAGCCAAATTTTAGATTGCAAAATACAATAAAATATAAGCTCCAGGTGGATGCAGAACAGATAATTCTTGCAAACAAGTAAATGATGAAGAGGCTAAATCAAAGCTACTGAATAAATGTTTAGGCTTAAAATAACTCCTCTGAATTCAGCACAGTTTACCTAACTACAAGGCTAAGGTGCTTTAATACAAATAAAATTGGCATACTAGTGATAGCACGTCTTTAGTCGTCAGGTCCCTAGTGAAAAGGCAGATCATCTTAATGTGTCTGCAAGATTCTCTCTAGGACAGCACGGGCAGGTTCTTCAGGGAACCGTGTGTCCGTCAGAAATTAAAAGAAAGATACACCGCGATGGAAGACTCAGTGGATGGGTGGGAACAATAAGACTGTGCAGACAGAAAAGGAAGCTCCCAAGGAACTGGAAGGATGTTAAAGTAGACCTGGAAAATATCATGTGTTGGAGGAAAACACAGGGTGTGACCTGGATTTCCAGGGTATGGCTAGAGAAGGGGGAGTTTCCTGGTGCTGCTGTGGGTTGCCCCTGTGAGAGCGGTGCCTGGCCAAGGCCAAACGCCGGGTGCTGGCTGCTGCTGCTCCACACGCCATGGCTTTCCAGGTGCCTGCACATAGCTTACAGTTCTCTGCCAGCCTCCGAGGTGTTTCTCTCTACTGCTCCAGGGGAACAGGCTTGGTCCCCTACAGGCCCCTCGCCTTCAAGGTGAAGGCTTTACGCCAGCGTGGCGGAACGCTCTCCCACCATTTCCGTCCTGGCAAAGGAGCCCCAGCCTGACAGCGAGTGCACTCCTGGGTGCGCAGCTCCCTGCCCCGCTGGGTGCCCTCCAGCTCCCTCCTGCGTGGAGCACAAAGCTGTCCTCACCACAAGCTCAGAAAGACGTCATCTGTTAGACAGGTTATAGGATTCAGAGGCTTAAATCAGTTCTCTGGCACATTGCTTCCACAAATCCCCCCACCCCTTAGGAAAAGGCCATATAAATATTTGCTGACAGGAGGAACAGAAAGAGCAGAGAGCGCCGAGAGGCGGTGACACCTCTCTCTGGGCCTCCCACGTCACGCTGCCCAGCCACGGCCCCTGCCCCTCGGCCTCCACGCAGCAGAGGCAGAGCAAGGGGATTTTCCCCTTCCAGGGAGGCAGCGGGAGGCAGGCCCCGTGGCCACCCACCAGCTGCCCTGCAGAAGCGGCTGGGAGGGTGAGGGAAACGGAGCTGAGGGCACAGCCAAGGTGAGAGCTGGCAAGGCAGGCAGGCAGGCAGGCCGCTCCTCACCAGGTGCACAGGGTGTGGAAAGGGGAATTTCATCCCCAGGAGCAGTTCCACGGTGGGACAGCTGCCAGGAGCAAGCTCCTTGAGCTCCCAGCGACGGCTGCCTGCTCCTCTCACAGCTGTGTGTGGAGGAGGCTGGGGTGGGGACAAGGGTGGAGCGGGCGAGATGAGACTCTGGCAAACGATTCAAGCTCGGGGTGATGGGGAAACCAGGACTCCTAGCCCAGGCTCTCTTGACATATTTAAAAGTTGCCTACAGGTACTCAGTTGTCTGTCAAGCCCAATCCTAGCTATGTTTAATCATGGAAGTCAAATAAACTGAAGGGGTAGTCTGAAGAGTTTGTAGGATCAGGCATTGGAACTGAGGGGTGGGGTCACCTTTAGAGTTTGTAGGATCAGGCATTGGTGGGGTCACCTTTATCTGACCAGCACGTACCTACTCAGCAGTAATCTCCCTTTTCTTTCCTCCATCAACTTTTCCAGCCTGAGTACAGTTATCTCCCAATTCTTTGCCTATATAAAAATTTTGCCAGATGTGGATTTTTTTAACTGTTTGTATGCTTTCATGTCAGCCCACCATTTTCCTAACTGCATATTAACTCAAGAGTCAAGAAGAACACCATCCTTAAGGAGCTGAAAAGTAATAAATACAAAACTGCAATTCGAAACTTACCTCTCCTACTTCTTGCAGAACCTACTGGTAGCACCACATTACTTTCTCAGTACAATATCATACCATAACAGATCATACTATTTCAGGCAGAAAGGTTATTTGGCACCGCACTTCACAGAGGTATAAAAAACCAGAATTTATTTTAAAAATATGGCATCAATTCCTACAAACCGCAGAAAGCAATGTTGGTGACTTAATGTTATACTTGTATCCCCAACATGCTAAATGCACTGTGTTCCTGGGCTGCCATTTTTCACTAGGAAAACAAGTACTCACTGCTTGGGACTGATAGGGCCCATACTGAGAAATGAATAACTGTGTGCTGTATCACCATTTCCCCAGAGCCAGCAGCAAACATCTCCATAGTGCTTTTCATCAGAAGAGCTATTGCTTTCTAGCCCAAGGAGAAATGCATTTCAGTACTGACTGAGCCAATGCCCAGCAGAATCCTTCTATGGGAAGCCACGTACAAGTACAAAGTATTTTGGAAGTTCAACTCAGATTATTTACAATCAGATTCACAACTCACTTATGCCAAATAAACACACTGTTTGTTCTGTGGATTCTTTATGGTGCTAGCACCATTCTATGGGCTTTGCATTCCTACTGATCACAGAGCTGCTTTATTGATTACTGTCACTTGGACTTCAATGTTATGCCTTGCAAGCCTCCCTGAATCATGCAGTACCTACCCAAAACATGCTGCTGCTTCTATTACTGTAAGTAAACTAGTTCATGTCTGGAGAGGAATATCCACTTCCCTTTTAACATCTGGAATTCTTTCAGACCAAAGAGTAAACTTCTATTAGGTCAAGGAAGTAAATGAGAAGGAAATTGTATTGCTCTTTTTTCTTTGCTCCATCAGTTATTAAATTCCATGAGATAATCAGTTAGCTAGAAAACAGGGACAAAGCTGAACACAAGAGACATGCTACTTTTGATAAATATTTTTATGGCACACAGCAATAGAAATGACCAAACTTGAAATGGCCATAGGCTCAGCCTCATATCCAGAAGTTTAAGTACTGTTGTCAGACTTACTTCAAACTTCTTTGACTTGCTTTGGTCTGAAATTTGGTTTTTAAAACCGGGCAGAGGATGTGCATGTCTGAAGCCTCTGTGCATCCCGGTTTTGCTGCTGGCAAAAATTTCCATGATCATAGTTTCTTTCATTTCATTTCCTTTTTCAAGCAAAAAATAAAAAGCACAATCAACCAAAATGCCAAACTCCAACTATGAATAAGCACAAACCTTCAGGAATAGACAGTACTTGCACATAAAGCCTTTTCATTTTTGGCTGTGAATTAAAACTGAATCCAGATCAGTGGTGCTTCCCGTACTACTACAAACCAAACTAAATAAAAAAGAAAGAATTGAAGCCAAATAGTGAGATTGATATGTCTCTTACTGAATGCTCAGAAACATTTTGCACCTTAAGATTTGGGTTCACAGGGGGGCGGGGAAGAAGGGGCCAGGGGGAGGAAGAACTGTCTAGCAGTAGCACTCTTCTTGTTTGTTCAAAACTTCTGCTCAGCAATCTTGACCCTCCCAGAAATAGTATGGCTTGTGGAAACCAAAAACTTTCAACAACGGAGAACTGTGAGGTGGCTATAGTGTGTGTGCAGTATGGGGAAACATACTGCAAAAGGTGTTGTCAAAGCTGGTGGTCCTGCATGAGGGACAAACTGCAGGGCCTAGGACATTCTGCTAATAGGAGAAGGCATGACAAGCAGCAAATCCTTAACCGTGTCCAGGTTCTTAATTTATAATACAGATGTCATATTTACTATATGGATGACTCAATTGAACTTAAACATAACAAACCAACTCTCTTTCTTCTTGTAGAAAAATACAAATGAAGAACTTTGCTTCATACAATACCTGCTATATGATATGCTTCCTGTTAATGCATTTAAAGCCCAGACACTGGCATTTGCAAATAAAATATACTTCACAGAACTGAGAAGGCTGGCATTGGCAGGCAACCCTGTAATGAACAGAAAGCCTTGAACAGAAAAACAATAATACCGGAGAGGCTTTAATCAAGTCCTCACAAACATTTTATTAACAATAATACAAAGATAATATAAGAACAACAATAACGATAAGCATCCAGCACTGTAGTCCCATTTTTAAACTTTCACAAATAATAAATTTCACAACACTGTCTGAGGTCAGTCAAGATACTTTACTGAGTGATTGACAGAAAAAAGATACTTTCCCAAACTCAGATCTGGGATCTGTGTGCCCAAGGACTGAGACATAGTCTTTGAATTAGTCATTTTTCCTAACAGGACTACATGCAAGCTCACTGTAGCCAAAAAAAGGCCTCCCATTAATTATGTGGGTAAATCCATAGCCCTGGTCCCCAGATATCCACCCTTGCTAGGTCTGGACACCATATCAGAATAATGCTTGTGTGCATGCTCTCTCCCTCTGTGTCATGAAAAGTGCTTAATCTGAATGTGGCTTGTACTATCTGAGTAGCGGTGATTACACTTGCCCATCGGTGTAGAGACAGCATCTATGCTTGGCTTTGGTTGTTCCATATGACATAGAATTTTATTATAAAATAAATAAATAAAAATTCAACTTCATAGTCTTCCTTCTTAAAAAAATTATGCTCCTAATTAGGCCTGCATAAAAACTTCTGGAACTACTTTGTGTGCCTAAATCAACAGCCTGGATTCAAAGAGGACACAGCTTTCAGGAATTCAGAAGTTGGACCCAGATCTGAATTTGCAGCTAAAGCCCATGTCTTGTATACTATTCACAAAGCTTTGGTTTTACTTCTCCCTTTTCCACAGCTGAACCATTTGATCCACAGAATTGTCAAAAAATGCAGTGAGTTGCTCTGAAACTCACTACAAAGCGTAATACTGGCATGTTTGCACAAAAATTTCTGCTTTAAAAACTATGGCAGTTTTGGTCTAATTATCTATGTGTTCCAGAACCATTCTAGATAGTAATTCCTACCATTTTCCATGAACATTACTGATCAGGCTGGATGTGATTGACTGCAGCCTTCCCCACTTCTGAACAGTGCCAGCAAGTCACTTTAAACTCCTGCAGATTTTTTTTAGTTCAATGAAAATTTAATAATCAGTACTTTTCTTTGGGAATCCACTTCTGCCCTTCCCTTAAAAAAAAAAAAGGAGGGAAGGGTGCAGGAAGGTAGTGTGGTGCTCAACATCAGGAACAAATGTCTGCTGTCCCTGGAGTGAACTGAGCTTCTAAGGAGCCAAGAACCATATGACAACCCAAAAAATGAAATTATGTGAATAGCTGCTTTTTCCTGACTATGCGAGGAGAAAGTACTTGTATGCTAGAATGAGCCCTCCAGCATGCTGGAGCAGAGCTCTATAGAGGCAGCTCTGACTATCATTTGGAAAGGTGAATGCTACAGCACCCCTTTAATGTTCTTTCTCCAGGACACAGTGGTATTTGTTTGAAGGGGTGAGAAGGAAGACTGCCAAGCAATGAAAAGGATGGATCCATTGTGCAACAAGAAAAGTACTCACTGTGCTGTAAAGCAGCAGGTGCCAGGGATACTACAGGGTTTCCGGTAAAGGGTGTAATTAGGCCTTCTAGCAGCTATGACCAGAACCAGCAGTTTGCGAAGAGCAGTGCACTGCTCTCTTCCAGAACAAATAGGATTCCCCAAAGTTTTCCTTGGTCTTCAGAAGGATTCTGCCTTGCACAAGACTCTTCTCAAAGACAGCTAGGGTTATTCTCCTCCTTGGCCGTATGCAGTCCCCCCAGACAGAGGTAAGCAACGAGAGTAAATACTGTTGGGTATATAATTATTTTCTAAATATTTACAAGATGCATAAAAAAAATGTTTCTAATGTGACCTGCAAATCACCATTTACTAAGCAACAAGTTAATTAGCAAAATTCTTTGGAGAATGTGAAAATCTTGGACAGCAATATTTTAGTAAAATTTGGGGAGGATCTGTAGCAATCTGCAATAAAAAGCCTGACAAATAAAACCATAATTTCTAAGAAACTGATGTCAGTACAGAGATAGTAGTCTTTCATGGAGGGAAAACAACCCTGAACATAAAGGAGAAAAATGCATCAGAATAAAGACATAAATATAAATTCCTGGCCCAGAAGCTCTACCAGGTCACATAATAACCATCTGTTGTATTTCTTGCTCATAAAAGAGTCCATTTTCACAGCTCTGCAGATTTTCCAAGGTAGGCTCTTCAGAATATGACCAACATGAAAAAACAGGCAAAAACTTTTTTCTCATGCAAAGGAAGTATCTCGACTCCAGATAATTTGTGGCCTAAGCACCAGCTAGGGATAGCAGCAGAATCTTGGAGAGCGAGTGTATAAAGGAATACAGGCAACAGAAATGAAATGGCATTGACACTTGCCTTAAAAAAAGCCTATATAAGATAAGCTTGGGGTTGATGAATGGTTTCTGCATATGTGACATTTTAGGGACTGCTGATGGTAGCAACTCTTGGCAGGGTGGTAATGGTGAAGTGATGCTGGGAGCCAGAGAGTGTTGGAAAGCAAGAAATGATGGGATCTGCTCTGCTCTGTACTTTTGGCTGAATATACCAGTGAGCACGAGTCACACCCTTCACTTTGTAATTTTTGTCTGGTTGATTGATATGAGAACACCAAGGTATTTGACTGAAGATAGATCTCAAACTCAGATATTAAAAAGATTCACCATGAATGTTCATCTTCTTTGTTATACAGTGTTCACTGTCTTTGTTCTGGATTGCTTTGAATATCCACTTTGTCATTCAGTAAATGTTTCCTTTTGTGCTCAAAACAAACAGCCTTTTTGCATCACGGCTGAGAGAAGATGGCATTTAAAGGCAGAGTCATTAATTAGGTAATCTTAGACTGAACGTGTACATTACAAGAACATTTTACTTCTCAGCAGTGGTATTTCAGAGAGTTCTAAGCAGATTTTGTGAATTTTGTAATGGCTGTTTGGGCAATACATATTATCTCAAAACATTTATCGGTCATTGGGTGCACATATTGCAATTCTGAATGATGTTAACATTGCAGAGTCAACCCTACTAGCTAAATGCAGATCTGGTTGGTGTAAAAGAGAAAGCATGGCAAAAGCAGGTGGAAAAACCCTAGAAGGCTGAATGTACAGTAAAACTGGAAAATGTGAGGAAGTTTGAACTGGACACTCAGCAAAAGACGGAAGGGACAGACCTGCTGCAATTTTGCTCTGTAGCTTTTAACATGTGAGGCAGGGTCGTGAATGCCTGCACTTCTCCATGAAAGTAAATGAATAAATAATATGATCTATTCAAGATACAATAACTGTTATTTACTACTCAGATTTTCTGCATAGGTAACAACTATTCTTCTCTGATTATTGGTTAAGATAATATTTTATTATGTTTCCCATTTCTCTACATTTGTTTGCTTGCCTAGACTTTAACAGCTGAGTAGAGATAAAGCATCATTACTCTAGGGCAGAATTGCCAATTGAAAAGGAAAAATGAATTTTGATATAGGGCATGCGGGAAGGGCAATAAAACACTCCTATCACTGAAGCATGCCCTCAAGCCAGGACCATGTTAGTAAACTATCCACCTCACACCTCCTGTACACTACCAGGCCTCAGGCTCTGCTTAGATTTAGCCAACAGGCAGTGACCTTTCCCGTGTGCCAGAATTAGACTAGCAGTGACTGCAGAATAACATTGCTCTGTTACCCTCTACTGTTACTGTCATGGATTTTAAACTGATTCAGAATTTCTACTGCAGAACTTTCAAATCCAAACTAAATAAATAAGCTTGAAATCAGACCTTAACATACCCAATCAAGTAACAGAAGTTATGTTTCTCTGTAACAAGCTGCATACATGTTGCAATCCCCCAAGTCTGCCAAAGGGAAATCAGTGTGCATACTTGATAAAGAATGGGAATGATGCAGATGTTTACCATACCATGATTTTTCTGATTTCATACATGAAACGAGCCTGACTGCTGAAGACTACTTTCCATTCAACAACATGACAGGCAGATACCATGTTTTCCATGGCACTGTACATTTAGTTTCTTGGGAGCAAACTTGCATCACTGTATAATTAGACAGTTATATTTAAGTGCACCTGCTGTGTCAATGACTCTTCTCCGTGCCTTGACATGTCAAACCTGAAATTAGCCTGTGCCTTCTAGAAAAGTCTGTAGTAAAGGGTGAGGAGATGCTTTTCTAGGGTCAAATCCTGCAGGCATTGCACCTGAAGCAGAAAACTTGCATTTAGATGCACTGACCCAATAATACATCGACACAGTGCTTTATAGCCTTCAGCAGGGCACATATTGCATTCTTTTCTATGCCAGCCCAACTTTAATGACCGTAGAAGGACAAAACGGTGTTGAGTTCATATTGGCAAAGCAAACAACTGCAAACGCTCCATACGCAGGCATGCTCTCTTTACCTTTCAGTTCTCTCATCTATAACAAGCACCTTTGAAAACCAGGTTAGACAGTAAGGAGCAGAATGGAAATTCTGCTCTTACTGTTACCTATACTGTGCCATTTTGAGGAATGGGAGTTATGGTTTTAAAGGTTCACTGTCAAAATATAAGGAACATACATGTCAGAGAGGATAATAAGATTTGCTCTTTGCAAGTGTCAGTCCAGCTTTGCATAAACCCAGGAAAGTGAAACATTAAAAATAACCAACATCTTTGACATAACAACAAAAGAAGTAATGACAAAGAAAGGGAATTTATATCAATGCCATAATTCTGCTGTTGAATCAGATGGCAGTACTTCACCTAGCATATTTACTTACTCAATCTTTTGGTTTAACATATTTAACTACATATGGCATTCCTGAATTACAGCATAAAGCTGAAAGTGCTGAGCGCTCCTAATTCCCATTGACTTCCCAGTGGAATGAAAAGGACACCTAGCACTTTGCAGGGTAAGAGGGCAGCATGTTCCTATGCCTGCTTCTGTTCCTAGCTCTCCTGTAGCAGGATCTCCTAATGCGTATTCCAGATGGCTTGTTTGAAGTGCCATTCCTCCCAAGCCCAACTGCTAATAAACTCCCTATAGATTACAATCTGGAGGCTGGGAATTTCTGCTTCAGTCTACAGCAAGAAAATCTGTAGGCACTTTAATCTGTGTATTGGTAGTTGCAGTGTTATTACATAGACCCACTTAAGGCTGCACTTTATGGAACAGAATCCTTAAAGATCAGAAAAGCCACTGATTCAACTCAGTGTATTTACTACCAGTGAGATGACTTTAAATTTACCAGCAGCAACTAGTTCACTAGCAATGAAACAAACACACCAAAAAGATACAATACAATTTTCATGTCCTATCTGCTGCAAGAACTAGTCTCAAATTCAAGTACAAATGAAACCACCTGACTGTGCTGGCTCACTTTCAACACGCCAGTCTCCCTGACTTTGCCAAAGAAATGTTCCGAGTCTCATACTGTGAACGACAGAATATATGACTCCAGTGGCCCATAAAAAGAAGCAGAGAAAATGTAAAGCTGGCAGACAATGTCATCTACCGGCAACAACTGTATGACTTGATAAATCTTTTCTGTTGTTTCTGCTCCAAAGGTACAGCTTCGAGACCAGAAATATTTGTAACTGCACACAGGCACTGCAGTTAAAATGTGCTCTCGTATATTTTATTTTCCTAATGAAAAAAATGGGGACTAATTTCACACCTGACATACAGGTATGACTCAACAGAAGTCAATGGAACTGCATCACTTGCTGCAAGAATAAATTTGACCCAGAGTTCTCGTTTCATTTTAACTTATCAAGAGAAACCCAGTGCTAAAATTAGCTTACAGAAGTCACATGGCCACATGAATAAATCTCTACCCACTAGTTCTGTGAAGACACCTCTGGCTGTGAACCATAGCCATCTGTGGGCAATAATCCTGTCTATCTAATAAATACCAGGCAAAGTCATAAATTACCTGAGGCTGCACTGTACATTAGAATAAAGGAACAATGACAGATGGCAGAAAGCCCATGAAGTCACTGCAGGGGTGAATACAAGTGTGCAAAATGTAGTGAAGAAACTGCTAGGAAATGTAGGTACATACAGTCTTCAAAACACATTCTGCAAAGAGTAAATAAATGATAAGTAAATGGAAGAATACACAGGTAAAGAACCATCCTCTCTGCGCTGCCATCTCATAGAAAAGGAAATGCACCTATATCTTTACACCCAGGCCATTATAACCACTAGGCCTTTGCCCTACCTTGTGGGAACTGGAGGGCCACACAGTCTGAAAGATGTTTTGGAGAGAAATTGTGTCCAGGAATTATGCAATGCTCCATGTACTTTCTCTACCTGGAATGCTGAAGTGGCACAAAATGAAGCAGGACAATGATGTGGATGGAAAATGCATGTTAGGAACAGCTCTAAAATTCACCTGTCTTTTGCAAGAGGCACCACAGCAATCAAACTGGAATATGTGAAATCAGTTTCTGAAACTATTAGAAAGCCAGATGACAGCTAATTAAACTGGTGAAGAACTTCAGATATTGGAACCTGTCTTTCCTACCTTAAGTCTGTCTATAGCTTTAAAAATGGAAAATACCTTTGCATCTAAAATTAAACAGTCTTTTTGTAGCAAGCTAGCCTGATGCTTTCATTAATCTGATAATTTTATTTATGGACTCCAGCCTAAGTCAAGTGTATTCACATAGACAGTGTCATCTCTGGATACCAAAGCTGAAGTTGCTGCTCAAAAAAGGCTAAATTCAAGCCCTGGAAGTCTTAGTGAAATGTCTTCATTACTTGGTACTAATAGAACTTAACCAAAAAAACCAATAACTCATTGTCATAGACCCCCTGCTTTTTTTTAAAGAAGGCTCATGGAGTGCCTAAGTAAAGCCAATTTTTTTCCTACGAAACACTACAGTGGTTTGTCAACTGAACAAATAAATCCTTATTCCCTGCATGTCTTGCACAATATGCATTAAAAGAAAACATCTTGATGATTTCTCAGGTCTACTGCATATCATGGGGTCAAGGAAATGGGACATTTTCCATTTTAACCAGATTTTCATCTGCTTTTACCTCTTCTACTTACACAGTTTTCTTTGCCAGTCCTATGTTAGAGGAACTTTTTCCCCCTTAAGAACATGCAGACAAGTAGGACTTAAACCCATTTTTTGAAAGTGAAAAAAAAAAAATTCTTTAGACTGTATTTGCTCAATGTTAACCTCCAATCACCTGCATTAAAGCCTTCATATTGTTCCATATATGGATTCTCAAAGAACACTTGCAAATAAATCAATGGAAGTTTAATCTTGATGGCGCCTTCAGTTTTTTCTATGACTATTATAGTTGCTACTGGCAGATTTTTTACATCACTGACTTCCACTTCCCATACTTCTCCCTGCAGAACACAGTCCCATTTACACTACTCATAACACTAATCCAAAGCCACTGGAGATTTTATAGGCACTGTCTGAAGTGCAAATCCCAACATATTTCAGCATTAACATGCTTGCCCCATGGATTCATCAAGCTCTGAGTTGATCTTTATAAATCTGACAGTATTGCTTATGTGTAACAATGCTAAACACAAGATAATTTTTGCAGGACTGGGGTCTCATCTACACTACAGATTTGAATTACATGTGAAAATCCAGTGTCTGCTTTCCAATAGCACTTAACAATAGTGTTGCAAAATATCTGATAATTGAAATCTTTCAAAATCCTTCTGGAAGACTGAAATATCAACAGTTACCAAGACTGAAGAATGCACTATTATTATTGCCCAAAGAAGAAATAATACATGGGAGTTTTATCAGCCTTTAAGCAGTAAACAAAATGCACTGGAACATTCAAGCCAATTTCACTGGTTGGGAGAGTAATCACCACCCAGAAAATTAGGACAAAATCTTCTGACTGAACCACAAATTAACTTCACTGCATTACAGAGCTGAGCAATTACACTTTAGATCACACTACAAAATCTGAGACATTCATTAAGGAACAGGTGATGGTTTAAGGTAGTTACAGATCTCCTCCTAGGGCACAGGGATCACGTGGTATGTTTAAGTCATCTGGAGACTGTAAAGGGAAAAGTCGTACCCATCTGCCCCCTCATTCACACCAGCCAGCAGGCAGAAGCCAGCCCAAAGTACACACAGGTATATATTAAAAGACATGGTCATGGCTGCTGCTGTGTCCTCCTACTTCTGAGGGAAAAAAGGAGGCAAAAATTTTCCAAGCAAAGCTTTGGAAACTCCCAGAGTGGAGACTTTAACATTGAACAATGCATTAAGAATATCTGGGAGGGAAAATCCTGTGCTGGCAGATGGGAGGACTGGATGATCTACAATGGTCTGTTCCATTTTTAAATTCTATCATCAGATTTGTCCTCAAGTACAAACCCTCTAGGAGTTTCTTGGGGGCGGTGCATCCCTCCATAACCCCTACTGCGGGCTCTGGCTTAAAAGCCACAATAGAGTCCTTAGAATCTAACAACAAGAGCTATTCTAGGCGCTGGTTAGGAAAATGGGATTTAAAGGAAGTTTCTACTATTGTGCAAAATTAGGGCAAAAAATCTCCTTTCAGATAAGCAACAAAGTATATCAATTCCAACAGTTTGCTCTCCTGCTGTTGTATCCATCATAAAGAAAGACAGTCTTTCTATGGTGAATAAAGGTGATCGTCTAATCAATTAAGATTTCATAGAAAATACGGAACAATTCAGCTGTCTGCCCCACCCTCTTCCCAGGTTGAAACAGGACCTTTCCACTTTACTCTGCATGTCACTTTTGTTAAAATGACAGGCACCTCACAGAAAACACCAAACATACATGTAGAGAGAGAAGAATTCCCATTTTGAGATCCACCATACAAGTGAAGGTTTTCGAGCTATGAATTTGATTGCTCTATGCATTGGACAATTGCTTATATAGCATGATATGTATTGGTTTTGTATATGTAGTTATTCCTGTATTACATTCTGATCATGATTACACTTATTTTGATTACACCACCTTAAAGAAAAGGTGTTTGTGAAACTGATGTAAAGTGTGCATGGCCCAGAAGTACGAGCAATACAATTCACTGACCTCACTATTGTCCATGACTTCAGTGATTCAGTTGAATATGGTCAATATTTCAACCAAGCACAATCTATTTCAGGCTGTCACAGACCGTGGCAGAGTATTTTTTTTTTTTAGTAGTTGATGAAAACAGGCCTTTCAGCTGAAGTCAGAAAGTTGATTCCGTCTAGCCATAATCATGTGTTAGTCATTCATTTATCCAATTTAACTTGAAGGTGTCTTAGAGACTTCCAACTCCTCCACTAGGGGATGAAGAAACCCCAGATGTTCACATGTGTTGACAATCTTAAGGCTGACATCACTCCACAATGACATTAACTTCATGTTGGTGTAGGTTTTATGCAGCATCTTTAGTCTCTAATGACAAGAACAATGCCAGAGCATAGCTACATTTTCTCTTTATCTGGAAATAAGTTGGAAATAAGTTCATGACTTGTGACCCTTTCATGTTCAGAAAATTTAAGTAGAAAAAGAGGCATATAAAATTAAATTTAAATGGTTACCAGTGAACTCGCAATACTTGAAATGTATTCTAACAGATTTTCTCTGTTGCTAGTATTTGTTTACAAGGGTTTGTTTGGCTTAATAAACAAAAGAGAAAAGTTAAAGAGAACAATAAATTCAACAAAGCATGGACTGGTGCCTACATGAGATGCAGAGAAAATGCATGGACAAAAAGAAGGAAAAGATAGCCCCTAAAATAAACAATAAGACATTACAATATAGGTGACATTACAATATAGGTAACATTACACTTTACTTACCCAATCTATAAAAAAACCCCAGCATTTGCATAATACACCAATTTTATTCAACTTATCTAGAGTTCACAATGTGAACCGTGGAATCTGTTGTTCTATTCTGAGGTTATGCTGCTAATGCTTTTTAAGTATTGAATTTGCAACACACATTGTTTTACCAAAATATTTTCCTTCAAAAACCCAAGCAATTAGCAAGCAAAGCAGGTGTTTTTGGAGGATATTTGAAAACATAATGTATTTTACCTGACTTCTCCCCATTCCAGCTTTTCTAACCACAAAGATGGTGTCACAGTCAGAAGTGCTTCTACCTGTGAGAAATAAAAGTCACAAGATTTTAAAATTAAAGATTACTGATAACCTGACACAGACAGATACATATTTTACAAACACTCCTATAGCATTAAAAACTAAAAACAACCCCAGATTTGTATTAAGGATTCTTCCCCCCACCCCCACCCCCCCGAATTGTTCTGGAGATTTTCTTTAGGGGGAGAAGTAATATGTGCAAAGAAGGGTTGTCTCCTTCCCAGAGGTTTAAACTAAGCTATTTCAGAAAGAGCTGACTGACATATAGAAGTGGAAATTCTCAGATGATTGCTTTATTTATCTAGACAAGGTTGGGCTAGTGTTGACACGTTTTCAGATGTTTCTAACTTAGAGGATTGTCATGAAGTATACACAGTCCCCTCAAAGCAGTTACTGCCCAACCCTGCTCTTTGCAGCAGTGCTCTTTTTATAGAGATCACTTGGGAAGAGCTAAAAAGGAATCTAGATGTGTTCTAAACACATGGAAAGAAAGGCAGACCTTAAATACCCTAATACTTGTATCTTCCTGACATAAGGCAGACATCCCTACTGCAATATCAATAAAATGCTATGATCTTAAAATATTGTACAGCCATGCATGTTAATAGGACTCAGTATAGTAAACCTAAGCAGCAGAGAGTCTCTGTAATCATACTGCAAGATTTGTTTTACCAGAACTGATTAATACCCTATGGAGGTCAGCTTGCCTTGGACCTCAGTTGAATCATAGAGGTCTCTGATCCTAGGCCGGGTGAAACTCCACAAAAACAATCATTAAATGTATCACCATTTTTCTTAGGAAGTACCTGCAAAATAAAAAATAGCTTAGAGTTTCCATAACTGGCAACATCAATAAGCAAGCAAGGACTGCAAAGAGAAGGGTGAGCTGTATGGCTGGTGGGGAGCAGGCCCAATAAGCCCTTCAGATGTTAGAGTCATGAAACAGCGGTACAAAAGTAAAGAAAGACATAGGAGAAACAGTCAGGAGGACAAAGAGTATAAAAAACCTAATAAGGGCATTACCATGCCGCAAATTGCTGTCTTACTCTCTCTCCCCATCTGGCATTCTGTTACTGGATCGTCAGATATCCAGACAATTCAAGCCTAGCATGACCTTGTTCTGGATTTCAGTCAATTTTTGAGAATTGTGTAGCAAATGGATGATCAGCTGGTCTAGCTACTCACAACAGCACTGGTTGCTGTTTTATTCACATTTGTAGCACTGGCCATCCCTCCTCCAGCACTTTTGACACTCTTCTTCTTTGATTACTTTCCATCCTATTGAGAAGCTCAGGTAGCCAAGTCCAATTTGCCAGCTACTCAGGATTCTCCGAGTCTGATATCAAGTAATTTGAAACATTAGCAACTCTGCTAATTATCTCGGTCATTGCAGTCACCATGTGAGACAAAACAGTGATGCCTGGGGAAGGCACAGAGCATGACTAGCCAGCACTGTAGACAGACACGGAACAGAAAGACCACTCACCAAGCTGCAGATACTTTACTATGTATTGATTTATACTTTATGTGTCTTGGTGATCACTACAGCAATACATATATCTCACACAAAAGTGTGTTTAGGGAGCTTAACATGTTGGAATCGGTAGAATGTTTTTATTTTACTGATGAATGGGCATTTGAAGGCCACTATTACTATTTCCCTGCAAAGGAAATTAATGTGTCAAACCTTACTTTGTGGGTGTTGCTATGAATTTCACTGCATCTGTGAGGAAGGTAGGAGAAAGATAAATATCAGTCCAACATAAAACTTGGTTATACAGAAATGAAATCCATGAGTTGATGTGTGCAGGAAAGTGACTTGCAACATACACCATAAAAAAAATTAGAAAAGACAAAGATCAGCAGCTAATAGGAATCACAGTAGTTACACCAATTTTTTATTTTGTGAACAGCATTGTCCTTTGAACTCCAAGCTACTGTCAGCATCCTGCTATTCCATCTGATCATATAAATCACTTGCATAGATCCTTAAAGACTCTTGTGGCTGACATTAGGTAGCATTAGTTACAAACACACTGCCAATTGGAAGAGAATGAAGAAATACAGAAAAATTTTTTTTTTAATTTCCCACATAGTTATCTCAAATGCTTTCTGTGTTTGTCAATCTTTTTCGGTACCTGTCATAGCCATTCTCTTCAGATTTGTATTATAAATAAAACTCTGTGTAAGCACACATTTGTCCTACTGTAAGAAAATTCTGAAATTACAAGACTACAGAAAAAGAAAAATGAAGGCTTTAATGTCATGCAACTTCAGAGCTCGGCATTAGTTAAAAACTAATGGCAAATTCACTCTAAGCAGCATATGCTTCATGAACTTTTGTTCAGGAAAGACAATACAGACTGTAATTAAGGATAATTAACACGTCAGATTCTGATCACCTTAATCAGAAGCTTAATGCTGTGACCACTCTTTTTATCAACAGGCACTTTATAGGCCTGGCCTAAAGAATTCATTGTCTAGACCAACATGGCATAAACCAACAAAGCATCACATCTTCAGGGGCAAAAATCCATGACAAAGTTAAATAGTGACCATCAGACTCTGGCATTTTGTTTGAATGTTTTATTAGGTGTTTGGGTCCCAATTCCCCATAACATTTTAAGCCTGTGATTAAGGTTCCATTGAAATCAAAGCATTCACAGCATGTGCCTAAAGTTCGGTATGTGTTCCCGTGTTTCTTTGAATATAACTAGACTTTTAAAAATAAAACAAAACAAAACAAACAAATTATAATGCTGTTAGAGATTTTGGCAATTTGTTTGAAGAATACCAGGTCAGGCTGCTGAATAAGTTAAGACAATACCATCTGGATTTCCAAAATGAAGCTTCCTAAACTGTTGTCATTATCTAGATTGAAGTACAACCAAGCAAGAAAACAACATTAAGTAGAGAAATAACTTTTTAAATTCTCTGTGAAAACATTATTTTTCAATCACAATTCCTGTTAACAATATTCCATCAAGTCAATTATAGTGCAGTGACAGAACAGACTAGTGACTTTGGTGATTTAGTGAATTACCTGCTGAAGAGTCAAATATGACAGAAGCTGGTGTAATGAGGTCCATCATTTTGAAAGAGGTGGTCTTCAGCCTCCCTTACAAAGACCAGCTCTGTCAGTCTCACTAATGCTTCCTTCTTGGACCCTATATGAGAAGCAAAGCCATATTTGCTAATCTAGTTTGGGTTAATGGCTTGGGTCTGTAGGCAAGAGTAGATAAAAGGCAATTTAAAATAATTCCAATTGTTAAAATAGAAATTAAATTCAGAAAATGAAAAAAGAAAGCCCAGTGTTGGCATGAAAATGTTATATTATTATGTAACATTCCATGTCACTATTGTGCAAATGAGATATTAGTATAGACAGATTTACATATATAAAGTATATATATACTTTCATATGCATAAATCAAACATGTATTTGTGTACGTACAAACATATATATATACATATGCTATAATCTATTTAAGAGAAAGAAACAGAAAATCCTATAGTGCCTTTTCTTACTGTTACAGCTAGTAAAGGCATTAGCCAGATGTTGAAACTCATAGGCATCAAACAACAGTGATCATTATAGTCTTCAATCACCCCATTTAGAATTTACAATAAGCTAAGCAGAAAACCATTATTTCCACCTTCAATATAAAGTTTTCCTCAGGCTGCAAACAGAGTTCTGCAATGGACTGAGGCACCATCTGTTCTAACTTCAGAACCCTTTTCCGTGAAACTTCCAACAAGGGGAACAAGCCATTGATGAGACCCAGGAATATAAGGACATCATTAGTTAGTATCATAGTAAGATTAAAATCCCTTGAGGGCTCTCATCAAAACCGAGATTAAAAAGAAACAAAGAAAGAGAGAAAAGACTGACATTATAATAACAAACCATAATATAAGGCATAAAATTAACAAACATTATGAATTAATCATACTTAGACAATTACAATCCATATGGCTAGTTAAACTCAATCTGCTACCTGTAGTGACATAGTCTGGATACTGTATATTCAATGCCAGTGCATTTCTCCCAGGATGTAATTACTTAATTTTGTGAATGAGAAAATTATGTGTAAAAGCCAATGTTTCCATGGATTCAATGCCCCAAGTCAGATAAAATGCATGAATGCTTATCAAATCTCATGACACTTTTTAACCCTATTCCATCGCACTTTTATTACCTTTAGGCATGTAGAAACAGTAAATTCACATTCACACTAACTACTAAGGTTAATACAAGAAACAAACTGGGTTCAAAGTTTAGTTTTCTGCAAACAGGACTCTTAAGATTTAGATGCCAATGAATGGCATAAGATTGATGAAATCAATAATTCTTCTGAAGTTTTTTCATCACTTGAAGCATACACATTTGGGTCCTGAGAATAACCACTTTCTTCTTTCCATTCCACCTACATTCAGACAGGAGATTTCAATCTCTCAAAGGACTTGGCCTTGAGATTCTGGTTCAGTCCCCTCCTTTGTCACATATAGTATGTCATATCTGGTGACATTATACATTCTAAAATTTAGGATGTTGAGACCTACTCAAAAAAAAAAAAAAAAAAAAAAAGCCATCTCTCTAATATTATGTAGTCCTAAGGAATTTCAAGCTAATACTTGGTCCTTCCCTATCCCAGTCTTGAGTTCCAACCTGTTCTTCCAGAACATCTGGAAGATTCTTCTAAAACAGTTTACATTCAACATAAGCAAATCAGCTGGGCAATATAACAATACAGTTCATCGCTTTGCTTGTACCCTGAACAGACCTGAATTAAAAAAACATGAACACCTAAAGCAATAACATATACACACAAAAAGAAGAGTTGTATGGAAAAAGACCAACAGGTACCTCAGAACTCTCTCAAGCTTTCTTCCATCTAGTTATTCAGAGCTGACTGCTAGAATGAGGAAAGACTGTATTCTTCTATGCCTACCAGAGGAGAGCTTTGGAGGGAGGAGGGGACATCACTTTTCACTTACCTCAGACTGACTTTCCACAATGGTGACAGAACATAAGAGATCGATGGTAGATGACATTCCTGGTCATTTGTTGCAGCTTTAACACTGAACAAGCATGAGCTACTTGGGTTTGCTTTTACTGGCACTCAAGTAAAACATTAAATGATTATTACAAATAGGTAGCACTAGTAAACCACACTAGTGAACAACAACAAAAATGAAACATTTTATGAAATAGTGAGGATTTAGCAGAGCTACGACAGTGACACGCTCATAGGTCCAGAAATTACCATCTCATCTTCCCTATTTAAATACCCACAAAGTAATACCAAAGCCCAACACAGCTCTATGAGCTCCAGATTTACTTCAGTACTTTCATTTCAGGAACACAATCCACCTATAAGTGGAAGTGCAAAAGAAATATGTAATGACTGTTTGAAATAAGCAGACATTTGTTATCCCGTGTTTTATTACTTTATTTCTTAAGACTGATGCAATTAGATACAAAATAAGCTATACGCAAAGGATTTCTGGTTTGGGGTTTTTTTTGTTTGGTTTTTTTTTTGTTTGTGGGGTTTTTCGGTTTGTTTGTTTGGCTTGGTTTTTTTAGTGGACAGGTACACTTTCACTTTCCCAGTCTCTGACTGGAGGGCATTATTTAGAAAATATGTACCTTTCTTCAGGTCCATAATCTCATTTATCTTCATTATTTCTGACTTGTGACACCTACTACATTATGCGATTCCAGAGAGGACATTTGGTTTCCTTCATAGACAGTATGATGTGCCCTGAATATATTCAAAAGTTACACTATGCTGTCATGAGCGAACTCATCCCAGAGACAGCACAGAAGGCTTTAGAACACAAATGGAGCTTTCTCACTGGCCAAGAGCAAAGTCTTGGCCCTGACTATGACCAGTAAAAACTTCCCTTATTCAATAATATGTATTTCATTAAAGAAACCAAAGGGCACTCTACTCAGTCTGAGTGATTATTAATGCATATTTTGAATGGTTAAAATCATTCAGCTTTTGGCCGCATGCTTTATAATACCTTGTAAGGAATGCTATACTCACCATGAAATCCTGTGCTTGTCATGTCTTATTGCTTAATTAAAATAATGTAATCAAAACCCTCACAGAACAAATGTTGACTGAAAAAATTATGCTAATCTTATAGGTATCTACTATTCACATATTACTTTGAGCAGAATAAGTTGACTAATGTGTTAATAAAATGAAACATACCCAACTATCTTGTCAAATGCTATTTTTATCTCAGCATTTACATACATTTGTCATGAAGGGGGTGCATTCTAAGTAAAAGGAATAAACACAGTTATGATTAAACATGTTTGACATGATGTTCTCATCTGAGCATCAGGCAATGCCACATGCATAAGAAACTCTCATTCATGCAGTCATAAGGCCTTATATCAAAATCAAACTTACTAAATCAAGCTGTCCCACTCACTGTAATGAGATGCATCTGACTTTTTGCTCTGAATTTGGCCCTGGTGAATTTCACCCAGGTGAAAAATGTGGCACAAAGCTTGAACCAAGTACAGCCTGGTAGGACTGAACAGTGCATTTCACCGAGACCACAATTTTTGTATGGAAGGGAGAAAGTGAGCAGAATCTTCTCACTCTCCGCAGCTACTTCAGGAAGTTATCAGTGACAGGAAGGAAGGGGGACCCAGTCCCCTCACACAAGCAGACATGCTTGACTCTGTGCCAGGAAGGACTTTAAAAGTGTTGCACTTACAAAAATTGATAGTTAAGGAAAAGGGGAAGAACAGAAAGACTAGTAAGGAGAGGGACTGGAGAAGCGGTGCCATTTGTCCCTTTGGAAAAGGCCAGGTAAACCTATATAATTATGCACCCCAGCTTTCTTGGAAAGGACAGGTCTTTTAGCAGCCGCCTTTCCTCTACTTTCTGAAGGTACTGGAAAGAGATAATCAAGACCTGAGCTCATACAGGAGTGTACACTAATGACTTGCCTGCTTTCTCTCTTACTGCTGCTGGCATTCAAGTACAATGCCAAGAGTATTTCTCACATTCTTGCTACTGAATATGCTGGGAATCCTCTATAGTCCATTTCTAATGGATACTGCCCTGCCCCCCGAATTTTTTAGTATGCTTGCCTAGCAGCAGCATTACCAGAAAGTTTAATTTTTTTTCCACCAGTGCCCATTTGGATATAATACAATGTGTAGAGACAGATTAACTTTCTCACAAGGCTCCTTGAATTTGCAGCTCTTCTGATGTCAACACTATTTCACATAGAAGTCTGAAATCACCGTTGTTTAAACTCTGCAGGGTGGAAAGAAAACATGAACATGTGAGACAGAGTTGTACTGCCACCATCCTCTCACTATATTGTTGATTATGAGAATTTGTGCCTAATCCATAGATAAATCAAAAGCATCAGTGGCTTAATGACAACATCAAATTAATTAACAAGATATCTATGAGCAATAGGGATGTTTTATAGTAATCTTTGAACTTGGACATTTTCAGACTTAAAAATGTACAAGAAACAAATTGTTAATACTAGCAATAAAAATGACAAGATTAAGAAAACCCCATTAGTAGTTCACAGATCAATAAACATTTTCTTGTCAGATTAAAAGACTATAAATGTCTCGGAATTTGATAAGCACAAAAGACTGATTTTATACTAAGCCATTTTTCAAAAAAGGAAGCCTATGTGCTTTTCTAGAATAATGGTACAACAAAAGGAGAAAGGCATTAAAATCTGAATTTAGCATATACACACAAGAAAATTGGTGCTAAATCTCTCTTGGAATAGTCAGGAAAAAAAAAATCCTCTAATAAAACAGTAATGCTTTAGTACTGTATGCCATCTTTTACCTAAATATTTCAGATACTTAAGGGGGAAGAAAATTTCCAGATTTTTTTTTTTTTTTAAATTAAGGAAAAATTTTGCCTCTCCCTATCACATAGCTCAAATTCTTAATACTGTTAGCACCCTCACAGTCTTCTGTAATCTGTTTTGCAATGGAATATGCCATTAGATCTTAAAGTCTTACTTGTCTCAAGTCTTTCTAGAAAACTGCCCTCACCTCAGTTTCTTGATCTTCAGCTCTAGCCTTTGCCTATTTCTTATTAGTGGTAGCTTTACTTCAAGACCTAATGCTATAATTCAGAAAAAAAAAAAAAAAAAAAAAAAAGTTTTTTTATATCCAGCAAAAAAGAGCCATAATATTTTCTGGAAGACCACCTTTTTCTGGATTTACTGCTATAAAAATATGCCATTTTCAATTCAGTAGTCTCACCTAAAAAAATCAGAAAAAGGTTACTGTGCCACAGGAAAACACAAAAGCAAGCCTGAAAAAAATCACTTTATTTCTGATTTAACTTTATTCTTTGGACAAATATAATCCTGCAGTGTCTTAACTTAAAGTACCACAACAGAAAGCATATCTACAGAGATGCAACTGAGTTCATAAAAGCATTCCTGTGCTCTCGTTTGGCATAAACCTTTATAGATACTTCAAACTAGCGACGGTAAAAAAAAGAAAAAGAGCCAGCTGCAGTGATGATGGCCCAGAATACCAAGATAGAATTTTTTGTGGAGTGTTCTAAACATAGTTCATTTGATTCACAGAGATTTCAGAAAATATTATAGGTACTTTTGTTGCTACATATGCTAGAAGGATAACCCTGTCAGCAGAAAAACTCTAATGGTACACTGCATCTTTTCTGATCAATGACAGACAAAGGGATAAGCATTCATTCACTGCAAGGTGATAAGTAAGAAGTGTACCTTCAAAAGAGGGCTGCATTGTGCCTTTTAAGGTACTTATTTACTTTGGAAACATGCTACTCTAGAGAGATTGGGAAGTAGCCTGCCTTTAGGAGAAAGCTATCCCCCAGAGATCCACAGAAGCATAGAATCATTTAGGTTGGAAAAGACCCTTAAGATCATCAAGTCCAGCCATTAAATAGACTTGTGATGTCCAGCACTTTCATAAAGAGCAAGGCACCACCTCATGTATCAGACCTGAGGTAACTTCACACATTGCAGACAGAAGCGTAGAATCACACAACAGCTCAGGCTGGAAGAAACTTCTGAAGAACATCTAGTTCAAACCTCCTGCTCAAAGCAGATCAATTAGAGCAGGCTGCTCAGGACTTTTTCCAGTTGGGTTGTGAATATCTCCAAGGATGGGGACTCTACAACCTTTCTGGTCAACTTGTTCTACTGTTTGACTTCTCTGACAGTAAATAAATTTCTTTTGTTTAAGTGGAATTTCCTTTATTTCAATTTTTGCTCATTGCCTGTCAACATGTTGCTGGGTACCAGAGAGAAGAGTCTGGCTCCATCTTCTTTATTCCCTACCATCAGGTATTTATACACATTGAAAAGATCTGCCCTGAGCTTTCTCTTCTCAAGGCTGAACAGTCCCAGCTCTCTCAGCCCCTGCTCATATGTCAGATGCTCCAATCCCTTAACCATCTCTATGGCCCTTCACTGGAATTGCCCCAATATGTCCATGTCTTGCACTGGGGAGCCCAGAAGGAGAACATGGTCTTGCTGCCTTCATCTCGCTTCATTTAGTGGTGTCTTATGCCTCTTATATACTCCTAGCGCTATAAACTTTACCATGGAATTATTCACTCTTATTTATATATCTGACCACATGTTCTCTGCTTAAACTAGATCTGCATTTCTATTTAATGGATGTGAGACTTCATATATCACAACTTATGACAGTTACTTTTAATCTCCTCTGCTAAGAAAAACACAGAATAGTCTAGCAAGAGGGTTCTTTAATTTTGTTCAAGAATTTTTGAAATGAAAACAATCAGTAGAACAAGGTAAATCATCATCTATCAAAGCAGTTCTAATGTTGTAATAACTTATAGCAAGCCCAGTAAAACAAGGAAATCAATTATTGCATTGTGTTAGATTCAGAAGTAATACAACTCCCTTCTTACAGTAATACAACATACATAATCTCATCAGCAACAGTGGATATAAATTAAAAGTATACAATTAATCAATCAGACTATTCCTGAATTAATTATGTAAAGAAAAATCAGCAGGCAAGGGCAGGATTGTATATAACACCACACTTCCCTTTTTGCTAACGACACACTTTATGTAATTCAGTTTGACTTTAAATTTAAAACAAAGAATGCAGTCTCTCTAGGGCACGGCCAGTGATGAATTTTATCAGCATTTAGGCACCCAAATTATTTGTGTTTATATGAGACATCACTCTTGTGCCCTTTAGTTTTACCTACTGTGTGTATCATGGTGCTCTCCTGTGATCAGTTCCACTTGTCTAGCGTATTTCAATATTCAATATATATAATAGCCCTATCTTCATTGCTTAGCACTGTCTACTTACCTCTGAAGATCCTCAGGAGTCCATTCTGTGACTGCACGCTACATTTGCAGCCGCTCTAGGTAGGTCATAAACACATAAGGAGTATCACTCCTCATGCTTCATGATATAAACTGTATGCCTGTGGGATGCTGCAAAGGGTTTCCACAATTATCATCAGTGACCAATGACAACATTTTCCACAACTGGACAATTCCTATCCTGTAGGCAAATTTTTAAACTTCCTCTAAATATTCAGCTCCAGGACACTAAAGACAGAAGAGTATCCTTTTGGTCTCACCCATAGTCCATTCTGTATCAGCATCTCCCTTCCTTTCAAATCACCACTTCGATAACTATTCCATGACTCTCCCATAGGCTGCTGATATTAAGACAGAGTCAGTTTGATACCTATAGTTTGGTGATCACTACAAAAGTCAGTTAGCCAGGCCTTCTGTATATGATATAAATTCTTGTTAATTAAGAAATATGAAAGTGTTGCAATTACCATTCTGACAATGAAATAGATAAAACTGCAAGAAAAAGTTTAATATTTTTAATAGTGAGGACCAGACCATCAGCAGATAAAAGGACCTGGTTCAGCTGACTTCAACGCTGTGTTGACAACAGCCTCTCCTGTTCAGATCATAACAAACTAAGCACATGGAGGTGTGACCACCTTGCTTTTCAGGTGCACTCATTCTAAACTGACATAAAGCTTCAGGTACATAGGATATGATTTTATCATTGACCTGAGCAAAAGAACTTGTCTATCTCTCCATTAGAGAATAAAGCACTCCTCCTTTTGCCCCTGCCTACTCATCTGAGGAAATCTGGAACAAAAATCAGTGGCATAAAGCCAGGGATACTGCGTGAATGCTGGCCAAATACACTTCAGCAGAAAAGGTTTCTCCCCATGCTTTTGTGTCATCAGATCCCACTGAATTCTAGGCTTACTGCTAGATTACTAAATAATGTTACCACTAAGGGAAATCAGGCTGTCAAAAATATTTCATTTCCAAAATATCTACAAGTGAAAATTTTATGAAACTTTCTTTGTACTTTGTCTCCTTCCAAAAGCAGTATCATTTCAGTGCAAGGTAGCCACAGATTGCAATACTGCCATCTTTTTTAACAATTCACTGATTGTTAGCAGGTTGCCAGGTTTTTATACAGTCTTAGTCAAATACATTACTTTGTAGTCTATTCACTCAGAGTGACTGAAACGATAGTTACCAGAGATCACCCTAGATTCCTGGTCACTTCTGCTTTCATGTTTCAGCATGACTCACAGGTAAGTAGTGAGATTTGGTATATGTTTCATATACCTGCAGAAACAGTCTTTGTCGCTTTAGTATGAATCAGAACTGAAGTTACATGACACAGCTAACTACTGAAGACTTACATATGCTTTCCAAATAACTGCTTTTCACAAATTAGAAAATACCAAACGGGCAAATACCACACTAGATTAACCACAGCTGTGTATCTGTTCTCTAACATGGACCAGCACCAGAATCTTTAGAACAAAATGCCACCTACCAATATAGACTGGAAGGGTACAGAACAAGATGAAATTCTCTTACTCATTGTACTGTGAAGCAGAACAATAGACTCTTTGCTCTCTTCTTCCTTCGTATTCAGTGGAACATTAATAGATTTGAACTCATAGGTCATCTGATGAAATTACAGCAATTTTACATACACTCAGTAGTACAAAAAAAAAAAAAAAGCAAAATCCTCACTGAAAACATACCAACTCTATCAAAAAAGGAAAGGTGATCTTGTGGAACAGCTGGTCATAGCCACCTATATTGCTAAATCTCTTGGGTGTTTGCAATTGCCTCGATCTCAACTCCATGGTCAATGACCCTGCTATTACAATCCAGTTGTAATGTGACTGCTCATAAAGGTGGGGACTTTAACCACCAGTGGGAACATTCTACTTCTACCAGCCTGGACTGGCTGTTGAACCTTTATGTCTGTTATGGTCAAGACAAAATTTTCAGTAGTAGTGACCTCAGCCATACGTTGCCCCTCAGATGAACTGGGTGCAAGTTTTAAGTAGCAAGTTGTTACTCATCTGCTTTTGCTTCTGATACTAATGACACCTAGCCAGCTTGTACCAGGTGTGCTTTAGGTTTTTTCCCTGTTGTAGAATAAAGTTCTTCTTTCTCCAGTTGATTTATAAAAAAATCAAGAAATTCTAGCTAATGCTCAGCTCTTGAAAAATGCATACCTATAAGTTATTCTGCCCATACATTTTCTCCCTTGCCTCCTGCTGATCACAGACTTCAAGATACATGAGTATTTGCAGGGCCAGTCTACTGACTCTAGGAAGGGAAAAAAAATATAACTGACTTGCTAAACGAGAGTGGTGTCTGTTACATAAAACAATGCATTTGAAGAAAGAAAATATCTGCCTATTATGGTCATCTTACCTTTTACTTTGACAAAATTTTAGAGCACAGTGTAACTTGGAAGTGGAGAAGGTCTCTTTAATGAGTGTGGAATAGCACTCTTTCATCTCAAAAGACAGGTTTATGGAGGAAAGTGCACTGCTACAGTCTGATTTTATGACTTCACTGTCAAAGGATATCAATCACATATTTCCTGAACACTGCCCTCATTGGCTTCACATAGGTCTTGTTATATTGAATAAATAAAATCAAGAGAAAAGAGAAAATTCGCAACATCTGTACACAGATAGCACATGGATTCTGTGTGCTCCTGTCTCACTGTGGTGGTTGCTTACCTTGAGAAACACAGCAGGAAAGGACAAAAACTATTGAGATATGTCAGTCCCCATGACTCCAAAAAATCATTTATCTGTTGCAACCTATTCTTTCCTATGGTTTGTTATTTTAGTTGGTAAATTTCGAGTACAATTATGATTGACAATGTACCAGTAGTAAGCAGTGAAATAACTGATATGCAGTTTATTTTCTTTGGAATTACTCTAGTAAGAGTGACTTCACACAAGCACAGTCAACATTTCAGAGATTTCTGCAGATCACTTCTTTGATCAGCTGAAAAAGATGACATCAGCCAAAATAGCACAATACATATAATATTCTATGATTCTATGAAGAGTTCCTGAGGAAAAGCCCTACTCACTCTCGCAGTTTGAACCCAAAGGAAGAACAGCAGCCACTCCCAGAGCAGGCTTTGTGCCAAAATAGATGGTTTCCTCAAAAAAAATTATAAATTACTCTTGTTGAGTTTGTAGGTTTTTGTTGTTCATTTTGGTTTGGGGGTGTGGGTTTTTTGTTCTGTCTTGGGGTTTTTTGGTTTGTTTTTTTTACCCTAAGTTGTTGTTTCCAGAGTTAGGTGTGTAAAACTGAACATAGGCTAACACTTTTTGCTAGGTTAAGGTCAGAATGCCACACTTGCAACACTCAGCTCTTAGTCATGCACTGATTAATATTACATCTGTTTCTGGTTTGATCTGCCATTTTCTTTAATGTTGCCTTTAAGAAAAAGAGGCGGTCACCAAAATGAAGTTTTTCCTGGCACATATGCAGACATTTCCCATCCTCATTACAACAAAACGCAGAGAGTGAATTTAAGCTACATGTAGACTCATACATGAAAAAAATGCACTTTAAGTATTCTTTACCACTTTAAAGTTGCCATGTGTTTTTCCAGATTTCATTTTTCAGATGATCACAGATGAAAAAAAAATGATTCCTTAAAAAACACAATAACACAATTCTGAGGCAAGAATCTAAGTATCCCTGATGCAGCATGGTTCCTACCGATATCAACGTAAGATCTGACTGTATGTTGAAATCTTGTTTCCATTTTAAAAATTCTGAACTCCCAAAGCGAGTGAAGAGACTATCCAAGGGGCTTCATTCAATCGCATATGAGTGAAAATCATTACTCAGTCTATCATCACAAGAGAATCTGAAACAGGAATAAAAGGATAGTTTGTTTGAGAAGATACTGATTAACAGTACAGAAGTATCTGAGCAGAAAAGTGCTTAATCATCTTGTATACCACGTCTCCAACAAGAGAAGATTTTAAAAAAAAAAAAAAAAAAGTGTCCTTTACTGTTAGTTCTGGCAGAGAAGCAGATATTTTTTCTTGATGGCTCTGCATCCACATGGAGACCTGAGCTTCTTTAAAAACATCTTTTCCCTTCTTCCCACATTCCACTTTAGCAGGAGGATGTTACTTCATATCACTTGATGAAGTGGATACGTAGAGGGACATCTATCAAAAATCAGGCCTCCTTGTTTTGATCTACTTAAAAGTATTGACTTCAGGATAGGTGAGAACATGCTCTGAATCATGTTTTCCTTCAGTAATTAGGGTTGATAACATTTTTAGTAAAGGTGAGATCATCCAGATAAATTAATGCAAAGGTAAAATATTTTTGTTTGGTTAGAATTGGCAGAGCATCTCAAGTTGGAAGATGGGAAATGTCTGCTATCAGTTAAATTACAGCTTTATCAGACTTTTTATTTTCTCACTTTAGCTAGTGTAGAAGTAGCCTCAGCTTTTTAAATAGCACAAGGAAGAGTACAGATCAAAGCCTTAGGCAGATGTCATCTCATGCTGGTAGTTTTCCTCTGTGTTTTGCAGTTGACCTGAGTAAGAGCTACTTTGTAGATCCACAAAAGGTCATTGAATATCATGAACAGAATTACAAAATATTTCACACACATAAAATGAAAATGTTTTAAGTGTAATCTGTTTCTGTATTCAGTTGTGCTCACTAAATATGAACCAATGTTAGGGAAGTGAGAGTAGAAATGGTCTTGGAAAGAACAGTATCATTTTGATTGTGGTGCTCCATGAGAAAATTCCACCACGCATACACATCCTTTCATTAGGCGTTTCCATAATTCTATCCATAGTGCTGTCTCCCCAACTCTCTAACCACAAAGCCGTCTTACCCAGGAACAGCATATGCCAGTATTCCCTCCAAACATAAGTAGGAATTTCTCCTCTTTTCTTACCACATGTAAATGCTTTTGAAGAACTCTCACCTGTTTCTGTGTTTTCATTTTGTCCCACCAACTTTTTCCACCCTCAATAAAGGCAGATTTCTTACTTCTTACCCACTGATATTTTTCGCCTGCTTGAAGAAATCCCTTCTCTTATTTATCAATCTGTGTTCTTTCATCTCCCACACTAGCAGGCACCAGTGGTTCTCCTTGCTTGCTCTGAATCTCCCAGCCTCATTAGTCCTCTTCTCCGCCCTTGATCTTCATCTTCTTCACCTTTACGATTGTCTTCCATGTGCTTTCTGATATCAGTGACTTTCCAAAAACCTTTTCCCTTAGCACTGCAGTACTTCCGCTTTCTTCTGTGACCATCTCCACATGATCCTCTAACCCTGCAGTATTTCTTGTTATTGCTGTAAACTGCTCACCTTGTACTTTGCTTGCAGGTCTGCCTCCATTGGCTTCTGAGGAATCAGGCTGTTTCTTTTGTCCTTTCCTGATCAAGATGCTCTGTCTTTCTGCCTTCTGCTCCATGAGTCATCCTCCTTTGTTTGTTCTTGTCCACCTCTCCGACACATTGATCCCAGAGCTTTCCTAAGATATAATTGATCATATCTCCCTCTTCCCATTTAGTGAAATCTAAGTGACCAAACTTCCCTGTCTTTTCTCATCAGCTGTTTTTATCATGCACAAGGAAGTTACTGTTCTTATAACTATTTCTAAAATTATTAAGTTATATTTGGAGAGTGACAGCATTGCACTAAGCTGTCTCCTCTATTAAGAGGACTAGCATTTAAAAAAAAATACCCACCACAGTTTCCTGTTCAAGCTCACCAGAAACTTTTTATAGATAATGAAGGAAGAAACATATTTTACAACTGTAATTCTAATTTCATGCTATATTTGTTTATGCTTTTAGGGCTGTAGCTATTTAGAAAGTACTGCAGAATATGCTTTCATTATGTCATTTCTATTGCAGTGGAGCACAAACCTTGCTGTAAGCTTTGGAGACGGACATTTTTGCTATACACACAGTAGTGGTGCAACGTAAGCACTATGGATGCAACACTGCCCACTCTGTATTTCAAGTAGCTTCAACTCTTAACTTAGGGCTCAGGTGATGAATCAATCTCTATGTCTGCTCAATACCTTGATCTCTTTCTTTAGACAGCAAAAGCTAGCAATGGGGCTTCTGAAACACAGACACCTATGCACAGCCACCTGATTGCGCCCCCAGTTAATTTTTTTTTTTTTTTAAACTCTGTAACAAGGCCACGATAGTTTATGGAACATAAACTCTTCGAGCTTATATTAACATGACAGAAACACTAACAAGATACAGTGATTCCATGTTTCTGGCTAAAATATTTTTAGCTGAGCTATATGAAGATACAAACAATAACAAGGACACCCATTCTCAGACAACCTCTTCTACCACCTACGGATATCAACAAGAGACTTTTCATTGACTTGGAGCAGGTCCTAATTAGTTGGGAACAGCATGTGCATGCTCCAGCACTCAGGGGATGAAATGGTTTGTTAGCAGAGCACATGGTTTTGATTAGTGGTCTAATGAACTAACGCCTCAAATCAACAGGAAATGCAGCATCTGGTCAGCGTTTCATTGCTTCCTTAAGCTCCAGCCACACCTTACTACCCCCTCCAGCTCTCTTAAGCTATATCCCAGTACACAAGAATGTTAAGAAAGTAGTTATTTAGAAGAAAAAAGTAGATATTAATATATTCACTACTACAAGTGAGACATAGGGAAAGAAGTGTTGCTGTTTTCGATATTCTATGGAAAAAGTTGCTGCCAACTGAGGCCAAAACCTGAGGTCTTCTCTATTTTTAACTGTATAATATTTTCTTCAGTATGTTCTTTAAAGAACTGTCCAGAGTTAATGATATAAAGCACATTTATTCATTCATAAACCTATTTGTATCTAGTAGTTGCTGAAATACTCTTTACTGATATTTACATGCTATAACATATTGAGATGGTTGTATCTGTGGCAAATAATTTTACTTGGTTTTTTACAGAGCCCCCCCCCATCCCTACCCAAAATTCTAATTAATAGGGACTCCATATTTCCACACAGCTTGTCAGTTTGATTATTTAAGTACTTATTCAGTGTACTAAAGACCCTAATCACCCCTTCAAAGCATGCAGCTCTATATAAGGCCTCCAATGTCTGAAATACATAAGGATCATCATCATCATAATAGCATGGCAGCTGTGCTTCCTATAAGCCAGAAAAGTTGGTCCTGTATACAACAGACACACCTCAGCTACTGTGTGCCATCTGCCTAGTTAGCGGTTAGACAGCCACAGCAGATAGAAACAGCTGCTCCTGACAATATGAAAAACATCAGTACTTCCTTAAAGGCTTTGGCAATGTGGATAAACAATTTCAGTGAAAAGAATATTTTAAATTGCTGCAAATTTTCGATGCAACTGCTATTATGCATCACACCACAACAAAGTGATTATGCTCTGTAGAATAGATTTTGTTCAGCAACTCTAAGAGTGTTGAGGGTTTTTTGTTGTTGGGTTTTTTTGGTTTTGTTTTTTTCACAGTTTTACAGAATACCAGTTAACAAGGCTAAGAGACCATTGTCCTGCACAAGAAGGTTTCATGGCACACTATGATAATTTACAGTGCCTTTTTTCTATTTTATTCTTTCAAGTAAAACAATTTTTACTTTCATGACTTTATTGTGGACTACATCTTGCACTATTTATTTAGGTCATTTATGTAAAGACTAGATTTCTGAGAAATCTCAATATTGTGTGGCTGGCCTACAGCAAAATTATTATTTACAACAAAGCAAAGCACTATTATACTGAACTCCTTACCGTCAAGGGGATGGGAGGGAGTTTGGAAATGGGGGGAAGCAGGGCAATCTTTTCTCTTGGCAGCCATGTATTGCCAAAAGGTGAATTTTACTATGAGTAAACATGTTAAAATGCAACATGTAGAAGGATGATGGTCTATAGAGGATGGATGAGTAGATATACACTACACACACACACACAATTCATAGCTACACAGTTTTTGTCTTCTCTCATTACTCCTCATGAATAAACAATAAAGCTCTAGGTGTCTGACTCTGGAATGAAGCTGCCCATTCAAACTGGGGCCTCTGTGCCCCCTTGGAGGTCAGAACCATCCCTTGCTTGCAGCTGGTTGCAGACAGGAGGAGTGGAAGATACAACAGCTATCTCTCACCCGCTTAACCATGCATAAGGGAGCAGACATCGCATGGTATCCCTTGCCACCTCCTTCCTATCTGAGTGGTCACGGTCTGAAGATGGAGTAGCAAATTACTATAAATAGGACCTGGCAGTGCTGAAGTCAGGCATGGAAAGAGTTAGCAGTACAGACTCCACCTCAGAAATTGATAGGGAAATAAAACCTATTTATTAAATAAAAAATAAATAAATAATAATAAAAAAAAGAATGCTGTCAATGCTGTCTGGAAACATAACACAATTGCTGGTTTATATTTTGTATGTATTAAACTTTCAAGCTATCTGCAATAAATGTGAGGTTTTATATTAATTGTGAACAGATCAGTAATTGGAGGCAAATTAATGAGAAACCTGCTGTCACATTACAGCATACGTTTTTAACTGATATCTTTAAACATTTGGACAAAATATCTATATATTTTTAAATGGTAATTCTTTAACTGGTAAATGTAATTACCTAACTCTAAAGCAAAAAATATAAAAGGACAAAAATGGATTGAATCAAAATATTCTGTCATTGCCATACATAAGCCACCAGAATATCTTTTCAACAAATGAAATTATTCTTTATTTTATGCTTTTAAAAATGCATTAGTGTAATTGCTCTGCAACAAATTACCTTCTGTGCTATAAGCGTGGCTACAAAATCCCTCACATGTACATCAGTTGTGCATATTGTCATGATGTTCTGATGATCACCAGGGGTGAGTTCCCCTAACAGCATGTTTATAAGGGCATTCAGTTGAGCAATCTGCAAAATAATTATATTTCAATGGAGATATTACACTGTGGGGGAAAAAAACCCCTATTATATGTCAAGTGCTAAATGGAGCAGTTATAGAACCAAGACACATTTATTGGTGCTTTTAATCAAAGCAAATAACTTTTGCAAACTAATAATGGTGTTGTTTTCTTACAATTTTAATTTGATTCCTTAATAACAAAAATACACTTTTCAGCTGGTGCCCAGAACTTAATTTCAGTACAGATAAATACTAGTCTGATACCGCACTTGGAATGCCAGTCTGAAACTGCACACTTGTTAAAGCTACTAGACGTTTAAAGTATCGCATGTATACTTTTAATCACTGCTTCCAAAATAGTGACAATACATGTCATGTTTACTACAGGAAATGCAGGGGGGGGAAAAAACCCAAACTAAAACTATTTGGGGCCTGATTGCCTTGGACATGATGTGTCCTTTGTGTCAGAGGAACATGAAAATCAGGATCCCTGAACCGTTGTCTTTATCAGACTACTACATAGTTCCCCATCCTGATGAGAACTGTGACACTGAAAAGGTGTCCCAGAGTGCCTGCTTTCATGGCCCTGGAAGCCACTGGCAGTCACTAAGAATTAGATTTATTCCAAGGTGTCCAGACATCTTATTAAAAAAAGTGATGCTTCTGAACAAAAAAAAAAAAGTATTTGCTGGGTTTTCTTGGGAGGTGGGGAAGAGGGAGCAGGATGGGGACACTGGAACAGTCCTTCTAAAGTCCACTTGCTGCTAAAAGAACAACAAGCATAAATCTGCTTATTAAATGGTTGCAAGACAAATCTTTCTGACAGAGCCTGCCAAAAATATTGAAGCCCTAATTTTGCAGAATCCCACCTTTGCCTTTGCCAACAAAGGAAAGTTTGCACTGATGCAGGAAACACAATATTAAACACATTCATCCTTAGTAGATTGATAGAGTGGCAAGTAGTGTAATGTCTTCTAGAGATTACTAGATTTTGCATTTAAATTTTGTAAACCACTAAGGTGTCACAGATTCAATTTACACGATAAGACTTATGTCTTCTCTTAAAATTACCATTTTTAGACATTTTGTGTATAGCAGGTTCACATACCTACTTGTGGTCGCAGTCTTTCAGATGATTTCCAACCATTCTTCCAGGTTCTTGAAGGAAAATTCAACATCCTCAGCTCACCAAGTCTCAATACCCATGAAAGCATTTGCGTTGAATGGTCAAATAGCCACTGATTTTGTAGTTTATCCTCATGTGCTGCTGCAACTTCCATGATTTTTTTTGCTGGAAAGTTGCACAGAGTTCCTTCTAAATATGTTAGCCAATATTCTACCTAATGTAAATACTATTTTCTCTAACATTATAGAGAAGTGATTTACATGAAAACCATTACAAAATGTTATTAAGATCACCGACTTTGTCATGTTGCTTCTGAAGATCTGTCTTGCCAAACCTGCTTCCTGGCAAAATGTAAAACATGCAGACCTGAAACCTGTGCAGGCCAGATCACTGCACGGCAGTACCCTGGAGGACAGACCAACCTCTATCCTACCTCCAGGCTCTGACCTTGAGTTACACTGTGAAAGACCTCCATCTTGTCAAATGCACCGGGATCTGCCTGCTTAGAATACAGGTTCATTATGAATAAAAACTTTGGTGTTCTGCTCTTTTCACCTAAAAAGTCCTTCTTCACACTTTAGTCCTGTTGTCATGACAGTGGATTTCACCTTTATTTAGACCATAAAATTATCTAGCAGAGGTGCAGATCCATGCTCAGCAAGTCAGACTGCTGACAACAGTTTTGCTTTCTTCATTACCCTTGCAGAGTGGCATATGAACCTCACATGAATTTGCAGAAAGCAGGATGAAAAGAACTGATTTTTGGTATGCTTGTCTTGAATCATGCCTTCCTCCCTAAGCTCTAACAATAGACACGTAAAAGTTTGTGAATCTGAGAGAGAGAATTTTATGGAGGTTTCACTTAGATTGGAACTCAAGTTCACTCAAAGGAGAAAACAGCTATAGAACAAAAAAATGGGGTAAAATCCCTAAACTTCACTTTCTCTCAGTATATTGTTTACACAGTAACGTGGCTTATATGCTTTGCAATGTACAGCACTGACTGGTTTTATAGCCTGTGTTTCCTACCAGTATGAAAAGAATGATTTTGGTGGCCTACATCCAAAGGCACAGCAGTGGATCACTGTTCCTATTACTCAGTGATTGCATATAATTTGGCATCACTGAAACAATCACAGCTCTGAAAAGGTTGAGCTCTGGGCTATTATGAAGACTAAATTAACTCTCATCACTTGAGTGAATGATCCATTCACACCAAGGTCAAAATCACTAGCTGAGCAGCATGGGAAAGATGGCACTACAGCTGACTGACCTGCAGTTGTGTGTGGGTAAGACTTGTATTTATTATTCTCTCTAACAACCTGACTTTTGCTGAAAAAAATTAAATTAGCCATTTACTATGAAAAATAAAAATCTCTGTGGAAAAAAAAGTAAAGCCCAACTCATTCACCTCCCCCCCCACCCCCCTTTGCTATTTGGATTCAGACAAAATTATGAGCGCTATGTGTGAGTGAGAGACTGAAGTTGCTGAGGTGGGAATGAAAGTTCAGGAGGAAAATGAGGTGAGACTTTTCTTGGTTTCCTCTTGGAATCTCTGAAACTAGCCTATAGATCAGACCCTTGAGTGCATGGGCGAGGCAGGGGAATATGAAAGAAAGGAGGTTAACAGGTGCTTAAGAGAAACAGAGCGTAGTGTCCCCCAACGAATACAAATTTTTTTTCTGGAGGAAGAAGGTGGGTTTTCTTTTTATGAATTCTTCTTTCCTTTTCTATCCCCAGTTTGAGTTGATCAAATATGAAATCTCCATGTGGTAGGATAGTCTGACACTGTTTTTTCTGAATGGCAATTAATAGTTAAAATAGAAAACTTCTTGCAGAACAAAACATTCTTTTTAAAAATATCCACCTGAAAAGGTCAAATATTTTGAGTCATTATTAATCTCTGCATCCATCTGCACTGTCCTAAGTCCTCTGTGGCTCACATTCTCCAGGCAGACCATATTTCAGATTGCACATTGCTATGAGATTGTGGAGCATCCTGTTATTGGTGACAGTGGCCGAACTACAGGAAGACAGCACGGTATGTCATGGGATATACAGTCCAGCAGAGACACCAGTCCCACTGTGGAGAAGTGGGAAATAAAAATAAATAACTAGTTTCCCATATAGGCCCAGGGGTACCAACAGCATGAGCTGCAAGGCTACCTGATCACTGGGACCTCTGCCTCATGCCACTCCACAGTAATGACTCAGTCAAAAGCAGCTTCTATTTTTGATCCAACATTATGTGGTTTGTTTTACTTTTCCTGACAGGAAGTTTACCCAAAGCATCATTTTCCCACAGAAAATGTTAATGTCTTTTTGGTTTTTTTTTTAATGGGAAAAAAAACCCCTGATTATTTTTGATTGCCCCAACTCTTCCTGCTCCTCTCAGGCGCCTAGGCCATATGTCAGGCAATTCTGCCTAAACCTTCGTACACACTTGTTCTGGCTCCTAAACCTACATGGATTTGGTTACGCCAGCTTCTCAAACTTAGTAAGTTATTTCATTTCCCATGTGTGAGGATACTTTCAATTAGAAAGATAGGTCTCTACATTCTGAGATTAATAAACTAGTTTCAGCAAACGCTCTTCCCATCACCTCTGTGTACAATTGCACTTCAGTGAGCCTCAGGGGGAGAGAGAAAAGAATGCAGACAAGAACCATGCTTTGTACAACTGGCAAACAGTTCTGGGATAACAGGATGGACAACAAAGATTCACATTTTCCCTTGAGTTCCCCTCAGTACTGTCTAACTGGGTCTGACTTCAGGATTGATGGAGCTTCTCCTATTAGAAGTAGTAGATAGTGTGGTCCAGACAGGGAGTCTAAGGTTTCTAGAATTATTTGCTTCATATCTTTCTAATTCAGCAGAACATTAGGCAAGAAAATACACCACTCTGTAATCTGACCTGTTCTTCACAAAACACAGAGGTTTGAAAAGTAAATATAACTGCTGTTCATACTGCCAGATTCTTATTCTCATCAAATTTTAGGTAACATTGGTAAACAACTTCAGTACTTTGCAATCTGTTGATAGACATTGAAGAAAGCTGCAGTTAGAATAATTTTCATTTGGCTAAGCACAGCAATTAAAGAACACAATAATCTAGGATGAAAAGTTTCCCTGCTTTGAATGATTTCCCTCAGAAATTATTTTCAGTAAAACTACTGCAGAGGGGAAGTGGCATCATGGAGGAGTGAGACTCCCAGCTTCCACAGGGATTGCAGAGTCCTTCTGGTAAAGCCCAAGTAAGGAAAATTAAGATGGCACTTTTTAGAACTGTTTTTAGAAATACTACATTTGTAGTGTTAGAAATAGTTAGAAATATTAGTTGTTATTGAAGGAACCAAATCAGCCAGAGGGTAATGACAAATGAAACCAAAACCAAACAAAATGAATGGAGCCAAACAGAGCCAACGCATTCTTCTACTGTCTATACTATCTTACTGTCTAAACAGGTGTTCGAGATCATCAGAGGAAAGATGCTTTAAAATTCATAGAATCATGGAATCGTTTAGGTTGAAAAAGACCTTTAAGATCATCCAGTCCAACCGTTAACCTAACATTATCAAGTCCACACTAAACCAATTAAGGGTAGACTAGACTAAACCATGTCCCAAAGTGGCACGTCTACCTGTTTTCTGAACACCTCCAGGGATGGTGACTCCACCACCTCTCTGGACAGCCTGTTCCAATGCTTGACCACTCTTTCAGTAAAGAAATTTTTCCTAATATCCAATCTAAACCTCCCCTGCCGCAGCCTGAGCCCATTTCCTCTTGTCCTATTGCTAACTACGTGGGAGAAGAGACCAACACCCACCTCACTACAACCTCCTTTCAGGTAGTTGTAGAGAGCGATAAGGTCTCCCCTCAGCCTCCTCTTCTCCAGGCTAAACAACCCCAGTTCCCTCAGCCACTCCTCATAAGGCCTGTGCTCCAGACCCTTCACCAGCCTTGTTGCCCTTCTCTGGACACACTCCAGCACCTCAATGTCTGTCTTGTATTGAGGGGCCCAAAACTGGACACAGTATTCCAGGTGCGGCCTCACCAGCGCCAAGTACAGGGGGACAATCACCTCCCTGCTCCTGCTGGCCACACTATTCCTGATACAAGCCAGGATGCTGTTGGCCTTCTTGGCCACCTGGGCACACTGCTGGCTCATGTTCAGCCGACTGTCGACCAACACCCCCAGGTCCTTTTCGGCCAGGCAGCTTTCCAGGCACTCTTCCCCAAGCCTGTAACGCTGCATGAGGTTGTTGTGACCAAAGTGCAGGACCCAGCACTTGGCCTTGTTAAACCTCATACAGTTGGCCTCGGGCATCGGTCCAGCCTGTCCAGGTCCCTCTGCAGGGCCATTCTACCCTTGAGCGGATAACATTGAAAATTGAAAGTATTTCCATTGTTTTAAGGTCCTCTGTGTTTCCAAAGTGTGTATAAACCTGAAGTACTAATCTGCAAAACAGCTCTGGGAACTAGAACAATTCCCATTTTGCTGATATACAAATAAGTTAAACCATTTGAGCACATATGCACAGCTGGCCAGTATTCAAAATAAGAAATAGTGTGTATATAACAAAATCATTCTGTTGGTAAATGGTTCACCAGTAAGGACATATTTTCTCCAGATGGATTCATATTACTTTAAATCACAGTATTTGCCAGCTCATTTCTGCAAAATATTCTCAGTCTGTCAATTTCTAAATAAGAAGTTCCTTGAAAATTACATTGTATTAAGGTTATCTACAGGATCTGAAATGAACTCTTTGCACTGGTGGCAGAAGACTTGTAATTAGAAATGGAGTGCTTGTTTCCAAGAAATGCTAGTCCAACGTTAAGAGCTCTGGCCCAGGACTTAGGAGATTTGCTCTCTCACAAAAGTTCTGCAGGTGACCTTTGATGAATCACAGAACTTCTTGGTTCTCAGCTGTAAAATGAAGATAATAGCACTTTCCTATCCACAGGAGCTCTTATGAGGGTAAGTAAATACATTACTTGTATTTAGAAAGACTAGGAGATATTGAGATATACAGTAGGAAGGCTTTTCCTGTGGAAACCAAAACCTATAAAGAGTTTGTGTAACATTCAATAGGTAGTTTCTGTTCAAACACTTGGTGTTCAAAGAGTTGCATTCAAACAAAATCATGATAGACTCCCACTGAGTTTTCTTCCCTAAGCAGATCTCAGCCATTGTCTCACCAACCTTTGGAAAGTGCCCTGACTACTGAGACATTCTTAAATTCCACTCCGATGTTACCCCACGCTGTATAAAGTATTTAAATACTCGGTGACCTCTCCTTGTGCCCTAAATCAAAGTGAAATTTTCATCCTAATATGAAAAACAAAGATTTCATTTTGGCCTGACCTAAATTGATTTTTGATCTCTTCACCAAACCACATATTCATTATTTCCAAGTTTAACTTCTTTTTTTGGCAAAGGAATGCGTGACTTTCTAATATAAATACATGATGACTGTTTATAACATTCTAAATATTTGTTCAGCATTCTTTCAGCTAGCATCTTTCTCTAGAAATTAAAATAGCTGAATATTTGCAGAGAGTAAACACTAGAGTACTCCAACAGAGGCAAAGCAAATGAAATTAATAAGTGAGCAAATATTTTTGCCACCTGTCCTCTGCTGATATTTATCTTTCACCACTTTTTATCTTGTCTTTACCACTTCAGCCACGGGCTCTTGGTGTGACCAAGCAAGAGAAATAAGAGGAGAGAAACAAAAAGCAATACTTTTTTTTTTTTTAAATAATAAAATGTAGAATTTATAGGTAGAAAGACAAGAATTGCCCATTGGTCTGGTCTGGCGAGACCTACATAACAAGTCTGTAGACAAAGAATCCTGAAGAAACTGCATGTAACAGTATAAGAACCCACTACAGAGAAAAAGTGGAGTGTTTTCTAGCTGAACCTATGATATCAAAAGTAAATCCAGCAACCAATTTTAATATTATCCTATATATATAACCTTTAAATGTATTAAATTTTGGATCTACATACATAAATAGAAGTGTTTATTTTGGGCCAGAGGTAGAGCTGAGATACACTTCAGCTAAACTAGACATGATGATGCAGAGGTTCCGAAATTACTGAGACTAGCTGATGGTGTCATTCTGTTGCTCCTTAAAGAAAAGGCAAAGATGTCATATAGACATAATGTAATGATACTGACTTTAGAATTTGTTTACAACTGAATATTTGAATTTGCACAAATATTCATCATTATGGTTTTAGGCTACTCAAAGAGAATGGAAAACAGATTAACATGAAACAGATTACTCTCTAAAGTACTCTCTGCCAAAGAACAAATACAAGTTATACTGCAAGCTATTGATAACAGCCTTAAATTATGGTGATACCTGCTCAAATGTACAAATAATGACAGAAGCTGAAGTTGGACTTTTTCTTTCACCTACATAGACTTACTACTTCTCAACATTTGGAGAATCGACGAATGCTATCTTTAAGTTAATGTAAGTACCCAATCCATGCAGAAATTTTTAAGATAGGAAAGGATGAGGATTATTGCCTTCTACAGTTGTTTATTCTATGTTTAGTTGTTCTTTCACTCCCTGAGCATTCATATTCCCAAACCACTTTTTTTTTTTTTAATAGTTCAGTTTTAAAAATGGTGTATGAGTACAGAGGCATCTAGCAGATTCTGGACTATTGACATGTGTCCAGATCATCTCACATTCCTGTAAGCCATCCTTGGAACTGAACTGGGATCAAAATCAAAGCAGTGAAGACAGTTCAAGCCTTATAAAAGCAATAAACCTTAAGTTGATTACAGACCTGAGCTACAGCCATCTGAAATCAGTGGAAAGACACTTCTGTCCATACATACAGTGTTTAACACACTTTGTTCAATAACATTAGGAAACAGAGGAAGACCTTTTACCATTTGACCTTGTCTTTTCCAACAGTATGCATGAAAAATGAAGTATGTATATTTTCTTAAAAATTTGGAACAAGGAGGAAATAAACCCTTACCACATCATCTTCTAGGGTCTCTCAGATTTTCAGCAGGGGAGCACCTACCCAATAGTGTCCAAGCAAGACTCATAACTTTCCAGGTTTATTTGATCTCCACAGGTTTCTGCAAAATACTAGAAAGGCTGAAGTAGCTTTTTAAGACTAGTAAGGATTTAGTTAACATCCACCATTTTCTGCATCTACCTTTTCTACTGCCATTTCTCCTACTGCTTTAGCTACACTTTTCTGTTTATCTTGCAGCTCCTCTGTGCAGCTGAAGAATGAAAAAGTCCTCCAATATGTTACTCACCATTCCTGATAATTTTTACCTTAGAAATAAGGCACAAACAAGTCAGGAATAAAGGTACCCAAAATTCTGCAAAGCCAGAACGTAAAGACTATTGTATTCGTAATTGGTGGGTTCTGAATTATAAGGCGGCCTAATTTCTAAAACTTCAGTTGTTTTCAGACACTTAACCATTGATTCAAAAGCAACACACATTCCAGGTCCACAGTACTTTGACAGGTCTTCATTTCTTATGGAGCAGACAGTTGTGAACAAAAAGACAGAAGCAATGAAGAAGTAAGCAGGCTAGTGAATGCATCTTGGAGTTTGACTTCTGAATCGCATGTGAAAGCCAGCTGGGTAATTTGCTGGTTACCAAATTAAAAATGAGCTCAGAAAGATATTTTCAGAAGTACTTTGAGATTTGGGAGTTCAATCCTGTAATATTTGTTTCCCCAATTTTTTAACTCCTTTGAGTTCAAAAACCCTCTAATGAAGGGAATCTAACAAGCTGCAGGCTCCTACATAATGCAGAGTACTCAGAACAGGAGAGCTTATTTCAAGTAGCAAAACACCGCTCATTAGGGAAATGATCACATTTGCAAATCTTCTGAGCTCCATCTCCGTGTGTTCAACATTTATTTGTTTCCATGGAGTTTTCATCCAATCTTTAATACTTGTCTATAAAATTTACAAAATAAACAAACAGCTCCTACAACCTTCTAAGCAAAGCCTGAGGCAACTGAAAATGGAAGGAAGGTTTCCAACTCATCAGCAGGTGAATATTTATAAATATGTATGGTATACAAATGCAACAATATCAGTTTCAAAGTTTGAAACCCACTGATGCTGAAATTTAATCTAAGAGGATTCGTATTCTTTGTTCTTTGTGCTAGAATTCTGTTTGTTATAGGGAAAGAATCCTGCCTAAACTTCACGGGTTTGATTTTTTTGTTTGTTTTCAAAGTTTAAAACACATTTCAAATGTATTAAAATTCCAGAACTATGAACCAAATCACCTCCTATATGATGCCTTTTCAGTAGTATTAATTCACCATAGAATAGAATCATAGAATGCTTTGGGTTGGAAGGGGCCTTTAGAGGTCATCTAGCCCAACCCCCTGCAGTGAGCAGGGACAGCTTTAACTAGATCAAGTCACTCATGAGCCCCATCCAACCTCACCTTGAATGTTTCCAGGGATGGGGCCCCCACTAACTCTCTGGGCAACCTGTTCCAGTGCTTGACCACCCTCACTGTAAAAAATTTCTTCCTTATATCCAGTCTAAATCTATTCTTCTTTAATTTAAATCCATTACTCCTTGTTCTGTCACAACAGGCCTTGCTAAAAAGATTCTCCCCATCCTTCCTGTAGGCCCCCTTTAAGTACTGGAAGGTTGCAATAAAGTCTCCTCACAGCCTTCTCTTCTCCAGGCTGAACAACCCCAACTCTGTCAGCCTGGCCTCATAGGAGAAGTGCTCCAGCCCTCGGATCATTTTGGTGGCCCTCTTCTGGACCTGCTCCAACAGTTCCATGTCATTCTTGTGCTGAGGGCCCCAGACCTGGACACAGTGCTCCAGGTGAGGTCTCACTAGAACAGAGTAGAGAGGCAGAATCGCCTCCCTCGACCTGCTGGCTACGCTTCTTGTGATGCAGCCCAGGATTCAGTTGGCTTTCTGGGCTGCAAGCGCACATTGTTGGCTCATGTCCGGCTTTTCATCCACCAGTACCCCCAAGTCCTTCTCTGCAGGGCTGCTCTCAATCTCTTCATCCCCCAGCCTGTACTGATATCGGGGGTTGCCCCATCCCAGGTGCAGGACCTTGCACTTGGCCTTGTTGAACCTCATGAGGTTCACACAGGCCCACCTCTCCAGCTTGTCCAGGTCCCTTTGGATGACATCTCGTCCTCCTGGCATGTCAACCCCACCACTCAGCTTGGTGTCATCTGCAAACTTGCTGAGGATGCACTCGATCCCACTGTCTATGTCATTGATGAAGATGTTAAATAGCACCAGTCCCAGTACGGACACCTGAGGGACTCCACTTGTCACCAGTCTCCATGTGGACATCAAGCCATTGACCACGACCCTCTGGGTGCGACCATCCAGCCAATTCCTTATCCATCGAACAGTCCACCCATCAAACCCGTATCTCCCCAATTTAGAGAGAAGGATGTTGTGGGGGACTGTGTCAAACGCTTTACAGAAATCTAAGTAGATGACATCCATTGCTTTTCCCTTGTCCACTGATGCAGTCACTCCTTCGTAGAAAGCCACTAGGTTGGTCAGGCAGGACTTGCCCTTGGTGAATCTGTGCTGGCTGTCTCAAATCACCTCCCTGGCCTCCATGTGCTTGAGCATAGCTTCTAGGAGGATCTGCTCCATGATCTTCCCAGGCACAGAGGTGAGGCTGACAGGTCAGTAGTTCCCAGGGTCCTCCTTTCTTCCCTTTTTAAAAATGGGCACAACATTCCCCTTTTTCCAGCCAGCAGGGAGGGCTTAATGAGGGCTGAAAGTTACAAAAAAGAAAGAACAAAATTTCAAACCTGAGGTAAATAGGTGTATCTCTCTTAGAGTCATAAAATGCATTCCTGCTTTCTTTGGGGATGAATTTGTCTCAAGAACCTCAAAGAAAATTCAATTAAGGTAAATGTTTGATAGTCAGGGAAACTGAAGGCAAATGCGTACACAATTTCCCTGCTTTAGTATAAGCAATGATTCCAAATAAAACTGGATCTTTTAATGAAATTGCTCATCTGGCAATATTAATGCACAAAACAAAGCTCTCGCTTGAACATCTTCTATGGAAAATCACCTGGAACACATAAACAATGTTGCAGTACTGTTGCAGTACTGCTACTTCAAGTAACTTACTGTGTGGGTGCTCTACACCAATATAAAGTTACTTTATTCCTGGGAAATTACTCCACTACGAAAACAACCATAGCAGACACCTGAACAAGATGTATAACTACAAGTATCTCCCATGTGTAAATCAATCGATTAGAATGTAAAAGTCCACCTGACATTCAGAAACATATGGTTTTGCTTTGGGACTATGGAGTCATTGAATTCAAAACTTCAAGTAAATCTCAAGTGTCCCAAATTCTCATTAACCAAAAACAATTAGCTGAAATACTCCCATGTACTGTCACTGCAATTCTGTTGCAGTGGCAAAATCATTACGATACAAGATACTAAAACTAACAGAAAGTATTTAGAAATAAGCTTTACAAAAGATTTAGGTTCTGTTGATAAAATGAGCTCAAGCTTAGATCAACCTGTATTTAAACAAACTGAACAATGGTTTACTCATTAAATAAATAAATATCAGGAAGATCTCTTGCTTCCTAATCTTGTGAGGCACTCTGTTTTATCAGAACAGAGGGAGCTTCTCCTATTCTTCCACAACAATACCTTCACCTCTGCAGCAACTGTGCACTCATGGACATTAAAATAAATTTTGTCCTCTCCTGGAGTCTGAATGGCTTGTGTACAGCTGCAATTACCTCTGAGGAAAAGCTGGTGAAAAGAGAGATCTGTGATGACCACTGAAAGGGACTCCTGTCATTCCAAACAAATACAAGTGAAGCTGGAAGCCAGATTAGTGACTTAATCATAAACTATAAGTCAATAGACAGGATTCTGTTATAATCCATCCAAGGCCAGGTTTTCATAGTTCTTATGTTATAAAATAGGAGTGCTGCAAAGGTTATTCTTCTAGGGGATTATTAAACGGCCATTTTGAAACCTCCTTTCTTTAGGTTAAGGAAAATACAGAGGAAAATGAGAGACAGTTGTATAATTTCCTGAAAGACACTATGAGAAACTTATCCCCACCAGGAACCATGTTTTCCATCTGAATCCATAATAACTTGCATTTAGGTTTGGAACTTCTCCAACTTCAAATCGATTTGCCAAATTTTATAAAAAATAATGAAAAAAAAACCCCATTTTGTTTCCTCCTTGACGACCTCTGAAACACATTTCAGCCTTGGGCACTTTTACAGCCACGCACAACAATTCAGAATAGAAAAAATGACAGATCCCATACTCCAGCAGTGCTGGTAAATACCATTGCAATAATGTTATCATTCACTGTCAGATACTGAAAAGGTACAAATTGAGGCAGACAGTATGACACTGTGGGTGCACACGGTACTGTGTGAGGCTTTTTCTTCTTACTACTCTTCATTGCTTATTTGTGCAGACACCACTAATGCATTTCCATCCAAAGGAGGGTTATGATAATGAACTACTAGTGCTTATTTTGCGAAGTGAGTTAGACTAAGTCTGAAGTGTAAGCTTGTAATACAGTTCACAGACAGAATAATTTCAGATTGTTTCTTAGACTACTTGAGAACAGAGTTCACAGGTTCAGAATACTTGAGCAAAACCCCGAACCACATATTTCAAAGTTACTTCCTCAACCATTCACTCTGCATATGTGCTAAGCACGAGGAACACCCAGCGCCTGTTCTGTGTCTGAGCTTGTTCTATTTATGAGATATCCCCATACCTCTAGTGTTTCCTGATCCTGTCCATTCAAGAACTGAGCTGCAAGCCTGGGAATCAAGCCAGACACTTTCTTGTGGCAACACGTGGTACTAGCATGCCTGGAAAACTGAATGCTCTCCAGTCACTTAAAGCCTTGTTTTCCTATTGCACAATCCTCAGAAAGTCTACGCTTTTAATTTTTTTTTATCACAGCTTATGTCTGTATTTGTTGCTGATAAGCCATGTTTCTGTGGCCTTAGTGTTATAAACACCTAAGAGCTCATCAAAAGCTTGCTTAACTAGGTTCACACTACCATACAGGCACTGACTGTATTTCTTTCTTTGAAAGATGCTACAAGATTTGTGGGTGAAAAGCATATTCAGAGCATTAACTTGATTTCCTCAGTTTGTCCAATCAAAACGATCAATTCTGCCCTAAAAATTAAATTTCAAAGATTTCCCACAAGATTTTTGTGCTTTAAGTCAGTGTTAGCGTAAACAAGCTACAGTTCCAGTCATACATTTAAGAACTTGTGGGAATTATTCAACAGTCAGGCCATCTCTCCAGTGTCCCACTTTATACCAAGTTGTCTCTGGTCAATGCTACTGCCTGTGACTCAGCACCCATTGTCATGGGAAGCTGTGTTCTACACCTGCTGACCACCAGTCCCCATGAAATCACCCTTAACATGAGAAAAATCAAAAAAAAAAAAAAAAAGTAATGTGTTTGCAGTTAGAGAAGTATACAGAAATTCACTAAGATTTGAGATCTGTTCTATTTTTTTCTATTACCCAGCTAAAAACCTATTGCATTTTAGATACTCAAAGAATTTTACACATTCAAGCCTTCCCTGGATGTCTATTCAAACTCAGACATCCCCATCTGCTGCAAGGATTTCCTGTGGTTCCTACAGTCTTAATCTGAATGCTGAAGGAAATACAGACTCTCCTCACCTTACTTTTAGAAGTGTTAATGTCCTTTAGATAAGGCGAGGCAGAGCCTTTTCAAATTCAAGAGGTAAACAGAAATGTGTTAACAAGTATCCCAACAGTTTGCTTAATTATTAATAAATTCTATGCAACACATGATGTAAACATACTAAATCCAGCTGTTGGAAGGGATTCAACTCACATTTCATCACATCTCCAAACCTGGGTTTCATAAACACGGACAAACCTACTTTGCACAAACCAGTGAGCAAGAATAATACACACAATTGTGTCTTGATCTGGTCATAGCGGCACCAGAAAACTTTGACATGATCATAGCTCTACTTGGGTTTTGAGGTATAGTGTGACAAGGACCCAATGGAACTTGACAGTGCTCCTTATCACTGACCCTTAGATTGAAATAAACAAGAAACAAATTCTTATGGACAGAAAATTTTCCCAGGAGGAGCAACCAAGCCTTATATGCAAAAATGCTTTAAGACAAAGATTAACACACATTACTTGTCCGCAGAAGAAATAACACTTTCTGTACTGACCTTCATCTCTCTTCCTGCTGTGCCTTCCCCTAAAATGCCTGTGGAGGTCAGTAATGCATAAAGCTGATAGGGGATTGTGAATACCAGGTCCATGCAATGTACCGATGATGGAATCTTTCCTCTGCAAATAAACAAAGGTCTGCTCACTGTCAACACTTCACCAGAAACTAAGGGAGTCGTCAACCATAAACAAATGTGTAAGTATATACATATTCAGACGGATACACATACTCTCTTCTTCACACACACACTTCTAAAATCACGAAGCCTGCAAATTAATATGAAAGCAAGCTAAAGTAGATTATCTCTGTCCCAGACAGCTTACTATCCAGTCTAATAACAGAAGTAGCAAACAAATGGGAGTATTTCAAATACAATACAGCATAAGACGAAGACAGGTTTACAGAATTACGAACATTAAGTGACTTGGTTTAAACAAGTCTATGTTTCCAAGTGTATTTTTTGTTTGTTGATTTGTTTAATTAGAGGTTAATTGCTGTATATAACCCTGTGGAAATGAATTTTTAGGAGCTACTCAAATTAGACAAGATATTTGGGGGAAATGTGAGAAAGTTATTCCGCTTTTGAATAATTTCTTTTTCTCTTCTCATTCATGTAGCCAATCGTTATGCTCAGTGTGTCACACACTTAGGTAAGTGGATTTGTTTCTGTCTTTTTATAAATCAGCAGATGTATTCATACCACTTAGAACACAATATTGAAATGGTACTGATTAGTCGTCCATCCTGTCTACTAAATACGAAGAAAGGCACTCTGACTTTTATCCACTTTGCTGTTTAACAGTGCAGTGAATGAGACCATTCCTGAGCAAACCAGTCAAAATGAGCTTTTTCCAGGTAGATAACAGAGCAAACCAATTTGTATATTTGGCACTGCAGGACAGATGTAAGGCAGCACCAAAAACTGAGAACTGTAGCCACAATACAAATTAATATCATTTTATGCTGTTTTATTACAAATAAAATACTAAACACTACCTTTGTCCTCCAAGTGCATGTGTAGTACATATATAATTTCATTTCCTGGGTCTGGCATGCAAAAGCACCTAGATTAGGCTGTAAAAGTTATCTATGCATAACCTTGAACAAGCAGCTCCTGTTCTCGGATATTTTTGGTTGTGACTGGATGTTAGGCACACAAATGGATAAGCTTTTTGCATGTGCAAAGGGATAAAAGTAAGTTTACAGCAGGTAGAGTCTATTACATGAATGTTAATAAATATAGTCAAAAACTGTGCCTGGATGTTCAAGATTATCTTCATCAGGAGAAAATTATGCTCTCTTATATCAAGTTAGTTAGCTAAGTTGATGTAAAAATCTAGTTAGAAACGATGCATTTTTACAGTCAGTGGAGGTCTAGTTAAGAGTCAGCAGTGCATAGTGTGTAACCCATCCTGTCCTAAAGGCCATATCTAAATAGGTCAGATGAAATGCATCCACAAAGTCCTCATTTCTCTCCATTGACTGTAAACACAGTCTACAATGACTAGTTCAGGTGTCAATAACTCCTTAATTCAACCTGCTAATTTATAGGAAGGCTACAAACTGTCTTGCTGCCACTTGATAGTTGGATGCTTCTATTTTAACATGAAAAAAAATGTTAGTCTCAGAAACACTGAAGACACAGCATCCCTGCATGGGGCCAGAGTTCCTGAAAAAGCTTCATGCAGAAGCAGAGATGCGATAAAGTCCATTTTAAGAGAAGAGAGTGCCAATACAGATATTTAAGTTGGATCTGAACTCTCCCATAATTTGGAAATAAAAAATTCCCAATTCAAACCTCTCTCAATTGTTTTGCTGTTTAGGGTAAGACAAGGCTTGCTTGGATAAGCACGGAATTATACTGTTCCAGAATGAGTTCACAAAAGATGACAGCTCAGGTCCGTTCAGCACTGGGCTCTCTGCTGCCTAGAGGACTAGCCCAAATTACACTTCAGCTGATAGAGCCTGTTCCATAAACTGTCTCTGCTAGCATGTTCAAAAGAGGACAAAGGCTCTCCCACAGAGGAGAAGCTAACAAACATCAAGCAGCTATTTGTCCTATCCAAGAGGCTTTCCTGGCTCTCGTACCAGACAATATGCTAAAATGGCAGCTCTGCTCTAGTCAAAGTTAATAAAAATTCAGGGGTTCTAGCTGCGAAATAATTTGAAGCAGCACAGCTATGCAGGGCTTGACATACCCCAGCTCTTGGGAACTCTGGACTGGATCTGGCTTCTTACGGTTCTTTTCTGTCTGGACCCATAATGATATAACATGGTGATCCAGATTCTGTTCTGTAGTGACAGGCCATGACCAATTCCCTCTGAATTCAGAGGAAACTAGTTGCACACATCTCGCAGCTGAAGAGTCAGGCTCCTGGATTACCAGCTACTTGTACCTTTAAGGCATTTATTTTTCTTATTCAGCATTTCTGTTTTCCATATGAAAGTGTAAAGACATCCAGGATAATTTGACACTGTCTCATAGTATTGCTTTTCAAGGCCAAGCGGTAGTAAAATTTTTTTCAAGTAAGTAGGACTTGGGATTATCTTTTGGAAATCACAAGAGTGAAACTGCAAACTGAGATTCTTTTTATAAAGAGCTTCCTTCCATATATGTTTCCATTATAGCTCTTGCAAGTCTAAGCAAAGTGAAAATTACAGTAAAAACTTAAGGGCTCTGTTCTGAAAGCAGATACCTTTACTAAATTCTACATTCTTTCATTTAACTATTACAAACATACAAATTTATGTAATATATATTAACACACACATAGACAAGGCAAGAATAGAAGGAAAGCAAAACTTCTCTTCCAATTTCTTTGTGGTTCAGAACTCTAGCTTTTCAAAAGGTCAAGGCGGGGGTGGGGGGGGCAATACTTGAAAAGGATAGCTTCATTGGAGAAAGATCATCACCAAACAGCATATTGATGTGTTTCCCCAGCATCTGTTTTTTCTTATTTTGTCTGCTTTGCAATCATTTTGCTTACATTTTCATAAATAGATTTGTGCTTTAAAATACACTATTATTCAAATGAGAAAACACGGTGCTTTTTCAAAGCAAGCAGTAACCACAAGAAAGTAAAAAATGAAATGGACTAAGTTTCCAATGGTCTTTTTTCCCCTCCTCTTATACAAACGATCTAAGGGGTCTCTAAATTCAGCAAAACTGAACAATAATGTCTGAAATTCTCTATCCTTTTCTCTTTGGTGATCTTCTCTCTTCTCTTTCCTTAAACAAGGAGGATGAAAACCTCTTTTTCCCATTACAGGAGAGGCCTTACTCTTGAAAGGCCAGTATATGACACACAGACTTTGGCAAAATGGCATCAACAAAGAACTGTTTCAGCCATCTCTAATCTGGTACGCACACTTCAGAAAGATGTAGCCAGAAGCGCTTTCAGCTCCACCTGCCGCTTTGCAGTACCTTTACGAGTTTGCACAGAGAGAAGGCTTTGTCTTCCATCATCTACCAGTACCTTGACATACACTGTAAGAACATTTTATGCTTTGTCCAGAAATTTCTCTTCTTCACTTTTTTCCATGCTTTTTTGTCATTACTGGTTGTCCTGGTGGGAAAGCTAGTAGGGGACGTAGGTCATAATTTTAAAAGAAGGATCATTGTATGGTCCTAGAACAAAAGAAAGGAAAGACGACCCATACTGAAGTATTTGGTCAGAGGAGTTAGCTGTTCTTCCTTCTAGCAGACACATTATGTTCCTAACATCAAAAGTAGCATGACTTCTCTTGGAGACTCTTGCCAGTGCCTTTATCATAACTATTTCCCTGCCACAGGAAACAAAGTTGTCCCACACATATAAATAGGTTTATACTCTACAAAAGTATTGGTGCTTATCTGACAGAGACATGGCATGTCAGGCAAATCCTGCCACTTCCATTCCAGTTTTTAAGGGAATCCAAGAAATAAAGAGGCTAAGACTTGTCGTCAGGCTTGATGAATTGCTCCTGCCAGGCATATCCAACTTGCAGGCTCACTGGCTGAGCACCTGTACACTAGAAGAATAGCATAGCCAACTCTCTCACTGAAGAAGTATGTGAAAGAGTGAGGACACGGAGACCCTTCACCACCCTTTGTCTGGTGGCTCCTCTTAGTGTTTACAGAAGTCCTCAAAGGTAGCACCAAAGAGCAACAATGAGAGCGCTGCATCCATAGCCTGATAGTCACATGCTTGGGTTGCCTTATGTTCCTGTCATAGGGTGGAGTGAGTCAGCATTAATCAACCCCAAAGGGAACATTTATGGAAAATTTTTTTTCTTTCAAATGCAGAAACACTGCCTACGAATGATCTTTCTGCTGAGCGCACCTGAGGTAGATTCCTTCCATATTCCAAATTCACCAGCTGATTTACAATTAGCACATGTATGTGTGTATAACACAGAAGGTAGGTGGAAGTCCCCAGCAGGCTGAATCCGGATCTGAACCATAGCCAAAAAACAAACAAAAAAACAAACCCAAAAAACCAAAAACCCCAAAACCCAAACAACCAACCCAAACAAAAAAATCACACCAGCCGACAAACAACCCCCAAAACCCTGAAAACCCAAAATAAGTAAATGAAAAGCCCACCACACCACACACTTACACTGCCCCTTCTCCCCTTAATTTGATCTGTTTGGCAGCAGCTGAGCCCATCATGCCCAAACAACACTCCAGTGACAAATCAAAGGACAAGGAGAAAACACTGATAAAAAAATAGACTTCTAACTTTGGTCCAAAGTTCATAATCATCCTGCAACTAGAATATACTTTAGAATCATTTCAATATTTCATCAACAGAATTTTGAAATAATACAGATGGATTCTTCATTTAGTTCTTGGTCATGGCAGAGAAACAAATGCACTTTTAAATAATTCATCAGTTGCGGACTTTAAGATGAGACTTGTGAATCTTCCTCAAGGCAGAGGTCATGAGAATGGACATTCAAAATGCAGTGTACTCAGGGGAGCTACTCTTCCTCTAAAATTTATTTCTAGTTGGGAAAGCTCTTTTTGTTATGTTTTTCATTCTCATGTTATGGAATACTTGGGAATATACATTGATAAATAACATTGATGCAGTTTTTATTTTGATTGTAAACTGTAATTAGTACTCCAAACTATTGACCAGTGACAGATATGTCACAACAGTTCATAAAATAATGGTTATTCTTAACTTATCCATATCCTGGAAAGGAACTTGAGCATCAAACCTAAAAATTATTAATTTTTTTTATTCTATTTCTAAAACCATACTGTTTAACCTGAAAGATACAACTTATTTATTGAATTAGGGTTCCCTAGAGGTTAAGCAGGTTAATCCATGGAGACTGTTCCATAACTTTTCCTTAGCTGCTTTTCATTAAATATGTTCCATCTCATGAACTATGAATCATTTCATTTTTAAGCACTCTTATTTCCTTTAAATTTACCTAAAACTTTATTAGATTCAGTCAGCACAGCCCTGACAGACAGCCCGCATACATTTAAAACATTCCCAGTGGGGAAGCATAAAACATTTAAAATCTATATTTGATCTGACAACAGAAGCACCGTGTTTGAATTAGAAACAGATTAGACATAATTGAAGATAAAGAGGACACAAGCATCACTCCCATTTTGGTGGAGTGGGCTTTAAATTATCAGAATCATCCAGAATACATTACTGAGAAACATTGAATTGTTATCTTTAGACAGCCTTTTCTAAGAGTTTACAATTTCTCAGTTCAGTGAAGCTTGCCACCAGCTTGTTATCAGAACAAAAAACGAAAAATCATTCGGTTCAGAGCACAGAACTGATCTCACCTCCAAAAGTACACGTTTTCTTCTGATAACAGACACTTCTTTGGACTGCAGAGGTACCACTTCATGCTTTACAGTGAAGGCAATCTTTTTAAGATTCTTCCACTTTTCAGGTAATTCCTAACAACATTACAAGTAGATATTGTTTGTCAGCTTGCAGAGCCAACAACCCCCTCCACAGAGAAACACACATACACATACTTTCATTCTCCCCTCCTCCCCTTGCTTTTTTCCTTTTTTTGAAAAATATTAATTGACTTTGTGTCATTCCTTTCCTATGTCCTTACGCAGTGACAAACATGGACTCATTACTCAGGGTAATTTGCAAAATGTAATTTATGCAAAAGATTAAAGTTTGTTTACAATATCCTGCATTTTCTAGTTGGAACATGTTTATATATATTAAATTTGGAAATAAACCTCAGCAATATTAAAAAAACACCCCAGTGATGCAACTCACTATAAAATAGTTTTGATAAATACATTATTGTTTTGACTCACCCCTAAGAAGGGTGTAAATATGCACATAGTTACAACTGAATATTTCAGTAAGTCCCAAACTCAGTGTTAAGTGCTTTCGCCTAACCTGCCTAGCTCTTCACAAGGGTGTAGTTGACCCCAGTCTGGTCCTAAAAAAGTCATATTCCTTACATTGCTTTTAGACACCCCAAAGGCTCGTCTACTCTACAAGTTATACCTGTTGCTGACAAAAAGATCAGCCACAAGTGTAGCTGAACATGGACAAGGGCTTGCTCACGACATGCTTAATTAGACACTAGTTTAAAGTCAACTACACAGACATAAATAGGGGGTTTTTGTTGTTGTTTTGGAAAACTGATATAGGGCTTTTGCAAACATTTGTGTTTACTTTGAATCTCATTCTACGTAATTCCACAATTCTGTGACACAGCTGAACCTTATTGCCTCATTGCAAGTCATATTGCTCACAAAGGTTTCCAATCACTGTTTGAAGCAAGTTGGCTAGAAGTTTAATAAACACTAGCAATCCTCTGACAATGCATTGATAAATAAGAACACAACAAAATATCTGTCTACAAACTGTACTTTAAAAAGGATATTTCCATGGTGAACTTTATTTTTCAGCTACATTAAGAAGCATGAAAGATTACAATTGAAAAGTAAAGAAATGATTTGGAAAGGTTCCCCATTTTCATACGCAGTGTAAGTCTTTACACTTCCTGCAGATCATGCTAGGGAAAAAAAATAACTACAGAAACACCTTTAGTCATTGGGGAAAATCATGTTGAAAGCAAAGCTTCGATTCATCAAGAACTAGTGTTTTACATACTAAACCAGTCAAATATTATAATGGTGCTAGTTCCGCTGCTTCAACTTTTGGTCTGTCAACACTTCCCTAATTAAAGTTATATTAAAAAGCATGGCTCAATTTTTTCAAGAAGATTATCTTCAATTTGCACCTACCATCTGAGACCATTTCTGCATCTCTGTGTGCAAACAAGCACTCATCAGAGAGCAGCAAGGGCTGGCTGCTTCCCAAGGGAACAGCACAGACAACGCCCTCACCAACCAAGGGCACCATCCCACAGGGCCTTAAGCATGGCAGCAGAGCCAGGTGCTTCTAACTGGGTGCATCAATAGCCCCAGATGCAGCCAGCAATGAACCAGGTCCAGGGTCCCTCCAGGGGATACAACCAGGAGGGGTAAGAGGGACAGAGACAAGCTACAGCGTACAGCCATGGGGGGGTCTACCCAGGAGAGCATACCTACCTGGAACATAGGTCCAGATCCAGGTCCACCCAGGAGGCAGGGCCAGAGGCAGGCTTGAAGACAGGCACGCCTACCATGTAGTTCAGAGAGAGACTGAAGGCGCAGGGCTGAGCTTAACTGGAGCCCCCGGGTGTGGGGTGGAGGTCCCCAGGTGGGGCTGGGCAGGACCATTAAAAGCCTATTAGTGCACTCTGGACCCCGACAGTCTGCACACAGACAAAGTAATTAAGCTGCTAATTACCTGACCTACCTGCACAAACAAGAAATGCCCTGATCCTGCAAGATTAAGACTACTCAGTAGATTTTTACAGGATGAGGATTTAATCTGCCTCAGGTTATACACAGGAAAACCTTTTAATTTCAGGGACAGAGGCAGAACTGGGACCTTTTCAGTAGCTGTTTGCCAGGTCTTATTTATGAAAACTAAAATCAAATGTACCCTGTGAGTTTCTTAGTTAAGATCAGTTGGAAAATAAATTTTCATTTAACCAGAAATGTTCATGTTTCAAAAATTATTTTTGTCCCAGTGCGGCAGTAGACAGAAAAGAAAAACTTTCAACAGTTTTTATTCAAAAATACGTATATATCAAAATGCAGCGGTGGATTACCCCGTGTTTCATGCATTCATCTGGTATGTGAGAGAGCACCAAGACCAAGGTTCTGCTGTAAATCAGACACTGGATTAAGTTCACCATTTCTCACATCTCACCCTGAACCCCCTGACCAAGAACCTTTGGCTATTTGAGCCATGTGGTCCCTCTGTATCTCTCCATTCTTCTCTTAGCCCCAAGGACTGGAGAGGAGCATGTGTTATGTTTGTGCCTCTGCATGCCAGGTTTAACTGAAATGCAAGCACAAACACAAAAATAAAAGTAAAAATTTCCAGGTGTGCCTTCCAGGACATATTTGTGCAACCTGGAAATTCTATTCTGTGGAAGGCAGACCGCATAAACTAGTGATCCTGTCTGGCCTTAAAATCTATGTTTCATTAATAAAGGAGATCCATAGTTAAAAACTGTCTTTAGCTTATGACTAGTGAAAACACTACCTCCCACTGAAAAATAAGTTTTTCTCCTAACATTTTAATTGATTCCTAGGAGGACAATGATGGTACAGCATTGATAAACACTTCTCATTAAGTCTCTTGAATGAAACTTGAGAACACTAAGAAAAATCTACAATGTCCCTATTCCAGACCCAATTAAGTCAAGAAGAGTTTTTACCTTAGAATTGGGAACAGAGAGCAGATATCATTAGATATTTAAAAATATGTCCAGTAAAAAAGTGTGCAAGGTAAACAGCTCTAAAAAAAAAAAAAAAAAAAATCATATAGGCTCATTTAGGGTTATTTTTATTCTTGCTCCTATTTAAGTATGTGCCAAAGTTTTATAGATGCTACGTGGAATCCTTACCTCCAGTTCTGCATAGGATCCTCACCCCCAGTTCTGGCAGCTGCTATCCACAAGTTCTCAAGAGGTCAGTTTTAAGACTTCGAAAATGTCATCTAGGGATTCTTCATCCTGTATAGCCATTGGATGTCCCATTATTTCACCCAGGGCTGTGCACTCTCGTCCTCACACTTTCTTAGTCAAACCTGTCTCTGGTTTTGTGAATGAGTCTTTCCATTCAGTAACACTAGTAATATGTAATGTAAGAAAATGTCAAGTTAATTAGCACAGAGCACCTGAAAACTTAAGGTAAACCATACACATCAATTATATTAATGAACAAGTAAATGCAACCAAATCAAACATAGAAGCATTGTGTCAAAGCTTGGTTGGTGGGCTCTTTTTTTTCTCTTTCTAAAGAAGACAGAAATGCATTTCACACATATGACAAGATATTCTTCAGAAATATCATGAACTCATTTACACTTGACCATCTCTTCCTTTTCTGCATCTACTGCACGTGGTTCAAATAATAACCCCATTTGGGTTCTCAGTGCTGCAGAATCAGCTCTAAACAGTCCTGCTCTAGTTTTTCAGCATGGTGAGAAGCACCATTTTGAAGTGCATTTTAGATATAAATTTATGCCAAAGATGACACAGAAATGTTAAAAGTCCTTAATACAGTAATGAGTAAAAAATCCAGTTCACATCAATCAAAGAAGAAATAACTATTTCTAAGATATTATGAACATTTTAAAAACATCAACATTTTTGTGAACTTAACGTTTATCCAGAAGAAATTTAAGGCCAAAGAAGTTATGCCTATTGTCCCAAGGACACATCCAAGGCAGCAGGGAGACAAAAGTCTGCAAAAAATCTCTATTGTCTCATAGCTAAGAGAGGTGAGAGGAACTTAAAGACATCCTTCAGTCCATCCTTCTGAATTTAAATACAAATATATATATACACACACATACACAGAGGAGGATTACATATATTTTTTGTGTGTGTGCATGTGTGTGTGTATGTATGTATACATAAAAATATATATGAAACAGAAACCAGAGAAGCTTGCCAAAGCCTGGGCTGTTTTCCTTAAAAATGCAGGTCCATTTTTTAATTAAAATCACCAATTATATTTAGAATGCTTATGGTCAACTTGATTTGAAACAACTATTAAAAAATCTTCTGATTTTAAGATTCACTAACTTCTTAAATTTTAAACAAATCAACAAAATAATGTAATTATTTATATTTCCTTAATAGGCACAAGAAAGAAAAGTAAAGAAACATCTGCAAAGAAAAGGAAATACCTGTTCTTTAGAATGCACTGAATCTCGTGAACATTTTGGAAGCTCATAATTTTCATAGAATTCCAGCTCCCCTTTACTAAGAAATTGTCCACAGACCAGAGACTGCTTCACACATCCAGTTTTATCATCCATCCATTGTTAAAGCTATTTGTTAAAGTGTTGCTCCAGAATAGAAACAGTGACCAGGTTCCCCTTCTTCATTGCTACTTGAGTTATTTTTTCCAGGGTATCCATCTGATCTACAACATGCGAAATGAACCCTGAAAGTGAAAAAGCAGTGGAAGCAAAGATTAAATTGAGGAAGGAAAAGATGTCCTCGAAGCCAAGTCACATGCCAAGACCCAAGATATTGTACTGATGGCAATGACAATTGCCACTTGTCAGTTAGCAGCAAGTTTCCTGTCTGCTCCTAGAAACAAGGTAACAGGAAATGACTGCTTGGATACATATTTCTCAAGTATTATAATTTCTGTTTCACGCATCATACTAACATCAAAAATTCAAAGTACCTACTGTCATCAGGCAGACACAAAACATTGCACTTGTTCTTACTCACATCCTCCAGCATGGTGATTTAACTTACAACATTTTCTAGTGAGATGGGTTGTGATTCAGATCGTTATGACCATCAGTGTCACTTTCCAGTAGATCTCAAAAAATTGGAATCTTGAGTCTAGGCATCTTCACCAAGAGTTTTCTTTAGCCCATTAATAGACTTCTAATCCCATGGAGAGCCGATGAAAATATCTCAACTGGCTGGACTGCTGTGTCTAGTAGAGAGTTCAGTGAGGCTCACAAACCCCACCCTTTCTAAGGCTGGGGTTGAAGATACTGCAAAGGTAATGGACTGACTAAAGCCCGGAGTCAAAACTAAGGGCCCTTCGTGCTTCTAAGGGTACCAGTGAAGCACAGTTTACAAGTACAAGCTGTTGCCTCTTGCTAATAACACAACAATTTCCATTTCCACAGGCTGCATGACCTCGTGGAGAAAGAAGACAGAGGAGATCAACATCCATAGAGCACAGATTATGCGAACATGGTTCTGTGTGTCTGAGAACACACTTTAGGACCTTCGTTTCCACTGTTTTCTCTTTGGTCCTAGCTTAAAAAGAATGACAGGCTCCTAACGAACAGGTTCACTGTCCACTCAACAGGCAGTGCTGGTAAGCTTTCACATCCTTGCTGCTGAGCACTGTGGAATCGGTAGCTATGAAGTTTGAAGAAAAATCAAGCTGGCAGAAGCCAGAAGAGCTTGAGGAGCAGAGTTTCTGGGCTGACTGATTATTTGTTCCTGTCCTCTTCTATCTTTCCTTTGGTACCTCCTCACCTCATTATTTCTCTACCTGCTTCCTTTTCCATTCTTCCCTGTCCTATAAACATCCCTTCTTTTCTCAAATGTTATTTTGCCCTTCCTTTGTTTACTTTTCACTATTATACAGTGTAACCAATTCACAGTTAATCTACTTTCCCCGGGATAAACTGTGATATTTTCATATATTTATTTATTGATATTTTCTTCCATCTCAGATAAAAAAAAAATGAAAAAGGAAGAAATTGCATAAAGATTTTTGGACATCCTACTAGTCTGGCAAAACTAGTCTTGCAAAAAAACTTGCATTAACATTAAATCTCTAGAAAAAGTGTTTCACTGTAATTCACAAACCACTTTTGTCCGCTGTCTGTGGACAACCTCATAACTTATAGAAAAGGAAAGTGTTGTGGATACATAAGCTCAGTGGTACTTGCAGATCTGGGAGCAGAAACAGTATCAGGTGTCCTGATGAGAAATGAGGCAGCAAGAGAGCAAACATTCAAACAATAGTCATAAAGAAACAAACAGTTCTTGAGAAATACCCAGCTTGGAATATAGCTATAGAAATTATTTGACACCAAATGCTCAGTAATACATGCACTGTAAAGCCAAAGACTGCCTCTGCACAATACACAGGCAAAAGTAGAACATAAATTCATGAACCAGATTTGCAGACAAGTCCATCCGGCTGCAGACTTCAGTGTGTATTAGAAAGGTACTCACAATTGGGCAAGTGAACCAGAAGAAATTTAAAAAACCAGTTAGCCAATATCATTCAAAGAATGTGTGCTGCTGGCTGATGGAAGTGACTGGATGCATTTATAAAACAAGAGAGGTAGAGGTTAAGGAGGGCAGAATATGACAGCTCACAGTGAACAAATGTGAAAAAGCTTCACAGCCCCTCTTGAGATATTAGCCGCCTTGTTATAAACCACTGGATAGGGGTGACTTGGCTGGGAAAACAACTACATTCAAATGCCTAGAGGAAAGGTCAATTGTGACACTTTTTTAAAAAAGAAAGGAAAAGTAGGAAAAGTAACAATACCTGAAAAGGGTCTTTTCCAAAGTATTTGACAAATCTGTCTACAGATGATGCAGTATCATAGATGTTTTTGATTAGTCCCTCCATAATATCACAGAAATTGCCATTGACATTAAGTCCAAAGACGGTTTAAAAGTCATTTCACTGCTATTAAGAACAAGCTGCACTTCAAATAAAAGAGTGGATTTAAATGTTGTCTCAGTGTTTTCAGTCAGATACTGAAGAGAACACTTGATAGCTTTGAACAGCCCATCTACAATCATGTGGTCTATGTATTCAGTGTAGAGTTTCCATTCATCAGAAAGAGGATCTGCCTGGAGCAAATACTGATTGTCCTGGAAAGAGTAATTTAGAGAATCAGTAACAGGGGTTTAGAATTGCTCTTCCCAGTGTAGATTTCTTATCCCAGCTAACTGATCAGTCCAGGAGTAAAGGAACTCTCACTTTGATGAAGAAAAGCATTCCCACTATTTACAACATAATTACCTTTTCATTGTAACTTTTACAAGTACATCTGGAACTAATTACTGAAAGCTATTTCCCTTTGCAGTTAGATTTGCATCAGCAAGTGCAAATATTTGAAAACAGTTTTAGCTTTTACTTAATCCTGGTTTTCCTAAGTATTTACACCTATTTAGCAACAATAGCTACTCCCAGGACAAAATATTTACTGGGCCTACTATCATGTAGACTATCTGGTAGAACTCTTCTACTATTTCTTGAATCATACTCCATAGTTTGAACATTTCTTTTTTCTTGTGGTTTGGTTTTTGGTTTTGGGGTTTTTTTTGTTTGTTTGTTTGTTTGTTTTTTGCCATCAAAGGACAGAAGACAGGATTTCTGTCATTTTTTTCTTGACAGAAAAAAGGGTTTGACTCTATCTATACAACATCCAATTTCACATTATGCTTGAATATTCAGATTATCTCATCCACATTTTAAACAAGGTCTCCCTGTCTGCTCATTACAGTCTCAGAGATCTGCACTCTGCCAAGTCAGAAGCAGGCATCAGTTGTTTGTCAAAACTCTCCAATTCATGTATTCTACTTCTCTTTGCAGCATGGTCTTCCACAGCCTCTGGCACAGCCTCTGGCACAGCTTTGTAATTACAGTTAAATTTGCAGTATAAGGAGAGTAAGAAAAACTCTTGTTCTTTCTAAGGTTATCAGAAATATTTTTGACCAGATTCCTTTCTTCTTTGCTCAGTGTATTTAGTCAAGAGACCCAGATAAATCAATTGTACCAAAACCAAGTTTACCTGTTATGCTCAATAAACCATTGACCTTTTCCCTTAGGAAAAAAGGACAAAAATCAAATCTACTCAAAGTTCTAGGTTTAAAAACATCTAATGCCAGGTTCTCAGTGAATTCAACCTTGTTCTTATTAAACCATCAGAGTCTGCATTCTAGTTATACATTAGTAGAGAATCTGGCTTTCAGTGTAAACAAAATGTGCCAGCGTAGCCTGTCAAACTGAACAGTTCTGGCTCTCCATAAGACAGATGACTGGGCAAAAGCAGGACAAGTTTCTCTATACTGCAGCTCCTCCTTTGTCTTTCTGCCACAACTTCTATGTGAAATACCCAGATTTTTAGTTCACAGGCAATGCAGCCAAATGGTACAATTACGAATGTGGATATTACCCTGTTTCAAAACTGGATGATATAAGCTTGTTCCTGTTATATAACAATCTATTTAGACCCTAGGAAAGCATGTTTTACTGGCTGTCCATATGCAGACTAGAACCATTTCAACTAAAATCAATCCAGAATCATGACTTTGATTAAAAAGGTCCATATTAATGTTTACAGAAAAATTCAATACATATCTGCATGGTTCCTGAGAAGCCATTTCCATCAGCAGAAAAAAGTCCCATTAGGTAATTTTTTTCTTTGTTTTGACAGGGGAGGCTGCAACACTTCCAGTCAGTACTCACTACAGTAATGACATCAGTTTTGCAGTATACATCTCTGGGAACTGGACTAAAACCACCAATAGATTTTATTCCAGCCCCTGATAAGCATTCTGTTCAGCCTACTAAGAGGAGAAGTTTCATCATCTATTACTAGTTTCATAAACCACTTATGCTTGATTTCATAAATTTCCTGATGGGAGGAATTAGTTCTGTCCCTGCATTTACAAATTAATGCATTAGGATTCACCCTTCTGTATTCAAAGAAAAACATATATACACTCAATAAGAATACAATGTACGATTAACTACATACTACAGAGTAACAACCATCCAGCAGACAAGATAATTGGGAAAATAGTTGAACACAGTTTCATTTTGGTTTAGTGTAGTTGAAGTTTTGAAGAGATTATTATGGTTATGTCAATTTTCTGGTACATCTTTATATTCACACACATCTGTCAAAAAGAATCTTCTTTATTTACCTTGTAAAGTGTGTGTCTCTTGCAATATGAGAGTACTGCAACTGCTTGGTGTTAGAAGGATGTTGTAAAATCTCAAGATATTACACCCCTTTGAGAAATAGCAGAACGCTATGGAATCACAAAAGATTTTGCTATTCAGAAAAAGGCAATCAGACACTAACTAAAAAGCTTTCTGAAGTTACCACATCATGACTACAGAATTTACTGAAGCAGAATTTACATCAGCCTCCTGAAAGCAAGAGCTACAAGTCTCTGCTATCTGCATCCTGCAGCTCTAGTCACTTCATTTATATCCCATGTACAATATCCTTTTTAAAAATGAAATCAAAATAGCATTTCTCTTATTTTAAACCACTAATGTTTCTCAGGGAACATATATCGTAGTGTAAATACACAATCCTGTTACACTTTTTTCTACCCTGAAGTGAAAATTTATGAAATCTGATATATAACTTGTGCTTATCTCCAGAACGAAAGAGAATTTTTACCATAAAACAAGACAATTACTAAAACAATTAAAATAAACCCTTCATGTCACACAGTGAAATTTACTACTGTGTTACTTCGTGATTAGAATTACTTCATACCATCCAAATTCCAGAGGATGATTACATTGAGGTCTGAGGTACAGGGAAGGTGTAGATCCTGTGTCTAGCAGAGGTACATTTCTTCATTATATCAATCCATCCATTCCAATACTCTCTCACATTTTTGCAAAGTAGGATTTGTTTCCTCTATCTGAAAAATTTTAGAGAGACAAAAGAGATTTCACCTCAATGTCATTTCTAAGTACACAGTGTGGCTATAACTTCAGAAAGTGCCTGAAGTGTTTTAAGCCCCATTGTACAATGTTTTACAGCAATACTTACAGATGATTGATGTGCTTAAAATGTATTCTGTGCCCGAGAAGCCTCTCGTAACTCCTGAGACCATTTTAAACTGCCTGCAGTCACTGGCATGTTTTTATAAAGTGCATCACATCCATTCCTTGACTTAAATAAATAGAAACATTTATGGTGATAGACTGCCAGTTTTACCATTGTATAAGCTGCTCATAGACCACCAAATCCACTCTCAGTGACTAAAGAGATATCAGCTTCAGATCCAAAACACTGTCTCCAGGCAAAATAGCCAAGGGCTCCCTGAGACAAGTTACCTTGGGTGACAGAGGAGTTTCAGGTGCTCCACAGAGATGCTTTCATTCCCCCCTCTGTGAAACGTCCATCAATCTGGAAAGAACGAGGCCTTCTGCTGGCTGCAGGCAAGTCCAGTTACTGTTTAGGAATCCCAGTGGCTTTTCTGACAGGCCACAGAAAGGAAAATGCATTTCCCAAGCCTGGAGAACTGCAGGGTGTTCCTTTGGCAAAACTTTAGCAATAAATGTATGGATGACACTAAAACAGTGGGCTGCAAACACAAATAAGGACACTGTTGTATAGTCAGGAGGCCCACGAAGAGGAGAGATCTATCAGACCTCATGTGCTTTGTCACCATGCAGATCTTGACCCTTATTTTAAGAGCATTCTGAAACCTGATTTCTGCTGTAACTGCCAAGATAGCCAATTGCTCTTTCTTTAGATTTTTTCTTACAGAGAACAAGTTTCTTCACATTTTGTGAAGAAACTTCCCTCTCTTCCGCATGATCCCTGCAGAAACCAGGGGAAAAAAATCAGTGAGGATGGTACATATAAGTATGATTCAATGCTCATGGAACACTTTATAAAAATGAAAAAGCATCCTATGGGAACTTCATGAGCACATGTTTCCATATTTGTCACTCATGTCAAAGTATACCTGTAATTGCTTATATAACGATGTACAGATCTGAGCTTTTAAAGACAGGAAATAGAACCAAAATGTCACTGGTTACATCAGCTTTCTTGTATGTCGATGCAATCTCTGCTGTAATTATTTTCCATTGGGATTCTGAAGAACTGGAAATGGCCTGTCAAATTTTTGTCTAATTCCATTTTTCCTTTAAGTGTTTTGCTTTCAATGAATTTCATCAGAAGGTAATTTGGTTGTGGAAGAAAAGAAGAATTCTGAGCATCTGCATGTTCATTTTAAAGTGGAAGTTTAACATAATTTGAATTTCAATGAAATAAAATGAGAAAGTGTTCATATTTCAAGTATTTTTAAATTTCTCATGAACATTTCAGCAGCCTCCAGAACTTGTGTTTTGGTTCACAAGAGCATCTGCCTTTTAAAATCTCCCTGTTTCCTGCTACTATTGCTACTCTGTCAAGTTCCTTTTCATCGTATCTCCTTTTTCAAATCCTAATGCAGGGAGAAGTGATCTGCCATACTCTCATTTCCACACAGGCAATAGGTATCATTACAAACTTGATCAGTAGAGTGAGAATTTAAAGATATTTAACTTCCAAAACCTGCATATTGGCCAGAAGGATTGGCAAAATACCACAAATCCTCCAAATGGTACAGTAACTCTCCTCAGAATTAACTAAATCATGACATTCCCATGAAATCTGCTTGTAATCAAGCTAGAAATACTATGAAAAACTGCCTGTCTCATGACATTTCAAGAATTCTGATTTTGGTTTTGCTTAGAAGCCAGAAGTGCCAAGCCTGACAATGCATGAAAATGAGCAATGTTCCAAAAGCCATGGCAGCATTTTGAGAAGATCAGCAAAAATCTACTGCAGGTTTATTTTGAATTCTGTTCAACTTTCTCCTAAGTCATTTGGTTAATTTCAGTATGTGTGGAAATATGTTTCCTTACTTACCAATTACTTTAGAAACAGAGTTATTAGCCATACAAAATTTCATCTCTTATAGCTTAGTAATTGCTGGCTTGAAAATGAAGATGCTGTTCTAAGCATCTTTATGCTTCTTTCAAGGAGAGAAGATTTTTAATTTCTATCACCAAGGTGTGAAAATGAACAGAAAAAAAATTTTGCTCCTCTTGTTAGCCTATAATAGATACACAAGTATGTACCTGCAGAACAGTAATACTACTAAAAACACTGCACAGCAGAAAACAAAAGAAGCCCTTGGAACTAAACTCCTATGAAAATATAGCATGTGTCTAATGGTAAGAGAGAAAATCATTAGGTATAATCCAGAAAACAGGCAAAGAAAATTACTATGTTCCTGAGGCTGCATATAGAACTGTAAAGAATATAAAAAATACAATTGAAAATATCTAGCTAATTACTTAAAACTTATGTCAAACACCAATCCAAATAAAATATATATCTCTGGGTGGAAAATTATAACTAATTATATTAATTAATAAGATATCATATATTAATGAAATTAATAAATAATAAAAATAATTAAAGTAAATTAGTAATTAAAATAAAAATAATAATTAAAATAGAATTAATAAACCAGGGGAGATTCTCCCTGCTTACTGACTTTGATTCTCAAAGATATCTTTGTAGCAGGTAATTTCCTCATCAAACATTGACAGAAGAACAGCAAAATCGGGATAAAAGGTGGAACTGGTGGCAAGTCTTTCCATTAGATTACTAAATATCTGCAAATTTGCAGAAAATTTATTGCACAATAAATAAAGAACTGCAATTTTATTCTAAAACATCTTACTCTAAAACCTGCATTTTCCCCAGAAGTTATTGTGTTAAAACAACTTCTAACTATTTTACTAATTAATTGGTTTTTTTCCTTTTTGGCTTGAAAAGTATACTAGGAATTGCATTAGGAACCGTACATAGAATCCTATTTTACCATTACATTTATTGCCTCTTCATATGCAAGATTAATGTTTTGCATTAAATGTAATGGCATTGAGGAAGAGATTATTAGAAACTGAATGATGGGAACTAATTTAATAAAGCTATTAAAAATTGAATATAGGAAAACAAAAATAATGGAAAAATCTAGGTATCTTTAGTATGAATGGAAGAAAAGTGAACACAGAAGAAAATATATATATTAAAATAGATATGAAAATAGATATATTAATTATTTCTATAACTAGTTATGAGAATAAACTTTATCTTTGCTCAGTTTGTAGGAGTGGTTCTGTGACATAGTTAAGAATGGTGGCTGGAACAGCATCCGTATCTTGTACCACTGGAAATCAGACCAGACAATATGCCCAAAAAATACCTTTTAAGAAAGCATGAAGTGCTTGGGGGAGGATGGCAAAACTCTCTAACTTGCATTAACCATTGTAGACCCATTCCAAAACACAGAACATTGCAATAGTGATCTATAAATGTGAAGAAACACTTTTGAAGCAGCTTTGTGAAACAGTGCTGCACCCTCGCAAGCGGCATCAGCCAGGAATTGATGGGTTTTTTAGACATTATCCTCAGTAGCTCTTAAACTACAGCAATGGGTCAAAAAGCCAGCAGCACAAAGGTCCAAGAAAACCATTCTGGCAGAAAACAGGATAATAGCTGTCCTAAAACACTGGACAACTATCAGTCATAGTTTCTCCCCATACCCAAATAATTTCAGAGATCTTGATGGACTGAGACGACAAAAATTCATCTTCCTCTGATCTGGTTGCATGTTTCATTTTACATCACTTCGAAAAAATGCGATAGGAGGTAATCCTAGAAATTCTTAACTGTTGTGCAACTGCCTGTTGAGTCTGTGACAATCCAGTTTGTTCACTGGAATATTCACAGTTCAAAATAAGTCTTCTTACTATGTAAATGTAGTTATAATTATTCCCATGACACTGTGGGGAAATGGCACTGAAGCTACTACTTCTTCAGATGTCAAGTCTGCAAAAGACAAATTGCAGATGTCTTCTGGACAATTTCAAGAAATACAACCAAAAAGTTTATAGTGTGATTTTATATAATTTTCCCCAATAACATGTTTGCTGTATTTGAATATGTATTACCAGCAGCAGCCTCAGTTTCTGGCAGTTTGTGGTTAAATATCCCATAAAAGCTAACTCACTTGTTCTATTCTGAACTCACTACATTCATGCTGACAGCCCAAATTACAGTATTTTATTATATTGCATCTTCACTGTGTATTTTATTTATCTCTGTTGTGCCTTCTAGTTTTTGGCATCTATTCAAAACCTTTACCTGTGTTCTCCTGCTGTTTGTCCTCCTGGCAAACTGTTCTGGGGTTTTTTGTAGCTTCTTTTGCTTTGTACTCAGAGCATTATTTTTTACTTTCATATGCTACAAAGTTCATTAGTTTAGAGAGCTTATGCAGCCTCTCAGTGACACCAAATTGTGCTTCTGAATTGCTACACAGCTGCAAAGATAGCCTGTGTATTAAATCACGAATTTTGACAACCTGTGAAACACTGCTTGTAAATATGCTCTTTATGGCATAAAGCCAGCTTAATTTAGCAGTTTAAATTTTCAAGTGAAATGTCACACTAAATAGGTATGTTACCTATATGCAGTTCACAATTCAACTGGTTTGCGCACTGTCCATTTACTGTTTGTTAGAACTTCATGTCTTGGTTCTTTACGTCTTTTCACAGGTTCCAATAATATAGCATTCATAAAAATAGGAACTGTTCATTGGGCATCTAAGTTTGCTCCCTGCTGGAACAGCTACACTGACTTCATCATTTCTGAGATTCCTTGAAAGAGGACATTTTTCGTAGATCTGAAAAGCTTTAACAATTAATGCCTTCATTTGGCAATACATTCCATTGTGTAGCTCTTAAGAGTAAGTACTTTGTCTTCAATTAACTTTGTTATTCCTCTACAGTCTGAGATTATGCCCCAGTCTTACTGTAGGTATAAAATAAAATGCTTCTAGTCACTTCTACAGTTGCACAGATATGAACAGTGAGCTTCGTCTGTTGACATTTAACTTTGTCATTCTTCGTATGCATTACAAAACCTTCTCTTCTTTTTAATGTTTGCAAAGAGATTTTTATCAACAACTTTTTCTTTTTATTTATTTGCTTGCCTCTCTGGAAAACCATTTCTAAATAGAAGCTTTTGAGGAGAGCGCTTTTATCCATTTTTGTTTGGGTGAGATTTTAAGGGTCAGAAGCACTGTGTCTTGTAAAACTAAAAGGAATGTAGGTGGTAATGGCCACCTCTTTCTTCTGAAACTTCCTACCACAGGTTTGAAATCTTATTTCTCAGAAGTGAATTGGACAGAACTTGAATTTACAATGTTTATATCAGAGAAAGTCCTGTGTTTTACTGTAATACTTTTTATGGGACTAGTGAGTTATTTTGCTGAACATATCTGCTGGATAAAATATCCATGCTGTAAAGAGTTAGCTTCTCCCTGCACCGATTACTTTCATCAGAATCATCCTTCAGCAGAGAGAGTACATTCTTCCCATGTTCCTCAGTCAGCCATATCCTATTGTCTGCTTTCTTCCTCAACCACAGTACAATGTCAATTTTCTCCCATGTTTTCTTCCCTCCCTCCCCGCCCCAGTTCTCCCTTTGTTCTGTCTCTTCTCCATTACATGTGGTATGCTTGTATGCTTATACAAACTCCTTCCCCTACCTCTTGATTTTATGATGCATCTACTTTTATGTTTGTTGTACTTGTTGGGATGCATTTGTACAGCACGGATGGTCTCAGCAGGAAGCTGTTCCTCACAGCAATTATACCTGATGACTTTCTTTCCATTTTCCTTCAGTTTCTCAAAAAACTGTATTTTCTGAAACTCTATGAATTCTCCCTCAGAGTCTTACATAACTCAATGTATTCAACCATGTCTTTTCCATCCATTTTCTGTTTTCCATCATGGTTTTCATTTTGTTAGATATTTGGCTCATTTACTCATATATTATCTACTGATACCTGATATTTTTCCCCAGTATTTCAATTGTTATTTTCTTAAAAATTTCCAGAGTTTACATGAGATCAAGGTACACAACTCCAACTGATTTTAATAACTCCCATTGACTTTAATGTGAGTTTTGTGGCTAACTCCCTGGCAACTCTGAAAATACATGGTCTGGTGGGTATAATTTTTTTTTTTTTTTTGTACCTTCTTTCATCAGGAGTTTAGAATCACTTATTTAAAAGAATAATCTTTTAAAAGCTTTTTCTGTTTTTGTGATCTCACATTATTATGACTTTTAATAGCTGAGGGAACAAAGAAGACATTTTATTGTAAGTTAGAGTATTTGAGCTCTGCACGTCCAGATTCAGAACAAATTAAGAAAGATTAGTCATTTCCCCTTGAGTCACGGCCAAATTTTGCCCTTGCTTTTATCGTTGCAGTCTATGGTGGTCTTCTCTCTTCTATTGCAGATGAGCACATGTCTTGAATAATGAATGAGTCTGCCATCAAAAATATGCAAATCTTGTTCTTCATTTCAGTATTTGGACATATCAATTTCAATTTCCTAAATCCTCTCTTCTAACTTGAGCTATTAATGAGACTAAGACAATTATCTAACTCTACCAGACTGCCTATTGTTCATCCAACAGAAACTCCTATTTTTACTAGAATGTCACACTATTTCTGCAATTTTTCATATATAATTTCCCTATTCTTCCACAGTGTTTCTGTATCTTAAGCAGTAGCCTGGGTGTCTACAGCTGTAAGACAAGAAAGCTTTGTCTGAAAAAGTAATGTATTCTTATAGACCACCTGATACAACTAAGAAGAACAGGTGAGCTTGTAGGCTCATAACTCCTTCATCTATATCTTAGTCTTGTGTGCTTTCCAACAAGACTAAAACCCATTGCCAGACTTTGGCCATCTAAAAAAAAATGTCCTTTTCTTCCACCTTCTTCATGTATCTCCAAAGGCAGTTTCTCCAAACCTGGGCATTTTTGTACCCATTTTTCATTCCAGACATCAAGCCTATTCTCACATAGCTACAATTTCTAGTGCAATTGAAGACAGCAGGTTTTAGCTACTTGTCATATTTGTTTTTCAAGTCAATCCAGCAGTTTACAAAATATGAGACTGAACATTAGAAATACCTACTGTAAATGAGAATGTGAAGTCTTTATTCAAGGCCAGACTGCAATTATCCTTTATGTAATTTCCAGGGAAAAAGTAATGGAAGGAATTTATATCATAATATACTGGCAGCCAACTGCTTCTGTGGTCCTGAATACCTCCTATGAAGCAAAAGACCAAGGTGTTGGGAGAGCCCTGAGTCACCTTCCCAGAACAGTAAGGAAGATGGCCATAGGGAAGAGAATTCAGATTCCAAAAAGGCCAGGGTACTTTAATGCACAAAACTTTTTGCATTCCCTGTTTCAGAGAGGTAATACCTACAGTATCACTTACTGTGAGTAAACAACAGGATTACATTCACTGTCTAGCATTGCTTCTTAGTCAAATAAGCTATGACTGGAGTCAGGGTTGCCATATGTCCCTGCATATAAAGTGACTTGCAACCACAATGACTGATGTGATATATATCTTGTCTTCAAGCTACTGCAAAGTTATGTTGTAAACAGATTTTCAGTTATTAGCATTGAGGGTGTAGTGAGGTGGGTGTTGGTCTCTTCTCCCAAGTAGTTAGCGATAGGACAAGAGGAAATGGGCTCAAGCTGCATCAGGGGAGGTTTAGATTGGATATTAGGTAAAATTTCTTCACAGAAAGAGTAGTCAAGCATTGGAACAGGCTGCCCAGAGAGGTGGTGGAGTCACCATCCCTGGAAGTGTTCAAAAAACAGGTAAATGTGGCACTTTGGGACATGGTTTAGTGGGCATGGTGGTGTTGGGCTGATGATTTGAGAGATCCTTTCCAATCTTAATGATTCCTAGTTTTTACTTTCAGTAAAAAAATAATCCAGCCACCAAGCCAGGAAACATGAAATTACTACTCTACCCTTAATTGGTTTAGTGGTGGACTTGGTAGTGTTAGGTTAATGGTTGGACTGGATGATCTTAAAGGTCTTTTCCAACCTAAACAATTCTATGATTCTATGATTTTAGTTGGGGCTGAGGAGATATATCTCATTTGTCCATATTTTTCAGATTTTCTTTCCCCACTTTTTCTTTACTGAGGAGACATTTACTCCATGTGAAAGAAAGCTTTACATAAAAGTTGAGAGCATTTATCCAACAACTAAAGTCTTAGGCATTGAAAAAAGAATATTTGCCAAAACTATTCATTTCCCAACATTTTCTATTTAATTACATGAAGGTTAAAAGGTGTACCTGAACCAAATATAAATAAATTTTAAAAAATCAAGCTTTACAAGTACAAAAAGAAAAAAAAAAAAAGAAAAAAACAAATGTGTAAGTATGGAAAACATGCTAGCTGCAGCATGGTTTATTTCCATTCTGACACCCTTATTCACGCTATGTCAAATTTTAGCTCCAAGTCCTGAAAATTGCTCAAGGCAGCTAAGTTTTCATTGGAGGTTTGTCTGGAGCATTTTTCAGGATCAGGGCCTGCCTCATCAGGTGGTCCTACCAACATGAATTACAGTAGTTCAAAGTACAATTCTAATACAAATTAATCACAGCATGTAATCAAATATTTATTAAAATGTTTCTCAACCTAGTAATTTCAGACTATAGAATTTTGAGATATGAAATAGATTAAATATTTTACCTTAGAAGCAGATTCCAGTCCTTTTGACTCTTGAAATGCAGGATTTAATATTGTTCCTAAGTGGTGACCATTCATCTGCCAAGTGAATCTCACACAATGAGAGAGCTTCCTGCATTACAAATGTATGGAAAGTTCTATATCAGAATTCAATTACAAGTATCAATACTTGCTATTCAGAGCAACAGCTCCAAAATAAAGCTCTTTAATTTCAGATTATAATTGAAAGTGTAACCAAATTATTGTATATTCTGTCGCTTTTGGCACCACTGACAAATACAGGAACTAATCCTGTACCTGCTACTCACATTAACACTAATGCAAGTAATCCCATTCAAATTAAGAATGTGTAAATAAAGATTATTCATGTAAGTAAAAATTACAAGATAGGGTGGATAAATCCCCTGAAATTGAATGATACAATCCATTTATTTAGCTTCTTTCTCTAAGGTATGTGGTTTCACATGCCCGATTGAAGCTAAAAGTACAACCGAGAATACAAGACACTAAATAACAGACACTGCACAAAGTGTAGTCAGAAGCCCTGATACAAGTTGTTGAGTTTATGAAAAATGCAGCTCCCAGAACCTCCCTGCATCCCTCAGTTCATGTTCTCCCTCATGCTCACAGAGTCTAGGAGGCTCCTGACTCAAGCATAGGGCTCAACTTTATGAACTATTACTTAAGCAGGTATAGCCTGCTGCTATGACCAGTCCCATTAGAGGGAATGAATGTTTGCAGGATTACACCTAGAATTTTCTTCTCTATTTTTATGCCTCGGTTTTAGATCCTCACCCCACCACTACTCAGTTACAGCACAGATGACTTGCCAAGAAATGGCATTATAACCAAAATAATAACATTAAAGGAGCATTCGAGTAAGAAAAAGTTTGAAAAATCATATCACCATTATCCTTAAAAAAGGCTGAATAAAAATGCTATGGATAAAACCCAGTTTGATTTAGACTACAGTTTTCCAACATGCCTGGTACTTTCAAACATTTGCATGCTTAAAATCTTCTCATACAGAGCTCCACAACCAGTACTGGACCTCTAGCCACACAGCCAGGAATGTAACAAGCACAGCTGAGCTGGTGAAGAGAGGAATTCACTTCTGTAGACCCAGAGCTTACTTTCCAGTCAGCTTCCCATGATTTCCAGTCACTCTGAGCCATCAGTCATGCCTCAATCTGCCTCTCTGGCAGCTGGACTTCTTGCCAGACCTTACGAACAGTCTAGTGCTATGTGAAATCATCAGTCCTTCAAATAGCAAGGTAAAGGCAATTAGTTTGTAAGGTTAAAAGTAGAGTTTTGTGGATTGACTCCCTAATCCATGTCAGCACTCTCAGAAGGATAAGTATTTTTATACAATTTGTTTAAAAAATAAGCAAGCCATATCTAGATCGAGCATGTGTCTTCTGTGCAAGAGTAATAATCACATTTCACCAAAAATTGAATAAGTCTATCGTGTAAATGAAGGACTCCCTAAGCACACATTAGCAAGAGAGACCATAGCAATCTATCATTTCAATGATCCCTGAACAACAGGATCTGTAAGTAATTTTGATAGAACAGATTGTGACAGCTGCATAGGAATTATTACAAGTTGCATAGCCAAAAATCTACAGAATAAAAAGAATCAAATAGGCTGTAGGCTGTTGTGTCAATTCACATATGATCAAGCATTGAAAGTAGCCTTGCTAAAATTGGTGAAAGGATTCACTAGAATAAAAAGACACAGTGATGGTACAGGAGCGACTAAAGTGTCACATACAAGTTAACCTTACTGAGAAAACCAAATGAATATTTTGTTGTTAAATGAAAATATAAATGAACCAAAAAGATTTCATCTTTCAGAAAAAGCAAAACTAAGCACTGTACTCGTCATCATCTATAAAAACAGTATGCACATACTATCTAGTCAACCTACCAGTCCTGTGAGTTAACTGTGTAAGAACAGAAAAGTCTGGATTTTTTTTTTTTTTTTTTTACAAGAGGATAAGCCCAAGTTATTAACACATGGCATAGTCTGGTATAGGTGGAAGTAGGTGTGCTGGCATTATTTGGGTTATCAATCTTTTACCCTCACCTCCTTCATTTGTCCTTGTATATCATCTTACACAGAGATAGTCACAAGAAATTTGCCAAGTAGGACAATGTTAGAAAACTGCACTAGCCTTCTCTTTGAGGAACAATTCTGGTTTTAAGAAAATGTTTCTCCATTTTACAGAACTCTCAAACAAGACTCTCAAACAAGACACTTAGAATGAAATACTTCAAAGATATTGAGAGCGGATAGCAAAATATCAACTTCTCTGCAAAAGAACTAAGTTGCTATCTGTGAAAGTGAATGAGTGGAATTTATCTGCCAGCCCACACCTGTGAATAGTCAGAAACGAAATAATTTAGAATAGTTCAGAAATGCTTGCCTACGGTAATTTAGCCTTTCATGTCAACACTTCTTTTACTACTGACATTAGTATATCTTGTCAATAGAAAGGTGTTTATGTTTTGACAATTTTGCACGGGTAAAAAAAAAAAAAACAACAGAAAGGTAAAAAGGACGAGCTGAGAGGAAGAAAAGTTAGTATTTCAATACCATAGCAAAAGGCTCATTTTGTACTTACAATATGCTGCCTAAATTTCAGCATCTTGATGTTAAATAGTTAATTTACGTTCCCTCTCCTCTGCTCAGGGATAACTCCATGTGTAATGAACAAAAGCAATTCAGACTAACACAGACCATTTAATCAGTACCTCATTGCGTTTGACAAAAGCTAGTAATTGAGCCTTCCTCTCCCTCCTATTAAGTTCAGTGGGAGCTTTGCCACAAAGTTCATGGGAGTTAGAGATGCCTCAATTCCCAGCACTGTTGTGAGGTACAAGTATGGTTTACAACTTTAATGCATTACAGGAGACCTAGGCCACAAGATGCGTTCTGAATGCACGCTAGAAGCCAAAAACACCAGATCCCAACATACCCTGATAATGACCGATTTACCTAAGTTGTAATACCTCTTTTCCACATTTTTTTGAAATTTTAATGTCCCTCAGTGTTATTATTCACCAACTTCAAACAACTTTTGTAAGTAAAGCAAACTAAAAAAGAAGAAAGGCATAAAACTTAGTAAAATATGATGATAAAGATAAAACAACATGATACGTTGCATGTAACAGTTGCCTCTACAGAAAGATCTCTACGGAAACGTTACAGCATTTCTATTTACTAACCTGTTGCAATCCAGTGGGCTGTGTTTACTTTCCTGTGTTTGCCTTCCAACGCCCATCAAAGTCTTCCCTCATGCACTGAACTTCTTCACTGAACACCTTTCCTCTCTGACTCTCAATCACTATTTTCTCCAATTGAGGTCAGTAGCTGGTGTGAAAATCTTTACAGAACAGCAGAAGAGTTTGAGACATCAAAGCTTCTTCGATCCTCTTTCACCAATAAAATGTTTAATTTTGGTGACTTCAGCAAAAGTTACTTCAGTCACTGTCAGTGGCTTCATTCACGTGCCACTACCACTGGAAGATGTCTTCATTTTTTTATCCATGAAATAGGTGTGTTTGCTAAATAATGCAGATTGATACGACCCCAAAATAACTGCCCACATAGTAAACAGTTTGGGCTAGCTACAAAATTTAGCTTTGGTGTCATTTGTAAAATAGCATTAGTGTTGTCAACCTACTCCTTGTACCTTCTATCACAGAAAAACTAGGGCACTCAGGAATTTGCAGGCATTTGAAGTCACATATTTGTCCCATACTTACCCCCTTCAGAGAGTGCCCTCTCTGAGAATATTTCCCCCACTCTCTCCCTGGGATTTCAGGTGGGAAATTTCAAGAAATCAATTGTCTTTCAAGAACCTTTCTTCCATTAAGCTATCAAAACTCAAAATTCATTCTCCTAATTGAGGCAGTCCCCACCACATTTACAAAATTTAAATCTAGTGGCAATTACAGAAAAAAAAGCAAAAAAGGTGAGTGCTATAGAATGCAAACCTGATAACGTAGTGACTTTATCCTGCTGAAGAGAGGATTACTTGGCACCAGGTCATAAGCTCAGTGCAGACACAAAAGTGAGACCAGAGCAGTTAGGGTCAGACTCAAGATTTTAAGTCTTCACTGAAACACCTTCACTGAAAATCCGACTGTGTTTGATTTCCAGATACAAGTTGTTCTGCTCTCTGCTTCAGGGCAGTCAAATGCAAGTCAGCTTTGGTCCAAAAACCCCATATTGTCACAGCGTATATTAGCTCAGGAAAAAAGAAGCACTAAAACAGCTGTGGAGCTTTTGGACTGAAGTTACCTTCTGTCTGGAGATCAGAAGAACTTGTGTCTGTTAAAATCAGTCTACACAGGCAGAGCCAGCTTGAGTCACTTGCTTATAGTTAAATGTTCTTCTTTCCTGGTAACTTTGAAATCAATTTCACTGTACTAAAGTTATTTTTTTCAAAACAGACTGTAGCAACAATATGATTATGGGACAATTTTGATTAATCAAATTTCAGCTGCTGCAAACAAGCCATTTTCAAAAGTAGAATCCTTCTCCCCAATAACTGCTAATCACAGCCAAAATGTCCCGGCTTTCCTTGTCTCAACTGAACACACACATTGTTTTTCTGACAATTCATGCAGCATAGGCTGCACTATGTTCTTAGCACACTGCTTTTTTTTTTTTTTTTAAATAAGACGTAAAATTGTATTTAATTTTTTACACAGATTAAATATTAAATTGATTACACTAACCCAATATACAGCAACATTTCAAACATTTCATTAAACTGAGAAAATACCAGTGCAGAAGCAAAGTCCCACTGTTTAACAGTTTCCCTCTTTTCTAGGGCTCACAGGAATTGTTGTCTTTTAAGTATTAAAAGCATTCTTAAAACTTCTGAATGTATACACTTTGTTGGACATTTTTGATTCTTTCTTCTAGGTCTATTTTGTAAATCTCCATATAAGCTCAATTTCTAAAAATACATATAATTATTCCCATAAGTTTGAAATCTTACACTTCTATATTTCAAAATATAAGATTCCAGTTAATCATATAGCTGTGCAGTATCAGCCTGTGATACTGATGATATCCCTGTAAAATAAAGGAATAAAAACTGTTTTGCTCTTCAGAGCTTGATATGTAATAATTAATACCTATTTTGTTCTAGAAGTGCATGAAATACAGAAAAACACAGAAGCTCATAGAATCATTTAGGTTGGAAAAGACCTTTAAGATCATCAAGTCCAACAATTAATAACATATAAATCTTGACATATAAACATATAAAACTTGACAGAAAACTGGCCAAAGATGCACATGAATTACTATGACAGTCAGGGCACATACTTAGTGGTATCAAGGAGATTGGTCATAGACTAAGCTGAATAAATGAAACAAATTTCTAGAGCAGGAAGGGAGGCAGAAGCAGCAGCATTTGGGGCTTAGAGGAGGATTTCTTGTATAAAAAAACCCATGGATTGGCATCAACCTGAAAGTCTTTTCTTTCATTCTGAAGATTTTTATCCTCCTTCTTTTTCCAAATAAATGAAAAACTCCATGCCAAAAAAAAAAAAAAAGGCAGAAGCCTTTTTGGTTTTAATTTCTGGAAACAGAGCCACTCATCTTTAAAACAAAAAAAAAAAAAACCAAACCAAAACCAAACCAAACAAACCAAAACCAACCCCAAAACAACTGTGGCCAAATACTCAATATCAGATGATCTGACTTTTTTTTAAATTTGCTTTCATTTCTTCCTGACCAGAATGTTTGCCAACGTTGAGCAAAAGTTAGGAATGGTTTGAATTTTTCAAAGATCCTTTTTATGATGAGTACACTGCGAACAGTAAAAAACATCATCCTACCCTTAGAGCTATCTTTTCCTCAACATCGTGCGAGATGTAGTAAATATTTACATCCTCATGCTTCACTCTACTCCTCTGTATAATGATATGCTGCCATACCTACACTGTCTTTATCTAAAGTCTGATTCATTAATGATTGTAAGGCACACTGAGAGGCTCACTTAAAAGCATAATATCAGAAACAGCTTTTGCAAAGAACATCATAAATGAAGTGTCATTATAATAAAATTCAACTTTTCTATAAGAAAAGGTACAATTACATTCATATGTATTTCTTAAACACTAAAAAGAATGATATTGAGAGTTTTTAATCAACAAAAATGCACTGCTATCCACATTTAAGTACAGAAGAGACCATTTGGTAATGATTCTATTTTTAACATCTTATATTTGTGATCTGGAAGCCAAGTATAAGAATAGGCTTAAGCTGATCCTTACCAGACACCAGACAACTGAGGGTTAAAATCTGCATCTCTGCTTTGTTCCTGCTCTCCTATGCCAAGGTGCAACAAAGAGGCCTAGCTCCAGGTGATTCGATGTGCCATATGTGCTGCATTTCCTGCACATGCCAGGAGTTGAAAACAGCATTTCCAGGTTTACAGCTAGTCTGATTTTCTTGCTTTTTGTCAGTTTAAGCCTGCCCCCTCCTGTTGTTTACACATTTTATTTAATTTGTGCCTTTTTTTTTTTTTTTAATACCAAGGACAATTAAAAACATACAACAAAAAGGCATAGCAAGGGAAAATTGAAGTATTCCCTGAAAGACTTGGAGCCAAATTCAGCCCTTTGGAGAATCTGCTCACAGAAGCATGAAATTTTCACAGATGTCTGGGTAGTGCAAGGGTAGCATGACTGACATGTTCTGCTGCCCTTGCTAGTCAGAATATTTTTGTGGGTGGCTCTGGGTGTGGGAGGGGCTTCTCTTTCACAGCATTTCAAAACACAGATCAGCATAGCCATTTTCAAAAGAGGAAGACGTACTAAAAATGCTGACCCATGTGCTGAGCTTTAGCCTCTCTGAGTGGTCCTGCTGACTTGGAAGGGGCCATTCATACGCAAAGGTACAGCCTTTGGCATGGGCTCAGTTACATGGTCAGATTTTAGGAGGTACACCAGCTTTGCTGAGGCACCTCAGACTGATTAACTGGTTCAGAGCTCTGCCATGGAGTGGCAACAAGGAACTCAGGAGGCAGAGGCACTGTGGGTCATGCTGCAGCTGTGCTCTGCAGAGCTTCAACAGCAGTGATGCTGGCATGGAAAGGAAAAGAACAGGGCAACAAGACCATTCAGACTACAGTTCTGAGGCTATTACTATAGCTGCCATGCAGCATATCTTCTACTACAAGAACACCCTACATGCAAAGGGTAGTTCCTCGCACACAGACTCTTCACGGAGCAAGCATATTCACCCAGGTTTGCAGAGGCAGTAAGATGGTAATCGCTGGAAGTAATTGTCCTCCAGCCACCACTTCCTCTTGGGATTTGGCATGACGATGGTCTAAGCACTGCCAGAAACAACAGAGCAATGAGATAAGTCCAATGCTACAGGCTAATCACTTCTTAGATTAATTTGGAAACTAAAAGTCTACAAAAGCAACTAGCATTGGTAAACATTTTGCATGTTACAAGTACTGTGAAACAGATTTCCCCCTCTCCGCACATCTCTATCCAAATCTCCCCCAAAAAGACCAAAACATTTTTAAATAAATTCCATGCTTAAGCCTATTTTTAGCAACCAAGTTATGTGTCTACAAGAACAGAGCTCAGGGTGAACAGCGATAATCCAAAAAACACTGCTTGCAACAAAACAATATGCTTAACATCACAGTTCTATTCTATTTCCACATTCCGGTCAGTAAGACTGTTTTCTGACCACATTCACATAATTAAATAACAGTGAATCTCTTATTAAATACAAGACCTAATTCTCATCTCACAGGAATTGACGGCAAAGTTGCTAGCTGAAATTTGGAACTGATCACACTCTATTTATATCTGACATATATAACATGCTAAGTTTTTGGGTTGGTGGTTTTTTGGGGTTTTTTTGCCACAGGAAAAAGATCTGGCAGTGTACATCTGTTTCACAGTAAAAACAAGATATTAATATTACCCAGTAATTCAGCTGCTTCCCAGCCTTTGGGCAAATTTTGGTGAAGTGAGCAGACTCCCTGTTTTCATACTTGTTAATTCTGCCAGCTTCCTCTTGAGGAATTTACATGAGAATATGTTCATTTTCATGCAAGTTAGAGTCTGGGTTTTTTTCCCAAATAGCTTTCCAGAGTAATAAATATCATCTGGTTGTAAAGCTACACCCTGCACTACGAGTTAGGTGCTGAGTGTCTGTTTAGTAAAGAAAATATAGTAAACCAATATCGTAATTGCACAAAATGGAATCCAGATACAATTCCAGCAGGTTACACTGAATGCCGATCACTGGGGAGGGAGAAAAAAAAATCTTTCAGATAGTGTATTAATAACTCACAGCAACTTTGGAAAAAATAATAAACTGTAAATTGTTTTTTGTACTGAATACATTCACCACCAAAAGAGGAGGAAGAACTTTCTTCTTGTAGAAACTTACACTGGTGTAGGAAATATACCTTCTAGAATTCCATCTGAAAAACAGAAAATGAACGATATTTTCTATTTCTCCCCAGAGACCTCTTTAAATTATCAAGGTAGAGACTATTGTTAAATAGGAAGCTATTTAACATATGAGTTTTATCGATCATATCTGCCTTTGGAGTGAAATTGTTGTCCTCAGCTGCCTTGATTTCAGCCACTCCTGGCTCTCCTTTTGCCACTTACCAACCATTATTTCAGTGTATCAGCACAGGTCAAAAGATGAACATGGGCTTACATGCACTATCCCGCAATGCCAGTTCAGAACAGGCTAAGCAAATGAACATATGTACTGCCAGGGCACTGGAAAAGGGCCTTTGTGTAAATGAAATACAAGTCTTCAAGTTATGGCCCAGGGAAGACTTAAATAGTGTTGACGCCTTTGAGTTACCCTCCATGTGTATCCTCAAACCATTGACTGAACTCCCAATGTCTTGTCCCAGCACCAGCACGCACAATATTCAGAGTTAACCCTGGAGCTGGCTGCCTGAGAAGACAGTTGTTTCAAGCTCCTCGTCAAGAATTTGGAAGTGACTCTGACACAGCAATTGATCCTGAGAGCCAAAGGTCCACTCTTTCAGTTGAATGGATGAAAATCACTTCCTGAAACCAGGACTACAGATAACCTAAAACATTCATCTCTCCTAAAGAAAACAAAAGTAGTGTTCTCCCTTAAATGTGAGAGTGCATACAATAGGGGGAAAAAAAAAAAAAAAAGGGAAAAAGAAAAAAAAGAGAGATTGAGAGATTCTGGGATACACGGAGTTAATTGTTCGACAAGAAATTCTATCACTGTTCAGAGATGATCTACATAGTTCAGAGTATAATGTAATATGCTCCTCTTAAAGGAAGTTGTCAGTGTCTGATGAGTTTTTATTACAATTCCTCACTCTAAAACGCATTATTTAATTACCAGCATGAAAGAGATTCTAGCATATAAAGGAATAAGGGGAAATGAGACCTCTCCACCTTTTCAACAGTTAATGCACTTGTGCACGTAAAAATACAATGCTTTTTCATGCGTATTTTTAATGATGCATTGCATTTTCTTAGATCTATGGCATGTAATTTCTCTGTTGATGTCTTTAGATTTGATGCAATACCTAAAGCAATATATGACCACAATATATAATTTAAATAAATCTAAAATTCTTAAGATATTGGTCAAGAAGAGATTAGTGATTTTGTGCCCAACTTGACAGTCCATTAAATGGCACATGGCCAAGCGCTCAGCTTCTAAAATATGCTATCCTTCCTAAGACATTTCATGTTGAACTTCTAAGATAAGATAACTATTTCCAAAATGTTGAATTAACACTTCTGCAATGCTGTGTATAATCTGGAATTTGACATTATTTTTAACCAGCCAATCAGATGTCAAAACAACCATTCTTGAAGATTATACAGATACTTTAATAAAGTCATTGTCAAAATAAACAAACTAACACAGAACATAATGACAGAAAACACATATTTTTAACAGTGAGCGTCAGGTTTTCAACAAAGCAGAGCACAACAGAGTTTCTGACAAACAGATGTTTTTTTGGTGTGCATCTTAGAATCTACAAACTGTAATTGTACATGGCCATTCAATATTTATATGCACTATCAAAGAAACAACTGAACATAATGTGAATTTTCCTTACCCTGACTGAAAACTCTTGTACCAGGACAACCATATCCATTGGGAAAGCAGTATTATTTGGAAAGAGGCCAGATCAGACAGATGGCGAAGAAAAGAGGATCAGTGAAATTTTCAGTGTTGGAAAGTTTCAGTAGCAATGTAACATTTTAAAGGACAAAGAAATTGGTCAGTCTCTTCAGCTTCTGATATTACTAAAACCAAAGACAGGTATGGCATAAACAAAACACATTTTTCTAAATTAAACCAAATAAATATAATCACCTGTGGTTTTGAGAAAAATATCTGAAATATTTAGTGAAACAGGGTGTCAAAATGTATACATTCTCTTCATATAAAATCCAAAATATTTTCCCGTGTTTTCCAAATGAGTATACACTGTATAAAAAAAAATCATGCCTCTTAGCTTCCTTAATTTTTAAGATAAGTTTTTGGAACTAGTGTAATTTGATTCTTATTATTTTTATGATCTGTATGACCACCTGTAACTTTCAACTTTTTAACTGTGATAAAAAGATGACAGATTCAGTTCATGTGTGTGATCAATAGGCTATGCACTGCAAGTCACTGCTTTTTATTTGATGTAGTGCTGCTCACAAAAACCCCAGATAAACAAGCAGACACCAACTGTTTTCATGTTTTATGCACTGAGTTTATGGATGCCCAGTGAAGCCCTAAAGTAAAGATTTAACCAGATCTCATCAAGCTATCAAACAATGATTCAAGCAGATCTGTTTCTGTTGCCAACAACACACAAAATGTTGATGTGGCTCCATCATCCAGCCACTTTGACTCCCCACCCGAGTGACTCCGGGAGATTGATAAATCTGGGAATGAAGCTCTGACTCATACAACTACATCCATAGTGCTCAGGGAGATAGGTGGCAGTTAATAATGCAACAAGCATCTGCTGAGACATTGGGGGGGGAATCCTGGTGAACTACAGTGAAACCAGTTATCTCTTGCAGACCCTTTGAACTGTTCAGGGGAAATACTTTAGACAGCCACACTATCAGGGCTCCTACAAACATTTTCATATTAAACCCAAGTCATGTATATGTACATATTCTCTGTATTGGCTTCTATCCAGCTCAAACACATGGGCAATATGAATCCCACTGTGCCAGTCATCATGCTATACAATTATTTTCATTTGTGCTGCCACAAATAAAGAATCAAAGATAAAAGTGGTACCTCTGGTATGAAATCTAGCTTTTGTTGTTAAGATTATTTCCTTGCCCAGTGACATAAAAGTGATCAGTATGCCATTATGTGGATAAAACAATTAAAAAGTTTCTTGGAACTAACTCTGTCATCCTGGACAGCAAAATTATGGCTGCAAGGAGCCACTAGCACATTCGTTTTCATTATAACCAAATGCACCATCTTCATCAAAATGATAATTTGACAGGGTTTTTTTGTTCAACTCATGACAATTTATCCATGTCAGTGTTTATTATCTTACTGTCATGAAAGCTCCTATGTAGACTGCCAGTTCATTATCTATACATGAGTTTAAAGCAGTATTTTGCTTGATCAGAAATGCCAAGCAACTTATCATTTTGCGTTTGCCAAAATCATTTTCCTACTGGGTTTTTTTCTTAGAAAGCAATCTGTACTGAATCTTTTCTTAAAATATTAGTTAGCCAATGCATCTACTGGATTACTATATTTTCCATCGGAGTACAGTGCCATAGCTTCAATGGAACGTATCTTGGAACAAAAATTTTGACTAGTTGTAATGAAAATAAGTATCAATTCGTAACCACATTTTCTGTTAAACACTTTTATAAATTCTCACATGTTGGTTCTTTTGTCCACTTACAAGAATAGAAAGCTGGAAGAAAAGTGGGTTTATTATTAGCAAAACACCAAGATTCATAAATGCTGAGGCTCAGCACAAATCTGAACATTTTATATACTACTCTTGGAAAGTAACAAAGACACAGGAAAACATAACAACAAGGATATAGCCATGTAAAGAAATACAGAAGACTACATTAGTGACCAGTGTTTCAGTTATGAGGGAACTGGATTTCTGGCTGTAGCTTGTTCCCTCAAATTTTAAGATCTCCTGTCTTTAAAAAACTCTCTCGTAATCTCTGTTGAACATTTTCCTAACTACCACCAACCCTCAGTGTATTCACCTTCATATGATGTTAGTATGTACTTTCTAAAGTTGTTTTTGTCGTTTCTGCCTGAAATTTTTCTGAGGTACGCCAGCCCCTGGCTCAGTCGGCCTCAACAGTCACCAACGCCCTTCTTGATGCCCTGTTCTTTCTTGACTTGAGGTTTAACATTTTCTTTTACTTCTAATACCTGCTTAGCTTTGCAGGGGGTCTACGGAGAAATCCATGTGATTGTGCCCTCCAGCTTGCCAGCTCTCTATCAGATATTTTGTTTCCTTGTGCTCCCCTGTCCGCATCTGAAGGCTCTGATCTTACACCTACACTGCAACTTCTTTGGGCCTCTGTCCTTGGTTAGTCTTCCTACCCGCCCCAAACATTACCTCTTTTCACTTCAAACACAAATCCCTCTAGTGCACACATGCCAACACAAACTCCAGTTTGTTCCCCAACACCTGCTTCTTTCTGTACATACATTTTCATCATTCTCTGACAGCTCATTCTGGATCACTAGCTGAAACAGAGCTGTACTCTCCCCACCCTTCTCTCTCTCCGAGTTAACCTTGCAGAAGGTCTCCTGTCATAGCCACAGTCGATAATATTGCCATCCTGTCCATCACTCAAACACATAATCCAGACATCATCTTCAACTAGACTTCTCTATAGGTCCTCTCCTAATAGCTATATACAACTATTACAGAGCCTTTCTGCTTAGTGCATGAGGTTTGCCCACCCATCCATACAGATAAAAGTTTTCTCCAAGCTCTCATCATCTCACACCTTGGTTATTCCAGTATTGTTTCTTCCAATCCTGCCAAATGCCACCTTGTTAGATTGTCAAATAAGAACACGTACACTTTCTCCAACACGGCCCTTCACACTTGGGAGGAGCTTTTCAGAAATACCTGTGCAGGATCCTATTATCTTCAAATCCTTCCTTCAAACTCTCTTTTACCACCATGCCAACTAAATGCTGAGAAAACCGCTGCGCTATGCTCCTGGACCTGCACTGACATTGGGTCCTTCTGCTTCCCTGTCTCCATGTCCGTCTGCTGCCATCTCTCATTTTACACCTACACTGCAAGGTCTTTGGGCTAGGGACAGCCTCTTGTGTTTGTATAGTGCCACCCAGAGCAAAGGCCACTGTATGACTAGGACTTCTAGAGAACATAGACCAGTACTGCAAACATAGACCAGTAAGAGCAGCTGTCTCTGCCAGCATAGCTTTCCTTACTGCAGAAGGGAGAGAAACCCCAGCAGACCTCTCTTCCCACACTTGCCTGCGCAAAGCTTCTCTTAACAAAACAGTGTCTGCTTGACTTGGAGGCAGTCTCTCCAAGGGACACATCAGTGTCTCACACTTTGAAGCCTGTCTAGCAGTCAACCAGCCCTCTTTCCCTCATCAGAGAAAGAATAAGGTAAAGCTTTAAGAGATACAGCAAACAAAAACAGTACCAAAACAAGCAGGGGCCAAATCCAGAACCTATTATATTTAAAGGAAATGCTAAGTTTACTGTAATGGGCATTGACAAAGGTCCGCTGTTATAAAGAAAAACAGGCTTTAGCTGAAATTGGTCGAGTCATCACAGTAAGAGGCAGAGCTGTCTTCCAGTCCCACCACTGAGCTATTCAGCCATTCCCAGCCACCTGCTGGCAGTTCACACTCCCTCTCCGGGCTGCCTTCCTGTAAAACTAACATATTCCAGCTGTTCTGTGGTCCCAGACCTTAACCCTTGCCTCCCCTTACTAAGTACTTACTGTCTTCCTCTGCATCTTCCCTTTTCCCAAGCAACTTTGTGTCACACTCTTTATGCAACTGTGATGAGGTCTAAGAGAAAGGTGAACCGTTTAGATTGCAGAGTGAAAAAAACAAGACCCAAATTGGGATCTTCTTTTGAATTTGAGCATGGGAATTCTGGAGGGGTGAATAAGATAAAAGTAATGATCTGTTCTGGATCTGAATATTTTGCAACCACTTGGTATTTTAATTCTAATGAGAACATAAAAATAAATGATAAACAGGTCTTTAGCATTGCCCTTTCAAATTTGTACCTTAGGAAGCAAAACTAGTCCTTGCCACCCAAGTTTTTTATATATACTCTATGTATACTTTTCATATACATATGTGGATATACACTTCCTTATTCTAGTTCGCTAGGAAAAATGCTGCCTCAGTATATTTATAACATGATATCATAGCAGATACAACCTCAGTACTATTGCCGTGTGTTACTGGTCATCATGAGAACAAAGTCAAGGAAAAAGACCTACAGTTTCTTTATGAAAACAAAAAAAAGTCTTATTTTGATTTCACTAAACTAAACTAAAAATTATTGTGAGAATTTCATGTGTCTTCTTGTCATCCACTTCTGTTCCCAGACACTGTGGTTTATACTGATAATCAGATACAGCACACAGAATGAGTACTTACTCTTCAGCTCCACCCATGGTTCCCACCTATTAGGGGAAGGGTAAGTAAGTTCTTGCTGCCATTAATTCTTCAAGAAGATTGCTTTATTTTGCTGCTTTTCAATATACATTTTCACATCCTCAGGCACTGCGTGTGGCCAGCTGTCGTAACTGTTTCAGTTGGAAAGAACATCAAGTAGAATCTGTCAATAAGTCAAAAGCAGGGAAATAACTGAGGTTCTGAAATGTGAATCTGGGAGATGGTGTGGGGAGAATACTTACACTTCTGAAAGAAACCTCTCAGCAATAAGGGGTCTACAATGACTGTGCAGAGACCAACCTAACATGGTAGCATACATTTAAACCCCTCCTCGCATTCCAGCTGTTCACATATGAAGAGTCAATTTATATTTTGTATGTTCTGTCTGTTTTGTGACAGGACATACACAGTTCATATTACAAAGTCATTAGCTGATATACCTTATTGCAGGACTAATGTACTTTGTCAAATTCCTACACATGGAAGCACTTGGGGCTGAAAGTAAAATATCCACTGTGATAACATTGACTTGCACCTTATTGGAGATATTTACATATGGCAAGCCAGCTGTTAAAAGGAGAAAGCTGATTCAGTGTTCTCTATAAAGACTTAAGACAGTTTGAGAAACAGCCTCAGTTATTAGGAAAAACAAGGTTTTGTTGATCATCAAACATACTAACATGAGACTAAAGCACACCTGGGCCTACATCTGAACTTTCATGTAATTCAGAGTCCTTATCAATAAAGGAAAAAGGATTGCAATAGCATTTTTACGATAGAGAAATAGAGCAACAAATAAAATTCATTCCAATTTTGAATTTTTTTGAATTTTTTTACTTGTTTACAGTGATGTATATCTACATTCTCAATCTTTAAAAATAGTTTTTAAATTCTATATTACTTCTAAGGGCATCAGGAACTGTGCAGCATGGGAAGTAATTAGAGCACTGTATATCCATAGTAAGTACTTCAACAGATAGATGCAGAAAAATGGGGATAACATGGATTACCTTAAAGCATGCAGGAATTGGTTCAGAGATGTTTCAAAATTTTGCAATTGAATTCTGAAAGAAACAATGAGAAAATATGAGAAATCCTATGCAAACCACAAAAAAATCCTGTGGATGAGGACTCATCTTCTCTCCTGAGCCCACATCCAGAGGCTTTTCCCTGCCCCTAAGGAAGCTAATCAATAAGACATGGAATCTAATTTGGATATTTATTTCTAGATCAAGTATAAATTATTCCTTGGTTCCTTTTACCTTTTGTCATTTGGGGTTTTTATATCCTGCCTCTTAAGCTTTCTAAACTCAGAGTCCATTTGAAACTTTTCACTATGAGTACCTTTTCAAAGAAGAGGCGGTAGTGTCTACCAACCTAGTTTACAATTGACTTTCAAGACAGCTTAGATGGCAGTCACATGGGTTTTGGTATATGCTTCATCTGAAGATGCTAAAATTATGTCTGAAAAATGGGAATTTGAGAAGTATTGATTCTAACCCTGCATTAAAAATCTCTCCAATTTATTTTTCTGTTTGACTCTTTAGGGAGATTTATAGGGAAACTGAAAACATGAATTTCGTACTCAAACTTCTTCTTATGGAACTTGGTATGCTAGTAAAATAGCCTTCAATTGCCACACTCTTAAAATAGCTGCAGGAAGCCCAAGGTATGGGGACACAGGGCAAGTGGCATAACTTTGTCTGTCTTGTCTTTACCATTTAAAGTAACTGGTGCCCTTACTATAAGCTGGGTTTATGGTGATAATTATATCTTTCTAATACACTGTACAACAATGAAGTGTAACAGAGATGCTTTAGCAAGCTTTTGCAAAGCAATGTATCAACTTCTAAAAGCAAAAGCTGACCAGTCTTTAAAAGCATAGTGATTGCTATTACAAATTGCTAAGTAAGGTGTTTAGAAGTATTTAAAAGACCTGATCTCTGGGCTAGCTGGCACTTTTCTGAAGATATTTTCTCTTTTTTTTCTTGCTCAGATGGCTTCAAGTGGTGATTTGGGCAGCTGGAACCTGGGGGCATATTTGCTTCATTACATACATTATTTTGTCAGCTGGAGCTGATTTTTTGTTAATATACAGATGGACACAGAAAACCTTCAAAGACCTTACAAATATATTTTGTTTTAAATGTAAATACCACCCTGGTATCATTAATAACCAAGCTAGCTTGTTTCTCTTAGCATTCTACGCCTTATATGCCAATAATCTCAGGGCTTTATTTTGCCTGAAATAAATTTTCATTAAGCCTGAGGAGGGCTCTTTCTGTCTTTCCTGACTGATTCAGGTTTAATTGGCCTCTAAGGATAGTAAGCTGCTTGAGGGTTCTTTCAGAATCTGTGTTCCTCTGCTTCCTTGCCAAATATTTTTTTTTATTTCATCTAGCAATTTGTTTCTATCAGCTTCTTTTCCCCATTTTCCCTGCCAGAGACAAAGCTGCTATGTTTTTTCTCTCATTATATTTTAAAAGCATTGCCCCCCCATCAGTGTTCTCAGAAGAAACACCATTTTTCAGGTAGCTCCGCCTTTTCTTTCAAAGTCTATTCTGGTATGTCCTAAAAAAAGGTTTAGTCAGAAGATTTTTACTATTTGTCTCCAATCCAGTCTAACTGAATCTCCATAATAGATGTGTGGGCTGATGATGCCATTTAACCTCTTTCCAACAAGGCCAAACTGAGTGTAAGGAAGTCAGAAAATAATTGAATCTAAGATAGAGACAATGTGGTAAAAAAAGAAAAACAAAAACCCCCTCATATAAGGAATTCAAATTATGCAGGAAAGTACTTTCAACTTTCTTTTTCTTAATAATCATATAGAATTCTTGGAGCTTTTTTTCCTTCTTTCTGTCAGGGAAGACTAGGATTCTTATATGATTTCCTTTAAACTGAATTAAGAGTTTTGCTATCATTGTACATTTTCCTGATTTTGCATTCTCTTCTGTGTGGGTACAGAAACCTCCATTTCAGCAATATATTATTTCCATAAGCAGTACTGAATCTATTATTTGCTTGCCATACCTCTAATTGTGCTTTCAGAGTTTCAGAAATAGTCCCATTCTGCAACAGTAATTAGCAGATTTCTAAGCTGGTAGCTCACAGTTTGCTTTTTCAGGCTGCCTTTGTAGCCAGTACTCCTCTGTTCCTCTATGCAGCTTTATTTATTTAACAAATTTCCAACCATAAAGTTTGTGGCAGTCAAAGTCATCTTGCTTTTTCATAGATGATGACAACATTCAAATTAATGGCCATTTCATATGGCTGAGCACTCAGAGAGCCGAGCTTAGCCTGAGATGGATTCTGATCTCTCACAGATGATACTTGGGTTTTCAGTAGTGTAAACTACAAATTTTGAACCATGACATTCTCAGATATGCTCTCATGTTCATGTCATATTCTGATGTTCAAGAGCCTTTAAAAATGGAAGATACAACTATTCCAGAATTTGGTGAAGCTCTAGGTAGTGACAGCAGAAATTGTATCGAGGAGTCTAGCAAAAGTCAGTATTTTACAACATTTTTTATGTCTAAGAACTAAAAATTGCACAGAAAAGCTAAAAATGTATACTTTGTACTTTCTATAACAGGGAGAGAGGACAGGGGAAAGACTCCAGAGAGGTAAAAAGAATGGGAGAGAAATAATAGGGAGGGGATAGAGAAATAAAATGTTAGGACAGAGACATGACAGACAGAAGCAGTCTGCTTCTGACCCAAATGTGGTGGATGCTTCCCATTAAAGCACCTGTCTCAGATTAACACCCTGAATGAAATTCTGCATCCACTGAACATCAAGGGGGAGAAGATTCCATCACAATCTTCAAGATAAAACCAAATAACTGGATAGATGTTTAAGACTGCTGTTAGAATGTTTTCTGCAGTCTTTCTTGAAATGAAAAGAGAGAGCAGAGCATAGAAGTAGTTAAACAGTTTCATGCAAGTATTTATGCTTACATGGCTGAAGAGAAGCAGGAAAGCATGTTCTCCTAGCTCAGATGCTTGCTTGTAACTTGTCTTGGACCCTTTCACTACCTTTGTCTTCCTCAGAACATGCAAAATTTTCGTGCTCCAAGAAATAGGAACCTGAGATAACAAGCAATAATATTTCTTTGCCTTAAGTTTACATATACAAAGGATATATATCGAAGGATACAAGATCTCTTTTATAAACAGTGAAGCCCCACATTATCTGATAAGCATCAAATACTGTACCTGTATCCCAGCCTGGTTTTGAAGTCTTGGGATTGCAGGACTGCATTTCACTTGTCTGCTATGCACAAATCTTCTGCACACACTACACTGACCGATCACAAACTGTGCTGCCAAACATAGAAACTAAACAAGAAAAGAGTAGAAAACTTTTGGCCTCTGTGGTCTTTTCCAGTTATTGCCACTTCAAGTGTTCCTTAGATTAAGCACAGGTTAAAATATACTCAAAGAGAAATGTCATTTTAAATTGCAGGGATCACTAATATGTACTGAACAGTGCACTTGAAAAACAAATCACATTTTGCATGCACACACCAGTCGTTAAACATTCAGGTTGCAAACTGTTTATATTTGACATGTCGAGTGGGGGGGTGGGGGGTGGTGTTGGGTTTTTTAAACTTACAAAACGTTATTAATTCTTTAAAAAATTTTGTTGCCATCTTTTACAGCTGTTTACATCCTCTGGTCCTGAAATCTGCAATCTTCCTACAGTATCTGGTGCTGAATTTCAAAACTAGCCTGTTTCTAAAGTATGAAAAAAGTCATGAACATTGGGAGAAAAATTATAGCCCTTACTCAAAGTAATAAAAGTGTTTCACTTGACTCATTTTTTGTAGCGTAACACCGAGCTGAGTTTTACTGTGGCAATCCCTCCCTTTTGTCATAAAAGTAGATGTGAGCCTTACCAAAACAAAAGCATAAAAGTTGTTTGTAAGCAATAAATTATTTATTAATTTGTATATTTAATTATTTTTTTTATAAAATTGAGAAAGGGATTTTTTTCTAATTGTATAGGCTTTATCGTGTGAAATTATATAGATGGGATAACACAATCTTGCACAGATTTTAAAACCTACACAATGACCAGACAAGAGATATTCACAGATAGCTCTTTTACCTTATTTAACATTCACAGATGTAAAGGTCCCCTGCAGTGACCTCAGGCCACAGTTAACTCTTTGCCCCCTTTTTACGTGTTCAACATTCGAGAGCAGGGTCCTCAGTTTGTTTTTTCACACTGTCTCTCTCATAAGCAGGACAGAACAAAGTTTTGACCATTTCTACCCCAAAGCTTTCTGCCTCCCACAAATAAACAGACAGGAAACATCTGCTGCTCTTGCTCAAAGAGGCAGGAGGAGCAAAGGGGCTTCTAAGAAATTTGGAGAGCTGCGGAAGAGGCGTGTGTTAAGTGAGGCTGAAAACGAAGGCAGTGAGAGGATTAATGCTGGGAGGTGACAGTTCACCTCCCTTACTCTGCTCCTGAAGTCAGAGCTCATCCACAATTACTCTGTATTCCCATTCACTAGTGTTTAGTATCGTGCACGTACCGAGAAGGAAAACTGTAAAATATGCCAGATCCTGCAGTCCTCCCGCATTTGAAATATTTCTCATAGCTATTCCTCCCTCTGAGGACTGTTAAGACTTCCAGGGAAGCTAGAAAACACCTTCCGCCCCAAATCTCAGATGAGCAAATACATAATTGGACATTTAAAAAAGCTCATTAGCACAACTGAAAATGGTACTATTTTAATTTTTCAGGTAAATACTGATTGGGAGCGTAGGGTTTTTTTTTTTTTTTAAGGAAATGTAAGAGAAGTCCCAAAATGACATTAAGTATTGGTACAATTTTAAAAGGTGCATTATTTACAGAAAAGACTTGAATAGCTCCTTTGGAAGCATGTCAAGCTGTTAAATAATTATGTATTTAGGACAGACTACATTTAGTAAAAACATCTACAAACGTACATGGAAAAATTACGGCTAAACCCTGTTATCTCAGACGGCAGCTTTTGCACAAATAACCCCAGACGGAATTACAGACTTAAGCCAAGAACATAAGGCACTGGCCTGCGTATGACACCCCCTCACAGCTGCAGTGACCCTCCTCGCTTCTCACCAGCATGGCAGCACGCTGACCAAATGTCGCGTAAAAACAAAGCCCAACCCTGACCAGACGTCACTTAAAAACAAAGCCCAACCCCTCATGCTTGCACCCTTGGCCCACACCCCCGCCAGACCCACGCCACCCGCAGCCCCACACGCGCTTGTGCTGCCGGATAATGGTGAAGGGGCAGGGGGGGAGCTTGGGGCCATAGTGCGCGACCTACTGCTAGGCCGTGGATCCCCCACTGCAAGCAGGACCCAGGCCAGCCCATTGGACTGGTCCCCAAAATAAATAATGTTAGTTGAATTGTGCTCTGTGTGTGTGTGTATGCCTGTGGAGGCTGACACGGCGGAGTTGTGGCGGGGGAGCCGTGGGGCTGTGGAGGTATATGGGGGTCTGTGGGTCCTCCGCCCGGCACGGGCATCCCCCCACGGCCTGGGCCTACGTCGCCATCACAGAACAGCTGCAGCCTTCTTATAAGACAAGAGAGTGGCATAGACCAGCTCTAACCACATCAGGCGAACAAAATCACCTTTTTTTCAGACAATAAATAAAGCCAACATGCAAAAGAGCCGTGGAGGCAAAGAGGCAAACAAGCCTGATTTTGCCACAGGACGAAACCCCCCTCTCATACTTAATTTCCAATCCAGTTCCTAAACCATGCTATCCCAGTATTTAAAATGAAAGGAGAGGATTCAGCCAAGACACCGCTCAAGCAGCAGTCCACAGTTCAATCTTTAATGCGTATCTATTTTACTCCATCATAAATTGCCTTCAATAGCGCATATTGCCAGATACAAGCTTTAGTAGTCCTCAAGCAATAATGCCTATCTATGGCAGACCTCAATCTAGCATGTGCCCTCTTGCTGGGTTTACAGTATCTGGTGACCTGGCAGGAGAATTATGACAGGAAAAAGAGGTACACAAAGCAGTAAAGAACCAAAAGGCAGCAAGGACTGCTATGAGAACATTATGAATGCCGGAAAGCTTTATGAATGCCAGAAAGCTTTATGCAGCACTTAAATTTTGCCTTCTGGCCCCTTTCCTTGCTTTATCGCATCTCATCTGATCTGTCTACAGCCCCCCCAAACGGCTGCATTCACACCTGCCTGGAACCTCGACCCCAGAAGGTTTTGCAGGGGACACACCAGAGATTAGACCTGTAAAATTGCATCAACTCTTACTGTTATGTGTCTCCACAGCCTTCTGCAGCCCTGCTCCAAGTCACTTGTCCAACCCATCTATTCATACCTCTTTCCTGCCATCCTCACTTCGCTCTCTTGTTCACAAGTCTTCCTACCAGCCCATAAGCTGTGCCCCAAGAGCACTCTTTTATTAACTGCTTGTTCACTATCTGGTACAGCAGTTCACTATCTGGTACTAACAGCCTGCTTGTTACCAACTCACTTACCTCAGCTCCTCTTACCCACTCCCTGGTGCGGCTCTTGAAAAATACAGCGAAGCACTGCCATACAGCTCTGTATCTGCTCCAACCACACTTGAACATTAAATGTTTCTTTATATAAGGCTGTAGCAGAGGTCCCAACAGGGATCCAAGGCTTACATAGTAAGGGATACAGCTGTGCCAGATTAGCTTGTGCTCAACACCTCCAAAACAGGCAAATAGTGTGACCAAAAATAGCAGGAGCTCAGAGAAGTGGAAGGGCTGGTGGAAGGTCCCAGAGTAGGTCACAGCCACGCTAACAATACAAGACATGGCTTCTTACCTTTCAGGAGCCATCCTTTTCACCAACAAACCTTCCAGCAGTACCATTTGTAGGACTAGAACCAGACTCTAGTACCAGGGAAAAGAATGGTTCACAGAATAAAAAACCAAAGTCTCCTAAACCCACAGTGAGTAGAAGCAATAGGATTTTTTTTTTTTTTATTTTATTTACTATCATCCCTACGTACTGATAATGATTCTTGCAGTGGCCTAGATAGAGAGGAGAGAAATTGGGAAACAATATAAGCAGTAAATGTAGATCAGTCCTGTCAGAAACATCATCATGATGGAGACATCCACCATGGGGTGAACACATACATAGAATCCCAGTGATTTTCCCCCTAAACCTCTACTATGGTGTCATTTAACACAGCAGCAATAGTTGCTTGCAACATAATGGAGTAGACTGTTATTCTAAGTGTTTGTCAAATCAAAACACACCCTGAGGGAGGAAAAAAATCCAGTTAGGAAGCATCTGTAATGAAGTAGCCATTTGTGGGTTTTGTGCATAAATTATGAATAAAATTCTGTGAATACCTTGCATAGGGGAGTACATTCTATAGAAACAGAAGTGAGAACTTAAGAATGTGGGTGGGTGGCCCAGCATATGTGAAAGTCAAGGACTGCTTTGGATAACATAAGATTTCAGTGATATTTTGTCCATGCCTGGAACCCAGCTCTTTTCTTCTGAAGGCCCAAGAGGTCCTCACTTGAAAGACCTTCCTGGAGAAGGGTGTGTTGGATTATATGATACCACTTACCAACTAATCACTGGTGCTTGAAAATTACTTGCTATGGTGATCTAGCAGCCTATAATCCTTGCAAAGGTATTGTTCTTCACGTAGTTTTGTGAAAAATGCAAGTATGTTTTAAAATATATAAAGAAGTAACTCTTGTTTTATCTGTAGGCATGCCACTAGCATGCCCAAGATTTGAGCTTTCAGAGGGAACAGGAAAGCTGTGCACAAACAATAAATAGTTCCAAGTCTTGCTTTGGAACCTTTTCCTGCTAGTGTCCATCTCATGTTGAGTTCAAAATCTGTACAATTGGGCTTTTTGACTAAAGAGAAAGCATAGCAGGGGAGGGAAGGTTATTTCCTTGCAGATAATTTTCAGACCATTCTTCTGCCAACTCAGCAATGATAGAGCTTGAGAATGTGTACCAACTTGTCCAGACAGGGGCTTGGTCAGTGCCAAGATGCGAAAGTGAGCTCTGGAGTTACATAGACACTCTCTGGTTTGAGTCAGAAATGGCTTTTCTTTTCTTACTTTCAAGATTAAAGAAGGAAACATATGTAGAACCCCTTGTATAAAATGTTTCCTTTTGATACGATCTTACAGAAACTAGAGCACAGAACAACCTGATGCAAACCACCAGCACCCCACTGGTGTGAAAAATGGATGCAATCCCTGTCTAGTAGAAATGCTAAGGGTAGCACAGCATCTTTCTCTGCCAGGTGATCAGAGAAGAGCTGTGTGCTGTGTATTATTACTTTGCAGTCTTTGTTTTATGTTTTCCTTAATTTCAAAATATGCAAACCTTGAACAATCTTTGTATGGGCAATTTTAGGTCCCAATGACCACCAGACTACGGGATTTACTATACATAGTTTGTAGCAAGGTATGACTGTGAGAGACAGTGGAGACTTACCACTGAAGTGAAGGATAGGTTTTCACTGTCAGCAACGTTTCTGCCTTCTGGGTGAAAATAAAGAATCTTCAAATAATGTATTACCTCCACACAAACACATTTACAGAAAAATGTATGTAAATCCTTTGTACAATGCAGTACGTCATGTATTGTGTACCTAAAAATTAAATTATGTACACATTTTATAAATAGTCATTTTCCAAGCACAAAGGCTGAGACACCGTGCAAAAAAAGGCACGCAGCACAGTTCTAAGCAAAGGGACAACTTCAATCTTTGGACTGCTGCAAAATCGAAAAATCACACTCAAGAGCTTTTTACTCTGACCTTTTTTTATTTTTGGGTTTTTTTCATTTTATTTTTGCCTGTGGCCTCTTGGACATCTCAGGAATTGGGAAGGATCAACATATCTGGACAAGAGAGGTAGAAGGCTCCCACAGACCACTGTTTCACTGCCAGGAAGAGGTGTGGTCACAGGTGCTTATGATAAATTACTGATCCCATTTGGAGCAATACTTGAGACTGCATAAAGCACCTACTCATCTGACTAAGATTCTAGCAGACATCCTACAGACACAGATTATAGGAAAGACGTACCAGAATACAGTGAAGTAGTAATGAACAGCAATTCTGGAGCATTAAATGGAGGTGGTCTTTTTATAGAAAATATCATCTGCAAGATAAGATCTAAGTCAGCCACGTCAGCATCTTCTGCCCTTTTCTACAGTGCATGCTCCACACGTCTGGTGGTAATGGTGGTGGTAAAAGCTGGAGGAAAACCAGCCACCTGCTCGTTAGATCTTTACTTAAAGAACTAAGAACCATTTGATAGGTGACTATTAGCTCCATTCCCTCATTCCCCAACACCCAGAACAACTTGTTAGAGAACATATCAGCTTTCCTGAAGCCATTGGGAAGGTTTATCTTACTGATTCCAGCATCTCAAAATGCCTCAAACCAAAGCCTGATATTTCTTGTTCAGACAAGCCAAAAGAAGAGCTCTGTAGAGTCCTTTCCCAGAGGAAAATCTGAATCTTCAAACCAGAAATCCTGCTCCTCACAAGCGTTTCAGTGATTATATCATTCTCCTTAGTCATATTGCCCCTTGGCCTGGTAAATAGCAATGATTAAAACCTCGTTCTCTGCAAGAATCAGCAGTAGTTTGTAACTTGCAAGGATCAAACCATTAGTTAATTCAGGAATGAGCCCAAGAATACTTATATTATAGCAAGTGTATGTACAGGCCTTGTACTTACTGAAAATCAGTACCCTGGCTGTTGAGATTGATAACATGGGTAGCTGTCAAGCTCATGCTCTGTTGCAGAACCAGTTTTAAGGTCGTCTTAATTGGCGATTACATCAGACTTCAAGAGACAGAAAGCATCCAAGGATCTAAAGGCTACTGTACCAAGAAAGTATACAAGCAAGGAAGCCTGATGAGAAAATAAATACGTAAAATGCTACAGGTTGTACCAAGAAGAAGCAAGAAGCACACCAAGCAACCATCATCAGGAACCCATGAAGAACTGATTCACAGATAAACTCAGAAAGCCTTCTACAGAGTGCACAATTTTGTCTTGGTATCATGAGTTGCTAGAGTGACCACAAATGAAAGCCATGAGGTAGCAACAATCCTAGATATACTGAAGATCTTATTCTTGGGCTCGTGAACCTTTGCCCTGGAGGTGAGCAGAGATCTTTCAAAAATCACTACCACGCAACATGTGAACACACGCAGCAGCGTTCTCAAATAACACAAATGCTATGGCTGTGAGCCATTAGGCAGACGGCCCTTAGACTGCAGGCTTTCCGTCAGACTTTTACCTACACATTTCCAGAGTTACTTTCTTTCAAAACTTCTGCCTTCTGAAGTTTCTTAACAACAAAATATCCTTTTAAAAAATTCTGCCACCTAAACATTAATTAAAGTAACCACTTGATGTACTGAGCATTAAAGTTCTGACAAATAAAGCGATCTCATCTTCAGCAATGAGGCATCAAAACCCTTGGCACCAAAACACCTTCAGCCACAGATGCACATCAGTGAAAGTGTCATTCCATAAAACTTTTGAAAAGCAGTTTCATTCCCTCCTTCTTAAATAATGCACTAATATAGCAACAGATAGCTAGAGAGACGAGAAACAGAACCTAAGTATTAGGAATGAAAGTAATTTACACTAACATGCTCTGTACACTAAAACAGCTTTCGGAAACTAAGCCCACTGACCTGTCTAAAGGAAGTGGATTCAGAGTACGTTAAAATATTGACAACATCCATGGAATGGTGTAAGCGTAAGCAGAACTGTCTTCTCTCCCAAGCTGCTTGCTGCTCTTGTGACTTCCCACACAATTTCACTCTCCCATTTTATTAAATAGAAGATTAAGCTGATGGTGAATTAACTCCCTTTTCTCTGTACCTGTCAATTCCTGTTGCTCTGAATCTCAAAAGATTTGCATTAATTTTTTTTTTTCTATTAAACTGCAAATGCAGCACATCTTCCCTTCATGACTTTTTCCAGTTCTCTCTTTTCTAGGCTGAACTCTACCTGGTTTATCCTGGTCTGTCCTCTGGCCATTTGATACTCCAAGACTTTAGGCTTCACAAACAAAAGCTTTTCACTTTCATTATAGCATCATATACAACCATCACTCTCTTTAATCTCACAGTTCTCACTGGTCTTTCTTACTTCATCTAAACCATCACCTCACTCTTCCAGTCATATTTTCTAAGCTCACAGCTTTTTCCCCTTGTACTTATTATTTCTTCCTATGCTTTAAGCAGAAGGCCATTATCCCCCTTAGCCACAGTTCCCTATCAAGACTGTATTGTGGCATTTAAGTGTTATGTGACTTAAATGCAACTTTATTTTCATATTCTATAGCATAGGACCTATGTTTCCTTTGCACACTGCTCAGCATAAGGTCAAAAAAGTTGCCACTACACCAACACAGTATATAGCACATGCATGCCCATGCGCATACAGATGGGGGGCGGGGGTGGGGGTGAGAGCAAGGAGGTGGTGTAATACCATCTCCTTGCCCATAAGGAAAGGAAACACCATTTCTACTTCCCACCATCTAGTGCAAAATAATAAAACACCTCAGGCTATCAAGATGTATTATGAAATTACACCCTGTTAGTTAACAAGAAGTACAGTAAACTCAAGTCAAAAGAAAAAAAAAATAGTGTTTTATTAACTACCACACTGTTATAATACACTTTAAACGTACAATAAGGTAGCCTTTAAATTTGAGGTGGTTTTAAGAATAACAAATGAACAGATTTCCAAACGTTTGTAAATAGGTGAACTGCAGTAATTATTGTTGTACATTTTTTGAAAATGGTATAGCACTTACAGACTGGCTATATAACTTCATTTTGTACATTTTTCTATAATTGAAAATATAAACAGTAATTAAAAAATAAAAAGAAAATTCAGCATAATAAAAAACATATATGTTTATCAGTTAAATGTACTGGATACATACAATTTTTAAGGGAAGAAGCAAAAAAGGAAAGATGGCTGATATTTAAATGCAGATTGACTAACCAAAAACTAAACAACAAACAAATAAAAACCTCATAAAACCCCTAGTTCACTATGACTATATCCGTATGTTTGGGAGTACTGTCAATATGGAAGTGATTTTTCTATTGTATTTGCATATGTTATATTTTACTGGTAATTTACATGATGGCTTTTAAGGCCCTGGCAGACAGATGTTTTTTGGAAAAAGATTTGATTAAAATCACTGCTGAGACGCAATACACCTTATTTTTGGTCCTCCAATGTTCAAAAGAAGGGATATACTTCACTATAACATTTGCCTTACCACCCAAATGCTTCAACCTATACATTTTTTTTTTTTTTTTTAACATTTTAAGCTTTTTAAACATTGGTTATATTGCCCACCTTGGTTATTGAAAGAATATTAACAAGACATCATTTTGGCAAATTAAATCTTAAACATGGCTTTTCAATAGGATTTAAAAGGTGACTATCCCTAGAGTTCCATGTTAAAATGTAGTTTTCAAAATCTTACAAGAGTAATGCTTAAAATATTGTACATAGTTAACCTAATTAAAATAATTAGCTTCAAAATGACAAGTTGATGAGCTAAGTAAAGCCTACACTATGTAACATTTGCTTGGAAACTTGATTTGTCAGTTATGCATAATAAAAATTCCAGTCATCAAGAAAATTACAAAATTTCTTTTATCATAACATGATTTCTTTCCACCCATCAACTTCTTTTATCTTACAATAGATAAATACCAACATGTTCTCATTTTTTTTTTTTACACTAAACCACACAGGATTGATGCATTTGGTTAGACTACCATTTCCATCGTTAAATTCTTTTTTTTTTTTTTTAATATAACTTGGTAAAATTTCATCTCTTCTAGATTCCAAAAGTACCTACAAAACCCATGCAATTTTACCATTTTAATATACTATGGAATATCATACAAAGTAAGGCATTTCAGTGTCATGTATAACCAAGTTACTGTCAATCCAAAAATTTTTGCACATCAATAAAAAGATATCTAAGAACTTAGGAACAATATTCTTCTCACTACTGTATAAAAATAACCACAATTAATAGGTATCTTGTGTAATATTTACTCCATTGTCTCGTTTCCCGAAACTGTGACAAGCTGTAAAGGTATTTCAGTGTTGGTAAGAATATCCTGATTGCTGGTGCCAGATGTATTAACAGTTCCTATTCCTGAAACAGAACCTTGTTGAATATTTGCAAGGATAAGTGTTGTTCCTCCTGCAGTAATCAAAGTATCATCAGGTGTTGCTTCTACTGATGCCAGCACTGTACTGCTAGAGTGAATACCTTTTTTATTCTGATGTGTTTTAATGTGTTTGGCAAGGTGGTCACTTCTCATAAAGCGTTTTGAACATTCTGGACAGACAAATTTCTTCTCACCTGTCACAGAAGATAAGAAAAAAAAATGTTTTCAAGAACATTAAAAATATCACACATACACCAAAAACTGAGATAACTTACTGCCTTTAAGAGTCAAAATTCTAACAATATCTACACTGAAGAAAAAAGCAAACCAACATGATAAATCTGTGTGTTAAGTTTCTAGATACCCATGCAAATTCTTTTAAAGAATTGATTTATTTTTCTGTGTCTCACTGAGTTTGGGAGATCTTTCAAGCAAGCTAAAGAACATTGCCATCTCATATCCTCAGGCTGCTAAGTTTCACTGCAATTATTACCAATAAATAACTTTTAAGAGGAGAACAAAACCTGCCAAGTGATGGACCGGGAAGACCATATGAGCTTCTGCATAATCACATTCAAGACTGACAGACAAAATCACAGGGTAATTTAGGTTTGAAGGGACCTCTGGAGGTCTCTAGTCTGATCTCTCAGCAGGGTCAGCTATGAGGTCAGACCTGGTCGCTCAGGAATTTATCCAGTTTGGTCCTGAAAACCTTTAAGGATGGAGACTGCAGAAACTCTCTGGGCATCCTGTTCCAGTGCCTGGCTGTCCTCACAATGAAAAAGTTTTTATTTATATCTGGTCTGAACCTCTCTTGTTTCAGCTTACATCTGTTGTCTCTCAATCTCCCACCAATGCACCACCATGAAAAGTCTGTCTTTGTCTTCTTAATGGTGGCCTTGCAGGTGCTGGAAGGCTGCTATTAAGCTCCCCACTGCCCTTACTCTTCTCTTTGTGCAGCTGAATAAGCCCAGTTCCTACAGCCTCTCCTCATGAGGCAAATGCTCCAGCTTCCTGATCATCCTGGTCGCCCTTTAGTGAACTCAATCCTGCTGATCAATGTCTCTCTCATGTTGGGGCCTGAAAACTAGATGCAACATTCTAGATGCAGTCTATCCAGAGCTGAGAAGGGGATAATGACTTCCCTAGAACTAGCGTCTCTGCTTCTGTTGATACAGCCCCGGCCATCTTTGCTGCTGGCTCTTGCTCATGTTCTTGTTGTCTGTCAAGACTCCCAGGTACTTTTCAGTAGAGCTGCTTCCCAACTAGTCAGTGCTTAGCCTGTGCTCCAAGGTTAATTCCATCCCAGGTGCAGTACTTTGCGTTTATCCTTGCTGAATTTCATAAGGTTCCTGTCAGCCCATTCCTTCAGTCTGAGTCCCTCTGAATAGCAGCCTTGCCCTCAAATGCACTGACTGATGACCCCAGTTTGGTGTCATCCACAAACCCAAGAAGCGTGCACTCTGTTGACTCCTCCAGGTAAGTGATAAAGGTGTTACAACAGGTCAAAGGATAGATCCCTGCAGTTCTCTACTTTTTATTGGTATGCAGGTACACTAAGACCCATTAACCATACCCCCTGAGCTGGATCATTCAACCGGCCTCTTTTTTTAAAACCCATCTGGCTGTCCATCCAGACAGACCGTAACATCCCAGCTTGTGTTCAAGCATCCAACATGCCTAACAAAAGCACACCATTAGGTACAAAACATGAAATATTTTTCATAGACATTGCAAAGGCAGTTTTCTAAGCAATGTGAATGCTGATAACCACATAAATTATTTATCTGTCATCACTGGGTTTTTTAAATAGTCTAATTTTAAAAGGTAAGCATCCTGTAGAATATAACTATGGGTTCAGTTTGTAGGAAAACAGGTAATACAGACAATAGATTTGAAACTAACTGCTCCTTGAAAAGGTAGAAGATCTAGACTAATTTCTTTTCTTTGTATTAGACAAAAGGAAAAATGTGAACCTGCAGTCCCTAATGGGTGGTCTAATCATGAAACCAGAAGATGTAGAAAGATGCACCATCACGTGCTCTTCCTTGATGTTGTGATGACATCTCATCTCTTGGACATCTAGCCCTCTTTTTTTTTTTAAATGAGAGAAAATTATTGAAGTTTTAAGCTGGAACAACAGTTCTAATCTGGTTCAAAAAAAATGAAATGCATTGCTGAACCTGAACCAAAGTATTCTGATTAAGCTATATTAAATATTAGCTCAAATGTCAGGTCTGAATCAAAAAAGGTAGCTGTTTTTCCTCCTCAGACCTACTAAAGAAACATATATATACATAGCTCTAAGTATTACCTGATTTCAGAAAAGCCACACTACATTAAAATCAATCCAATACAAAGATCTGTTCTCCTCTTACAAGTTATTTATGCAAGCCCTCTCCATGACATGTCTTTAGTTAAATGCACCAGAATCAAAGACTGAAAACCTGTGTGCGTTCTTCGGTGTCGCTGAAGCTCATCGCTGCGAGTGAACCTTTTGCCACAGAACATCCAAGTACAAACAAATGGACGCTCTCCAGAATGCCAGCGGAGATGAGCTCTCAAATGTGAAGTTTTCCCATATACTTTGCCACACCCTGGTATGTGACAAATGTGTTGCTTCTTTTTTCCCAAGTTGGAGCCTCTGAGAGAGAGAGAGAGAGAGAGAGAGAGAGAGAGAGAGAGAGAGAGAGAGAGAGAGAGAGAGAGAGATTGTTCATTCTAATACATTCCTCCTAAATACTGGTCATACATATAAGTGGGGTTACATATACCAATAGATCTGCAAACAAACCTGAGCAGCTTCCCATTTTTGTTTCAAATACAGAGTCCAGTACACTCCATAAGAAGCTGGAACTAAATTCTATAATGCTATCCCGATTCTGCCACAAACTATAAATTCAACAGCATGTGAAATTTAAATGATAAACGCGTAATCTTTAGCAAGCATACAGGTATATGAAGTTGGAAATACAGTCATTACAGCAGTTTGTACTACTTTGATGCTGAAGTGTCCATATTTTAAATTTCTTCCAGTTTCAGTTTTTACCATACCAAAGACAGTTTTGGCAAAGAAAAACACAAATGACTGCAATTGCCAAAATGGAAACTGGAGATTTTGGCAACTGGGAAGAGAACAGATGGGACTTTTGGCATCTTGGGGAAACCTGAGAAGCAGTTTGGGGTTGGAGGACAAGCATACTAACCTCAATATTTCCACTAAAAGGAGTGGCAGTGGAACAGCTGATCTTGCTGACGTTTAAATTAATTCCTTGTCATTTCAGAAAAAAGAAATCCATCAAAATGAACACATAATTCACAGATAGTATAATCCAGACTACCGAGCTTGATGCCTATTTTAAGATGCTGCCTCACTGAAATGGTAGGTGATTGATTCAGGGGAAGCACCTAACACAAAAGCCTAACTTTTTTTTTTTTTTTAAATAAAATCACGAGAGAGAAGTAAGAATCTCTGAAGACCCAGAGAAAGAGATCAGTCTGGCCAGCGCAGGGCATTATGATTGATTTTAGCCAATTTAAGTGTTTGCTGCTGCTGAAAGGGGCACTCCAGGGAATAGATCTGGCTGACAATGCAGCTATATGAATGGTAAATGCTGGTACAAGGGAGGAGATTGGAAAATGCAGCCAGGCATCAGGCCACCTTATTCATCAGCAATGTTAACTTAGAACAGCTTAAGTGGATTCCGAAATCACAGACTTGGGCACTCCATCCTCCGTGACTGATTATACAATTTTCAGTTGCCTCCCCAGGGCAATTTTTTTCCTTAAATTGGGTGCTCAACTTCTCCTTAACCATCCAGCGGCTGAACGATTTGCCAAGCCACTATTAGACCTAGATTCTCATCCCTGCATTCAGAACAATTCTGGTTTATATCTAATGAGGGTTCAGGGTAAAATGCACATACACTTTAAGGAGCTAGCACTTGGACCAAGCATTTCAGAAGAGGCACAGAAATTAACTCACACCAAAAACTCAGAGCATCTAAAGGGAGTTCCAACCTAAGCATATATGCACCTAAAATATTCCAGACAGTCCAGAAAAGTAAGGAGATAAATAATAAATTATAAATTTATATATAAATTATGTTTATAATAAAAATTAAGTCCTAGAAAATGCTTCTAAGAAGTCTCAATATAGACCTTCATTAGTCATTTTGTCTCAGAAGAAAAAACTATCACTTTTACATACTAGTTATCTGTCATGACAATGTACATTTTGACTTCAGAACAAGTTCAATGGCAGTAGAAGTAGAGAGTCCAGAAAGCTTTTGACCCTGCTGTGGTAGCAGTAGACTCATATGAGCCTATGGATATGGTGTCAGAAGAGATTCTGCTTATCTATCTAATTTTTTTGGGTTTATTGCCACCCCTCAATCCTTAGCCTCACAGAAAGTTTACCTGCCTGTTTTATCCAGCTTGTTTATAAATTTCACACAAAAAATTCTCTGACATCTGACCTGACATCTTAAGCTCTTCCATCATTATTACTCTTGGCAAGAATACTTTTGACTTAATTTTCCTTTTTCAAATGGTCCAAAAGAAGATCTCTTCTTTGGACCAGGATAAACATTGCCTTTTTTTACATCTCCTACCTCAGCTGAAATGTCCATTTTTGGTAACCTTTGCTACATTTGAACTGCCAGGTTCACACTCTTCCATGGCCTTCCCTCAAGCCAAGATTAAAAAGCAAAATTAACTGTAATGTCAGGCATTTAACTTAGTACTATGCCACCTACACAAAAGCTCAATATTCATAAGTTTTGAACATTCAGCCAATCTCAAAGGCATTTAGCAAAATGTGTTTAGATTGCCCCCCTTCTTTTCTAGTTTCTCAGCCTCTGCAGATGGTTAGGCCACCACAGAAAACTCACTGTACCTGTAACAGTTCCAGTGGCATTCATCTATCAGCCCAAAACACCCAGCTCCCCAGACTCCAAGGAAGAAGTTTTCTGTATTCCTCCTTTTGCCTTCCTGCAACCAGTTCCACAGTTCTCAGGCTCTACATTCACCTTCATCTAATGATTCAGTTCTAGACAGCTCTTCTTCAGGTCCCCTTGTTTGATGGCTCAAGGCATCCAGCAATTGCGGTGCAAGGCAAAGAAACACCCATGGCTCTCCGCCATTATACAGTCTTGGTAACTGTCCTGTGTCTTTAATTGCCTGTCCAACTCCATGTAACCCTAAGAAGTGCTCAGCCTGTGCTTATTATAACAAAATGTATTTCTGCATTTGAGAATATATTTCTGTATCCAGAATATTTTTTTGTATTTGGTATTTCATCCCCACACCTTCTCCAAGCATACTATAGTCTTCCCCTCCACAATAATCAGTACAGGTATTTTGTAACTTTGCATGATACAGTACATAAATGTGACACAAATGACATGAAATCACACCAAAATTCCCTTAGAATAACTTTAAGATTCCTAAGTCAATCATTTGAAGTTGCTTAATTGCACCTTTAGCCTAGACTGAAGGAAACGAAGGTTCAACTCATGGTTAGCTTACTGTGCGTAGGTGGTGTAGCATACGTAATTTTAAGCACCTCACCTAATTGGTGACAAAATTCCTTAGCAGACTCCAAAGTTCAAAGTGAGGGGAAAGTTAGGGATTCAATGAAATCCGCAAGACTACTGTGAATGAGTAACTAAGCGTATTTATTCTACACAGCTTCATATAGGCATCTGCATGTTTGCTTCATGTGTGCTCTAAACTGATTGGATACGAGCCAAATTCTATCTGGATGCTTTGCAGCTGTGACAGTCTGGCACTATGCCCTAACATGTCATGGTAAGAAGCCTTTCTTGCTGCACTGGCCAATAACCATCATCACTGAGCGAAAGGATATGACTTCAAAAAGGATATATCCTTCGAAAGGATATGGAGTCTTCAAATCAATTAATATTTAAGTATTTTCATAGTACATTTTAGCTTTATAAAGATTGGAAACCACATTTCTCAGTAACCATGCAGAATGCAACGGTTTCAGCAGGAGACACTTTCATCCACTGAGAAACTGGACTTTCAGTTCAGCAGTACTTCCAGGAGGAACGTCAAGTATTTCAAGGGTAAGTAAAACATACACTTACTAGTTATTTTAAGAATGTGTGTTTTAGAGTTACGTACCTGAAGTGGTACTCAGAAGCACTGTTCCTCTATAGATCCAGACAGTAGTAGTTACATCCCAATGTAATTCCAGATGTAATTGAGAGGAGGGTGAAATCTCCAGATGTAACTGAGAGGAAGGTGAACTTTCCACCTAACTTGCAAACACCCTAACGAGAAGCTTAATACGGTCTGTTTGGGATCAGAGTAATTCTTTGAGGTACATCTCACTCTCGCTCTCTCCGCTTGCTTATCCCCCATTTACTCTAGAAGCTTGAGGCTATAAGGTTTTAATTTACATATCTAATACATTATCCTCTTCCTTTCCTACCTTCCACCCTGGCAAGTAAGGTAAAGATAATAGTGGCTTCCTACTTCACAGGACTGGTACAAATAGAAATCCTTTGAAGACTGCAACATAGTCTGATTCTGTACTGAGAGTCAAAAAAACACAACAAAAACCAACAACAAAAACGAGAAAGAACCCCTCAACTCCCCTTTGCATCCAGAAAACAGAAAACACAAGAAATGACAAAACTAAGGCTACACAAAAGATGAAATTAGGATGAAGTCTGCATATGTGAAGCTGTGTACTACCTCTTCCTACCCCATTCAGTGCACAGGAGGGATAGCATTCATTGAGTGAAATGCTATTCAGCTTTTTCATAGTGATTTAGTGTGCTTTTCTTGTCTTACTAGTTACATATTATTTAAGTACTAGCTTAAATACAGAATTATTCGTTTCCCCAGGGTTTTTTTTTTTTTCTTCATCATGGGCACTCACAACACTCACAGTGTCTAAGCAGTTCACAAACATTAATGAATTTATCATCTTGCAACACTCCTGTGTAGTGAACTTGAACTAGTACAATCATTTCATACATCCAAATATGATGTAGAAAGAGATTAAGGCCAAAATTGTCAAACACCCACCAGCTTGAGGTGTCAAGTTCAATATAGCAGCATATTTTCTTAGAGTACGGTAGATGTTCACAATTCAGCTCAATCAACTTCTTTACAGGAATAAACTCAGTACTTCTGCAGCGGAAAAGGTAGGGTGGATAGACAAACACCTCCCAAACTTCAGAGCCCTGTTTCTGCAGTCTCGATCTCACTACCTAAATGCCTTCCAATTTCTCCAATAAGTGAAGCAGGTGCCAATCATTACACAGCCCTGATTCACTCCCTGTGCATCATCCATCCCATCCACTGAACAGCACTGGGGTCGTATGAAAAAAAACAGTATGCAGTCATGTAACTAGAAACCAGATGATAACATATATGCACAAGGGATTAAATTAAAGTTGCCCAGGATACCTTAACTTCGGCATCTGCCAACTTCCAAGCTTTCAATTTTGCAACCTTAATGTCATTTCAAGAATTGTGAATGCTATCTGAAAAAATTTATAAAAGCAAATATCCTATTATCTGAAACTCTGCAAGTCATCAGTAGACTTGAAAGACAAATCAAAACTCAGAATTACAGCACTAGAGATAAACAAGTAACTGCAGGAGCTATGGAACATGATTAACAAGTATCAGAGGGAGAAGGAAAATATCCTTGCAAGTGGACTTACTCCTTTTTGCTAGACTCTGAAGGAATTCTACATTCCGGTGGGAAAGTTGCTCTAGCAATTGTAGGCACTTTCACTCTTTTTCTGTTTCCCCACCATTGCCTCCTTCATTATCCTGTTTCTATTCCAGTCCTAATTCTTCTCACATCCTGACTTCCTGTCCTACTTTTCCTACTTACTTTGTACATTTGATATGTCCAGTCCTTCCTTTACAGTGGGTTTCACATTCTCACCTATCTAAACTCTGTCCCAGCTCTTACCAAAACTCCTTCCCAAATTCCCATACGTGAGTTTCAGTCAGACTACACCCTTTTCCAGACATCATCAAAACCATCTCTTAAAAAGATTCTCTCTTGGGGTTCAACTTTAAAATTTGGTGTTATAGCAACTCCACTTAGGAGGAAGAGGACTTTGAAGTAAAGATGTCTCTAAATTAAAGCCACTGTTGTTTGGAATAGAGCGTGAGGATGATGCAACATGTGAAATCTATGTTTCCTAAGAGTACAGACAGTGCAAATCACATTTTCAGAGTTTTCTCCCAGACTGAATCAAATCTCAACCCAGGGTGTACTTTGGGCAGATCTTCATCGCAGAGCCAATGTTCACCAAGAACTTAGAAATGTCTGTGACATCAAGATGTTTAAAAGGAAGTGTTTTGGAATAGAATAAAATCTTTATAATAACAAAAAGCTGAAGAATACTTTCATGAGATGTAGAATAATAAAACATGGCTTCCTGTGCAGCCCTGAAGTTTTATACTAATTGGAACTTAGTACCTCTTGTTAGCCAAATCTCCACTAACTTTGACTGAAAACAATCAGTTCAAAAGTTCAAAATTTAGTATTTAGAGTTATTATACAAACCTTGTTTTTTCTTAGGAAACCAGTGAATAAGAAAACCAGGATAACTGTATTTTTATAACACTCTAAAGCAATCAAACTGTGGAAAAAAAATGCTCAATCAGTGAGGAAATTCAGGAACACGGGATTTAATCAAGTCCTTGACATATGATAGGAAGCCAATCACGGATGTGCATATTCCAAAATATTTCATTTTCATATTATTTAGGGCAATGTTCTATCCCCCTCACTTGTACTAGGTAGCATCTAACTCCAGATTTTTCTGGTTAATCTCAATGAAGTAACTCAGAGAAGATGGAATAATCTGCCTGTCCATCTGCAAACCCAGAAATAAAAGATGGCAGTCCTTTATTGCATAACCTCTTTTGCATAAGCTTCTAGTTTTCTGTCACTCCAGATAACTGCTCTTAACTAAGGCTCCTTTTTTCCTCACTCATTATTTGTTTTCATCATTACATGCATTATATGACACTGAACATTACACACCTTCCACCACCTTCTTTGCAGTTGGGACACGTGCAAGCTACTCGTCGCAGTCTCTTTCCCTCTTGATGTGGTTGGTCCCCTTCCTCATCTACCACCTGTACTCTCAAATGTGTTAGATCATTGGTATTCAGTGTAGAATCACCACTGAGCTGCCACTCTTCCGGATCAGGCTCCTCTTCTTTAATCCTAATATCTGAAGAAAAGAACAAACACAGATCCATAAGTAGCCCATTAAATAGAGAGAAGGAAACCATAATGATCAAATCTTTTTACTGTTGAGAGCACTATGTCAGTCAAAAGTCAACATCCTTTAGTGCATACCGACATTGCTTCTGTGCCCTTGTAACCTGTAACGTATTTAAAAAGTTTACCTTACTATACATTTCAAAGTTGAAGACAAGCTATAACGAAGTATTAAAGTTTAAGTTTGAACTGTTCTTGGTAGGGAAAGCTGTCACCAGGAGGATTCTGCTTGCTTGAAACTTGGGAAAAACTGAGGAACAAGAAGTTGGACAAAGGTTGAAAAAAATGTAAATGCATGTTTCAAATGATCCTGAGTAGCCATTAATGTTTCCACAGGATTTCTCAATTAGTGTGACATGTAGTAGAAACAGCCTTTCTTGATGATCTTCAGAAGTTTTCAGTATGCACAGTGATATATAAAGTAGTATAAGAAATCAATTAAATAAAATGTTTTGACCTAAGAAAGACCAAGATATCTATGGAAAACAAAAAAAAATTCATGCCTTTGTTCTATTTTCCCCTTCTCACCTCAAATTTATGCCTTTTCCACTATACATAGAGAAGAAAACATTTAAGGAAGAATGTCATTCAGCATTAGAGAGGTAAGCAATACACAAACCACTTTAACATTTTGATGAGCTAGTACTCAAAATAGGTCTTTGCAGTTTCATGGATGCAAAAAAGCCTCTTAAGTTATCCTCATAGGATGGACATTTGCAAGTATGTGTATCCTCTCCCTACAGAGCACTCATTCAATCTAATCCAAGAACTAATTATGGCATCATACTACACTGTGAAACAACTATTTTAACAAATTTACATTTTAATAGGAATATTTTTCCCCTCAGACACTATTCTGGATTCCCAATGAGCTAAAAGTCTGTAAGTCTGCATTTCAAAAAAAGACGGTTTCTATATCTCATCTTAGAAAGCTGAACTCCAGCCCCTTCTTTGGTTCAGCAGAGTAGTTTACTTGTATTTTTTTCAGTGAAAATCATTAGCCACTAGCACAAACTAATAAGCAAGCCATCGATTTCTTTTTTTTTCTTTTGTTGAAGCTTCAAACTAAAAGCCGTGTGTCTTTCTGAATGTATTTAAGAGACTGCTTTCTCTGCAGAACAAACTCAGTTATCATGTAGATTCTTATCATTAACTCAAACCTCACTCAAACACTGAAACCTTGACTGAATACTGTGGCCACTCCCAATTCTTTCTGGGAGTCGGTGTATCAGCCATCATCTGTATAATGAAGAAAAAGCTGCATAGATTGCATGAGAAAACGTAAGAAAAACCATGCTGGGTCACATCATAAACAGCATCCTGTCCCAGTAGAGATCAGGAAAGAAATTAATGATACAACACGTAAAGAGTGACAGTTACCCGGTCTACCTTCCAAACCATCTCCAGCATTCGTCTGTTTAGAGACAAAGGATGTAGCTACACACAGAAATTTGCTTGATGCTAATAAAGTCTCGGTCCAGTCTTTCCCAACACTACAGTTTGCCTTCCTTTTACTTGCACATGTAAAACCATTTGCAGGACTGTGCTGTAAACTACATCACTGACGTAACTAAAGTTAAGATAATTCTCTAGGAAACCACTGCATTGGGAAGATAATTCCAGGTCAGAAACAGAAGTCTAGACTACTTATCTAGTTTGGCTGCAATAGTCAATGCTAGAAATTAAGTTTACATATGAATATGACAGGCTCTGAGCTGTGGGAATCCAGCAGCTAGCACACTCACTTTTGCTGACTGTTTACGCATGTGGTAACGTCCAGCAGAACTACTGCGGTAAGCTTGTCCAAAGTTACCTGCACACTGAGCTTCACTGTTACCGTAAGAACTTCACAATTTCAGACTGCAACGTAACAAGTGTCTTTCACATGAAGACCTAGAAAAGCCCTGTGGTGACTTCAAGTCTTTTGCATTAGCCACCAAACTATCTTTCCTACCAAATGAAGTAATTTTCTGAGACTCACCTATGAAATAATTTTATTACCTGTAATAATTTGCATACACATGTTCTATATAAAATTCATTTTATGTAGGCAAAGATTAAAACACTATACAACATACAAAAAGTTTATAGAATTGATCTTTCAAATTGGATACTATTAAGTATACTAATACATTCACTTACAGCAACTTTAGAAAAAGGCAAAAGCCTGATTTACTCTTACGCAACAGGACACATAATAGGAATTTAAACACAGCAAAGGGGCAAGGCTGCCAGCACAGGCCAATTCAAGCCTCCAAGCAGTTCTTTAAGACTGGGTATGTTATGCACCATACTCAAAATTCTTCTAGCAATCAAATGTTCCACAAAACGTACATTGTATAAATTCGGGTTTTATTTAAAATAAGAATTACTGTTAATAAAACAAAAGACTGTATTAAGAAGATAATTTAATTGTGATCTTACTAACATTAGACACTGGCATACAGTGAGTTTGTAAAGTCAGTAGCTGAATCCAGTTAGCACTGCGTACACATACTTCAAAAGAGGTATCAACATGTCTATGTCCTAGCAAAGATGAATGGATCAAATTATGGTATGGATCTGTGCTCCCAAGACCCAACTCCACTACCGAAGTCAAATGTTCCATATAACATATGATTTGTCCCGTTACACTGACACCCCAAAGTCACACTCTAATAACAGAGATACACCTAGCAATAGAAACACGTCCAGAATGTCTATCACTGTACACCACTATCCAGGACTTTCTACCTTCAACTCATGCAATGTTTGTTCCAATTTGCAAACTTTCATCAGGAGTTCCTTCCACTTTTTTCATCAGTATCTCTCTATTCTCAGTCCCTCCCAATCACCACCATTATTGCAGCAGCACAAAGGCTCATAATAGTTCATAATGGCGGAGGCATAAATGAGAAAATTATTTGGACAAAAAAAGAGGGACAGACAAAAACACTCCTAAGAGTTGAGGATACTGGAGAAAATAACAATTTGCATAGACATGCAATAGTTTATAGTATTATTTAAAAAAATGCAAAACTTCATTTCAGAAGTCAAAGTAGTACTGTGTTTGTAGTTTTGTACTGTGTTTCCTGGTTATCTTGGTAAGGCACAAAATGTAGCTATTGCTTTAGGTATTCCTCAGGAGGACCAATTTCTACTCCAGGCACACAGAAAAGTACAGTTTAAACTGGCAATTTACAGACAGTACTTTTAAATACTTAATTATGTAGATTATACTTTAAATAAAGCAAAATTAAAAGAAATATCAAAAGATGAAGTGTTTATCTAGCCTCCCCAGGATGTAGTATAGCGGAGAGTGGATTGTATCAAATCCCATAGTGAATATGATTGCCTTAACGAGGTCCTTAGAACCAATGAGTCCGTTGCCCTCCAAGTAGGTTTTACATTATTGCAAGGGATAAGGGAAAGTCCCATCACTATGTTTCGGGGGAGGAGGGGGTTCCACTGTAATTTAGACAACAGTAGGAAAATGAAGGGGTAGTGCTCTTCTCCAGTGCAATGGAACTGGAGATTATGCAAATTCATACAGATAGCAACAACTCTGCATTTTTCCCTTGGTATTCCTCTGGATGTGCTCGGTGCTAATTCAGTCTCAACTGAGAGAATACTAGGTTTTACACATACTCTGCAAAAATTTGGCCTAAAAAAAATTTACATAATCTCCAAAATCATGACAAGCTGATGCAAACACTGGTAAATTTGAGGCAACTTTTGTTTTCTACCAATTAAACACAGGCTAAATGAAGGTTACATTTTCTTTACTACTATTTTATTTCCATGCTTTCAAACTTCTATATGCCCTTACTTCTTAATTAAGTTCAAGACTTAGTACTAGGTAAGCATGAAGGTGAAATTCAAAGATACTGTTTCAAACTGCCTACAGATTCTGAAAACCATATATTCTGTTCCAGTTGTTCTTGGTTTCTAGTGAGCTAGAATTGTTTTAGGTTTTGCTTTCCTCTAAAGGATGGAAATTGGGATCTTGGTATATAATTTTGTTCCAAAGGTAGTATTTCACAGTCACAGAAAGCCCAGAGCTAGCTACAATATGGAGCAAATGTAAGTGTATTTGGCAAATAAGAACAATAACTAAGACATTTGTTTAAAGCACTTCAGAGAAGAGTAACTGAACTGACAGGATGAAACTATGCAGATGCAAATGCAGCTTAAACTACTCTTAAGTACGTTTCAACTATAATCTAGTGTGGAGAGAATTACTGCTGCCCATTGATACAGCCAGGTCATTTACCTACTTCCCCATGTATCAGATGAATGCATCAGTTAAGCTTCACTTTCTGTCTTGGTCTGTTTCAACTAGGACTTCAGGAACCACTTTAATTTTCTGATATATCTACCTCTGCAGAATGTCTCATAAAGGCACTCTCAGCATTACCTGTAACTGTCTCCAGTGCGGCTTCTAGTTTAGCTGCTTTTCCTACATGCTGAAAGCCACCCTGCCTTTTTACACAGCTAAGCTTTACAAGTTCCTGATCTGAAAAGCAGAAATATAGCCTTTCAGCTGAAAACAGATTTGCAACAGCACTGCACTTACCTTCACACCAATGTCCTCACGACATCACAAACTGACTGTCTGCAGTTTCAACATCTTGTAATCAGTCATGCCTTTTCATTTATTTTTCCAAATAGATGCTTCCTTTCCCACTTCTCCCAAGAAAACAGATGTGAATTCCCATCTCCTTTCCATCTGCTCTTGTTAATTTTGTTATCATTTTTCTCTTCAGTGCAACCCACATTCCCTCAGTAACTTGACTTGCCTTAATCTCTGGATGTGAGGAAGCTTTAATAAAGATATTCAAATCTCTTACACACTGCCCTTGTTCATTCCCATCTAAACTAAAGTTCCTAAACTAAAATTAAACTCTCCCTACTAGTTGGCCAGCTGTCCAAGTCTTTCAGACAGGAAACTCAACAAGGTTCATGAAGTCTACTCTGATTTGCCCCCTAAAACTTAAGCGTGAATTTAGGCATTTTTATTATGTAATAAATTAAAAGGCAGCAGAAGATACACTACAGAATGTCATCTTAAAATACCTGTGAACCTCAACTCAGAAGAAAGGCTGTCATCTAGTTTCCATAGCTCTAAATCAGATTTTAAGTTTCTGAGGAAAGCAACTGTTGTGTACAAGTCTAAGAGCAGGACCTCACAGTAGTGAATATTTAAGCAGTACCAGCAAAATCATTAAAAACAGAGCTATAGATTTTTTTCTTGCAAGAAATACCACATACTGTATTTCCAAGTGATCCTATGCATTATTCTAAACCGATTATTTGAAAATTGAATCACAAAAGTACTTAAGCCAGTGCTACCACAACACGTTATACATCAAAGAACAGTTACCTACCCTGCAGTAAGTGCAGTTCTTTGAGATGTGTTGTCTACAGATTCTCAAGATTTTGGATTCTTATCGACAGTAATGCCTGCTGCAGCATGCCCTTATTTTTCCCTTTTTCCCCATAGTTGAAAATATACGAGGGGACAACTAGAAAGGGGGAAGAAGAGTTGATCATGCTCGATATAGAAGAAGACAGGAACTGCAGAAATAGGCAAGGAAAGCAGTAGGACACAGAGAATTCTGTGACCAGCAGGGTTAAGTATTCCTACACAAAAAAGAGTATTAGACTGCTGCTAGGGTCAAACAACAGAATTGTCAGCAGTAATTCAGGAAGGCAGAACTGTTCAATAAGTATTTCTGTCCTGTATTTAGGTAAAAGCCAAATAATGGTCCTATCACTAGATGAGAATGAAAAGCTTCCCACTGACAGTAAGTCAGGAAGATGTAAAAACAGCTACTGAAATAAACACTTCATAAATCAACAGATTAGGATAATTTTCATTCAATAATTTTAAGAGAAGGCTGAAGAGCTCTCTGCAGTTTTAGTGCTGCAAGCTTTGGACCATGTGAATGATCCAGTGGGTTAGAAAAAAAGTTAGCACTGTGATAATACTGAAAAAGGGTAAACAAAGACTCAAAGAAATAGAGAAAGAATTAATGCCACTCAAAATGGGATTACGGGAACAATTAGAGTCAAAAGTAATTTTTTTTTTTAAAAATCAGTGATGACACCATTGTTGATATAATATACTTGAGAGTTCCGCACAGCAAGTGACTTATTAGGATACAGTACAACATTTTGATTAAGAAAAATGAAGTACAAAACATACGTGGAATATGTGGATTAAAAACTGGCATGAAGTTTAAATGCAGACTGAGAAATACCATTTCTGTATGATAAATAATGAGGATATGTCACTGACAATGTGTATTTTTTCCCCCTTTTGTCCTTAAAAATTACTACCTTTGAAAAAATGTGTCTTCTACAAGCAGTGAAAGACAACCCATCTACAACCCAGCCGTATCTTCAAGAGGGCAATCACAAGTAGGATCCTGGTGAGCATTCGTGGTGTTATGAAAAGAGTGCTATTGTCCTTGGTAGAAACTTCAGATACTTTTTAGGAGCCAGATGCACTCACAAGTTAGCTTGACAGATCAGAACCAAAGTATGGGATCCTGACAGGGAGTTAAAATGGCAAGAAAACCGCACAGAACCTGAAACAATGGACCTAAAGTGCAGAGACTGCAAAGACAGAAGATGAGTTTCCAGCCTTCTTTTAAGTTGAAGCAGTACTGGAAATAAAATCCCTTGCCTCTTTCACTTCATGGATACTTGCCATACATCCCCACAAGTGAAAGACAGTTTTCCTTTTGCTTCAGGAGTATCTTGTAAAAAGGGTACTTGGAAAAAGTACTTGGAAAAAATGAAAAAGGAATGAGTACCTGAAACTGGATAATATATTCTTTTGTGAACATCCTGAGGATATCTGAGCCTAAGATAACTCAAGCTAACTTCCTTAACCTTGAGAATCTAAGTTGCATCACCAGACACTCAGCATACATGACAGAATATTCACTCAGGAGTAACGTACTTACAACAAAGTCTCACCTTGCCACCAAGGGCTGTGAGAAAATGAGTTAGACTCCGAGCTGTTTTGGAACACAGAGCAGAAAAGCACATGAAGTACAGACACAGAGGAAGGATGTGACAATTCAGTCTTTTCAAGAATTTGAAGAAAAAATGCAATTCTATTCCACAGCAGTAGATACTGCATTAAAAAAAGATCAGACTAAAGTTACGCAAACTCTCTTACACTTGAAGTGAGATAATTTACTATATGCTGTTCTAAGCAAGATTGTGAAACATACAAGCATGATCGTCTAATTCTTCCACAATTTATTAATTTCCTTTGAAAATGATGAGAAAATAAGGAATGTAATTTAAGCATGCTGAAAGAAAACTATTTACACAAGACTGGTACTTAAATAGCTCTAATGCCTGCACTAACTTAAATTTGTCAGTTTGCAATTTAATTTTTCATATCAAAAATAAAACATTGGGGGAATTGTTTTTAACTATTTTGATTTTACAACATGCAAATTAAATGCCTCAAATGTAAATGGCATCGCCCAAAACAGATGTTGTCAGATGAAAACATTTACTTAACAACAGTTATTTACTGAACTTCAGTTTACTTCATGCATTTCATAAGACTTTTTTTAATAATGAGATTCAATTCCATAACACCATGCCCTTCTCTCAAAAGCTTGGTGTAAAGAATGCCTTAGAAGGAAAAATCGCATAACTAAAAGTAAAATTAATAAGGTTAAAAACTGGAACTTAAAAAGAAAGAGAAAAAACTAAGTTGTGTAACACTAAAAAACAGCCAAAAAGTTCTAGATGCCAGAAGAAAGCTATGCTTTAAGTAGCATTCTGCACTACTTCACCAGAAGCATTAAAACATTGAAACAACCATCCCTGCGAGTAAAACGTGAATACTCCATTTTTAATTTTTTAGGTTTGGGGGTTTAGACTGTTTTATCTAACAGATGTTAGACCAAAGCCTCACAAGATACCAGCAGATGAAAGATAAGTTTTCACTTGGGCAACTATTTACCTTGAAAATTGTGAGCCAATTTTTTGGCCAAATTTAGAATAGCTAAATTACTTCAGCATGATAAAGACTTCAGGTTCTGGCAGGAATGGAATGAAGTCCCCACAACAAACAGCCAACCACTCCCACTCTCTATCAGCTGGTATAAGTTGATCAACAGGCATGACTGTAAGGTTCAATGGCAGCAGGCAGCTGAGTCTGTTAAGTAGCTGCATATGCTCCTGCAGAGGAGGAGCTGGGAAGGAAGATGAAGAAATGAAGACCTCAGTTTTGTAGTGGCACTTTGAGTCAACTCTTGAAAGGAACTCAACTGTGACTTTATTCTAACTGTAGACCAGCCTGGAAAACTGTGTAGGGTTTGTTTTTTTTTTTTAATTCTTAAATAAATGAATCTTCCCACTGAGTGTGTTTGGGTTGGTAAACAGCAAAGTCTCTTCTCAAGCCAATGCTACTTTCTTTCAAGTCACTTGCTAGTTTCTTCAGATGCTAATGGAATAGTCAAAAGAAGTATCAAAAAAAATGCATCCAGCATTTTATAAAATGTTAAGAAACCTAGATAAGACCTGGTAAAATTGCCTTTTTTCAGGAAATAACCAATCGAAAACTGTGATTCAGTACATTAATAAATTAGCTGAGATGCTATTACAATCAGATTTTGATTAACACTGTTAAGTCTCCTTTGTCTGAACAATGGCTTTAGGGGAAAAAAAATGCAGTAACTTAAAAATTCTTTCAAATTGACAAAACTTACAGGATCAAAATATGAAAACCAAGTTGGTACATTTCAGTACCCTGTATTTTTCCAAAAGGAATGCTACTTTATATGAAATGTTTGAAGAATAAATCTATAAACATGCTAATAAAAATAAATACCTTTCTTGAACAGGTAAGTTGCTAGAGTAACATGAACTGTGTGCGTAATGGCTCTTTTTGGTACACACAATGCAATATATTATTACAAACTGCCAACAAAAGGAGTAGACTACTAGAGAGGTTTCTCAGGTTTACCTTCCTCTCAAGACCAGAAGACTGAAGCCAGAACACAGGTAAGAAAGGTATCTCTTTGCCAGCATTTAACATGTAGATATTATTTGATAGAGCTTTTTGTTTTGAAAAGCAATGCTGAGGAAAGTTTCAGCTATGACTAACCAATACCCTTCCCTTCACCACGAGACAACACTAAGCACAATGAGGAAGAATATGAGCTCTAATAAACATTCTAAGAGAAAACAAGCTCAGCCAAGACTTTTCAGAACAAATTCAGTGCAATGGAAGTCTCTGCGTATGCACACCTGGTAAAGCAGACATTTTGGTAGAAGCATAATTACTAGACATTTTTCAAAGAAAACTGTACCTTTACCGGACAAAGCTATTAGCTCTGTATTAGGGTTGTGATGACTTTCCATTATGCAAAACAAAACGTAGGACCTAGGTAAGACCTTTTTTCCTCTCACACACTCATGAGAACAGTAAAGATGTCCTCTGCTGCTCACCTGGGAAGCGAGGCTTGGAGGAACACCTCTCACACAATGGGCTGTAGCTACCAACATCTAAAATCTAACCCACAGTTTTCACAGCTACACCACTAACAGAGCAATCTATGTTATTTGGACTTCAGATAATTACCAACCATCTCTGACCCAAGACTAGGAATGTTTATATTCTTGCCTCAGGTAGAAAAGTTTTGCTAAATGAAAACAGAAAATACGGCCCGACTGTATTTGTTATGGAAGGAAGTGCATTATCCAGGCTGGGGGGGAGGAAATACACAGACACCCTTCTTATCTTGCTTCAAAACTTCTTGGTAGTTTGCAGAAAAGAGGAATCAAGTAGCCTCTCACCCTTTAGCTTTAACTTCTCTCATTCTGCTGTCCCTTCCACATACCTTCCTCTTTCAGTTTAAAACTAAACGGTTTTTCCTGATTTGCAGATCAGAAGAGCAATATATTTTTGACTGGAAAAAAAAAAATTATAATTTCATTATCTACTTCTAACTGCATATTTATTCTTCAACCTAAAGAAAGGGTGCCATACAATATTGCAAGAGGTTATAAATAAGGGGAGGAACATCACTGAAAAAGATCATCTTAGATAACTTCGATATAGACAAAATACCAGATGCATATGGAAAAGCCATTGAAGGTCATCAAGATAATTCAGCCTGATTCTGTTAGTTAGAAGCAGTTTTACATTGATCGTTACTTTGGAAAAGTGAGTTTCTTATAACATAAAGGAGGGACCAATTAAATTCTCCCCAAATTTAGGGGATGGCAGTTTTAATACCTTCCAGTCCATTTACTGTTCCTAGACAAGTAGGAAAAATGTCACTATAAATCTCTACCCTATCTTTAATATAACCAGGTGTTTATAGCTATTCACTTCAGGCAATAGTTTCTGCTATTCATCTGCTTTTTGTTACTGACTTATATACCCCATGTCCTCATAGGTAACAAGGTGTGATGGAGACAAACCAAGACTCTCTGCGGTCACTGGAAATAGAAAATTTAAGAATCAAGATTACCCAGCAGAGCAAATGCTATGAGGAGCACACTCATCTGTTTGGTGCTGTTGCCTACAAGCCAACAAAGAGCAGGCTTGTCTGGGTTACTTTGCCTTGCTAAGTCCATAATACAGAAGTCACTTCCAAAACAAAATGAACTGAAAAAAACATCCCAGCTTATTATTTTAAATTCAAATTTTAGATTCCAAAGGGAAAGCAAGTTTCCTGACATAGAATATGCCAATATTGATAACTATAGAAGTATAATAATCAGTAGGCTTTTGAAACACACCCAATTCAGCAGCTCCTCTAGGCATTTTTCACTTAACATTGCATTCTTCTCACATGCTTAAACAGGCATACAATACAAAAGATTTATGTTTTACTTAAACATTTGTGCTCCAGTATCTGAATGAACCAGAGCCTTGGATCACGTGATTATAGTAAAACAGCAATTCCCAAGCTACTTTGTGCAACAGTTCCCTCCCAAATTACCTCTACTGCTCACTCTGCCCCTCATAACTAGCCTGGGCACAATACCGCAATGATGAGATTAAATGGCTTCTGGTACAGCAAAATGTCTTGAACCTCAATCATCTCTCATTCTTTCTTTTAGGTAGCTAAGCCCTGAAGTTTGGAATTTACCAAATGTACTGTATCGAATTTACCAAAAATAAACGGGCATGTTTATTTTTCCTCACATTAAGAAACACCTGTTTTAAGAAAACAGCCTTTCTTCTCTGCTTACAGAGATAAAACACACTGTGAAGTTTATCATTAACAATTGTACATTCTGAAACACAATGCAAATAAGTAGTACTGGAAATTCGCATATGTTCTTAAGCACAGGCTCCATTTTGATATTTACATGCTTGTTTCACTTCTGCTTACATGAGTTTTGCACATCATAGTTACACTGATATTAAATCAGTAGGAAATGAATTTAACAAAACAGCATATGAATAACAGCACCTCAGGGGGTCTGAAAATTTTCCGCAGAAAAAAAAAAATGCATCAACAGAAATATTTGGATTTTCCATGAAACCTTCATCTACTCAGGTCTGGGAATAATGGGGTATGCTAATGACACTGCTGCCTTAGAAGAGTGGTAGTTGATAGTCAGATTTCCCCCTTCTCAATTTGGTATGCAGATCTTCTGCGTGGCAAGACTTACAAGCACCGATAAACATTTTAATTAATACAACCACTTGGGAGTTACAGGAGCTTATACTAGAAGAAGTGAGGTGGGACTATCTTCTACCATTACAGCATTTCTAAAGGAATAGTAGTTTCAAATAAAATCTATCATCACTATGTTCAACCCACTGCATTTTGTAGGCTTCCGCAGCAAGACAATAATGTTATGATTATCACCATTTAAACCAACCACATGCAATAATAAAAAACAATTTTCTGCAAAAAGAGTAAAATAAATACCTGCAGGACTGCCAGCATTTTCTCCTTGATGCAGCTGAATACCAGCAGAATCTATAGAGTTTACTGTAACTGTCTGTAGATTTGGCAATTGAGCAGTGCTTAGACTAACTGGAGTTGACGTCAATGCCCCACCTGCTGCAACTTGACCAAGAGTGAGAGTCTGCACAGGGGTTAGAGTTATTTGTTGACCAGGTGCATTCTGAATTTGCAAGTTCTGCAAGTTCTGAACTCCTTGCACTTGAAATGTCTGCCAGGTTATCTGCCCAGAAGGGGTCACTGTTTGTGCCTGAATTAAAAAAGTTCCAGGATTCAGCTGCAGTTGAAGATTTTGAAGAGCCTGTTGAGATATACTTTGACTTGCTTGCACACCATGGATTGTCTGTTGCGCAATACCTTGTACAATCTGGGCTTGACTGGTTGGCTGCTGAGACTCTTGAAGCTGTATGTGTTGTACAATTGGCTGTGCTGTGGAGACCTGAATATTCTGAGCCTGTGTGTCATCAGAGACTGACGTCTGGATGTAATTTCCCTGAAGATCAGAACTATGAACTTGACCACTAGTTGTGGTCAAGTTGTTTGCATTTTGTTCCAATATACTTGAACTGTCTATGGTAACGGGCAATTGTGATGAAGATGATGTTGGCACAAATAAGTCATTATCAGTGGCGGTTTCTGTAATTTCAGGAGAAACTTGCTCACCAGTCCTTTCAGAAGTATCTGAACTATCCATGGCCTGTCCAGTATTTATCAAGTGCCCATCTGCATTAATGCCTGCTGTCATGGTTTGAGAACCACTGCCGAGTCCCAGAGAATCTAGATCAACACTGTTGATGGGTACAAAAGTAATATTTCCTGGCAGTCCAAGAGGGACATTAGCAACAACCTGTGCTTGGCCAGGGAAAGACGAACCACCAATCGCAACTCCCTGAACCTGGACTTGACCAGACTGTGATAAGATATTCTGAATATTAGCTGAAGGTGTTCCAGAGGCAATGATGGTTTGATTAGAGCCAGGAATGATCTGAATTTGACCAGTTTCTTGATTTATACTGCTATTATCAGAAGAGGCTGCAAAGCCAAGTTGAACCTGCTGACCATCCGCTGTCTGGATCTGGGGTATTACTTGGTATTGTACGTTAGACACTGTACCATTCGACGAATCTGATCCTGGTGCAACAGAAAAGATTTGTTGATTTTGCAAACTCTGAATAGGAAGGACATACTGCCCACTTGAAGTTACTGTGGCAGCACCTGGAATCTGTACTATATTACCAGCTTCATCCTTTATAGTGGCAGGAGCTGCAGACAAGACCTCCCATCTATTTGGGGTTCCTGTTAATTGCACAGAAGCCAAATCCCCTGTCTGAATAAAAAGAAAAAAGAAAAGACAAAATTAAAACAAGAGACGTACAGACTATACACTAGAACAATCATGCAATTCAACACTAGAGATTGCCACACTACTGGAAAACATGCAATGCAGCCCATATGAACAACAGCAACTGGATTAGAACTATGAAATACAGATTTTGTAAGTGAGCTAATGCCTAAGTCAGGGTAACCAACCTGTGGGTCGTGAGCTGCATGTTGCTCGCGAGCAGGTCAAATGCAGCTCCTGTGCCATGGCTACGTCAGGTGACCAGCAGCAGGGTTATTCTGGTGTGGGGGCTGCTGGGTAATCCAAATCCCTGGCTGTGGGAAGAAGTGAGCTAGCAGGGGCTGCTGGAGCTGTCATCACCAGGTTACCCTGGGACTCAGCTATGCTCTTTACCTAGCCCAGCACCTATTGCACAGAAGTGGAGGAATTGCCGTGAAGCCAGTGTCGGCTGTATCTCCCAGAGCTCCACTGTCTTTTGACCGTGTGTTACACATAGTATAGATCTGCATGTTGTGACTCTCAGCAGTACAGAGAGCGTTAAGAGGTGACTTACTCACACGGTTGGAAAGTTTAAGTTATGCATAACACAAAGTCCTAGTATTTATGAGCTTGTATGAGTTACTGTTTCACTAGGGAAGAAGGCCTCTAGACTAAGGGCTTTACACTAAAAACACAGTTGGATTAGTCATACGTATCCATTGGGGGTGGGGTGGGGGGGAAATCTATCTTCATTAAGTTGGAACAATAGAAAAGGCCAATGTTTCAGAACAGACCCCCGGATGGTTAAAGACTAAAGAACCTAAGGACTGATGTAGTATGTTTTTGTTTCTTATTCAGTAAAGAAAAGGTAAATGGCACTTACCTTTCTTTACCAAAGCAAGCTTTTTCAGAATAGACTATTAAGAATTAGATTTAACATTCCACAATGCTTAGCACAGATTTGTGTAGCCAACCAACTTGGTATTGTAAATAACTATCAATCTAAAAAAGACGTAGTTAAGTTTCTCCTTATCTGTTTTACGGCACTACAGTAAACCGATGGAATAACTTAATATTTAGCAACAAGTAAGTAACTTGTCTCACAACTCATTCAGCTCTGTGAAACAAATTTTGTCTCTTTGGCAGAGTCCACAGGACATAGAAAGAAAAGCTGTAGTTTGTCCTTCTGCACTGATCCTGCGATCACTCCTGATAGTGAAGTTACCGGAGCATATCACAGCTTCCTTCTGATGCTGCACTCGGACTTCCTTTACAATAAAACCTGGGTATGCAAAATGCAGCACACAGCTTTTTCTTCTCTAACATGGCATTGAGACTTAGCCAGCCTGAATGAATCCTGCGGCATACATCCAAGTGAATTTAGTCCACTGTGTAGGCTGGGACTTTGCTAGTTTCACTTTCTTATCCTATTCTGAGCTGCAACACTAAAACGTTAACATGTACAAGAAAAATACTCTATTTAAGTTTGAGTACTTATTTAAAAAAATAGTTTTACTGTGTTTGGCAGGCTTCATTTCCAATAAGGAAACACACATCTTGGTTCTAAATTCCTCTCGAGAGCTGTAGAAATAACGATTGCAAATAAAAAAAGAATGCTAGCCTTCTTTTGCCCCCAAAGATATATGTGTATCTTTCAGGTAGTTTGTTAGTAAATAGATACATCATCACAAGAACAAAACTAATTTTATGGCCTTAATGCTTCAAGTATCAGAAAGAAAAAAAGGAGTAATGGTAGTTCCATTTTATTATTTTCTTTTCCTCCTATACTGATTAGCCTTTCATTTAAAGGACATATTTAAATCCTTTAGTCTTTCAAGCTTATAATTTATGAGGTTAGAAAAAATTACGCAATATTCCATATCATACCATCTTATCGCAAAAAAAAATCCATTTTCCACTGCTACCACATTAGCTTTATACTCTTGTGTTTAATACTGTTTCCACATAGGTACCGGTTGCTGAAATGCTGCTAAGAAAGTTCATAGCTACTCAATTCACTAGTACATAGATACTTATTAACTGAAGGTTTTATAAAGCATCAAAAGACCTATAAAAGTCACAGGTAAACATCAGCCAGAAAATACCAAAAGCAAAAATATGATTGTTACACATTTAATGTGTGTCATTAGAAAATAAATGTATAATATAATGTGCTGATAGTATCTGTTAGAACAGGAGAGAAGGAAAAAGTAACGGGAACCATTACAAGTCTGACATAATTTCTCACTGATTTGAGACTACATACAAGCAAATGATGAATGTTTAGGCTATAACTGGACTGATCTAATGTGCAATAGTATGTCTACGTCTACTCATACGTAATACATGAGTATCCTCCACAGAAATAGTTCAAAGGGAACCTGTCTACTTCCTACTGTAGAAATTACCTACGTTATTCTTCTCCTCCCCAAACACATGTTGATTTCCATATCGCCATTTGACAGCCTTTGCCCTTTTCCCATTGGGCAGACATCTCTCCTCGTCTTTTCATGATCTAGTGAAATCCTCCCTCAAACCTTGCTCTGTAAGCATTTTAGCTCAATAGAGCCACTCTTTTAGTAGATGCACTTGTCAGTCCATGAAGTAGTTCAGGGTAGCCATGCATCTGGATATGAAACTATTGCTACACATAGTACACGAAATGCCTGTTATTCACATGTTGCTCTTACAGCTGGCTATATCAGACACTACCAGATCAATCACGAGGAGGGAGGGGAAAAAAAAAAGAGGGTGAGGCTTTCAAGAAGCTATCTGACAGCTATCAAAATTACTAGTATTAAAGCATGAAAAAAACCCTGTATGGTAAAGAGTATTTGAGGATGATCTCTAACCTCAAATGGTCAGCAACCTGTCATAACAAGCTTGACTGTTATACCCTTTCTCAAAGCATGCTGAGCTAGTAGGACATTTCTTGGACTCTTTTTCCTACTACAAAGAGTAGCAATCTTTCACTGCATCCTCAAGCAATTAAGCATTGTTGTAGTAACTCAAAGTTCTACCACTGATGTATGAGCAGCAACATCTACAGCCCACTTGCTTACTGATCTTTACAGCGCAGTCCTAAAAGACCAGAGTGAGTTTGCTGTCTCTCAGCCACCCATGAAAAATACTTAGAGGGTACAGATAAAGCAACAGTTCTTTTCCTTATCAACTGATACTCAGGCAGCAGTTATTTGGAAGCTGCTCCTTTAAGAGAACATTGGACGGTTGCAATCCAAAGGCTCTGTGTCAAGAGGAAGGGACAAAGATCTGAGGAAAGTTCAGCATTAGCACTACTCAGCCAAGGAGGAGAGAACAGGAAGCAACAGGGAGTTCACTGGAAGCAGTATCAGGAAACAAGAGAGAGAGACAGGAACAGAGCAAAGAGAGTAGCTGGCACAAGGCACGGGAAGAATTAAAATCAAATGATACGTCCACCTGAAGAAAGGTCAAGTACCACCAAAGAGTGGAAGCAACAACCGGTGTTCAGCCTGTCTTTTGATTCTTTAACAAGCCTTGTATAATTTCCAGTGGGTAAAATAAAGAGATCTCTCTGAGCCAAAATACTCATCCCTGAAGAATGAGGGGTCATGAAGTCTAATAATTGTCGTCTTCAATTTGTTTAGAGAAAATTAAAGCAACATTAAGTCAAATGTGGAAGAAGATAAGAGAAACAAATACAGAAGATAAAATACCTTTAAAAAGTGATCTAAACTGTGTTGAGGGATGGGACTTGGGTTGAAAAAATAAAACATCCTTCACGAAAGTAAAACTAGAAAGGGGAGAAACATCCCTGTAAGAACTGTTAGATGTTGTAGGCACCTGCATTTCAACACGTCAAATGTGATCAGCTGGACACATGCCATTAGCTATCAGTATTTTATTGCTAAAGAACTACCAAACATTTATCTGTGCCAGTCCATCATGGACTGCTTTTTGCTGCACCTTTCAGAAAGTCACTTTTGCCCCATTTAGTCCTCGAGCAAAAGCATCAGCAAAATGAGCAGAGGTGGACAGACAATGAGTCACGAGCTCCTAAACATTTAAAAATCACATACCTAATGAAGAAGATTGGCCACTGCCTCATCCAAATTGTTGTTTTATGAACGAGTTAGGGCTCTAATGCATGAGTTTAATACCATGTGTTTACCAAGCTACAGTAAACTATCTGTGCATTCTTAGGTCATTACAAATATAAGATAAAATGCACTTGCTTCAACTCTTTCATTAAGGTATGAGCTAATACATTCTATCTTGTATTTGCCATAGGTTAAAAACACGTTCAGCATCAGTCACTGCGGTTCAGCTGACACAAAGCTGCTTGTTAAGGCAAATTAATCCTGTTGCATGTTTCAGCCCTCTGCCAATGAAGCCACTCAATTCAGAGAAACACATTTGCCCCAATCAAAAGTTTAGAGAATCAAAGAATGTTTCCAGGAAAAAGTATTATCTGGGGCTGCTTAAAATGTTATTTTAAAAGATAATTCTAATCTGGTGAAATGTATCCAACGTTTAATTGTGTCTCATTTAAGGAACATCTACATCTTTTTCCTTGAGATGGACAACCGGACCCAAAACTTTAATAGCGTGTTTTTAATCAGCAGAACTTCAGAACCTGTCTAAATTAAGACAATACAACGTCCCTGACATTAGCAGAAACAAGAAAGATGCAGTACTGAGAATGACACATGGCAACAAGGAGGCATTTTTTACTCGATTGCATGTAACTTTTTTTTAATTAATTATTAATCTATCTATGTGTATCAATCTCTATATAACTGCATGCCAAACTAGAATTTTGCATAGAAGTTTGTGTGAAATGGTTCATTTTTTTCATGCCTTCAACTCAGATGCTGAAGGCTTTACCAAATCGTCAAGAAAGGCACAAAAGAGGACCTGGGGCCAGTCAGCCTCAACTTGATCTTTGGGAAGGCAATCCAGCAAATAACCTTGAAAATAACCTTGGGGGGGGAACTTCAGATAAACTTGGGGGGGAAGAAGGTGATCAGAAGTAGTCAGCCTAGACTTAGAAAGGGGAAATGACACTTACTTAACTAACCTGACAACCTTCTATGATGAGACTGGCTTGGTAGATGGGGTTAGGCAGGAGATATTATTTATCACTCCTTTAGTCAGGCTTTTGACTCTGTCCCCCATAACATAAGAACAATTTTTTTTTTTCTTTTTTTCCCTGTAAGGCTGATCAAACACTGGAACAGCCTGCCCAGACAGGTTATGGAGTCTCCGTCCTTGGAGATATTCAAAACCCACTGGATGCAGTCCTGAGCAACCCGCTCTTGTCAATGGTGCTTTGAACAAGGTGTTTGGACCAGACAATCTCCAGAAGTCCTCACCAGCCTCAACTGTTCTATGAAATCTTACACTTCTTACTAATGTTTAAATATCAGAAAGAGAACTTTTTGGTTCATGCTGTCTTTAAATACGGAACTGCCTTAAAACATTTATTTTCTTACTTTCCCTAAAACTGTAAGCAGAAATAAAGCAAAATTGTTTAAGAACATCCTTAAAGCACCAGTAAAAGAACTTCTACGCTTGGTTCCGATCCAGCACTAGGAAGACATAATCGGAATGTGAAAATCAAAGACCATTTTAAAAGGTGAGCTTCTGGACAGCAGCGGGGGAAACATACTGTTAGGCAGTACGTTCTACCTGAAACTTCTCTGTTTTTGCAAAAATGTAAGATGTAGAGAAGCAAGACAATCCCAGGCAGACTCTTCTATGGTGCCTGAACACATTCTGCTACCTTTGTTCATGTCCAGAAACTTAGCATCCGGAAGCTGTATTATCACCCATAAAGGAGAAAATGGATGTCAGAATAACTTTTGAGCTTCTTCAGAAACGTCATATAGACCAGACAACTGAGAAGTATGGATAACTCTGACACATGGCATTCATCCATATTTTTCCCTAGTGGAAAACAGGAAATTTAAAATGCCTTCCTATTTCTCTATCCTATTAGCACTATTACTATTTCCACCTAAACTGAGGTTAAGCTGTTTGCATCTCAGATGGTTAAAGTAATGTTCTGAGGCATAAACAAACTGGAATTGCAGATTTTCATTAAGGTCTGTGAAGCATTCATACTCAATTCTAAAGCTCAAGATATGCCAAAGAGTCTTATAACACTCCAACCTTCATTTGTAAAAGATACAAGTAAATGCTTTGTCTACAGCAGAGAAACGATACTCATCTTGCCCACACTGCTAATTATTAACCTCTCCAAATGTTTTTCACATATTGTTGGTAAGCAACAACACAAATCATTCCCCCTTGCTTTTTTTTTTTTAAAAAAAAAAAAGACTAAAGAACCAGCGCAGCCTGCAGCGCACTAGATGGAACTCCATACCACAACTGGGGCAGTCATCTCTGACAACTCCCGTTCTTTGGCGGCTGTCAGAGCCAACAGTTTTCTCAGCCAGCCTGCCACTTTTCTCAATTCACCCGCCTTCCAGTCCTCCCAGCCTACACTCCCATCAGTCTTACACTGTATCCTCACCTATCCCAGCCATGTCCAGCACAACCATAAGAATGGCCCTCGGGAGCACAACAGTTTAAGAGTGTCTTTAGCTTTGCATTGCAATGAAGTAAGAGAACATAAACAACTGGTGATCATCTCAACTTTGTAGCTTCTTAAACAATCATCTGATCACGCACCAACCATACAACTGACCTTCAAGTCTTTGTTGGACCTAAATTTTAGAATCTGTTTCCTTTTGTTTCCTCCCCTATACACAGCTCTGCCATGTTCTGATTTGCTTCTCCTTTTCACCTAATGCTAAAATCTTTGCAGATGTTTAAACCAGAATGAAACTAGAGTATTTATAACTAAAATGAAAAAGAATCCTAAATATGGAAGTTTGAAGTAGAATTATTAGTCAACAATAAACAGTGAAAAAGCAAGACCCAAACGAAAACTTCTCAGACTTTAAATTCCCAAGGGAGGGAAGGACATCCAGAGAGGTCAGAACATATGAGCTGTCATTCCCGGCCAGACAGTAGCGCATACCAGCCCAGCAAGGCTTTCATACATACCAGCAGGCAGCAATATTCAAGGGGAAGTTTCCATGGCAAGTGTTTGAACCAACCATGGATGCAGCAGCATGGTAACCGAGGAAAAGATTCTCAGGTAAGCAAGCCACATACTCAAGGCCATCTACATCAAAACCAAACACCAGCAGGCAAAACACAAAGCACTGGTGTTGGACAATCATAAGCAGAATAAATCATGGTGTCAAAGCCTAAGCTGAAAGACTGCAATCTCCATCAACGCACAAAGACGAGATCAGCAGTAATGCCTGCTAGTATTTTGTCATCCAAAAGTACATATAGCTCTAACCAGAATCCTGGGCCGAGCTGAAAACCTTGTGGACTAGAGACAGCCTGCCCAGTTCATTGACAGGATGGAAGGGAGAAGGTTGAGTTTAGTTCTGTCAACTGTCGTCTTCACTTGCTTTCCATACCAAGCAGTTGCCACATTCATTAGTCTTTTTATTTCCACACTAATCCTTTCAGTGGCATAAAAGTGGCGTCCACTCAAACAGCAGGCTAGGATTCAGATACCAACATAGAATCATAGCGTAATTTCAGTTGGAAAGGACCTCTGAAGGTCACCTGCTCCAACCCCTGGCCTCAAACCAGGGCCAACTAGATCACAGCAAACACAATCACATTTGCTCCAGCTCTTCCCCAAATCCCAGGCATGCAATATTCCCTGCATTCCTATGGGAGTTTTGTTGTTGCTGTTGCTTTTAAATCATACCCCTGGTCTCTCGGGGAGCAGCTGCAGCATACCATTTCAGCCAGGAAAGCAGTGTGCAGTAACTGGCTAGCCTAGCATACTGGCTCCAGCCCTGCCAGTTCCTACCAAGCGAATGTCAGTAAAGCATTAACAAAATAACCCCAAAAACACAGCACCACTATCCTCATACAGGCAAGCTCTTCAAATGCTTCTAAAAGGAAACGCCTAGTTTAACTTCTACTATCCATTTATATGGCTTGAGTTCTACCAGACGTTCAGCAGTCAGAACTGCAGTCCAGGTATAGAAGATACTGAGAAAGGACTGCCCTCCCCATCGCTACATTAGGCACCATCACTCATACACAGATATCAAACTGATTCATCTATGCTCCTGGGAAAGGGATGAGCATCACAAACCCCAAGAAGACAATATGTCTGTGTCCATGCATATAGATTTCATTTTCCATATGAGTTACGAGGTACCTACAATTTAAGCCTCTTCAGCTCCTCCCTCCTTCTTCCACCCCCCAATAAGATACACTCAGGGGACCAGAAAAAATAAATCTTTATTGCACTAAATCCCTTTCAGCATTCTGTTTTTCACAAGGAATATATTTCAGGGACTTTAGTCCCGTCCCTCCCCTCCCTTTATTACGGTCATCTTAATTAACTCCAGTGTCTAGTTCAGCTACTGTAGGTATCTCCTCCAGTTTATATTTAGTTTCCACCCAAAATATTCTGAATCATTTCAAGAGCTATATTGTAGGAGTGTAAAAATTACCAGAATGCTATAACCTAACTCACAGCAGATATGTAGGAGGGGCCTATCTGCATGTATGAAAAGTAGTGAGTGAGTTTATATTCACATTTAGTTTTAACTAAGATTTTGGCTTCTCTTGAATTGCTTCCGCCTTGCCCTGAAAAGCCCCTGATACATAAACATAACAACAGATGAATTTAACAGGAATAAAGAAGTACTACTTCAAAATTGCTTTGCCCATTTTGAACTACCAGGAACCATTTGTCCTGTACTAGCACTCTAGTACCCCATCAGACCTAGCACTGCTCATGCTAAGCAATCAACCCATCCTCAAGATGCACAATTCCAGCTTTAAAATGAGAACCTTAAGGTGGATATAGGAAAGCAAGCTATCATTTAAGCACCATTCATTTTTCAGTGTGTATGTTTATGTAAGAGACAGATCCAACACTCTACTTTTCAGCACTGTATGCATCTGGTATTATGAAACAAATTTTAGAGGTTATCAGGCACTTAACAATGTCTACAAAGATTTTTAAAAGTGTACTGCTTAAGAAAATAAACAGGTTCAACAGAAAGGACACTTGAAAGGGGGTCAGAATCTTAATGTATTTTCGAGCTCTGTCATTAGTCTACAACGTGCTGCGTGACCTCAGACAACTATTTTGCTGCAGCTTCCCTTTATGTAAAGTAAGCTGAAACGTACAGATGAAAAGTAGTTCAAAGTGTGGCACTTGAGTATTTAGTAAACTTAACATTATCATTTTGACATTTGTTAAAAGCTTGCCAAAGCCACTTCACCCACCAGTACGACGCTTTGCAGGTTTTTTTCCTATTTGCAGAATCCTAAAAACATAGAAGGCTGATATACAGCAAGTTTAAAAACCAAGACTTGCTTTAAAAACAAAAAAAGAGCTTTTTTTGCTTGTTTTATAACCCTTTTTGTAAGGAAAAAAAAAAGAAAATCAGAGGTAATGTATGCGATTTCCCAAGGACTAAGGCCAAAAAATACTTCATCATGCCATTTTAAAAGGTATTTTGGAACTCCCTTTTAATATAACAATATTTTTAGCTACCAGTTATTTAGAAATGCCCCGTCTCTTTTAAGTATGAGCATATGTCAACAAGAGAGTTTAGCTAGACCAATTAAGGAACACAGGAGTTTCCATTAGGCTTTTGTTAGGGAGATGGTTAAACTAGCTTCGACAAGAACACATTTCTAGTCTGCAAGATCCATCTCATCACACAGGTCCCAAGGTCATCAAGGCTCCTTTCAGAGCCGTCAGCGCAGGAGAGATAAGGACAGAAATGCAGTTTGCAATACGAGGGACTGCATGATAACTGCACCTAGAAAAAACAGCGTCGATACAGGAAGCAGCTTTCCACCACCGCGTTCGCTTCTAACCAGCCATTTTACTTCTAACTACATCCTTCCCTACAGCCAGCCTTCATTTTGTGCTCCTGCCTGGGCGCGCGGTTCCAGGCTGACAGCTAGGGAGCGGACACCGGGGGTGCGCTCAGGTGGAGGTGAGATGCCTCCCAGGCTCGCCGGGTGCCGAGCGAGCCGCTCCGGTGCCAGGGCCGGGGGAGGGAGATTTCCCCCGCCTCCCCCCGTTTTTGAAAGTAAATGAAGGCGCCGCTCCCAATGGCGGGGGAGGGGGGAGCCAGGCTCCCTCCTCCTCCCGGGAGCCCGGCTCCTCCTGGAGAGGCAGGGGAGCCCGGGGACCCCTCTCCTGGCAGGTCGGCCCTGCTATCGTCCCTCCCCCCGGGCGGGCAGTGCCGTGTGTCCCGTCCCTCCCCCCGGGCGGGCGGGCTGGCTGGCTGTGCTGTCTCTCCCCCCGGCAGGCCGTGCGAGAGCGGCGGGGCGGGCACTCACCGCTCCGGCAGAGTGAGAGGCAGCGGCGGCGGCGGCGGCCTCATCCTCCTCCGGCGACGGCGGGCCGATCTTGCTGCAGGTGGCCGCCAGCAGAGCGAGCGGTGACGGCTGAGCGTCCTACCCACAATGGGCGGGTTCAGGGAGAGAAAGTGGGTGGCGGTTAGTGCGGGACAGCGACCGGGCTCCTCGCAGACGCGCACACAGGAAGCGGCGGCGGCGGCACCGGCTCCCGCACCCGCTCACAACGTGTCACCCGGGGGAGGGGGGGAAGGGGCCCGGCCGGGCCTGCGCTTACCTGGGGGGCGGCCGCCCCGGCGGAGGCCGAGGCGGCGCCGTTGCCGTGCTGGAGATACTCGCTGTGGCTGCTGCTGTCCACGTCTAAGGCAGCCATTTCCTCTTGTTTCACGGGCTTCTCGGGAGCTGCGGGCACAGCGGGGAGGGGGAGGGGAGAGTCACTGACGGGAGCGATCACCCCCCTCCCTCTTCCTCCCTCCCTCTCCCCCCCCCCCTAACCCCAGCGCTCCCCCCGCCCTCCCGCACGGAGCCCTCCTCCTCCTCCTCCTCCTCCTCCCCGTGCTGCTGCCCCTGCCCCTCTTCTCCCTCCTCCCCCTGCTCCTCCTGCTGCTGCTCTCAGTGCCGCTCTCGCCTCGCTCGCACACGGACGCTCCGGGGCCGGAGCGGGGACGCGCAGGGCCGGAGCAGGAGCAGGGAGCCCCGCGGGGCGGCTCGGTCGCTGCGTACGTACCGGTCATGGTGTGAGTGCGAGCGGCCGGCTGGCTGGCTGGCTGGGCGGGAGGCAGGCAGGCAGGCAGGCTGGCTGGCTCGCACACAGGCCCTGCTGGCTGGGGCTAGGCGGCTGCCGCCGGGGACATGCTTATTGTGCTCACGGGCTGAAGCGGCGGCGGCGGCCCGAGCCTACTCCGGGGTTTTTTTTCCTATTTTGATTGACGGTGCGGGAAAGCCGAAAGGTGGGGCTTGCAGCGGGAGAGGGGGCCCGGCCGACACCGCCGCCCGCCCGCCCGCCTGCCAGCCCGGAACTCCCGCCTACGCCCTGCGCGCGCGCGCTCATTGGCTGCGCCTCGCCGCCGCCGCCGCTCGCACTGGCCGCCCGGCCTGCCAGTCACCCGCCAGGGGCGGGGGGGGCGCCCCATGCCGGGGCGGCTTCCTGTTTGCCAGGGCTTGTGCGAGGAACAATGAGCGGGACCCGCCGAGAGCCCGCGGCCTGCTCCGGCCTGGGCCCGCGCGGCCCCCGCGCCGCGGGGAGGCGGCCCCGCCGCCGCGCTCCGCCGCCGCTGCCGCCGCCGCCGCGCCGGGGTGATGCGGTCCGCGGGGCCTGGCCGCCCGCCCGCGCCGCAGGGGTCAGCGCAGAGGCACAGCTGCGCGGCGGCGGCGCTGCTCTCCCCCCCGCCGCCCCCCGTCCCCCCGCCGCGCAGGCGGCGCGGTGCGCCTGTGCCCGGGAGGCGCCGGGCTGGATCCGCGCTCGTTTGAAATCTCCCTGGCGCGGGTGTCACTCAGGGCTGGCGACAGCCGCGGCTGCGGGGCGGCGGCCGAGCTGCGCCCGGCCGGCAGCCAGTGCCGCCGCTGTCGCCGCCGCGCTTTGTCCCCGCCGGCGCTAAGATGTCGGCGCGCCGTCCCCAGGGGAGCCGGCCCGCCCGGGCAGGCCCTGCCTGGCGGCGGCCCCGCGCCGCCGGCTGCCGGATCCCGCAGGGCAGGCCGCCCCCTCCTGCGGGACCGGGGGTCCGGGTCAGCGGCGGCCTGCGGCCGGCGGCGGCGCGGCCCCGGGAGCCAGAGCGCAATGGCCGACCCGCGGGCCGTTGCGTAAGCTGTCTGCCGTCGCGGGCTGGCACCCGGCTGACCCGGACGGGCTAAATCGAAAAAGCTCCTTTGCCTGTCATGTAAAATAAAACCCATCGAGCGTAAGGCCGCGAGTAAGATTGTGATGCGGCACGTCCTTCCGACAGGAGTGTCAGCGGTAACGATGTGCTCCGCTCTGAGCTAGGGAGCCAAGCCTAGCGCAGACCGAGTCTTCGTGCCAGCAGGCTTTATTTTAGTCACGTTAAGGGGAATTAATAAGATGTCAGCGTCAGTTTGCTGCTCTGTCCCTCATGTTACGCAACAAAGGAAACCGGGAGCTCTCGGATTGCTAAACTAAGGCACGAAATATGTTTAAAGCATTATATAAGTATACAATGATACAGGAGTGATTATTAGCGGGGCCTGTTTCCTGCTCCACCGGGTAGCTTGTGAAGGGTTCCTGTCGAGGGGAGCAACTTTGGCTTGCCCTTTCCTCAAGTCCAAATGCACGTGCAGGGTGCTAGGACAGTGCGGAGGTGGAGGCAGTGATTTTGACCCTTAGCTTGTAAACTCCCCTGATGAATGAATTTTTCTTAGTTACCTTTCATGTGGTGTTCCAGGGAGTCTGTGAATGAGGCTGAAAAGCATGGGATTGAAGAACTCAAACCTACTTTCCTGTTACAATATTTAGTGTAATTATCACTGAGAATTACCTGGGAGATACAGTGAGCGTAGTCTCATATGTCTGTAGTTGTGCGGAGTATTTGAAGCCGCAGGCCAGCCAGATAAACCCGTGGAGAAGTTAGTAACTAGGAAACCCAGAAATACAGTCAGGATATTCAACAGCCTTTCTGAGAAGAGAATAAACAGTGCTTTTTAATCAGTCCAGCACTATGACCTTGCAGTAACTGCCCAGGCTTAGCCTAGAAACTATTACAGAACAGGAAAAAAATCCACTGAGAAAATTAATTTAATATCAGGAAGTCACAATGGAGGAAGACTGCAGGATTTTCCCTGTCGGTGGAAGATCGCAATTACTGCATGATGTGTAGTCTTTATTTTAAGCCCATTTACTTTTGCTGGTGTGTTGAGAGTGCATTCAGGTGACTTTTAATAGTAAGTTGTAAATTAATCCCAAAGCCGTTTGTCACAATTCATTTTTTCCAGGGTAGTAAAAAAACCAAACCCCACTTCTGTTTTCAAAATGTCTATATTTGTTTACACAGACTCTTGTGATTCTGCCTTAGAACCAGTTGTTGGCAAGTTAAATAATATATTGATAGAGGAGCGGAAGCTTTTTTTGCAATTCATTATTTTTATTGTAATAACAGAACACTCTGAGAAGCCAAAGTTGTAACTAGGAACAGAAGTCACATTTATTTTGACGTAATAATATAATAATGTCAGAAATAATTTTTAGCCAGTAAAAGCTAGAATACATAGACTCTAAAACCGAGTCAGTATATATACATAAGCAAATTTTAGAAGAAAAATGAAAATGTAAGATTACGTGGTCTACAAGACTACTGTACTATCTAAAAAAAAAGTCTTCTACAGCTGGTATAAAATCTGCAATTTGTTGTGCAATATGAGAAGTTGTTGGTGAAATGGATGATAGCCTGTCATCCTGGAACCAGAACTATTACAGATGACTTTGGACTTTGATAACCTAGGAAGTGGTTCATTTCAAGATTGATCTGTAAGAGAAGTAATTCCTGTTCGTATGCTGGGAAGGTGGGAATGATAAAAAACTGGCCCTTGCTAATTAGCAGGGTATTGCCAAACATTGTCAATGGCATTTTGCTTTAGGAAGATTATGTTGTCTAGGACTTAAACTAAATATGAATGTTGGTCTTTCTTCTACAGTTGGATGTGTGTTGAGAGCTCTGTGACTTCAGTGAGATGTTGTCGATAGCTTTGTTTACCTGTATGGATCTGATTGCAGACATGCCGAGGATGTAACTGCAATGCTTTAGGACAGAATGATTTGAAATATCAATAATGGGATTGTTTTTATATATTAAGGAGTTTTTCAGTGCAATAAAACTGGAATGTAAATAGACTTCACAACACTAGTTGAGGACCAACTTTTTCTAGTCAAGTACCTAAAATTAGGGGGTCACCGTGATGATAATATTACACTCAGATAAAAAAGAAGCAAAACATAGTAAAGTATTAATAGACTATTAAAAAATAAGATCAATTACAAGAAAGTTGCAAAAAAGGTATGCTATTATGAAAAAGGGGTGTAAAGAGAGACTCAGTCAGAAATGTTACATAGAAACTGGTAATAAAAACAGTGTTTTTATTTACCAATTCCCAGTGGAGATTAAGAACACGAGAAGCAAAAAAAACTCAAGGAAAAAAGGAAATGAGAAAAGACATTATTTGTAGCTTTTTTCTTATCAATATACTAGCATCAAGATGTTCACTAGAAAAATCCTGGATGTGTCGGGGAGATCATTGTATCTGTACTGGGTGGAAGTTCTGTTAGGTGGTGGTCTTTCTGCTGAGTTAGCACTGTGCCGATACCCCCACAGAGATCGAGCTCCATGCCCAATTAGAGGAGCCATTGTTTCCTCTTCCTTGAGATTACTCACCAGATGTACTGTATCAGTATGTCATCTGAATAAACGAACCATGACCAGTTTATTATTAAAGAGTCTTGCCTCTGTAAACCCTTGCCTCCTGCTTGTAGGCTGCTTGTGGTAAACTGCAGGTCCTGGGATGAATTCTCAATCCATTTGCTGAAAATGGTGTGTTGTAATTTAAGCTATGTAGATACAGAGAAAGCAACGCTGGTCTATACATTATAAGAGTAACCTCCACCAGCTACCAGAGTGCAGCCATTTCAGAACTGAGATGCAGCCTTTGCGGTAAGTGGCAGTAGAGTTCAGGAGAGGAAGTGATGCTACCAGCTTCTGATGAAACCTCGGGGAAGGTTTTGAAAGATCAAATAAGATGCAAATTGGAAGGAACACTAAAACTACCATCTACCCTGCAGTTCAGTTGTAAGCTCAGTGCTGCATTTGGCCACTGTAACTTATCTCTCATTGGTTTTAAGTCTTGGAGCTCAGCCTCTGTGAGGCTATCAGTTCAGTACATGTTCAGAAGGAAGTGCACCACCTCACACAACTTCCATCCAGTACAGTGCCAGCTATACTTGACAGTGTCTCTTCTGTCTGTGTACTCCTTTGAAACTTCTGAGTTATGACATATTATTTGTGTCTTTAGTGGTCCCTTCTATTGGTGACCCTGCATTTATTTAAAGGAATGTATTATTTAAGGGTCACTGGTATGTGGTCCAGTTCAGTTTTCACATCCGGAGGTTCCTCTGTAAAGGGGTGTTTTTGCCATGCTGAAGCCTAGAATGCAACTGGACAAGACGGGCAGGAACGTGTTCTGCTGTGGTGTGTTCTGTACCACTAGGAGAACTCGGACTCGGGTCATTTAGTTTGAAAGGCTGGATTTAAAATGGCATTGAAGAATCAGTAGGGATTCAATTCAACAAGCTACCTTAAAACCCAGCCTTTACTGAAAGGATGACAAGCAGAATTGTCTGTAAATCTCATGCCTGAAAAAGTAACTAGGACACAAAAAACAATTCAGAGGAGGTATGCTTTCGAATGTGAGGTACCTTCTTTTACTTTAGTCATCTGTTTAAAATTTAAGTAGAATCTGGAGAGCCATATGGTTTGGTTTCTAAGTGCCAAACATTTACTTGGTACTACAAAAAACAAGATAATTACAAGGTTCTGAATCAGACCTATTAAACTTACTAGAATTCAACTTCATTCTGAATTTCAGCCTTCCTTTCCAATTTGTTTAAGTCTTAGCAAACAGGGAAAAGAATCTAGCTACTAGTCCTAGATGCTGCACTCTTAATTTGTGTCAACGTTTTTGGGAATTTGAGATCTTTATGTAGGGCTGCAGGAAGGACTGACAGGTTGACTTGGACGTTTCTTGAGTCAGCACATAGTAATTGGAGATCGGTGTATGACTTGAGTCCATCCCCTTGGAAATCAACAGAGAAATGATTCCCTGCCTGGCATAAAATCAGCAAGGAAGAAGCAGTGGTCGGAGAAAGGTGTTGGCTGGGATCGTGTCATCATCCCCCAGAAAGCACCTCCCTGTCCTGAGATGAGTGGCTATGAGAGCACAAATTTTGCAAGGCGGGAGCAGGCTTGAGCAGTAGGTGTGGTTTGACCAGAAGAAGCTGAGCCAACCTAATAGCTCATTGACCTGGCCATAATTTAATCAACTTACACAACTGCCAGAAAACAAACCCTGCAAAAATACTGCTCCCCACATTGCAAGCTAAATTGAGTCAGACTAGACACAGTGGGGGACAGGGCTCCATGGGTGGGAGCAGATGAGGAGAGGTAGGACTCCCTTCAGCAGCAGTAAGTAGATTAATTCGGGGCATCAAGCTTGCTAGACTGCACAGGAACTTGCTTTTGGCTATGTTTGTGTAAAGCGCCTGTTGGTAGCCTGGGATTTCTAGCCTCTAGAGGTACACAAACAGTGCTCAAGAGCATCTGAAATATCAAGGCATTTGTATAGTCCACTGCACAAGTGTGATGGTATCCAAGTGTAACCATATAAAAGACAAATCATATTTATTAAAAGTGAAATTGGATTTTAAAAGAGCAATTTTTCTGTTTTAAATGGGAAAATTCTAAAAATACTAGTCTCTGCCTGAAACAACTCCATTAAAGAGAGGTCAAAGAGAAATCTCTGGTACCTGGATCCAGCTGTTAGCAGGGAAGACATTTGATTCCACTGATCTGCTCACGTCCAGTGGAAGCTGTTGGTGGGATAAAGAAGGGCCTAGCAAACTAATGGACAGCACCGCGTTCACAGCAGGAACATGCCAGCTCCAGACACTTTCTGCACTTGACTGGAGGTCTGAGACACGCAACCTAGCCACAGTAAGAGGAAGAACCTGTGAATAAGTAGCCTAACTACCCACTCTGCGCACAAATCTAAAGGCTGTGACTCTTCACCAGCACACATGACAGATCTTCAAAGAATGGGGCCAACAGAAAGTCTGTCCGAGCTTTGCACATGCCAATGTGTGAGGACAGTCCTCTGGAACATTGTTTCTGGCCTAGTCATTGTATTTATGAATTTTTTTAAGCAATTAGGACAAAATAAGTCATGTTCCCTTTTAGTCAGAAATTCTTCCTCGTTTGTTAGAGCTGCAGCTCTCCCTGGGTGATATATTTTTGTATATTTTGCAAATTGTCAAATTCCATGGGGACATCTAACATTTGACTGGTAAACAGGCTCTGTCCTTAATAACATGTTGGAGAAAACTAATTCTGCTGTTCTTTCTTTCTGGTGTTAAACTATGTGACTAAGACGTGAGAAGAATTTCAATGTACTTGCACAAGGTTTTTTTCCCCATTAATTGTATTGTCTTGATTTTAGTTGTGTATACAAATAAATAAAGAGTATATTAGTTATATCTTCTCTGTAAAATTTGGGTGGTCTTTATTCAATTGGCAGCTTATTCCATCTAAGTAAGAACTTTTTTCATTAACAAAATGTGTTTCTTACAAAGAGGAAACAAATTAATCTCTCTCCCATTTGGAGAGAGGTATCAGGAGGAAGCAGACAGGCACATAGCTGAAAACTTGCCCCTTAGCAGGTAAATCACTGTAGACAACTTCTTCATTTCACCTCACTTAAGTAAGAAAAGAAGGAAGCTTTTTTCAAGCTTCCTAAAAGTTACTGCCTTTGGGTCCCATCATTATCCTGTTTGTTTATGCTTAATTCCTACCCTTTAAGGTCATCACAACAGCTACAGTTTGATTATAGAAATAATTGGGGGGGGGGGGGGCAGGGAATCATAGATCCTTTAGGTAAAGTTAGAAAAATTGTTCGGAGGGAGAAGTCCATAACCATGACTTGCAGAATCAGTAATATGGCATCTAAGGATCCTTCTCCATAGCCTGTCACACAATTGGAATGGAAATTATTTAATAGTTACATAGATAAATTCACCTGAAAGAAAAAAAATGTGTGGTGTTATGTACTTCTTGTCTAGCATAATTCTGTCTTTTTCCCAATTTGGCATTTTACTTTTAATAGTACTGATAGAAAAGTAGGCCATTGTGGAAATGAAAGAGACTGGCAAATTATATACATGCACATATGTTTACTGAAAATTTGAAAACTTAATAGCAGGAGTTATGTACTCTGAAAGGAAATATTTTTAGAGGGATGAAGTGACATTTTGTTAGGCATCTCAGTCTGAATTCCCATTCCCAGAGCAAGAGCAAGGAGGACTCTGTGGCTCCCTCTAGGAGAAGGCAGTCTGGGGCTCCAGCCCAAACCATGTCCGCTCTCTGCAAGGCTCGGGGTTGCTGGTGAGCAGACCAACGGGTTAAGGTGGTCTGAACAGTGAGGGACCAAGTGCGAGTCCATTTTTCTGTGTAAAGGAGATCCATAAACCTGGATAACAGCGTTAAGCTCTTACATATCTTTAGGTGAGGGAGGGGGGTTTGTTTCTTAAAAAAAAAAAAACCACAACGATCCTGGACAGGACCTTTGAAAGAGGAGTTGGTGGGCAGCGACTTCCAGTAGAGGGCTGGGGACCATGTATGGCAGGAGAACCTTTCCTGGCAGGTGTCTGATGCAGGAACGACCTGACCTCGCAGCGATTCTCAGCATTTTGTTTTACCTGGCAAAAGGGGACTGCACGCAGCCCATGCCATCTCTAGACTGGCTGGCTTGGATGCCCCCGAGGTGCCTGATCTGCTCTTGCTTCCCTGTGAGGATCCCCAGCTGTTGAACAGAGTTCTGGCACGTCCACAGTGGCATATAAAGCCTTTGTGGTTTTTCCTACAAGCATAATTTCATTAAAGTAGACATAAGCATTGAAAGCAACAGAACAAATTAGGTTTGTGCCTTTCTACTTAGTTACTTTGAAAGGGGGGGTGGAAATTTCTAGGGTTCATTTCAGGTTTTTCTGTGTCTATGTTGCAGGGAAGTCAAAATTTAAAATGTGGACAAGACCACAGTAACAGATCTATTCACCTTACCTTCCTGCAATACCACAGACAAGTGGAATTGCATCACAAATACCAAGGAAGAGAAAGCTGAGTGAGATTTGAAATTCCAGTTCTGGACATAGAAAAAAAACCTGTTTTCAGGGAAAAAATATACTAATTAAAATTTATCTAAAAAATGCCTCTGTAAAAGAATCTTCAATCTATTTCAGCTTAAGTCTGAGAGAGGCACACATGATGCTTGAAAAAGACAATAATTAACACACTGATGGTGCTGACGTAAAACACCAATAGACATTTTTTAACTGCTGATTAACCTCTGGCTTGTATAGACATCTTTAAAAAATGCACATCTTCATCACCTTTTTTGCAGCTCACTAGCAATCCCATAGTTCACACTACTCAGACCATGCTGCAGATCAGCCTTGGTCCTTTTGACCTGTTTTCATTTCAGAATTACTGCACAGCCTTCCCAATCTAATGACACTTGCAGACATCTGCACTTGCTGCAGGTGTCCTTCCTATTTCTAAAAAGTAATTAACGAAAGTTAATTATTTTTAATGTATTGTTTCTCTCTCTCGTGTCAATTAATATCTGAATTATTGAAGTGGATCATTGTATTAGTTTGTTTTCACAAAGTTGGAAAACTCAGAAACTCCACTATCATCTTAATTACTTACAAATGAAGGGTAAAATGCCTTCTTTTCCATGGCAAAATGCCAAAAGATGCGAGGGAGACAGGATCTCAACGGCAAGCCTACGTTCCCTACGCATTCCTCCAGTCTCAGCAGGACCACTCAGGCACTGGAGGCAAAGCATGCGTGCCGTGCATAAGCACAAGTATGCGGTTCCAGGACAAGGACCCCACTACATCTTTTACTTTACAATACAACAACACATGTTATGTTTAAACCGAGTGGTAATTGAATATTGTCTGCTGCGTAGAAAAAAAAAAATTAGTTCATCCTCCTTTTCCTCTCCCAAAGGAAAAGCATTACAATACTTTTTTTCCTAGCCTGGATTCCTACCGAAATTAAAAGGGCTCTGAGATCATTATGTCTTCATATGTATAATAAATCTCTCTGTGTGTGCGTGCATGTGTGCACACATATGTGCATGTACATACTTGCACGCTGTGCAAGAGAAAGAGAGGGAACAAGAACAAACAGTAGCCAATTTTAACCACATCTGAGAGAGCAATAAAAGCCTAAAAATGTTACATTCCTATACATTTCATAAAAACAGGCTGCTAAGTAAAAGAAGAGAGACCCACTGCAGCTTGAGTTAAACCCTTATTAAACACCAAGAAAGCTGCAAAGATGAAAGATGTTATGAATACCCACCCACAGGAAAAGCTGCAGTCGGAGCTTCCAGCTATGTAGACCTAGGAGAATCCAAACGAGATCACCCAAGGAAAACCAGGCCCCATCGGATTCATAGCTCACGGGACTACTGGTTTCTGCTGGATTTCTATTCCATTGCTGTCCAGCTCTGAAGATGACATACTCAATGTTTGCCCTTTGATTCTGGGGAAGAAAAAAAAAAATTATTTTTTTTTTTCTCATACAAACCTGATGAGCTGAAACCCAAGATGAAAGGAAGGACCAGAATGTGTTCTCAGAGACCCCCCTGGGATATTCTCACCTGAGTCTCAGTGATCCACGTGCAGCACACTAGACAAAGAGAAAACAGCATCTTGAGGTTCTCAAACCCCGGAGACTGGAGAAAAACTTCATGCCCTGGCAGCCAGGACTTCAGTCTTGTTTAAGTTAGCAAGAGCCAGTGCTGTTAAAAAGCCTTTCATCCCACTTTCTAACCTGCCACATGACTGATGTCCAAGGGTCTAACCATTCTCAGAAGTTTGGTGAGGAATACATATCTTAGGCCTATTGACTTTCCTGATTTTTCTGTAATAGAGGTGTGGTATCCATGCAGAAGACACAGCTGGAGGAAGGAGTAAGTCAGGCTTCTTGGCACTGTTGTCCCTTGCTGGTGCAGCGCAGGGCCCTTGGCTCTACTCGTCTGTGGGAGACACGCATGCCAGTGCCACGTGTCTTTGGCATCTCGCTTGGATGCTGAAGGAAAACTGAAAGCGAGAGGGTCCAAACAAGGTGCTGCATAATGTACCAATAAACACACCGCGACACTTACCCACTATAGTGCTTGTCTCGGTCACATTTCCTCTCCGCTCATAGCTGGGGTGCATTTGACAAGGTTTGTTTACTTCACCCCAGAGTTGCATGTTCATCACCTACCAGTCACGCATCTGGGGACAAACTGGTCTCTGGAACTCGAACATTTGCAATCCCCTCTGGATGACTGCCCGTCTTTTTATGTCCTAGTCACGGTAACTCATCTTTCATCTATACCTCTCTTCTGTGCTGGACACTTCAGACCCTCCTTTGCTAGGCACGTTCACATCTCTAAAAATATCGTCCAGGAAGTTTTTATTCTTCTTCGTGTTGTGTAGCAAGGAAACTTGGCTCTCAAGCTCAGCAATCTTGCTCGTAGGTGCCGAGGCAATCAATGCACCCAGGCTGCCTTGGATGCCCGTAGCCATATCTAGCAGTGCTCTGATTCACAGTCCTCCATACCCCACGCAAAGGAAGGAGAGATAATGAAAGAATTCAGCACCCAAATCCTGATATTCCCCTCTTCTTCCCAAAAAGGTTAACTCCAAGAAAAACAGAAATGCCCATTCTTGTCACAGGGTGACAAAGGGATGTGTGTGGCATTATTATTATTCTTGCTGCTACACCTGTGTGAGGTTAGCCTGAGATATTTTTAATGAACTTAGATATTTTTAATGAACTTTTTAATTTTTTAATCTTTTGTTGCTAAAAGAATAATAATGACCTGGCACAGTAATAAGAATCTCAAAGGCTTGGAGCAATAAAATGCAAGTTACAGTCTTCGAAACTAGCTATATTTTGCAATTTTATGGGAAAATAAACATCCATTCTCTTCAGTACATTATAGTGTCAGTCCCTGTTTTTCCTGCACTAATCTAAAATAAATTAGACAAGTAGCCTTCTTTTTGTGCTATGTCATTCATTACTTAAGGATATAGAGAGGAAGTTAGAACAGCATGTTTGTTGAATAAGTAAATATTTAACAAATTGACTTTCATTTCAACAGTATAAGGGAACAGCATCATAAAACCTTAGAAATTTGGAAGTATCTTACTGGGTTTTTATGTGGCACTCAAGTTAGTCATTGGAGCCATTTTATTTCCTGGATGAATAATAATTCTTGTAGTAGGACAATTCAACATAAACATCTGCAATAAAACAGGTCAATTAAATCTGCAAGTTAATTCTAGGCCAGAGGGAGAAAAAGCTGCCTTATTCTTATTTACCGTTCCCTAAGGAGTTGAGATCCCAGGGCAGTACAACTCTGCATGGACTAGAAGTTAAACGTGCGCTTGATTTCGGAGTTTCTGGGACCCACACTCACAGTTCTTTAATTCATGATAATGCTCCTAGTTGGAAGGGCTGTAGTCACAGAATGTTTCCTTATTCCCATGATTTTCAGCCAATGAAGAAGGCAGGTTGGGAAGCAGGTTGCTAAGGCCACAAAAAAAAAAAACCACAAACCCAAAACAACCCACCGTTTGAGGGGCTTCCAAATGATCCATGAAACTTTGTAATCTGCCTCTGGGCTTTCCATGGGGAGAAGCAGCTTATTTGTGCAAGTCAGCATAAAGAGCCCCAATTTGGCTTCTGTGAAAAGTGTGATTTAGATACTACTTTTGTCACATAGAAATCAATAGGAATTAAAGTATGTTAATGATTTCCCACGGGGTGAGAGAGGCAGCCACTCACGCATCAAAAACGAGTGCCAGCCAACGCGACAGTGAGCTAATGCTCCTTTTCCCCATTTCCTCATCCGTTTATCGACCATTTGTCCACATTTGATACGCAAATCATCAGTATGATAATTATAAGCAGAGAAGAGACTTCACAGAGAACATAACCTGCTGTATCCTGAGCAAAAAGGCCTCAACCTGCCCAGTATCTTATATTTAATTCAACTCCCCGTTCCAGTCTGCACCAGACCGTTTGGGATGTATTAAGAGTCTGAGAACTCCCAAATAGTGACTATGCAAAGTATTTTCATTGCTGCAGCTAATCTACAAAGACAAATATTTTCTTGTTTACATTGTGAGAAACAAGATATCCTTATCTTCCAATATAAAACATTTGCTCTTTGTTGGATACCAACACTGTTCAGCTCCAAAACTGTTTGAAATCCTGGCTTGTTGCTTATCTAATTCAGCAGTGCCCATTATAGAAACCAGAGAACTCCCTCCGATACTGCTCTACCTCCCTGTCTGAGGATTCAGTCTGTTGAGGATGTTCTCCTCATAAAATATCTGTTGATTATGGAAGAGATTATCCACATTTCATAGACATGAATGAGATGTGCAGGAGTATTGAGAGCCTTGCCGGATGTTACAGCAGAGCCAACAACTAAACTTCCATTTTTTGGATCCCAATCCATCCTACCTTTCACCATCTTTCCACCTCAAAGAAGGAAAATGGAATAGTGTTCTTCCTTGTCCTCTTTTTTGAGTAAGAGCCTAATTATTTGGCTACTGCGCCATTCCATTCTTTGGAAAATATTTTTCCTGCCTGTTGTAGATTTTTCCACATACACATGCCTTCACAATTTGCAAATTGGTGCCACACAGCATCAGTTAACATCCTGGGAAGCAGCAGGCCGGCTACGAATGCAGCTCCCAAGAAGCACCAGCCCAGGTTGTGCCTGCACCATGCATCTGCAGTTATGCAGAAGGAAAACAGCTCATGGCGTTAATGGTGGGAGCAGCTCTGAATTCATCAATGACTTGGTGTCCTCTCGGGCGCTTTAGCGAGCAAGTGGGGAATCCTGCAAAGCCCCCACAGAGCCTGCTGCCGCCTGGCCCGCACTCTCTGGTTTGGACCATTTCACACATGCTTGTGCGTAGGAAGTTTATCATTATAACCCCTTGGCATTATAGCCAACTTGAGCTTTTCAGCCTGGATGTTAATAGACGCCTTTCCCAACATTTTGTCAATTAGAGCTATTGCCAAAATACTGGCCGGAGATTATTTAGATCTGGTTTTCCACTTTTTTTTTTTTTTTTTTTTTTAAGGTTGTGCTGTATCTAAAATAAAACAAAACCGATTTGTCCAAGTCTACCTGTGCAGTATTAGTAACTGCTTCCTTGTGGGACAGTGCTCCTCTCTCAATCATCTCTGTACAGTTTTCAAGCCTTGCCATCCGCCCATCTAAGTTGTTAATTCTCTCTGACATTTTCCTGTATCTTTCTTCCAGAGAAGAAAGGGGCCATTGAAGAATATCGTGCAGAGTCTCAAGCAGTTCCTGAATTGATCCCTCCAGGCTCAGGCTGGTGAGAGGGCAGCACGGCTCAGAGCCAGAGCCCGGTAGAATTTGTTGAGGAACCTTTGAGCCAGTAGCATGCCGCTTGAAAAGCCTTTCTCCTTCAGACACGTTCATGCCTCGAATCATTACCAAATATAGAATGTATTCTTTAAAAGGTACTACTTTCCCCACATGAGGTATCTAAAACCGTTGGAAAAAGGAAAGCTGAAAAATACAATGATACCCCATGCCATATATGAGACGTGATTAAATCAAAATGCCCCCACAGCCTGACCTGGCGGCCATGCGCACCTTCACTTTGCTCGCCCGGGTAGGCGTACGAGTTACAACCAGACTCCTCCGGGGCACGGAGGTATTCACACACACACACGGCCACGGGCTGGGCTCCTTGGATGCCGCCAGCTATGTGACAGACTATGCTGGCATGCCTGCAGTCAAGCAGCCTGTTTACGTATAGGAAGGGGCATTTAGCAGGATCATTGTTAATAACAGGAAGATATTAAAAGTAACCAAAACAAAGGTGTAACATTCCCTCGTCCAGACGCACTGTGGCCCAATATTTTGCCTCTGTCACATAGAAAATAGCATTACCAGCTCCTCTCCCACCAGGGCTCCAAACCCAGGCACCCAGTGCCCCCTCAGCCCTTTGCTTTCTGTGCCCTGTTGCTTTCTGGCTGCTCTTGCAACGCCGAGCATTGCAGGGTGGTGAGCAAGGCAGTGGTGCATGCCTTAGGCACGCGCACTCGCCCAAGAGAAAGAGCCTGGAGCAGCACATTTGGTTTTACTTTTGAAGTGAAATCGTGATATTAAAAAAAAAAAAAATTGCATGGTTTACATGACATATCCTTCCATCAGGAAAGGTTGTTCCCAGGAAGAAGTTAAGGGTAGAGTAGGAGAAGGATAAAGTCCTTCCTCCTGCTACTTTTTAACACCCTTCTTGCTGTGTAAGTTTCCTTTTTCCATTCCAGGAAGCAGGCTTGCATTTCAGTGGCAGTTCTCAATCTAATAAACATTCTAGTTTATTTCACACAAAGAAGAAGGAAACATTTCTGATTCAGTGCTTAGACTGGATAGTTGTTTTAGTCCCAAAAACTGTCAAAAAAGGACGGATAACTCTCCCTCCCTTTGTTTCTTTTCCACTTTTACACAGTCTCTGGTCTACTTCCCCTGTGGCTGATCTCATCTCCATGATTTTTTCACCTATCTTGTGAGATTACTCACTCCGTCCATCACCTGTGCATTCGACAGAGGTTCATTTTCCACAGGCATTTGCTTCCATGCTGAAGTCCCGAGTGAGCTCTCTTATGCAGCACAAACCAGGTGTGTATCAGGTGCCTGAAGCTGTGGTCACCTACCTTTTGTGCCAGCCCTGCTTAGGCTTCTCTCCTTTCAGGTGTGTCCTCGACACCCTTCCTTACTCTTCAGGTAGGGATAAGCTTCCCCTTCTTCTAGCTCTTCTTCCAATTGTGCGCAGTCTCCTCCAGGAGAGGAGCCAGGTGTTTTGGGCTGATCCAGGCTTCACTGTGGGGACCCAAACCCTTCAGAGCTGGCAGTCCTGGCTGGGCTCCTTTGCTCCTTCCCGCCAGTGCTGCCCTGAATCATGTTAAGGCACAACATTCACCAGGAAGCAACCACGCTTGAGCAAATACCCTCTGCTTTTGCAACACAAGAAGTGAAAAGCAAGATCGCAAATACCGCTGCGATAAGGTATTCTGTATTTTGATGCACATTTGCTTGAACATTCAGCGATTCCAGCTCATCTCAACAGCTCTCTGACTTGCAGACAACATTTGCCTTGGTGTTTCTTTCCCTTATGTGTAAAGACTGACCATGTATAAACCACTATTCAGGCCAAAACTGAAGGCTACACAAGCAAATGGACTGTTCATCTGCTGTGTAATGTTTAACCGTGGTATGAATTGAGCCCTAAGAAAATGGCAGCCATTCACTGGGAGTAGCACACTTAGAAATAGATTAGGAGAGTCATAATAACAAGATGCAACCAGAAAAGCCCACACTGTGTGTTGTGTGCGTCTGTTGCAAAACAGCACTTAAATGCTGCAGTGCTAGGTGGTTATGCTGCTTGGCTGAGTGAAGGAAAAAAAAAATGGAGGGGAGGAGGAAAAACAAATTGTCACCGCTCCTCGGGTCGGAGCCCTGACAGTCTGCCCGCTCTGTTGCTCTGCCTGAGCACCTGAACGTTATCACGCTTGCACTTCTGAGACACGAATACAAATACGTCCCTTAGATACTGGCCAGCTGATCACTTCTGCCTTGCAACGTTTTGCATATTCATTTTGGTATCCTTTTATTATGAAGTTGATAAATACAATCCGGACATTGAGGAAGCAGGAAGACCCAGCGTTCTTTCACACCGACACTGCGTTCCTAGACGGTAAATCTAGTTAAGGCAAGTCTTTCCCCCCCGCAGGAACTGAAAAAAACCCCACATACTCATAGTTTACATCTTTGATCCACCAGCTTTATACACGGAGCACAGCATGCCTCCCATGGAATTTCACTGAGGGCTATTTTCCCCTCGTGCTGCCAGTGAGACCCCAGGAGGTGCAGTGTGCGTCTGTTACAGCTGCAGGACAACGGCTGGGGGTCAAGAAAATCAGAGGCGGAAGGGGCATCAAAACTATTTTCTGACTCATCACAAAAATCAACAGAGAAAAAAAAAAACCTTTAAAATCCTCTCAAGATGTTTTAATATTAAACTTTAAAAGTTACACAGTTATACAAGTCGCTCCCAAATAAACAAGAAATTTGCAAGCAGCTATTAGAATACTACACAGTTTGTAGTAACACTATTAAAACCCCCAAATATTTACAGTCTTCCCTTCTAACCCAGGGGTGTGCCAAAATGCAAAAAATAATTCTGGTACCAAGACGACTCACAGACAAAATGGTCTTGCAGCATTTCTCAAGCTGTGAGTAGTGGAAATGCATTGGGATCCCACTTGCTCACACACACACCATCTGAGCAGCAAACATCAGGTTTAAATATCAGGTCTCACTGTGGGAGAAACGCTCCACAGCCCTTGCTGGCCATCTCCCAGCTTGGTCTCAGAGAACTTAAGAGAAGCGAATGAAACAATATATCACACTATCTAGACTTCTGTTAATGAACTGTTTCTAGCTGATGACTGTTTCTAGCTGCCATGAGTTGGAAGTCTCTGAGCATGAACAGATACTAGTCTTCCCAACTACAGTGGTGCAAAGAAAACCAGTGTCTGCTCAAAGGTCAGGGAGGATTTAATGCTGAACGCAGTGCTAACAGATGAGCAGAAGGTATAATTAATCTATTTCACTGTTACAGTCAGACCAAGTTTGGGATTCTGGGGGAAGCCTACACAAGTCTTTCCTTTTCAACACAAGGCAAGGATCCACATATCTCCTAAGTGAGCTGTGTCTTCTGGTGTTGCTTTCTTAACTGCTCTACTGGATTAGCCACTAGGGACTCCAAAAGAAAGTGTCCCGTTCTGTTGAAGCCCAGTCGAGCAGGCAATGGCAGGACTACTAGTGTCATATCCAACTGGCCTTGCTGGGAAGGGCACCTCAATGGGGCTGTGTCATGGCCAGCGCCTCGGTAAGCTGGACCAACAGTGGATCATCCTGTGACGTCTCATGGTTTCTTATATCCCACCCCCAAGTTCTTGCTTCACTTTCCTGACCTACAAGAGCTTCTTTCTGTTCCCTTCATCCCTAGTTATGCTTGGTATTTATAGAAGTTTTACTTCTCTTTTCTTCAGCTTTGTTTATTCTGTTTTCTTGTTGTTCTCAGTATTTCCACCCAAAGCTACATGCTTTGTTCTCTCCTTTCAACATGCACGTTTGGAACAAGCAGCACAACTGCATGAGCTCTGTACTTGTCCCTGAGCAACCCAGGAGAAGAGAAGCATAAAGTAGAAATGAGAAAAAGAAATGGGAGAGATGTTGACTTCCTTGCAGCCCCCGTGCTACCTCTGAGCAAGGCTAGTCCTCCCACGTGAGCCTAGAGCCACCAACCCACTTCATACCAAAAGCAATGACTTTAGCAACCCAAATGTCACAAGGCTTTGCCTCCTCCTGCCTGACATTCAGATAGTGGAGGGCACGTGGGAAAGAACTCACCCGTTAAAATAACACCTTCAGTGGATCTTTCCTGGACCCGCTGAAATGCCAAGCAGCTGCAGCGCTTCCAACAGTTCAGTGCAGAAAACACGTGGCTCCCTGGGATAAATCACCGTTGTTCCTAGCTCTTCTTTTTCTGAAGTCTGATAAGTCCCGGTGGCCCTGGCATTGCACCCAGCCCAGATGGCAATTCAAGCTGGCTCTCTCCTACTGTGCCATTGCACTGGGACCTGCGGGGAAAGCTCCTGTGTAAAGTCCTAGTTCCTTCACCAAGGTGGTGTGGGGGAAGCAGGTTGCTGCCTTTGGCCGGTGGCCTCCAAGTGCTCCACAAAACCCCAGGGAGATGAATGGGCCTTGTGAGTTCTTGCATACACCTACCTTGATATGATTATGGGGTCGTAGACTTCAGAGGAAAAAGAGACCAGTTCCTCCCTTCTACCCCTTCAGTCAAAGTAGTCTTAGAAATTCCTTTTAACAACAGCAAGCAATTTTTAAGTGGCTGGCGTCTTTCAAATACTGAGAGATATCATGTATTCAGAGAGTCACAGCAAGGTTTTTGTCTTGAAAAAGCTTAATTTCCTGAAGCACATATCAAAATCCCACCCTATGAATCCCTTCTGTGCTACAGAGCTCTCCTTGTTAAAATTCTGCACAAGCATATTTCCTCCCCACTCCCTCAGGTACCATTCTCTCTATGTACACTACAATAACAACTGCGCCTTTACTAAGATTGAACACAATAACCAGGTCTTTGTAGAGGATAATTAACAGCCAGCAGTGAATCTTAGCATTTATTCAATGGGGTATGAATGAGTTATGAAAATTCTTTTTTGCTGGAGAGGTAATGGGATATTGTTGCGTTTGCGTATGCTTTGCTTCTTGCATGATAGTGTGTTTATGGTGTTCAGAGTTTAAAGTCAGAAAAATGTACACAGATACTATGCGTTTGTATTCAGGCAGTTATGCCTCAACATGTTTGCTTCTCTTTCTGTCATTAACGAAATCCCCACTCCATCTGTATCTAATCCAAATTCCTTGTGTCCATTCTGAGCAGGATGAGTAGACCTGAGCCTCTCCAGCTGTTCCTAGAGATGCAAAGGTTCATTTCTGAAATTGAATTTCCGCAGTCTTATGTAAACTATCTAGATTAGTGCCCTCACACAGGATACTTCACAGGGTACTTGGAGGTAAATACAATGACATTACACAGTTCTGAAATATGTGGAGCCCTAAATTTGTGTGTGCTTTTCATTTCATGATAGAAAACTGTCGTGTTGTTCCTTACTATCGAATAGCTAAGTGTGTGTGAAAAGCAGCAACTCCCACTTGCAGTAGTGTATATATATCTATAGAGTGTATTTGTGTATGTATATACATTGTATACATGAAATACAGAAATATCTCTCAACTCTAAGACTAAAAACCAGTTGTAGCATAATTTAAATGAGAACACGGTCTTTTAAAAGTAGAAATACTAATGACCATTGATAAAAAGGCAAAAGGAAGAAAAAATGTCCAGGTACATTAAAAAAATAATAAATAAAACAAGGTTTTATCTGGACCATTCCCAAAGCCCACAGTTTCAGTTCTCATCCAAGCTACCGGGAGATGATTAAGAGAAGAGGGGACTCGGGCTGAGGAAACGCACACTTTTGCTGCTGATTCACAAAACACCTTTTCCCCACTTTTTTGCAGCCCGAGAAATGTTGATGTTCCAGAAGCTACCGCAGAAAGCGCCTGACTCTTACCTTGCTGCGCATTGCAGGCGCGCCCCTGCATCACCAGGGCGTATCAAGACACAACTGCTTAGGTGCAATAGCCAGATCAGGATGTGAGGAGCTTTGTCACTGCTCTTACTTGGTTTTGCATTGCTAAGCACACATGAAAACTTGGGAACGCTGCCAGATAAGCAGCCTTTTGATCTGACCTTGGGCCTGTGAAATGGCTGGAAAAGCAATAATGCTATTGCTGGCACGCCAACGAGCGTGCCAGGCAGCCCAGGCTGGTGTAGGAGTCCCAGCTGTAAATGGGCCACGACAGCGAGTTTTCTGTTGCCGGTGAGGGTTTGCTGAATCTGGAAACATGGCTGTACGCGGGCACTTCACACCAGCACTCCTGACAATGGACTTCACACCATTTCTGTAATTGTTACTGAATAGGTGGGTTTTTTCTCCTCCACTGCAAGTTAAAAGTCCCCTTTCAGTCCAGCGAGTTGTTCACACCAAAGGTGCATTTCCAAAGCGGCAATCTTAAGAGAAGATGGGGAATAAAAACATTGCAGTGCTCAGCTGCAGTGCAGCAGCCCTTAAAGGTGACCTACAAAGACAGCCTGTGAGCCTCTGACCTCCCTTGCCCTTTTATCATATTTTAAAGGAGTCAAATTTTTTTTCCTTGTAAACTAGCAGGGACAGATGAGAGGTTCTGCACAGTGGTTTATTTATTTGTTTGTTTTCCTTTAGAAATGTAGGTCCTGTCTCTCCCGGAAGGGGTTCTGGCTAACTGGGCAACTAATGAAACAATAAGATTGCCTGAGATGAGGGAGTGAAAGTCTAGAAGGGAAAATACATTTTTTATTTATTTTTTGGTTTTAATCTGACTGCTTAGCATTCCTTCTTCCGAGTTGACGTCTACTGGAGTTCAGTCATCAACTGACATTTTGGAGAAACAAGCTTTTTGTAAAACATCCAAGAGCTCCACTCCTCCTAGCAAAGCCTCTGTACTAAACACACAGCTGTCAGCCTGCTGAACGGTGTTTCAGGCAAGACCAGCATTTAGTACTGTGCACATTTTAGGGTTTAAACAAAGCAAAAAAAGGGGATTTCTCTTTTAAGTATCTGTCCACTGCCTTTTTAACCGTCATGCAAAAGAAAACAATAAAAAGAAAATAAGAATTGCTCTGTAAATCACCTGTGGACAGCAGACATGATGAGTTGAAGATATTTAGTTCATTTGCAGGGATTTCTTCTATGCATTGTAAAATATGTGCTCTGTAGTCCTTAGCGAACGTATCCTGCACCGTGGAATAAATGAATGTGTAACATTTTGAACTGCTGGCCAGAAGGCCACTCGACAAGTACTGCACTTGAAGTTATTCATTGCAAAGATGAGTTAAAAATGAGTCTGCTTCTGCACAGGTGCAAAAAAGGCATTCTTTGTACAGGAGGGTTTTTTGACATTAAATTAGGTTCAGTAGATGATGATGGAGATGCACATAATGAATTTGTAACTATGGGGAAGCAAAGCATCGTTTCTGACCCAGATAAAATCTGAAGCGCTTTGCCGATGCCCTCCCTGGCTCGCAGGAGGAGCGCTGCCCACCCAGCCCCGCCGGCTGCGCAGCTCCCTGCCTGGGGCTGACAGCGCTCCAGCACCTTTCCCGGCTCCGGCAGCCTCATCACGGCGACAAATACAAACACGGATTACTACACTAAACACGTCAGGCTAAGTCAATAGTTTAATAACCACTATTAAGGCTTTTCCAAATCCATTTAACAACTGTAAATTATTCCAAAATAAAATAGCCTCAGCCAATCAGCTGTGTAGTCACTGACCCACAACTACGTGCTTATTTCTCAATTAAGCAAATCTCCACACCCTGGTTGGCTTTAGCTGCTGTTGTGGTTTTGCACATTGCAAGATCCAGTATATAAATCCCTGTCCCCTGCCTGAGAGCCTCAGCTAGCTGTTCCTGACACCAGGTACTGCAGCTTCGCCTTCGCTGACAGCGATGCTGGTGCTGGGACAAACCTCTCCCCTCCGCTTGGACCCCGCCATCCCGTCCTGTCGCGTCCCCCGGGTAAAGCCATGCCGCTCAACCGCCCCTGCCCTGCCAGGCTGCGGGACCACGCTGAAGACCTGTGCTCGTGTGTGCAAGGAGAAGGGTCACTCAGCGGCTGGTGCCGTCCCTGAGCTCCCCAGGACCGAGCCAGGGCGGATGCCCTCACCTCTTGGAGCAGCATCTGAACGCCTCTTGGGCTCCAGGGCTCCCTGGGTCCCGGGCGCTTCGCCGGCACCTGGGAGGCAAACTGGCAGCGGCACTGCCGGCACTGACAGGGAGGTGACGGGGCGGGGGAGCGCGGCGAGGCAGCGCCGTTAATGAGCCCGTGGCACCGCTCAGTCGTTTAAAGCCGGAGAGTTTATAGTAGCCAATCAGCCCATCGGGGGGAGCAGGGGGAGCCCGTCAGGCACAGCAGGAATAATTGGAGGGAGCTCCTAATTAATTTGATAATAACCCTATCCTGTACTAAAACACTCCACATGCAAAAATGGGTAAAAAGTGCCAATTAGTGGTGGAAGTGAACGGAAACGTGCGATGGGGATTCAGGGCACTTGGCAGCCAAGGCCTGACGGCACGCGGGTGTGCCGGGCCCTCGGTGGCACTGTCCCTCCTCAGGCACCGGAGTGACCTGCTCACGTCTTTTGTAGCCGTGTGTCTGCTACAGCCTACGTCTCCCGTGGAACGAGCTAGCTTTCTTCTGGGTACTCGCATCCATCAACCAGCCGTAGATGGGCTCCTGATACATATCAGGGGTGTGCCAAATTGTTTTCCTGGTCCGTTTTGCAAGACCTAAGATCCTCATCCTCCCCAAATGCACGGGAGTCTGTGGGACCTGCATGCCTGCAAGCCGGGGAGGGAGGTACAGCCAGCGGAGCAGGGCCTCAGCTCCTGCGAAAGCGGGGCTGTAGCTGCATGGCCATGGCCATGGGCATGGGCATGCCATGGGCATCAACAGACATCTTAATCCTTCCACAACGGTGTCATCAGTTTTCTTATTTTTCTCGCCACCCGTCCAATCCATCGGGAGGTTTGGGGCAAAATGGGCAGAGCAGCCCTCCTCCAGCTCCCCTGCCCGGCTTGCACCGTCGCCAGGCGGTGCCAGCAGAGTTGGCCCGGAGAGGCCACCTGGAAAGCTCACAGAGAGCTGGGACCCCACAGGAACCCCGGAGCTGCCCCTCGCCCCCCGCAGCACTCATCGCAAGCTGCTGCTAGTCGACAAATCAGATTTAGGACTTAATTTCTAAATACCGATGTTGGCCTGCCACCAGCATTTAAGATAGCCTTTTTTGTTTTTTTTCTCTATTAGTCTGTGTCAAGCTGGTTTGTATTTTCACTCCTGACTTTTCTCAAAACTCTCAGCATTCTGTATTACAACCTAATCCCAGGGCCAAAACTGGCAAATAATACAATATATTTTGCAGAAAATAGGCAACTCAGACGTAATTATATGTTGCTAAAGTTTTACCAGGTATCTCGTACTCACCACTTTTAAAGCTCCCATAGAGCATGCAGCTATAATGAGCTCCAGCTTGCTTTCTGGGCAAATATGAAAGAGGGTTTTTTTATTAACATTTGTGAACACGGACAAAAGCCCGTGCTCTGTGGATGTTATTGTGATCTCTGGAACAGACAGGCGGTGTTTTACTTATTTCCTAATTTGTGCCTTGCAAAGCAGAGGGCACGTGCAGGAATTTGTGTATTCCAGGAATTTGTGTATTGTGTGTTTGTGTAGCAGAGAGGTTGGCAAAGCTGGCAAGGAGAGGAGCTTCAGAGAACAGAAAGGCAGTTGCTGCCAGCTCCTGTCAGGGGTAAGAGCAGAGAAAAGGGACCCAAGTCCAACAGCCTGTCCTCACAGCAGCTCCACATTCACAGAGCAAGGGGTGACTTTCAGTCACTCGGTATCCAGCACTTGCTTTCAGCCACAGGATAAAGACAGTTGGGATGAAGCAGGTGTCCCAAACACAGGGGTGCCCCACACCCCAGAGTCACCAGCCCTTGGGGACCTCAGCCAGGGGATAAATGGATGGGAGGGTAATTGCAGAAGACTCTTGCCTGGGTGGGGATGCCTGTGCCCAGTGTGCCGGCAGGGATGAGCTGTGCCCTGGGACCCTTGGCATGCCTGTGCATCCTCACCTGGGCTGAAATCAGGTTTAACAAAGCCTTGGAGGAATGCCCCACCCCTGAGGAGCCCCTCCAAGCCCCGCCAAGTCGAGGGTCAGCAGAGGGAGCCTGAAGCCACAGTGTGGGCAGGGGTGGGAAACAGGGTTTCTACCTGTGCGGCAAAGCCAAGCAAGATTTCCCTCCTCACGGGACAATGCCTTTAACATTGGGGCCAAATCTTGGGTTTAAAACAAAGCCAAAAAAGAAAACCCTCCCCCAGCATTCATAAGCCTCTTTTAAAAGCTTCAATTTAAAATGAAACACAAACCTGGCACCTTGCCATGGGACTGCACAGCTTTTAACTGACCCCATATGTAAAGTCAACGTGAGCGAGCTGTTAAATACTTAAATCCAGCCCTCCGGCCCCCTAGAGGTACCTTCCTCCTGTGAACTCTGGAGCCAAATCTCTGCAACAGCAAGCTTTAAATCTGGAAACATTAACTACCCTCCCATCTCGTTAGAGAGTAAAAGTATTCACCAGGACATAACAAACAGTAAACCAAACACCCAAGTTCGGGATAAGGCAGACTCAGTCCTCCTGCAACGAACAGCAGTGCGACGTGATTGCAAAGCCACTCAGCTTTGCTACGCGAACGTACATCTCTCCATCTCAGGTAAAACTGGGCCCACCTCAGGCTCCCCAAAAGCTGCCTATTCCTTTCTCCCATAAAGCACTCACGCTTCAAAAGCATTCTTAACTATTAGTGGTAGCACTCGGTCACAGCAGAGTCTGCCTTTTAATTAGATGACGATAGGAAGAGGCTCTCCTTCGTACCACATGCAACAGAGAAGGCGTTGGTTGTAGAAAGCATCCCTGCCACTGCTGTCAGCTCCCATCCAAGCACGTTGCACAGGAGGAGGGCTCTGCTCCTCCTTCCCTGGGAATTTATTAATTTTAGACCGCATTGCAGCAGAGCAGATTCACACCCCCCCCCCAGTAGAAATAAGAAGTAAACCACACTCTTTCCTTAGAGCAAAGAGACCAAAACTGAAGCATAGGACATACTTAGTTAAAAAAAAAAAACAACACACACAACTTTGATGTATTTGATGCAGGAAATGACATGGTTTCTCTAGCTACATTGCTATGAAATCTTAAGTGAAAGATTGCTTCCAGCAGAACAGTCTGATTAAATCTGAAGATATTTAAGAAAAAATAAGGTTTCAAGGCCCAATTAATTTTCTGATGAAGAAGTCAAGATGGGTAAGGAACTGGTATCGGCAGCTGAGATGCGAGTCTTTCTTCTTGATTATGCTTTATTAATGAAGTTTTAAAAACCACGGTACAGGAGAATAAAAGGCTGACCTTTGATGTATGTGATATGCCATAAACTAGAACCAGTCCTCCAGATTTTTGCTTGTCAGCTTTGCATTTACTAAACAGAAGTTGCCTTTAAAGATAATTTCACATGATTACAGGTCTCTCTCTAAGACTGAAGCTCTCTCTTAAAAGTAGCCTGTATACATTGCCCCTTCTTCCTTTACAGTGTTGGGGGAAAAAAAAGAAAAAGGCCTGAAAGGTTTGCAAACCAATGCTTCCTGCTTGTCTCTTTTTCTTGGCGTCCCAAAGTCATGCAAAACCTTGTCCTTCCTTTTCTTGCTAGAGAAATATGCAGATGATCTGGGCTTCTCCGTGAGGGGAGAGGGCTTCCTTGCTCTTATAGAAAAGTAGGAGAAAGGCAGTTCCTCACAGAAAGAGCTTTTCTTATAAATTTATTAGTAACGATCATAAAAATGAAAACATTCTAAGAAAGAAACATTTCTGGGTGCTGAACGAGGATATCATGCACTCGGCAGAAGTGAGCCCGTATCGGCCATTCTCCAGTCAGCCACAGAGCCTCACAGAACAGATGTGCCGTTTCACTGTTTAAAAACATACAACTGAAAACCAAAACCCTTCCAAGATCTTCTTGACACACTAATAATCAAGCAGCAAATTATTGTCAAGGAATAATGACTAGAAATAATTTCTGCAGAACCATGTTCCTAACAAAATCTAAACATCCAACTTAAAAATTTGACTAAAAAGAGGGAAAAGAGCCAAACTTTCCCCTGTGTCGGGGAATTTGAGAGACTTCCCCATGCCAAAACAAGCCAATATAAATGCTAGAACAAGGGGTTACCTAAAAAAGTGTGTGGGGGCTGGAGATCACCCAGGAGTAAAGTCGACTATACTGAGATTCCAATGTACTGCAGGCAGTGAAAATTGTCTAACCCCCTGAAGTTTGCAATCCTCGTCTAAAGTACTATATACTCCGTAAGTAAAACCTCCTGCCCCAGAAATCCAAGGGAGGGTGAAAGAACTCACTTGAAGGTTTGCCTCTTTGAAAAAGACCTGAGGAAAGGAAAAAAAGGTCCATTTCAGGGCTCACAGAATAAGTGTATTTAGATACTCTTCCTTAAGAAAGGACCCAGATGCAAGCAAGGTTTGTGCCATAGTTTAAATCCAGGTTCCCAGGAAAACTTGCTTACAGAAAGATCAGAAGATCTGAGGATCATTACTGCAGAGGATTCAGAGAAATTATCTCCTAATACGCAGTTGAAGACAGAACTAGTCTTGGTCTCTCTTTGGCTTGAACCTCTACTGAAATTTAATGCTGACAAATCAAAAAGGGATATATCCAGAATCCGTAACCCTGATAAAAATGGGAAATCTGTATCATCTTAATCAAAGGATATGCCACCCTGAGCTGGATCTGTGTCTTGTCCCTTGGCCTCATATGACTCCTGTGTGCTAGAGGTTAAGGGTTTGTTAAAGAATATCGGTTTTGATTAAGTGTCACATACGGTGTAAAACATCCTCTTTATCATTGGAAGTGAAGGTTGGGGGCCAGACAGTGCCTTTTAGTGAGCTTCTAATATAAATTAGGTGTCTTAGGTAATGGGTGGTTTTCAGACAGGATTGATCTTTCTATGGTCCAGTGAAAGTAGGTGTGTTTGGCGAGATGTCACAAAAGCGAGCTTCCTGGCACCTATACTAATGGGCTGGTTACCCCTTTTGGAGTAGGACTTGAAAAATGTAGCACAGGAATCCCCCCTCCCCCTTCCTAACTTTTTCATTTTCTTGATGTAATGGGCAAAGGTCTATATATCCTTTACTCCTTTGGTATTTCAGTCCTTGTATTTGCAGTATCACTCAGTGAATCTTAAGCCACTCATCCTTTTAGTCACTTACAGCTCCCTAAACTTGCATGAACTTAAAGATGAAGCGGTTATGAGTAGACTAGGTTACTTACTATTTTTATCAGTGTACAACCTTTAAAGAAAAATGTATCAAGTACACCACCACCACCACAACCAAATGATTTCTGTTCCCCATTAAGTCCTCCTTGGAAACTTTGATTGCACAGAGACCTAGGAAGAACTGTAGAGATGTTAAACCCTAAGTTCCCCTGCCTCAAAAATAAGAGCAAACATGCATTTCTATAGACATCAAAACGTGTCTGTATTTTCCTCTTTATGAAGTAGAAATTCTCTCAGCTTTGTGCAAAGAGCGGCATGATCAAAAGCACAAACTGAGCACATGAGAATCAGAAGCTCTAATGCAGAGTCTAACCATGGACCTCAGGTAAAGAGGGTATATACAAAATAAACCTTTCCTTTATAGTTCGTTGACACGTTGTAGTTAAAACTTTTCTGAAAAGTTTCCATGGATTTATGAAGAAGTGAAAGCACAAATGCACAGTCGGTATTGCAGGCTCATAAACCCAACCAACGAACAAAGTCCATAAATCTTTAAATATGCTAGAATATGTTGCAAATGTTTTAATATTTCACTGCATTTCCCACATGCCCGCTCATCATTTGAGCACTGGTAGATATCAGATTTGTTAAAAATATTCAGATAATCGAGGTACATAAGTCTAACCAGGATAACCAAGATTTAGAGCATGAATATCCTTAATTTGCTTATAAAAATGTATTTCTCTTTAGGCAAAGGCTTAGTCACATATGTAAGTCTAAGCACAGAACAGCTTCACTGAATACAGTGGGATTATTATGATTAAAGTTGCATTTACCTTCAAACCATAACAGAACCGGCCCGAGACATTGCCTTCCTTTTTGGTTATTTCAGGTATGAAGCACAGAAACTCCTCTGTTAGTGTGGAAGACCTAGACAACATTTTCTCTCTCCTATCTCAGGACTTCTCGTGCTAATTTTTGCTTATTCGCTCGTTGTTATTCTGAGGTAATTTTGTCAAAGTGGTTTTAAATGTCTTTCTTATTAGAGACATTTTCCAAACCTGATTAACCAGTTGAGGTTCAGGGTTTTTTTCAATAGCATCATATGAAGGACAGTTATTTCTTACACCCGAAGTTCCCAAACCGATTCCTACGTCCAAAGGGGACACATGGAACCCGTAGCGTGATGGATGGGTATTTCTGCTGGATAGATCACATATTGAAATGAGAAGAGAGACAGATATTTTTCAGATGTGGGTGCTTGGTGAGGACACCTAAGGGAACCAACACGCTTGCCAGGCGCTGGGGTCCTCAGCCAGGCCCCCAGCAAGGCTCAGGCACCAAATGCCTTTGGGCTCATGGGCTGGTCTTTGGGCCCCCAAAAGAAATCAGCTCTCTTATTTTGAAGGTGCTCACCTTGACTGTCAGGGATACAGCACATCTTTATTTCTAATGTGTTTAAAGATATTTCCTCCCAAGTAAAGGCACCAAATGGAATACAAATAATATGTGTTTTTACTGATCACTAGAAATAGTACATGAATACTTCTAAGATACAATTTGCCATCATATTAAAATGCCAGAGTCATGCAAATAGACCTCCATTGCCTTTGAAAACAGAACTACTAATTTCAGAGTGAATGTACCCATCTCAAAGTGGCCGCGATGCCAGTGCCCTTCCGAACCACTCCAGGAGCTCACTTAGGAAATAAACATACATTTTATGAGGCTGTCTCATACAACATCTCACATTATTCCTCATGGAAGAACTGAAAAATGTTTCAAAACTGCAGAGTTTGCCAAAATAAGTCATTCACCCATCAGAAACACACCTGATCCTGCAGGAACAACAGCCCAGCAGCAGAGTATGTGCAAGGCTGAGTATCGCTTAGCTTTGTGAATTTGTTGCCCCTAGGACCATGCCGTCAGGAGCGCGCAGGATATTTACGACCAGGTTTAAAACAGCTGATGCCAGAAGCAGGGGAGGGAGGCAGAGCCACCGCAGCAGGGGCTACTGCCTCTAGCAGCTGTAGGCAGCCCTTGGGGTTGCTTCCTCTGACTCCCACCACGATCCTAATTCCTTTTAATTTTTTTTAATGGCTCAGACATAATTTCAAGGTGCTCCTGTCTGCTAAAACTCACGTTAAATGTTAACACTGCCTGATTTGTCATGGGAGCACCTCCTCCTCACTGCAGAAATACAAGGGGGAGGTGGGAAGGAGCACAGAGGTGCCGCGCTCGCAGCTCCTCTCCCAGACACTGGGCTGGGGACTGGGATGCAGCTGTGGGAGGTTGCTGGTTGAGGTGCTTCCTCTGTCCTTTCCAAATGCCCTTTCTCACAGTCTGGCAATTACCGAATAGGAGTTTTTCTGACAAGGATAACTGGTTTATTCCCAGTGCGCCCTGTGTATCAGTGGGGCACGAGTAAACAGGCTGTGCGCAGGGCCAGGAGCAGTCTGGCAGCAGCAGCAGGGACAACCCCGCAGCCCCACTATCCTGTGGAGAGGGAGGTTTGCCGGGGGCTTACCTTTCAGAGCTAGGTTGCCAGCAGCATCACGGCAGTGCTTTGTGGCCTGCCCTGCCATCCTCTGTTTCCCACGGACACCATCGGTGGCCCAAACCCCCTCCGTGTGGGGTCATGAGGAGCACAAGACAGGATTCTGCGACGGGCAGTTCATTTTCTCGGTGCCACAGCAACATTACTGCAAAGACAGAAACCGAAGATATCTCAGTGCTGCAAAGAATAATTATAGAGCTGTTGGTGACTCCACATACAGAGACTTTGTGCCTTCCTAGTATTATTCAATTTGGCAGACATAAGAAGTGCTGGAAGTGTAACATCGAACAGAAGTTGTCCGAGGGATCAATTCTACATTTATTACTCTCTTTTTTGTGCTGATGGGAATACAAACTAATATAAGTTGTGACAAAAAGGTGATTGGGTTCCTGGGATTTCCCCTTTTATCCCATGGCCATCAAATGGCTGCTGCCATGCCTTGGTGGGCAGATCACCCAGCGAGCTGGCCACCCTCGCCTGAGGTGTGAGGAAGGGGAGGTCCATTCTGTTTGGGGACGAAGCATGGAGAGAGGGGAGGTTTAAGGCCCATTGCCACAGAAAGTTCATGAGGCCTTGCTGGTGGTCCTGATTAAATGTACAATAGCATGTCCTACTTGAAAGGCAGGTGACGGATGTGAGCAAACTTTGCTGCAGGATACGTAAGAGGCAAACAAAGGCCTTTGGAAATGCAGGTCTGCTATCAGAGCAAGCTACTTAAAGGGGTTACATTGAAATCAAGAGAAAATGGTTTCTCTTCTTCCTTACTCTTTAATGCCAACACAGCCCAGAAAAGAATAAGCCTTAAATGCAGTTTGATACCCCATACCTTCTACATACCCCTCTGAAGGACCTCTCTTGCAGACCTTACCAGTGCAAAATTTCTCTGTACAGAAGTGACCCTTCAAGGGTTTGACAATTTTCCATGTATGAGTGGAGGAGGGGAAAAATAAGACCAGAAAACCTTGACCTTTAAAGAACAGGCCTGCCAAATTCAAGGGACAATTTTCATGAAATGGAGTATTAAATCGTTCAGCGCTCTTCCTAAGAACAAGGTCCCCGGTTACTACCCTGCACCCACTTTGGTTTTATTAATTTCTAATTCCTATTAGTCTTTCTTCATTAGATGGGAGAAGAGTGGTTTTCACGTGCTGCGGTACAGATCCACCTCCACCATGGAGACAAAACGGAGGCCATCCCTGCTCCCGCGGGAGACCTGGCTGCCCAGCCTGCTCCCCAGGGACCCAGCCCGAGGCATGGCTGCACACACAAGGTCTTTCTGGGCTGCATTTTCAGCATCTCTGCTCCCTCCGGGACCCGTGGTGCTTTGTGTCACCCCGGGGCATGCCGGGCTTTGCCCGAGGCTCCTGTGGCGGCTCGTGACAGATGAGCTTGACAGCCTGCGCCGCAACCAGGTGACTGAGCATTAGCTCGCCTGCAAGTGCAGTCGCTAAGTAAATCTCATTCCTAATCCAAATCGCTTTTGATAAGAACAAAAGCTGTGTGCAAATGAATATTTCCATCTTATTTCAAATTCTAGGTTTCAACTGCAATATTAATGCTATTTTACAGTGTAATTTACTTGTAATAATATGTCATTATTGCCATTTTACAGTTTTCTCTTAAAGTAGTAAAGAAAATGTTTTAAAAGGCACAAATAGCTGCAGCACAAATCTCCATTCAGCCTAAGAATCTGTGCTCTCCCATCAGAATGGCACGTAATTGAAAACAATGACATCCCCAATGTGCTAAACATTCTCATTAACGCATTTTTATTTTGGAATAAAAGAGCACACTTATAGCTTTTTTCCTAAATAGTAAATACAAATTAAACATTTCTCTTCCGTTCCCAGAATGGCATCTGCCAGTGAAGCCAGGGCTGACCTCGAACTCTTTCCACAAGTGCGTCTCAGACCAACACGCTGGGTTTAGGCATGAACCTCCCCAAGGCAAAGAGTTTGCCTGCAACACAGCACGTAAAAGGCGGCCTGCAGTAGGAGAAGCATCCATACCTGGTGACAAGTTCCTGAGCGCCAGGTGACCATACCACTGGGTTGGCAGGAATTGCAGAAAACTCAGGCAAGCCTTCAAAAGCCAGGCTGCGTGCGAAGGGATGGAGGTGTCACGAGGAAGGCGGCGGCGCTCGGTGGACACCATGTACTTCATACACCACGCTTGGTAGTTCTACACCAGTTATGTTTCCACCACTCCTGTATATCTTTGGATGGAAACTGATGCACCATTTAGTCCTCTTGATGCGTGAGGGAACCCATCCCGCGGAAGAGCTGACAGTCGAAGTCTTTGCTCTGTGAAAGGCTCCACAAACATTAAGGGCAGGATCCCACTGCTATTTATGAAAAGTAGAAATATGTCAACAGTTGGACTTAAATAGCAGCCATCCCTTGGTAGGAACTTGAAAACCCTATTTATGCCTTGCGCAGACTTCCAGCACCTTTCCGTGTAAGAAGCGTCCTCACAGCTCTGTCTCACCCCCTATGTGGTCCCAGTCCGCAAGAGGAGGGATGGGATCTGTGGTTGGCAGGAATGGAGATATGGACACTTCTCCTCCAAGCAAAAGTCCTTCCTGCGGTCTGTACACGGGATGTCTCTGTGCAGCGAGGTCACACCACCGCGCTGCTTGGGCAGGAGCCTGAACTACAGGCAGCCCTGCACGCACCAGCCCTGTAACCTGCGGGGGGACCACGAGTTAGACACCGCCACTCTGGGGAATTTGACTGAAGCCCAATGAGCAAAGGAGACATCGGGGTTTGGCTGCCAGTCAGGAAGTAAAAACCTCCTTGTATAAACTTTTTCACCCTAACATGGCAAGTGAAGAGGGACTTCAAAAATAATTTTTAATTTTGGTTAGTCTTCTGCTGACTTCGTGGTGTACCTGTTTGCATAGCCAGATGGTTGCAGATTTTGTTCATCAGGGTGGAGCCCAGAGTCAAGGGATGCAAGCTGTGTGGGAAAGTCTAAAGACTTTCTACAACTACCTGAAAGGAGGTTGTAGTGAGGTGGGTGTTGGTCTCTTCTCCCAAGTAGTTAACAATAGGACGAGAGGAAATGGGCTTAAGCTGCACCAGGGGAGGTTTAGGTTGGAAATTAGGAAAAATTTCTTTACGGAAAGGGTGGTCAAGAATTGGAACAGGATGCCCAGAGAGGTGGTGGAGTCCCCATCCCTGGAAGTGTTCAAAAAACAGGTAGATGTGGCACTTTGGGACATGGTTTAGTTTAGTCTAGTCTACCCTTGATTGGCTTAGAGTAGACTTGGTAGTGTAGGTTAATGGTTGGACTGGATGATCTTAAAGGTCTTTTCCAACCGAAATGATTCTATGATTCTATGACTGTCACAGGTTTCCCATCCTTCTCCAGAAGGATTCCCACTGCCCTTCCTCCACCATGACACTCCACAGACAGACGGGGTGAAGGCTATTTGAGATCCAAGTGGTCAGGAGGGTTGTAGGTTACACACCAGGTTGTCCGCTGGAGCCTGGGAGTTTATACCTGCAGCAACTATTGGTGAGGAGCTGTGAGATTTATGCCGCATTTCCAAAAAATATGATTTCTCAGTGTGATCTCTATCTGTATTTAGCAGAAAAATATTTAAAGGCTGGCAAAACATTAGTAAATAAAAGCAGATCAAGATGATGTTGTTACAATAACAGATTACATTACTATTCTCTGTCCTTAGGAAAGCCCTGATTAGACCAAGATCCTCACGGGGTCTTATGAATAAGTCAGGAAGGGGCTCTAATGACCCCGCGTGAGAGCGTACGAGCTGCAGCGCAGCCAGCGAGGTGCCAGGTGCCTCTCAGAAGCAGGCACTAGCCTGGATGACTAACAGCAGTTATCACAGGGAGGTTGTTGATTTTCTTTAATAATTTGGGCCAGATTTTCTGCTAGTATAAACTAGGATTGCTCTATTGAAGCCAAGAGAGTGCTCCCAATTTATATCAGCAAAAACTGACCCTTAGTCTGTTTTTAATCCCCTTTTTATGCAAGTCTTCATTATCTTATTGAAGAATTGTACCTCAGTCAGAATACTCCCTGCTACAGGAACAAGCAACAGCCTTTTCTTGATAATCAATCTACGGGAAACTCCAATAGCTGAAGTACCCTTCCACCTTTGCAAGCACACCTAGCATTGATTGCTGATCTTAGATCTTGAATTGCATAATTACCGAACCAAGAGAAAATTACTTTTTGCTTGCAAGTGTCAGGACAGCTCTGAATCCATGAATGACTCACCCTCCGGCACTGGTGTTTAATTTATGAGCTATTTATCTCCTTGCACACACTCCAGCACAAACAATTATACTTAGTAATTTGTTGATCTTATCAAGGCTGTTTGATGTTACTATTGCTACCTCCAATAATGCTGTGCTTTGAAACTTAAGCAGGATTTATAACCAAATTTGGATACTTTGCACACAATTCAGATTTCGGAGAAGTTTAACTCTTTGGCAGCTAAAAGGTTTTGTGCGCAATTTTCAAAGGAGAGCAAATGTTGCACCTTTTGCTGACAAATTTGGCGAGGTGGCCCTTCAGCAGCATCAGAGCCCCTGGTAAGAGCTAGTCCTGTCCGTGCACGGCATGGGTGAGTTTTCCTAGCAGAGGAGGAGAGAAGGGAGCGGGTCCCCGTCCTGGGCCAGGACACCCACATCACCTCCATCCCATCCACACTTCAGGCAGGCTGCAGCAGCTGGATGGGGTTTAAACCCTCACGCCGGTGTTCGCACGCCAAGCCACGGTGTCCTCCCTCAGAGCCCGTCCTGCTGCCCCGGCTCGCTCCTGGGAACCTTTTTATGTGGGGATCGGCCTTCCTCATTACTGAACAAGGACTTGATTAATCTTGAAATTATTACATGTTTACTGCAAATGAAACTTTATGGGCCCCTTTGTGCAATCTAACCCTCTTTCTTTGGTATTGGAGTAGGTACCAGACTTGGGGCCACGCGTGCTTACCTCAGGCTGTACTTTGGGTGCAGGCAGCTTCTCTGTGCATCCATGGCTGTGAGGTGGTGAAGGTCCTCACAAACAGGTCTCCCAAATCCCCCTCACAAACCTTTCCTCCTCCTTGCATGCTGCCATGTTCATTAGGCTCGCCGAAAAATAGCAACTTGGTATAAGAGGCACAAGCGGCGCAGGGATCTAACTCTGTGCTTTCAAGTCCAGGCTTCAGTTAGCCGTACCGTCAGACCTGGAGGTGCTGCCACGGGCGAGGCGGGGGATCGCTGCTGGTGGCTGTGATGGCAGGGGGTCTGCAGGCAGCGCACCCCGCACCCGGCTCTGCTTGAGCTGAAGGCTCTGGGTCACCGGGGATAAAAACATCGTCAGCACAGAGCAGTACTTCTTCCATCCCTACCCTCACAGAAACAGCCCTTGGCGTGTCATTTATCTGTGTTTGGACATACCCCCATATGTCACCTTAGCCTTTTCAGTTCCCCCCGTTGTGCAGAGTTCCTGCGCCGCAGGGCCCAGCAGTGCCAAAGCCAAAGACCTTCCCCTCCCGCAGCAGTGGCGGAGCCATTAAGGGCAGGGAAACCCCCGTGTTCCCGTTCAGCCAGCCCCGATCTGCCGGCCCACGTACCTTCCAAGACTCGGATGAATGCATTTTGCTAACTTACGCACAGTATGTGCTCTTGCAACCGCCGCAGATTTTATTTTCTATATGGTTTATAAAGTTTTGCTGTGCTGAGCACATACATTTTGCATGTAGAAAATAAAATGCTACAGGCATTCTGTAACTGCGCGGAGCTGTAATGAGCTCTGATGAGCAGGCACCTACCAAATCATCGGTTTATGATGGCAAGCGCACACATGTAACTTATTTCACAATATGCAACACGCTGCCATATGTGTCTATTCCCATAGATCGGGAATGGGCACTACCTGTAGGTAGAAGCCAAGAAATAAATGCTTCAAAGACAGCCTTGAAATGCAGAATTTATTTTAAAACTTTCAAAGCCCAACCAGCACACCACTATTTCAATCCGTTGGGATACTGTGGTGAATACCACTACTTTGATTTTTTTTTTTTTTTTTTCCCAAAGCCTCCGGTGTTTTTCCTGGTTTTATTGAAATAAAATGGTGGATTAGCAGAATCAAACATATGGAATTAGTATGGGGGGAGTAAAAATTAACACAGATGATTATTAGTTTTAAACAATTACTAACTTCTAATGATTTCCCCCCCCCCTTCATCCTCTGTGAGCTGAGTTCACGAGTGGAGACAAATGTTAACATTTACAGAAAATTTTTTAAACTGAAAACCTTGCCACACACATTGTTCTTTCCAAATGCAATTTTACGGCCCTACCCTGCACCTGGTAGAAAAAAACGCTTTTAGTTTAAACTACCCGAGGGAACGGGGCATGCAGCATCACTGCTGACCGCCACGGTAAGGACCAAGAGAGCACAGCAAGGATGGTTTGAACAAGCCCGGCAGCTACAAGAACATAAGACGCTGCACCGAGAAAGCACATGGCTGATACTTCTGAAGCGACGAGGGTTATTCTCCAGCTTGCTGGCGCAGAGGCAGGAGGAGCGGAGCACAGCACGCTGCCGCCGGGCCGAGGGGCTGGGGGCTGCCCCGGCTGCGGCTGCTGCCTGGCCAGGAGCCCCTCGCCGGGGCACGCCGCAGTCGGCAGGGCCGCCCCTGCCCACGGCAGCCACGGGCAGCATCAGTAAAGCGCCCGGAGGTGTTCAGCTAAGGGACCCCAGCTACAGTGCAGCCACTCCAGGTGGGAGCTTGTTCCGTGGGAGAGGAGGAAGAAAAATACGGCTTCCGCCACGGCGTTTTGGAAGCAGGCGCTCTGGCATACAGACTCCTTGACCAACCAGGCCCTGTGCGGTCTGGGAAGAGATCAGGGTGAACTTGGGTGATGAAGGGGAGAAGGCAGATGGAAACCTGCAGCAGGTAAGAAAGGATCCTTCAGGAACGGTAAATAATTTAAAACAATTATGATAATGCGACCACCTCTACAGGGCTGGACACAGTCAATGAACGCGCAAGTAAATATGAAATTAAGACAATACCTTTTTTTTTTTTTAAATAAAGATTTTAATCAGAATGCAGAACTAGGAAGGCCATTAAAGAGATCATGCTCTTTACTAGTGTTTGGGGATAGCCCTTGAAGAAAAGTTGCTTTGGAGAGGAGGCAAGAATGGTGGCACTGGGTCAGATCAGAGGCCCGTCCAGTCCAGCATCCTGTTTTTTGACAGTGGCCAACAGATCCCTGACAGAGACAAGGTATACATACCGGTTTTGATCCCAGCATCCAGCAATTTGTGACTTAAGGACACTCCAAGTGCAGAGGTGATACCTTTGTTTTTAATAGGGATTTTTTTTTCACCAGTCAGCCCCCTTTTTCTTCCCCCATGGCTTTGTCCAAGCATTTCTGAACCCCTGCCAACATTCAGCATCCACATCATCTTGTGGCAAGAAGTGCACAGTTGAAGCCACATAAAATAAGTATTTGTTTTAGCCTGTCACCCACACTAGCCTGAGCACTGAATTTATGAAGACACGGAAATCTTTCAATTTTTCTATGGAATATTCTGACCCCAAAGATGCTCAAATGGCAGCTGAGAGATGGCCAGCTACATCCTGGTGGCTCTTATCCTACTAAGATGTTTACTTCAATTTTCGAATAGCTGGATGAACACACCTCAGTTTCAGGCAGTTAGGTGGCTATTTCTAGTTCATCACTGACCATCTGAGCACACCCACTATCTCTTTTACTTTAGATAACATACTATGGAAACAATATTATGTTTTATACGATACATTAATCCACACAGAAAGCCCAAGCCTACTCCCTTTGTGCTGTTCTGGGAAACGCTGGTTAGGACAGAAAACTATATCCTACACGAGAGGTATTCATGGGTACAAAGTCTTCAAAAGTTAAATTTCCATTCTTCTTTGTGCTTCTCAATGGTCTGAAGTGTCACGTATTGTGGTGCCCAAGCACATCACCTAGGTACTGCTACTGATGCTGCCAATAAAAGACAGCAGTAAACCCTTACTTGTCTAGAGCAATGTTTTTATTTGACCAGGAGCATACTTTTAGAAGTGAATCTCCTGAGCATCCCTCCTCACACACACGCACACGCTCTCCCTGCTTTGCTGTGCATCGCACAGGAGTCTCACAGCAGGCAAACTGATTATCCCTTGGGTAACTTACAGCAAACTGGATCTCTCTCAAGACTGAAGTGAAAACTGCTCTCTAACTCCTCATGCGACCAGCCTGCAACTAGTCCAAGGCAGCCCCTCAAATACGTGCCGTGGGAACATCAGGTCCTCCATGCCAACCACTTCGGTCTCCAGATCCACTCCTGCAGTCACCCACACGCCAGTGCAGGCTCAGCTGCTTGCATTGACGTCTCCACTTTCAGGCACTCGCTTTTGGTCAGTTTGGAGACAGGTAGCAGTGATTTCCCCGTTCCACTAGCATTTGTTTAATCCCAGAAACGTGCCATCAGTGCCATGGCTATTGGGCACTGAGGAATGCAGGTTAAGAGGAAGGGTTAGTACTCCTTCTCCGCAAAATTCCCCACTTTCCGTATTTTGGAAGAGCAGTGCCTACAATGTTTTCTGACCCTTCTCCAGCTGGAGAAACAAAATGTCTCCTCCTACTCACCATCATCATCCCCAGTGAGTACAGGTCACTGAGACTTAGTGAAGAGCATGCAGGTAGATTTCACCTTTTTTTTCTTAAATACCAACGGTGAGTAGGACGGATAGATTGCACTCAGAGTCACCTGTGCGGGTCGAAATGCATAAATAATGTGTGCTTGACTTAAGTTAAATTACAAATCTATTTAAAACAGAATGCTTGAAACTTGCTACATATATATACAAGTTTTTAGGAGTTGTACATCTTAAATGCATAGACCCACTGAGGAGAAACACAGGCTGCCAGTTGGCCCAAGTCACCAGTGATAGGAGTAACAGAGATTATCAGGTTATTCTTTCTTTTAATAAAACTTGTTTTCATTCTGGAATAATTGATTAGCTTCTGTAGTTAAAAGAACGTTAGTTAAAACAGCTGAAGAGATAAACTATTCAGGCAAGTTAATAAGCTGAAACATAAAATGTTATAGAATATATATTTTTTAATGAAGATGTGGCAAATATTTTAAGTTTGTTTTCTATTTTCAGAATACTGTAATAACTTCAAACCCCCTGGTCTGTCAAGAACAACTTCATTCAATTTTTAATTATTTTTATTTTTAGAACAGGGAGGTATCGTGAAGTACACATTCAAATCTAAACAAATATGGCTTATTACATGTAACTAAGAGATGCAAAAATAAAAAGCAATCCATTAATTGTGCTGCCCTTTCTAACAACTTCTTCACTAACATGCAATAATTAGGGATCATGGGGATATTTTGGAAATCAGAAAGGATTTCAGACAGGACAAGCGAACATACCCGTTTCAGCGGGTATTAGTGCAGTAAAGAGGTCACTTCTCTTTCACCAACACACATACTCCACTTCTCACTCACCTTTCATTGTGTCTAAAACCCAGCATGAGCCCTTCTCTGTTACTGACTTCCTTGCTGACTTCCAAGAGAAACGGGTAGGCTCTGTTTTCTTTTGGATTCAACTTTTAACACAAGATTTGGTGGCCCTCATCTTTTCTCATCTTATACCAAAATAACGCCAAGAACAAACACTAGCCATGCCAGGGAGACAACACAAAGGAGAATTTCAAGGGTTCCAAAACATCTGAAATCCTAATTTCCCTGCTTTACAACACTCTCCCCCCTCCTGCCACCATGAAAAAAGGAGACGCTCTTTAAAACAAGATCAACAACTACGTATTGAAGTCATCTGCCCTCCCTCTTTTTCCTCAGTGCAATTAAAGGCATGATGCCAACTTTTTGACAATGATCCTCGTGGCTCTGGCCGACCCATGTCTTACTCTTTCAGAAATGAGCAACGAAGCTCAAAGGCGGCATCTCAAGGAAAGCCTCGGAGCAGGACACGACCAGCGCTCCCAATATCTTAAACACAGAGGGGAGGTTAGCCAGCGATAAGTTGCCTTTTCAGAGTTGATCGCAAGCAAATTTATCACAGTGATATGAGAGGTCTGGCACACCAACAAGCCACATGTAACGTCAGCATCTCTCTCAGCCCTGACCCCACCGAATCTGTAGCTGAAACCACAGGCACACAGGCTCTTCAGAAAAAGGCAGGCTGTTTTAAATACATTAAACATACTGCAAGTAAGGGCAATTCTACAGCTTGGATTAAAAGTACAAACTCAGTTTTATTTTTGCCAACAACTTATCCTTCTGCCTTACCCAAAGAGACTAGCTCTCCCTCATGGTTAAAGGGGTAAAAAAGTACTCACAGCTGCAGCCTTATTTCAGTGGAACGACTTACCTATCCAGCACAGCGTGACCTCTTCCTTCACAACACTATCTGTGTCACCCTCCGCTGGCCTGAAAACCAGACCTGAGGACAACACACAGCGTCAGGCACCGCTGCTCCAGCCGCCACAATCTAATAATTTCAAGGCAAGAATGAAATACTTTTGCAAAATGATTTAACAAAAAAGCTTCAGTCTCAAAGATAACATGATTTTTCTATATATATATTTCCTCTCTCCAGTAAAAATCATTGACGCTGCATCATTCTTATTATCCTTACTATCGTCTTTCAGTGAATGTCCATCTACAAATTCATTAACTTTTTTGAGACAAATCATTGGCATCCTAATCTTCTGATTCCCATGAAAGACTCACTTTCGAGATACAATTGCAGCTGCCCCACACTGCCAGTTACTGTATCATACACGTCTTAAAATTCTGTAATCAGCATCCACCAGGTGCCGTATCGCATTCAGCACACCACAGTCAGTCAATACAGACATCCCCAAACACACCAAGGCTGGTTTTGTCAAATGTTTTATTGAGTGTAGACATCTGGAGTACTGTAAAACATGCATTATCTGTAGATTCAAAAAGGAGCAAGCCACATTGTCCTCACTGTCAAACGTGTCAGGCTTGGCATACATGATGGAGATTAATGAAGTATCATGAGAGTAATATGGTTCCTGAAAAGCTTCTACAATTTGGAGTAGGGTCTTAATCGTTTGAAATGCAAAGCTGTTCACATTTAGTGAACTTGCATGTTTGCTGGAGGTGCCATATTTTAATTCAAAACAAACAAGAATAATTTCACTGGGGGGAGGGGAAGTTCCCTAGGTAGAAACTGTATGCTTTTTGTTTCCAGATATTCCATCCTAAATAAAAATTCTTATGTTTTTTGAAGCAGCACAGTTTATTTCTCAGCAATGGACAACATCTGATATTCATTTCTTCTTGGGTTGTTGAGGTGTATTAAACTTAAAGAAGATAATATCTCCATCCTCCACTATGTAATTTCTGCCTTGCTGTCTGTATTTTCCAGCAGCCTGTAAATAGAACAGACAAAAGGAAAATGGGTTATTTCATTAGACATTTTATAGTCTTTTCAAATTGTAATTATTTAAATACATTTTGGTAAAGAAATGGTACTACTTCAGCTTCAGAGTTTGACAGCCACAATACTCCTCAGTTTGACATGATTTGGTTTTACAAACATATAAAATACACACAAAAATAATTTCACCTCCACTAAATCGGTGGTGCTTAAATGCCATCAGCATTATATAGTGGTAAATCTGCAAACCCTGGCCAGTCTTAAGATAAAGGACACTAAAACAACGCAAATTTTTTTTTTTCAGCTTTCCGGCTTTCTTTTTGCCCTTCTAAAAAACCTTCTAAAAATCTAAGACAGTAGTGCCGGAAAGGGCGATTGGCAACAGTTTGCATCATGGCTATTAAACTGGTATACGAACTACTTCTGAGCGGCTCCAGCAAAGGACAAGCGAGTACTGTCAAAGCTAAAGATGGGAACACTACGCAAAAGTCACAACTGTACACGCCTCGTGCTTCGAGCGGGGCTCTCTTGTCTGCTTGTGCCCAGATAATGAAGGACTGAGGAGCACAAAATACAGGCTCGGTTTTTCTGTCAGAAATTTCCTTTAGAAGAAATTTGCTTCAGAAGGACAGATATAAGAGCAGATAGGCTGTGAAACCAGGATACAGGAGGAGGCATATAGACCAAAGACATGAAAAGGAAATTCGTTATGAAAATGCTGTACTTGAGGAGAGCAGAAAATAGGCAAGGAATCTATTAAATATCAGTACTCTCCGCATTAGAATTTATTATTATATTTTTCTATCTTTATCTGGTCGTAATTAAACCTAGTATTACAGAGGCTACTGAGAAGCTGTGGTATTAGGACTGACAGACTGGGCGGGAGGTGGTCTGCAGAAGCATTTATCTTGAAAAGTGATCTACAATATGGAAAAGTTGAGAGCTTCTGCTTTAGTTCAATAACCATTCCTGTTTTGAAGTTTTCTCTTGCAGGAGAAAGTGCTTCCATGCAAGACCTCACTGTGCCATTATTCTCAATGACACTATCACAGTGGTGGCATGCTAAGATCCCATTACAGGAAAGCTGTTAACTAATGACCTTAGTTGCAGTAGAACAGATCAGATTAATGGTACATAGTTAACTTAGACACCTTTCTTTCACAAAACCTGCTCTGTAAAGCAACCTATTTCCCCATATTGCTGTCTAGGAATTTAGAGGCTCAATAACCTTGTTGCTGTCAATCCTTATTTAAATGTGTCACCGGTGATGCTAGCCTACAGAAAATTGCAGATAAAATAGCCTCAACAATAAATACATCGTGCAATAGTAATTGACCTTATCCCATATGACACTATCGATAAATAATAAATAGGACTTCGCAAATTCTAAATGTTTTTATATTCCCCCCCCCCGCCCCCGGAAATTTGTTTAGACTATAAAAGGTTTACTTTCAAGTAGACTTAGTAGTTCTTTCCTTTGAAGATCCTAATAATGCTCAAAGTCAAGAGTAATTAGACTAATTGATGGCATAAACACTAATAAAAAAGTGCTGTAAAAATCATCAGCAAGCATAAGCTGCAGGCACAGGTACAGAGACATTTTACAGTCTAATACATTCATTACTCACAAATATTTGTAGAAAAAACTGACCCACAAAGTAACAATGCAGGGGTTTTTTTTTAGCACACTATTGCACGCTGTCAAAGTGGCATAGACTTGTTTAATTAAATACATTTTGACACACTAATGCAAGTTTATGTATTTTTGTTACCAGTTTACAGTTAATTAAAAGTGACAGTGTTCCTTTAAATTCTCCAGAGACCATTTAATCCATTTCCATTGCTATCAGAAACACTGGTTGAAAAAATCAATACCCATTTGTGAATCTTGAGTATGTATTAAACAAGACACGTCTAACCAGTTCATTTGCACTTGAAAGCAGCCATCTGTAGAAGCCAGCTTTGCCTAAGCAGATATGATTGCTAATAATGTGATATCCCTGTAGACTACAAAGCCCACACAGAGCTATTCAGTGTATAGTTCACAGCACTGGCATTAAATTAGTTATGCTGTACTGGTGTTAGACACACACAAAATCAAACTTAAAAAATCGATCAACTTGATAACATACAAAGCAAGCAACTCCCATTACCACTGTTATTTCAGTTGACTCCTAAAAGCTCCCAAATTTAATTTTGAAATTTACCAGCAATATAAAAGTAATTAGCATTGTGTATGGCATGAAACATTGTGTAAATGCAAATTAGAAAAGACTAGAGTAATATAACGCATTTTTCTAAGAGCAAGGGTTTTTTTCTAATCTTGATTTAAAAACTGAGTAACAAATGCAAATATGCTTGCTTTACCGATACTTCAAAACAATAAAAATTTAATCATTAAATATAATTTGAAGATGGAAGCTTGATGTCTAGAATCTTACATTATGAAAAGCAAATAAAAATACATATGCAAAATACTTATAGATGAATTTAATAGGTATTAACTGACGCAGCTTCTCAGGGAAAACACTCAGATTTGAGCTTCAAAAACTGTTGCTGGCAAAATTTGAATCTTGGTTACATAAAGTGGTTTCCGACTGCAGAATATTAGATTTATTTATAGCTGTGGTTTCACTTTACAACTACAACTCTACTTCCCTTTTCATAAGGCAGTTCACATGCCGCAACGAACCAATTATACTGGGATTTTTTTTCCCCTCACTTCCTGGGGTTCAAACAAACCTATTAAAGTCCCGCTGCTCAGTATGATCTTCCTTAGTGATACCACTGAGAATAAGCTGAATCTGAAATCATAGTTTTGCATACCTTTCAAGCTATCAAATAGCAAACAATAAAGCTGAACCTTTTAAATTCTTTAACACATTATAGTGTGTAGGAACCTTCAAACACTGCGATTGATTAAATCAAACTAATGTGCTCCGTAATTTCAATTTTAGAAAATACAAATCTTAATAAAACATCAAAAGTGCCAAACAAGAAATCAAATGTGTACGAAACAAATGGAAGCTTCTCTGCTTTAAGAAGGTGGAAACAATGCAATAGCAACGCAGAGAAGAACAGCTTTTTTATGACGTTTATTTACCATATACAAGTTCATTTCATATTTAATAACTTCAAACCAGATATAATTTGTCAGCTATAAGAAGGGCACAACTTTGGGCACCCAATCAGTCTCTGCCCTCTAGTGTTGAGAAAGCAGATAAAACTCTTCTTAATAGAAGTGTCACTACAAAGAAGTGTGAGCTCAAGAAAAAAGTTTTTCGTTAAATATCTTCACTGTCTATTCAGTAGAGAGTAGCTAGGAAACTTCACCTATTGTAATACATTTTCGTGGACTACATACAACTATTACTGGCACCCTGAACAATCAAAGTCAGGCATGGCATTTTTGAATGAGACATCAAAGGGCGATTGAATTAAACACTGAAATGGTAAAATTTAAGATTCCAATTATCAGAGTCTAGGAGTGAAATCCACTAATCCTGAAAAAAAAGGGTACATTTTTATAATACAATGTTTTCTTGCATCCAACATTTGTAATACCTTCACTGCAAACTCAAACCAAGATGACACATTATTAGAAGAAACACATTTTCTGTTTCTTGCATTTCCTTTTAGAGGCGGTTCAAAAATCTGCTCTCTCATCTTAAAAATTTCATTTTTCAAAACCAAGTTCATTTTAAAGCTTAATAAATTCTGAACACTAACATGTAAACAGAGAAAAAAAATTAGCATAGCATTTTGTCTTAGCGTTACTATTTAGTCCATAAACTATCATATCTTGGATACTGAAATAGTTGCATTCCTGCTGAGTAAGTTGGTACATTTGAATTCTTTCCTAAGTAAAAGATGAAAATAGATTTTGGTCTATTGCTAGAGGTGACTGTTAAGATTCGCTTAGCATGAAGAAGTTCTTCCCAGTGACAAATAGACTTGAAATGGAAAAATGGCACATATGGAAGAAGGGAGAAGAAAAAGATGGGGAGCTCACCTTGACAGCAGCTTCTGAACCTCCTTCTTTAAAATCTTCATATTTCATTACTTCAGCCATAATGAATCCCTTTTCAAAATCTGTGTGAATCTTCCCTGCTGCCTGAGGAGCCTTCGTCCCTTTCTGTCAAAGGAAAGACCGGAAGAAAATTAATTGCATTTAAAAAGATTGATTGCAGGAAAGAGGTTTCTCCTTTTTGATATGCGTTCAGGATCTGTTGAAACTTTGTTTCATATCAGTTAAAATGTCACGCATACAGCTGGGTAATTCTCAATATTGGGACATACAGACAGATGCCTTCACCACAGATAAACCAACTGATACTAAAGAAGGGCAACTTTGTTTTTCCTAATAGGTATCAACAGCAGTATTGATTTTAGAAGCTACAATTGTGTTTTGTTGTGGGATTCACTTCGATCCCTAGCTCTCCACACAGAAAGTGAGGAACATAAAGATTTTTAAATAACTTTAAAATCTGAATTACTCACAAGACTTTTACTTACGTCCAAATAATTTCAGTTAAATGATAACATTCACTGGCAAACCACATTTGTAATCAAAAATTATTTATGGATCTCAAGCCCTACATAGTAGCTTATTTTTATTTTAGAATAATTTTAGTAAGTCTAATACAGAACAAAGTGAGTATTCTTACCCAAATGTCAACAACTGAATCACTAAAAAATAAAAAATCACAGGCAACTATTATAAGATAATTTAAGTTTACGCAATAGAGGAGAATGCATTATAACTGCATGCCTTAAATTACAAGGACATACATTCTGTGCACATACAAGCATGGAGAGAAATTTGAGAAATAATGATGACCTAAAGGCTGCTTAATAAAGCATGTTAAAGTGCTAAGGAGTCTGACAGTGTAAAGCACAGTTTTTACAATAAAAGATGTATTGGGTTAATATGGCTACTCACTGATGCTTACCTGACTAAATATCTTTGCACATTAAATCAAAGATACTTACAATCAGTCTTAAGATAAACCAGCTTTCAAATTTTCTAATAAAGAGCAAGCATTTCTGCTACTGAAAACAGTGGAGTTTCAGAATGTGCTTTTAAAAACTACGGCAAAAATCAGAACAACAAAACTTCTGCTTTTATATTATTTTGGTAGCTATTTCAGGGACTTTACCTAGGAGTTATCACATAAAAGGAGATGAGATGAAAAGGCTAAAAAAATAAACGTGCTTTCAGGAAAATAAGTTTAACGTGCTAAAACATATACACAAACATCTGTAGCAGTATTAATAAAAATATAAATTTACTGGAAATTATGTTGATTAATGAAAACAAATTAATTCCATTGAATGAAATTAAATACAGCACTGAAATTCACTGCACAGCACTAAATACACCGATGCAAAAAAATAAAAGCTCAGTGACAGATTTGTACCTCCAAAAGTTGACATTTTTGTAATTTTTAAGATAGAGGCATTTTGAAATATTTTTCGATACTAATCTTTCTATTATAACATATTTACATTCAAAGGCAAACCACTACAGCTCAGCTCTTACTGTCCTCTGGGAATAAATTAGTCGATCTCTATGGCTATAATCATTCTACATCAATATTTAAAATACGTAATGTAATTTTAGGCATGACATAAGTTCCCGGATAAACATACAAACTACCAAAATAAACTAGGTCTAAATATTAAAGTCAGTAAAAGACCTGAATTACTGCACACTGATTTTAGGTTTTTGAGCCCAACTGTGTATCCATGAGGAATATAATGATGTTATATTGCTTTTATTGCTGAAAATGTAATCCGAGCAAAGCAAAGGAGGAATGAACCACCCGCAACCCAAACAAACTTAGTGAATACAAAATGAAAAGCAACATCAATTTCACTGCAGACAAACCCAGTCACACAGATTAAGCAAGCACAATACTGGTACGTCTTATCTCTGACCACAGGAGGAGGGTAGACAGATTCTACAGGATGAAGAAATTCAGACTATGTAATAGGCAGAATCAATTGTTACCTGCCTCAATCAATGCAGCTCCACTTTCACTGTTCAGCAGCTCACAAATAATTAAAGTTATCCTGGACAAAAACCTCATCTGTAATGACTAGCTAACCGCCACCATGACAAACTTCAAAGTCAGTGATATCAATCTGAATTCAATAGTGTGGAACTGGATATAGCTGATGAATAAGTATGAATCTTACCCTGATGGTCCATGCACGCACTTCATCTGGGCCTGCAGTGAAAAAGTATTCTAGTTGGAGTGCTGCATATCCAGCCTTAATGATCTTTGCTAAAGCACTGAAAAAAAAATGAATCCAATTCATTCAACATATACACATAAACCAGCTAAATGCCCCAAGTAATCAATTTACATGGAAAGACACCACATATTTCGAAGACACCGGATCTACTTTTAAACACAGCAGTAATCGCAGTAGCCTTTTTCTTTGAACTCTCTTCAGAAGAACTACTTTTTTACTGCAGCATCATAAAGACAGTATTTTGAGTTGTTTATTCGGCAGGATTCAGAAATATGGGATAAATTTAAATCACCCGATCAGCCAGCACTTTTGGTCTCATGCAATTTTCAGGACCCCAGGTCATGAAAGCATAACTGTTTGCCTGAAATTCAATATTGAAACAATTTATTATAGTTCTTCAGAAAAATGATGGCAAAATTTCCTCCACCGTCCCTATTCCCCATGGATGACGAAACAGTTTTGGTGATCATTCCTTCTCAAAAATATACATAACTAATACCTATGTTATAATTAAAACACTGTACAGAGATGACAGATGACAGTTAAAAACTTAATTTAAAATAAATCTTTTCACTCTGTCTCATGGTAAAGAAAGGAGAAGATTCTCTCTTTATAATGGTAATTACTCTGTCATTTATTATTCTATCAGCGCAAGCAATTAAATTACTGCAAGGAAATAGTTGATAATAAAGTGTAGGGAAAATGAATGCTAATTAACCTTTGTGTCATGTTCTCTTCCAGATACTTCTGTTTCTCCTCAGCACTCATATCTTGCAACTTGAGTTCCAAGGCCCCACTAAAAGGAATGACCAAAGCACCCGGGTCGTGCTTGTCCACCCACTCTTTAATTTTTATCAACCTGTACACAACAAAGAGCACAACATTATCTTGTAGTGCATGCATGGCTGTACCACATTCATTATTATCAAGTAGCACATACATATTCATAAGAATTGCACGGTTTTATGATGCCATCTTTTTGTGTATTGCTTTCCAAGGTCAAGGCATTAACAGGCAGCAATTGCTTCAGGTGTACTCCATTAACATTTCACTGTTTCTTGGTTTCTGTTTGGCATTTAATCTATCAGAAATAGGCATAATTTGAAACAATAACTAGGTTTTTGGTAGAGGTTAAATACTTGCAATCTAAAATGCTAACTGAATAAAACTTTGTAGATCTGTGGATGTACATTTTTCTGACACTTCCAAGAGTGATATTTATCAAATGCAGTAAAACTGGGGGGGGGGCTTCAGTTTTTCCTCTCTTTTTTTTTTTTTTTTAAAGCATCTCAGTGGCTAGGGCAGCTGATATTAGCAGACAGAAAAGAACACTGCACTCCATAAACTCCTAGATAGCAAGCAGCACCCTGCTTTTTCTGGCTATTGATCTTGGAGTATGCCATAGCTAATGAATACTGGGCCGTGGTTTCTACTAGTTTCTCCCACCCTTCTACTATCTCCCCAGGACAAAGCTTCTAGATATTATACTCCTATTATTTTTAAATAAAGAATCCAATTCCTTATTTCTCTTCATTTTCAATAACTGGCAGCATCAGTAATAGTTTTCTGTACATCTAATACTTTTTTTTTTTTTTTAGTTGAACGAAACTACAAATTTAGAGCTACAGATTTATGGTGCTAGTTTATGAATTTTCAATATCCTGTTGAAAATTAAGAAAATCTTTGCAGCAATAGCTGATGTTTAAACAATCTTTAAAGACAGGTATCACATTCATGACTGCAAATACTCTTTATTTTAAATTTAAGGGAGACATTCATAAATTACCTGTAAGGAGCTCCATGTTATTTATAGGGCACTATATCTGAACAGGTGTGAATGGTAAGAATGACAACTCTGTATGCTCGGCAAGAAAACACAAGAGGCATGGGAATACTTGCCGTACACTAAGACACACAGTACCAAATACAGTACTTTGGGTGCCGTGGATGTTTCAGACCTGAAGCACCCACCATACAGCACAGGGTTTTATGCTTGCTGAGTTCTTTTTCTTAGTCCTGCTAATCTCCAAGATTTAGACTAAGGTTTTAACTGCTATTATACTAAAGTGCTTTGAAACTGTGGCCTGCAAACCTTTAAATAATCAATGCAAATGTCACTTCAGAAAAAAAAAAAAATGAACTGAACCACAAGTTCATCAACACACATTTGTCAAAGAAAATAGCAGGGGATCAGAGCTATTATGAGATTAAGTGCATGGCCCACTGAGTAGGGTTTTAGATGGGACAAAGAATATAAAAGTTCACTCAACAGTTTTCACACGTTTGTTATATAAGGCTGGTCTTCTATCATTTACTTATGTAAATACCCCATCAGTGGTTTTCAATCCTCATTATACTAATCTTTCTTTCCTCCAGTTATCCAATGAAAATATAGTCTGGTATCGAGGACTGATACTGAAACACTATCGCCTTCAGAAACGTCTGAACTGAAAATCACAATTAAGGTGCATTTCTGAATGTGACGTGACATTTAACAGCACTTCTAAAACTGACATTTGTAGTTAACTAATTTATTTTGGCTAACAAACTGGATATCAAAGTTCAGAGCTTATAAATGCCAACCTTTTACAGAAAGTGTATCTAGAAATGGATCTGCTGTTCATAAGTGTACTTCAACATCTGTGCATACATGCTTTTTTTTTTAAAAAAAAGTATCTAACACTGGTCTCTAGACTAATTAAATAATGTACCAAGTGAAAGACAGAATGAAACACGCAAACTTGAAAAAGTGAAATGAGCATGAAAGTAACGTCAAAAATGGGATTCAAATTCTGTTTGGTAAATATGGTCATCCTAACTAATAAACTAAGAACTATTATGGAACAACAAGATAAGAAATAATTACTTTGGCTAAAACACCAATTCAGAATAATAATAGTCTTAGACTGTCATTTTAACAGCTTTTCTATTGAGTCCTTAGAGGGATTATTTGCATTCCTCAGGTATTCTATTGTACAATTCAGATGAATAAAGACTTACAAATCATTCCTCTACCGCCAGTGTGAGACTTTGATCCAGTGAATACACCATTGTACCTTAACTATAATTGGCAAAAAACCTGACAGTGTAGAGCATCACAAGCTTAATAACAAAGGAGAATATCTCAAAGTGTTGACAGATGATCTTCATAATGCAGGAGCAGAGCTGGTACATTTTAGCAATAAATGAGCACTGAGGTCTAAAGGTCTCTGAAGTGACTGACATCAGACCTGCTACAGCCTCACTAAAAGAATAAGGTACTGCATCCCACTCTGTACAGACAGTTGGGTTCTCTGCCTGAGTCTTTTACTTTTGTGACTTTCAATGTCACAGGGATTACTAAAAAGTACCAAGGAATTCCCGTAATGGTGTTCAAAATAAAGAAAACAAAAAAAAAGTAAACACTCAAATATAAATACTGACATATTTCTAAATTACATTCTCCCCAAAGCAAAAATGCTTGACTAATAATCAATGAAGTAATAGCGCAAGTTTGCTTTCCTGTTAGGGATAACCAAGTGTGCTAAACAACAAAATTCTCTTAACAAACAGTAACAATTAATGTCAAATCTGTTTTATGTGAGCACATAATTTTTCCACAGAAATGCTGTAGGTCTGTAAGAGGACAGCATTAGTACACTCATTTGGGCCTGTGTTAAGATAAGCAAATCCTGGAGTATCTCTCCATTATTTTGTACTACACTTGATAATGAATGATGAATGGTATTGGATTTTAGGCTGACAGAAAAGACTATTAACACTTAAGAAAATCTCAATTAAAAAACCAACCAACCAAACAAAACCCACTAAAATGCAACAAAATGAAAAGTAAAAGAAATCCCCAAAACTGGCAGAACCAATGACTATGATTAACAGCTGAAACTACTTCAAGAAATAAGAAAGTGCTTAAGATGAAAACCCTTCTTGATAAACTGAACTGAAAACTATGTGAAAACAGTGTACACACTAAAAGCAATTAAAAATATCCTCTTCCGTAGTTAGGTTTCTAAAAATGCCATTATTAGTAGAGTTAAAACTAAATTCTGATTATAAAACATAGAGCAGAAAGAAGAAAGGCTTCTTCTAGTACTATTCCGTAATAACAGTGAGGGATCTCTCGGAGCATTTCTGGACATCCAACAGCCTTCCCCTATTGAGGTGGCTTGGTTCTTCCCTCCAGGTGGCTCTGAGGAGGAGTGTGCTAACAGAGGGTTCCTGAATTGAAATTTGATTCTATTCACCACAAATGGACAAAATATCCTTTCTGGGCAAAAAATTTAGACCCAAGAGATAGTAAGATAACCATTCATTCTGTGACGGCAAAAAGAAAATCTTAAATAAAAGTTGCATTGAAAACTCAAATTAAAAACACAACTGTGTAAAAGCCTGACACAAGAACAAAACAGAGACAAGAACGAAACCAGATCTGAACAACTTGCAAGTGAAGGCAGCACTCAAAATTCTGACCAGGGAAAACGGCCAAGAGGAATTAAGATGCACACTTCCACCTACCACTGTTACTGTTGGCTGATAAGGAGATAAGGAAGGGCAAAAACATGTCAGCATATCTGCTACTAACTCAGAAAAGCTGTGAAGACCAAGATGTTTTCTTGCCAGTACTAGATTCCAAAATTTGACGAAGGCATCATTTAAGAGCATTCCAGTTTTTAACTCTGCATCAACCTGACAAGGAAAAAGTAAATGGAAGAAGCCGGTGACTTCAAGTGCAGAAGGATCAGGACAACTACCAGAGTTAACTCCTGACACTAAACCAGGATGCAGAACAGACCTTGGAGAAACGTTTAAAAATGAGGGCACTCACTGAGGTAGCCAATAAGCAAAGAGCACCAGAAAGGGGGGCTGCGCAGAAGGGACTGCCTTCACTTTAAAATGGTGATGGTTCCTGAGGCAGAAGAAACCAAAACCTGCAGACAACCAAAATAAAGAGGTACAAAAGTTGCAGAACGTACATTAACTACAAATCGATATTTGACAGAGTTTCACATGAGAGATCCAGCTGGGAACAGAGACAGAGTTCAGATGGAAATCAGAAGTAGTGATGGAAGAGAGAAGCTGCAGAGAGAACTTAAGCTCAGTGGACACCTGCAAGACAAGATGATCTGAAAAACTGACTCCTGAGAAGAAAGGTGATTCGTGAAAGTATGCTTTTGTACAAGCAAGACAAAAAAAAACCACATCTAACTCATGGAAGAGAAACAATTGTTTTTCTGTTCTACATCTGAACTACAAGTGGAAATCGGCAGAAACAAAACAGCATGGCAGGGAAGAAGAAAACACCAGGCAGCACCGCAAGAAGGAAAGAAAAAAACGTAGATAATGAGATAAGATCAAACTAAGTGATCAAAACACACAAAAGACTGAAAAAAAAGATCTACAGATAGGAGTGCGAGCAAGAGGACCTAGCAATTCCAACAGGCTCTTCTTGTTGGCAGTCTGAGCAACCCCGGATTTTTAAAACCTTCCAAACTCAATCCGTTCAGGGCTTTGTTCCCTACTGTTGAAAAGTTTTCTATATGTGTAGCCTAAGCCACCCTTATTTTAATTTAAATGCATTAGTTTAACTAAGCCTGTACACTATGGACTGGGAATACACACTCCCTATTTCTTTACAGCAGCATTTTACACACTTAAAAACTGAGGTCTGTCTTTTTCATTTTAAGCTTTCCCTGTAAGCCACGTATTACTTCTAACTTTGAACCTTTTTCTGGACTCTCTCCAATTGGTCTAGAAGTTCCTGGAAGCACACAGTACCTAATGCACTCCTCAGAGCTCTCAATAATAATGTCTTATAAGCATTAAAAATAGCTAGAGGATTAACTCACACATTTTTCAGGTGATTCTCCTGTTTATAAAACCCAGTATAGCATTTGCTTTTTTGTGACAGCAGTGCAACATTATCTCATGCTCGGTTTATAGCTTACTGTATGACCCTGCTTGACTAGCTATTCTTAATACTATATTTGCATAGTTGATTATTCCTGCATAAAATCCTTCTCAGAAGTTGCACACTAGCTCCTTTTTTCCTAATGATTTCTTCTATTTCCCGAGATGCTCCTAAATTCTAATTTTGTTCTACACATACCTACACATCTCCTAGTTTGGGGTCATCTACAGATTTAACAAGAATGCTAGTCATCCAGCTCATTAATGGAAATACATAACAGTATTCAACCAGCAGCCGCTTCTGCAGATCTCATAATGAGATATTCTTCCATTTGGAAAGTGAACCACTGATAACTATGCTGTGTGTATTATCTTCTAACCAGTCTTGCACACTCAACTTTCAGTAGTTTCCATCTAGCCAGTACTCCCTATCTTGTTTATGAGAATGTTGTAAGGCTTTGAAACCTTTAAAGGCTTAATAAAAATCCCAATATGTAGTAAAGTACATTTTTTCACTACATGCAAGACCATTAAATTTATCACAAACAAAATATTAGTCATCTGACACTTTAGACAAGTAATAAATAGCCAACATGAATTTGTGAAGACAACTGGGTTGCTCCTAGGTGATTAAAAACAGTTGTATTGTTCCAACATTTTTCTTGAAGTGAAAGGAAAATCCATTGACTTAAAAATATCTTGTTTCTTCTTTTCTCTTTGTGGCTTTCCTTTGTCTTTTGAAGCCTTACCCATTACCCACAAGTTATCTAAAATGATGATAGATTAGGCAACGATTATTTGGTTTTTGCCAGGTCCCAAAACGTTCTAGTATGAGTACCACTAGGTTTAGTTGATTTGGTGGGATGGGAGAGGCAGATCCATTTTACCTAAGCGCAAGTACTGTGTGACACAGTTCGTAAGTGATGTCCTTCCCTTCTGTTCTGTTAGCATGCACAGACTCCACAAAGATCAGGTCCCACTGTTCTCAGTGCTGTACATATACACAGACGAATATGTACCTGTATTCTTACATAAATAAGAAACATTTACCTCCTCAGTAAGCTTTCATTCCAAATTTATATGATCAACACAGAATGGAATGGTGAAAATGATGAAACCAATGTATATACTAATTTTGTATCACAAAATAGGTCAGTGGCAGAAGTTAAGAATGGGAAGCAGAAAGCCCAGGTGGTACTCTGCTGTAACGCATTAACATGCTGTAACTCTCATTGCTACCTGCCTTTTTTAGGGTATCCCTTTCTTCTTGCACTACATAAAGATAAAGGAAGACTAAACAGGAAAACATTCAAGAATGAAAAGGTACTTCCTTCCCCACCATGATAGTTAGCTTTTATGAAGAAGACAAACCTGTAGGTTTGGGAGTACCTGTTACTGACCTAGGCAATCCCGTTTCGTATCATCAGTGATGATGAGAGCAATGCCATTCACAGATGGCCAGGAGGAACACAGCAATCCGTAGATTTCAAAAGGCCCTTTCCCACCTGCCACCCCTCACCTGCAAATCCTTTCTAGTAACACTTCACAACAAAAGCACCGCCTCCACACACGGGGCTGCTCCCTGGCCAGGAGCCTCCTCTCAGACAGACCCTCAGGACAAGAGCTTCAGGAACTCAGAACTTCATTTATCCTGGGCATCCTGAATGTCTTAAGTTCCTCGATACCTCCCTAGACTCCAATGTCCATATCCCCTCCTGTATTTAATCATTGCATCCAGACGACCCTTACAAGAGACCAACACGGAGAACCTATCTCATGCGTTAGACATCATTCACATCTCCAGCACAGATTGACTTGAGCCACATGCAGTGGAATAGTCCTTAAAATTCTTTACCACAACATTTTCAGGGACTTGCAACACATCCTGTGATCTCAGGAATCTTACGGCAGAATAGGAATATAAAGTATTTCATTCCATCAGATCTGGATTTCACACTTTTTAACTTCATTGTAATTTCAACTGATACTGTGTTAAGAAAAGAAGTTGTTCCTGATCAACACTGTCATTTGCTATTTATTATAGATGGGTTTATAACTTTCCTTAACATTCTCCTTTGAAATGTAAGTAATCCCAGGCTCTCTGCCTCATGTTTGTCAAAGCAAGTTTTCCCAGGGCCTTGATCTCTATCACGGCTATTATCTTAAATCCCCTATAATTCTGCAAAATCACTTGTTAGATGGGGTGACCAGTATTGCACCTACTATTTTAGTTCATGTTGCATCCAAGATTCTAAAGAAACATTTTCATAATCTGGACATGAGCTTCTCATCCCATTCCTTATCCATCCAGATGTTACACTTGGTTTTCTGCTACCAGCTGCACATGGAGCATGGACCCTACCAGCACTCCCTGCAGGCATACTCAAGCTGTTCACGAACAAAAATAGTCTGGCAAAAAGCAGGTTTGGGAGGGAGGGAGAATATATTCCTTTATACCCTCCCTCCCTACCCCCTTTCTTTTAAGATGGACCAATTCACTTTCCCATGTATCCTTACAACTGGTTGCACCAATATAACTGAAGGGTGGTGCAGGAACAGGGGAAGACTGTTTAAGGTCAGGTGTGCCATAAGTTAGCCTACCACCCAAAAAAGAGCAATGCCGTGCAGCCAAGTTCAATCAGGAATTTTGGTGTTTATTATCGGAGAATGCTTGTATATGGCATGACTTCTGAGTAAAAATTATCCCATATGAGATCACTTAAAAATAGATTCTTCAAGGCAGAAAACAGTATTAGTTGACAGGGGAAGAAAATCAAGGCAATATTCTGGAAATTCACATGAAAGCACTTCATGCCCTCAAGATATAGTTCTGTTAACAAATTGTCTAATATAAAATAGTAGTGGTATACAGTTCTCGGTTTATCTGGTCTAGAAAGCTAGCTGGAGATATTCGCTGTTTAATGGTATGTTAAAAACACATAAGGACATAACACTTCAGTTACAACTTCATACTACTGACCGCTTCTTGAACATATTTCATATAAAGATTTGTCTTAACTGACACGAAACTTGTTTAGCTGGTTTGGGTTTGCAAGATGTTGGAACTGTGAAAGAAATAGTATCAGAGAATATGATTATTACCTGTAAATGGAGTACAGACAGCAGTTAATGGACAAAATGCTTTTAAAACTAGGAGAAATAAAGCATGCATAATAGAAAAATCAAGCTGATGACCTACAACCAAGTTAGAGTTAAAAAATATCAAGATGGTAGAAAGAGAGCAAGAAAGGGGTAAAATAATCCAGAATTACTTTTTCTGCTAATCTATATAGAGCTCCCAGTAAGAAAAGACTTTTCAGTACCTTATACAGCAAATTCCACCTAACAAAAGGTCAAAGTAACCCTATTGTAAACATTTGTAAGAAGCATCATTCATGAAGAATAAAGATCTGAAAAACCATTTTTAAAACATTCGTGTCTGATCTAATTTTCAAGACTTCAGTAATATCTCTTTATCCAAATTATGGTCTCCATTAAAGTGGTCAGAAACAATTATGACTTAAACAATAATGAAAACAGTACTACACTGCTCCTGTAGCACCTGCTGGTACGTGAAAGGCTTACAGTCTCTAGTTCTCCTTGGTCTGCCAATTCCGAAAATTAATTCTGTCTTAACTCAAAAAAGAAAAAGAAAAAAAAAAAAAAAAAGGATATGGCTGTTGCTGTCAGCAAGGATCAAGCAGTCAAGACTGAACTACTGATGAAACTGCATAATAATGCAGACTGCAACGAATCGTGCACACTATGTTTCATAGTTATAGGCATAACAGGCTCCACTTGCAGCACATATACTTTGGACAGAAAAGACACCTTCGGAAAGTCACATCTTGTCGTTCTTTCTGCTATCATTTATAAAATGCAGAGTTTTGAAAGGTTATTTTGAAAATTGTAACAAAATAATTTAACAAATGCTTATTCATAAATTATAGCAGAAGGAGAAATCTCAGTCACAAGACTTATGTGGAAAATGATGATGACTGAGCTACTACTACAGATCAGTACAAAATCCCAATTCCATAGTCAGGATTACTTTATGGCATGATAATTTTAACTTTTGCCTCTTAACAGAGCTTCTTTTGTCACATGGAGACTGTATTCTAAAGGGTCTTGTACAAAAAAAAGTAGGACAATTCATATCAATGCTATTATAGCAAAGTCTCAAATATGTAATCCCATAAAAAGGAATTATAAGCCATGCATAAATAGAATATTTGATCAAAAGAACATGTGATGCCTTAACAAGAGAAAGTTTACAGGAAAATGCACAATGGACAACACCATTTTAAATTTATATTCTTTGATTCTTTTATGTATGGTGTGCACACAAGCAGATACAAGGCCATACTCCCAAACAAAAAAAATATGATCTACATAAAACTCCTGTGTAACAAAATAAATATATGCTAACAACATTTGAAACAAGACACTATAAAAAGTAATTGGGAATATATTCCACTAGTGCTGATTAAAAATCTGCAATGAGTAAGACAAATGCAGACTACAACATGTGTTAGTTTTGCCTTTTGCTAAAGTCACAGAACAATTTAATGAAACCTAAACAAACTGGGTCAGAATATTCCCCCGCAGTTCTCTTAATGAAATATCCTCTCCTGCGCCCACATGATAGATGGAGACGCCTTCCTTGCTTCCCCAAAATTAGTCTGTGTGATCTGAACTGTGGAGCCTCTGGAAACCACAGAATTCACATGAATGCTCTCTTTCTCCATCAGTTGAATTGCAAGAGTCAAATATTAGCACAACAAGAGCATTAGATTTAAAATAATAAACCCTGCTTATTTCCCCTGCCCCTTTGAACCATTACCAAGTACTAACATTATGTGATCAGATGATACTATGAGCGATGTTTTAAGAAATAATTTAACCAGACTAGTAGTAAGAATCACAGAAACTGGTGATACTGGACAAAGTTGTGGGGTTTTTTTTGATGAAGAAAAGATCAAACTTGTTATTAGGCTGGAATATCCTACTCAATAAATCAGAAATTAACTTTGATATTTATCCAGAGAAAGAGCATCACCTAGGCTCTCATTATAGCAATGAAAGAGTTATTTAGTTGAACGGTTAATATTCAAACTACAGCAACTCAAAGAATACAAGGCTTAGTTTCAGACACCTGATTTAGATACCTAATCTCGCTCTGCTCCCTATATAGTTAATGAAGCAAGAAACTCTTTTGAGGGCAATTCAGAGCACTTAAATTAGGGCTCCTGTTCTCAGTCCCATCTTAAAGCATCTTGTCGCGCCCCTTTTCATAGGCTGCTTTAGAAACTAACCCTGACCTTAAGTGCCTAAGTTGCTTACGTAAAATTATGTGGTGTGTCCCAGTCTTACCTCCTGCTGATACATTTCCCCAAAATACCGTCTAATAAATACAACAGCATATACTGTACTGTCATATGAACATGTCCATGTCCAAGTAAAACACTAAATGAGTTAGGGATTTTCACAGTGTGCAGAGATGCCTTGTATGAAATGCCCTTCGCTAATTTGAAAAGCTGTCACAAAAATGTTCAATTCTACAGACACAGTCTGTTTACCTGTCTAAACTATGGTGAAATAAAAAAAAAAAATTAACAATATCTGAATCATCTACTAAAACATACTTGTCCTAGGGGAACACTAACTTTGATTTTTTCAGAAGCAGGAATGAGTAACTGGATCAGTGTCTGAAATTACGCTCCATTTATCTGACGGACTGTAAAGGATCTGTTAGACACGAAGATTTTTATGGCTGAAAATGGAATGACAAAGTAAATTGCTGTCAGAAATACTCTCATTCTGTGGGTGGGTGTGTACAAAACATTTTTATTTGCAAACACAAAACTAAAATTTATTATAAAACTACTAGTTTACCTAACTTCATTTTCTTATCGATTATGGAATTGGGATGCATTCAATGCCCCCAGCAATTTTAACAACAAAAAATTATGTGGCTGAAAAGAAGTTCTACCTTGAAGTCACAGAGCTCTGTGGTATGTTTTACCCTTACAGACACTAGCACTAACAACAATAGGATCAAAAAAACAAACCTAAAAATGCAAGCTACTTTAATTTTTATGACTTGGCCCAGAAACCATTTTTCAATAGAAAGTCAGAACATAAGGCCAAAAACATACTAATTCATGTTCAGTCTCTTCTGTGAGTGTGGTGTGTGGTGGCATACATGATAGTTGTCAACATAAATGAAAATGTTCATGAATAAAAAACAGGCTGTATAAAGAGCTAATTATAATATTACTATCAATTGCTAGCTGGCGCTTGCAAATCTTTCATATCATATAAATGCATTGTTTTTGACATTTCTCTGTAGCTAAACATCACATCATTTCACTTTTTCAAAGTAGTTCAAAAATGCACAGGATATACTATAAGGAATGTGGTCTGATCTACTGTTACACTGAAAAAGAAAAAACTATGACATAAATGGGCACTGTCACTAAAAATTTACTTAAAACTTTAATCAGCTCCCAATTAAAAAAAAAAAAAAAAACCAACCCACAAACTGTATTTCTAACAGCCTCTGTAAAATGATTTCTACTTTCTGTATAGTCATCCTTTCTATCCAAAAGAGCAGTTGAAAACACCCAATCATGCAATTGAAGACTAAAATAATACATACGCCCAAAGCAACAGTGAAGTTGTGAATGAATTATTCAACTTCCATCCAGATGTTTTCTTACCACTGGAAACTTTGTTTATTTGCTTCAAGCAACCACTTACACTCTTTTAGCACATGAGTTGGAAGAAAAGTTTCAGTAAGCAATGAAAAGCACCATTCCTATTTTAATGCTCAAATGGATTCTCTTCTATTTTAGAAGTAGCACAGAATTTAAGTTTGGAAAAGGCCTGCTCAACAGGCAAGAGCCCTAGTAAGTAATATATAAAGTAGTATATATAAAGTAATATATATAAAAAGCAGACCTAGACAAAATAAAAATAATTAAAAAAAATCATAGTGGGCAGTTATTCTGGGACATGATAGTCTATCCACTTCTCCACCAGAGAGTCACTTAATCAACAGATACAATGCTATTTTAGACTTAGTTTGGCTGAGCCATGACACCATCAAAGAAGAAATGATACAGAAAATAACCTCAGTAAACACAAGTAATTTGGTTTAAAGGAAAAAATAAAGCATGCCCTGATAAATTTATTCTCTCATTGATATGATGTATGATTTTCTATGCAGGAGAAATACATCTATAAAGTATTTGATAGTGTGCTGTGTGTGAAACTACTCATTCAGCCGGAGAAGAGGTGGAAGTGGATTTTTACAGACTGTGTACTGAATAATGCACTGGATCTGTTTACAGGAGAACAAATTGGTGTTGAAGGATATCGTTAATGAAGTTTCACAAGGATCAAACTTAGGACCGATCTTGTTTAAATACATTAGTGACCTTGATACAAACATTAGTTGCATGCAAAGTTTACATTCAATACAAGAGCAGCAGACATTTTGCTCAAGGACAGTCATCATCATCATTAGCAATTGGAAGTGACATAGAAGGGGGACCACAATGTGTTAGTCTTCTTCAGAGCAACTCTAAGCCACCCAGACAATGCAACAAAGGCAAATGTAATCTACAGATCCTACTGGAAATGCTCCCTTTGCTCAACAGGATGCATTATGTCTGCATATAAGGTATTCATGAAAGCATGTGGAGTACAATTTGCAGCTGTGGTCAGCTAAATTCAGAACAGGTCTAAGATAACCAGAGGAATAGGAACCTCATGTAAATGACAGAGAGAAAATTGGTAATGCCTGCTTTAAATAAGTACTGGAGGTAAACACCAATTAGATGAGATACTATTTAATCTACAGGACAAAGCTGCCAGATCCATCAATGAAATAAGCCAGCTATGGAAAAATGCAGGCTGGAAATTAGCAGAACATTTTCAACCCAAGGCAGCAGTGAGGTTCTGTGAACAGCCTCCCAATACTAAGTGCAAAACAATCAGCTACTGTTAAAAAAAACCTTAATTAATTTATGAAAATCATACTGTGCAGCTACCAACAATAACCGGTTCTGTAGTGAATGTAGAGAAGGAATGACAGTAATTTAGGGATTACCATATAGTTACAAGGAAACACTACATTTTGTGAATTCAGAAGTACATAAAGGCTATGCAGAAATGCAAGAGAGGGACAAAGAGGTCCCAATCTCATACAAATCAAGTTCCTACTTGTTTTGTAAAAACCAATGTTTCCACTGGGGAAAAGGCACAAAGAACTCAATCACCACATATTCAACTTGGCTGGAGCTAGCCAGCTGACCAGCAGTAGTAGGCCAGCAGACTGATCATCATGCAAAAAGTACTCCTGAGCCACAGAATATCATGCTATCTGCTGTTCAGTGCACCATGTCACTGCTTTTTAAAGAATGAGTATAAATTAGGAATCACTGTTGTAAGGAAACACGACTCAAACTCTTGGAAAACGAGACTTCAGAACTCAAACTCTTGGTAAACTAGACTTCGTGAGTTCTGTTCTTCCAAAATAAAACGTAATAAAAGTCAAAAGTAGCCCATAATACCATGTATAGATACCAGTACCACCCATGAGAAGAGCATGTGCAAGGCAGAAGAGGTAGCTGCAATACTTGTATCATAGCTTGGCAGTAAGTAACTTCAAAATTTGGGCAAGGTACACGTTTTTAAAATAGCACTAATGAGAACACTGGACTCCATTATCCTAATTGATCAAATGAAGAAAATTAAGAACATGATTATTTAAAAATGTGTGAGAATTTTAATGGAAGTTTCTTACTTGGCATCACATACAGAAATCTAAAAGAGACAGAAGTCCAGTTCTCCATCACCAAACCTCCAGGCATGTAAAATGCCTTTAAGATAAAGCCATCCTTTGTCCTCCTCCAGTTCCACATCAGTATCAAGTTTTGCTCCAGAGGAAGGGAATCCCATCAAGAGAAGTCTCCTAGCCTACCCAACCCTACTGCATCCTCAAGAACAAGCTTGTCCTTTGCACGGACCAAGACAAGGTTGGCTGTAAAGGAAAGGGAGCCTTTTGGTACACCCGTGAGCAGACAACCCTTTGGGGCAGGACATGGATTCTAAAATGCATTGGCAACCTTCATTCCGACATTTTCTGACTTTGAAGTGTTTCCCATTACAACATTAAGACACTTAACATAGCTGTATGCAATTTCCAATTTCTAAAAAAGCAACCAATAAACATGTTAAATTCTAAACTGAATATACTCATTACATACTCATTACACAAACCTATCTTTGAGCTAATGGAGCTACAAAGAGTGAGTATTCACCCCTCAATGGACTAGAAGCTGGGACGAGGTAAGGTGTTCTACTATAAGATGTCACAGATACTTGCTAAGAGCAGAAACAAAAAGACACTACCTCTGAATTTCATGCCATGCTTTATAAGGAGAAAAATCTAGTGAGTACAGTCTCTTCTGACCCTTCTTCCTAAAATACAGCCACTTTCCCATCCCATCCAACAGTTCTTCCCATTCTGTTGCTCACTTTGGTTTCTTTTCCCAGTGTCGTTCTCCAGCCTTCGAAGCTTTCCATCCTGGTACAACTCTTTAGCAAGATGCTTCCAAATGCCCACCCCCAAAACTTACACCTCTTCATTCAATTTGCACCTCCCTCCTACCCTGGCTTCCTTTTATCTCATTTGCGGGGTTAACAGTTCTGCTCCTGGCCAGGGACCTACCTCCTACTCAGTTTCCTTCGTTCCTCAACATACAGAGGTACATTTGGATCAGGGACACTTCCAAATTCCTGTTAGGTCTGCTCAATTCTTAAATTTAGTAACAGCTATTTCAAAGAAAAATTCCTTAGCCACTGTGTATCTCACAGTATTTAGCACTACATTAAATATTTACCACTGCACTTCCTTACATTTTGTTTAAAAAAATAAATCATACAAATACCGAAATTTTAAAATTTGTGTTCTGCACAAATCCAATACCTTTTAATGATTTTTCCCACTAGAAAGAGGACAAAGTAATTATCTAATAGGCTGAAATGAACTAGGCTCAGGAACAAAATACAAATTTAAAAACCAAACCAAAAAAAACCCAAACAAACCCCAATCCACTGTACAGTTACTTAAGTACCAGAGACACAAAAACAATTCAATAAAGATATTATATTTTATCAGATACTTACAGTAATATTTGTTTTAAAGAAATATTCAATATGAATCCTTCGGTAGAGTCTAGAAAAGCACAAAGCATATAGGTGTACTTCTAGTGCCTCCACTTAGCAGATGAAATCTTCTCTTCACACAGGCAAAGGACAAAAAATGGGAACCTAACTAGAGCAGATTGAAACACAGTGAAGCTAACAAACATTGCATTTTTCCTAGAAAGAGAAATTTCTCTCAGAAAAAGACGCGGCTGATAGTTTCTCTAGCACGTTCATATAGTTATTGTACACTGTACTTTGGTACTTGTGGACCACCCGACAAGAAATGCCAAAAGTGCAGGAGACTTGGTATGACTTAATATTCTAGTCATAGCTGCACGTGTCCTCATTTTGCTATTTGCCACATAGAAACCACAACTATACATTACACATCAATCAGAAAAATACTACAGATACTACATCTTTAAATGTTTTAACGAAAATAATGCGAAGTATGGAACTTAGCAGTGACGAGATGCCTAGCCCAGAAGTATTTCCCCAGCTCTACAGCAGTTATAAAATACTATGTAACAATCTTTTATGGAGAAAGCACTTACTGAATTTGTGCAAAACTTACATGCTGCAATTTTCAGAAAAGCACCACACTACAAATGCATTCCACTCATTCAGAAGCAACCCAGATTCAGTACTATAGAAGCTGAAGGTACTGCTCAATGCAATGATTCATAGTTTCCCTAATAAAAAGATTCAGCAGTTTTCAGTCAAGACCTTTATTCCCTCTCTGAATAAATGATGCCTGAAATTTTTATTCTTGTTCTAATGGAATTTCAATGGCCTTCACTGCAAATCTACTGGAAATTTTCGCATATTAAGTGGAAAAAATTAAATGATGTTAACCACATTTTAATGTGATTAAGGCTGACAGGGTCATTATTTCTGCTAATCACTCAGTTTAAAAAGCTCAAACAAAACTTTGTAACAGCCAACGTTTTTTCTGGTTTTCCGTATGTCTGCTGTGGTGGAGAATTAAAGCCAGTACAGAATATGAAAAACAGTATATATCCTAAAAGGGATATATCAAGCGTTTTCTGCAATTTGTACGTGGATTTCATTATAATTAATCTCAAGATTTAAAAAAGAAGGGGGGGAAATCAATCTTACAATATGTATACACCTTTACTTCTTTTGTCTTCCTCAATCAAAAGACAAAATAGAACAAGAGAATATAGATATCTTTTGCTGTAGCTTCTATTTGCTAGTGAAAAAGAGAAAATATTTCTGCATGTCTTTACTGTGAGCCAAAACATATGTGCAATGACCGAAAATCATTTCTTAGAAAGTGTCTGTTGGGCTCTGCAATATGTAGTTCTGCTTGTTACCATTTAGGTCGGCATAAGCTGGAAAATGGGCATAAAAAACATGGAACCGAGGCAAGTGGCAATGGTGAAGAGCCAACAGTATATAGTTTTCCCAGTGTCTTGCAGTTTCCTCTCATGGAGGATCAATGATAGAACGGAAAATTAAGGAGGTTGGTGCTACGGTCACTGGCTCAGCTTGAGAGCCACAGCCTCAGAGCCAGCCCTGCCTGCTCTTGCTCAAAGGTCCACCACCGGCAGCAGCACCGAATCCCGGCAGAGCAACTCCCCAAGATCAACAACGCAACACAGAAGCCTTGAGGGTGACTGAAGAGAGTGGAAGGACTTAAATTTAAAACCAGCCATAAGTCTGTCTCATTAGTACTACTAGAGGAAGGGGGATGTTGTTTGTGGGATTTGTTTTTTGTTTCTTTCTGGGTGGGAGGGGGCTGTGCAGAGTTTTTGTTTGGCTTGGTTTTAGGCTTTTGGCAGGATTAGCACTTTCTGTAAAGACCACCACTGTAATGCTTATTGCCTGCTTAATAATTAATACCACCCTCTACAGATCCTACAGTAGGATCCTACAGATCTACAGATTTTTGGAAGACTGGTACCTCTCATGCCATGTCATCTCTCTGCTCACAAACCCAAAACTTACAGATGATTAAAAAAAACGGGGGAAAAAGGGCATTTCAGCATCCAAATTCATTTTTCAACGTAAGTAACTGTGTTTATAGTTCAGTTACTTTAGAAGAGAATGAAAGTGCAGACAGACTGATTCACATTGATCATTCCCATCTGGTTTAATAGATACATTTCAACCTTACTGAATCACTAAAAATAAAAACTGTATTACAGCAGCTTCTTCAATTACAAAAAACATTTAAAAACAGTAAACAAGATCACTACCTTCCTAACCTTACGTGAAATTTATCTGAAAAATATTTTATTTCCTTCCCATTCCTTGGTAAAGTATCCTATCGCATACACAGATATTTTTAGATCTACTTCATGATTACAACCAAAAATGCTGAGAAAAAAAGACGATAATTAATCATACGCAAGTCTATTCATTTAAGACTTTATTTCTACCTTCGTATTTACGTGTACTGCTAACTCTGTATTTCAACAGCCAGCAGCTTTTTTTCCTAAAGAACATTTGCTTCCCACCTGGATACTTTCCACAACAAGAAAAAAAAAAAGAAGTCCAATGATATTAGATCATTTACTATCAAGGAACAAACTAGGTTAACATCAATATCATATTATGGCTGTAGCCCTTGATGTTCTCAAAAAGAAACATTATTGGTATTGTTGGACTTCCTAGTTTTAGTGTGAAGCCATGCACTAGTGCATCAACTAACAACCTCACTGAATTCTTGTGCTCATCTAAGAAGGGACCCTGCTGAATGTCCTAATGCATCTTATTGTGAATCTTCAGCAAATAAAACTTCATGTATGAGCTCATGATGTGCTTTGCTGCTGGAAAGTCACAGGCTCTGTGGGAAGCTTTTTATCTTCTCAGCAGTCAGTTCTCTGAGAACATCAGTGCAGCTACTGTAGTTACCTGTAGATTACTTGTATTTTCTCACATCTGTGTCCAGCAATCTAAACCATGATGATAAAGGGTCATTAGGTTTTGAGTGAGGAAGGGGATGGACTAGACAATTTGCTCTGATAAGCTCCTTGTTGTGAGCGCCGGTTTAGAATGTGAAATGTAGGGTTATGCACATTCTCAACTCAAAAACCAGTGCTCTAAGAGCACCAATTAAAAATCATACTCAGCCCATCTTAAACTACACAAACACATCTTACCTGAAATTTTTACAATTAATAATATTACAATAAAATAATTCTGTCATGGTAAGAAGAACATCAACTGTCTATTAGCCACAAAAGAATTCAGGTACAATTACTAAGATAACTGCTGTTTGGAGCACAGCAAAGCAATTTCCCACAGTGGGACTTACAGTTCAATTTACCAGTTGGGCAAATATTTTGTGCTCTGTAGTGGTCTACAGAGTTAACAGTTACCTGTAACATTCGAGCAGTGTTATACTTGGAGAAAACTTTCTTCAACCCAAACAGGTGTTTCAGCTTTATCTGTTCCCATGAACACACGTTTTTTCCAATCCTGTTCTAAGAACTATTTTAAGGCTTTTCAATTAACATTAAATGCAGATTTATGAAAGAGCCAATGGCTCTGTTTTCCCATTCCAACCTACTCACAATGAGGTCTTGTAAATTATAGGCTACTTGGAAGAGGGATGAGAATAAGTACAATGTCACCTATAAAATTATGTTAGCCCTCAAGTAACTTGATGAGGTGGTAACAGGCTATTTTTCCTTACAGAGTATTCTTGATTCAGTAAAATAATAAAAAAAACGATCACATAAGTTAGACAATACTGTCACAGATGGAGAGACACATGTACCCACAAATGGAAGAAGGCTGCATTTTCATATGCAGCAAAACCAGATTATACCATGAATATAATATACAGTGAAAATGCTCCACTGACATGGTCAGTGATAGAGCTGTAACAATCCTTTAAAATATTTATAGTGAAGTTTTGGGTCAAACTCCAGAGAGTATCATGGTATTACATTAGGCAATAGACAAATACATGGAAAGACAAAGGAGCCATTGAATATTTCTTGGTCAACATACGAGTCATCACAAGAAACTCAGAGACTTAAGAGTATGGAGAATGTAACTACTACACTTCCCTCTTCTCAAAATTAAAGATTAAAATAATTACCATTCAAACACTAACTCATCAGCCTAGATAGTTGAAAAGTGTTTTTCTCCATTGCCCTTGCAGAGATGATGATATCCTGCTATGTTGCTTTTGAGCCTTAATTTCAAGTCAGTGAAGAAAAACAGAAGACTGATATTTTACACAAAAAAATTAAGTCTATTTCCAAAGTAGAATAATAGTAACAATGCATGCTCATAATGGATTTTCCACCAAGATTCAAAGACAACATTTGAAAAAGAGCTTTTTAATTTTATCAGTTACTTTTATTTTATACATATACATCTCCTGGTTCTGACTTCCACACGAGGACTAGCTACATACACCACACTTGCATTTTTTTTTTACTACATGGCCTTTAATGAAAATGCAACATTTTGAGAACTAACATTAACAGTCTGCATCATCAGAGAAAATGAATCCTTAATAATTATTCATACACCAAGTAACTGTAAACCCAAATCATTTCAGAAGACCTGAATGTGTCAAGAACTTTGACAATTATGACTGGAGCCAGGAAACTGTAGCACTGCAGAATTTCTTATGAATTTTTCTAGTTACTTTTTATAAATGCTGTCCTAGATGACAGCTTAATGTGTACCACATGCAATATTTATTCTTCTTCAGTGTCAGACTGTCTAGCCATCCAAGGGAATACAAAGAATGTCACTTATTAGGATAAAAGCACAAGGAAGGTAATCAAGGACATATGTAACATCAGCCAATCATGCCCTATTTCAACATCCTATTCCATTCATAACAGTTCAACAATTATTTGCTTACTGATAACTTGCTTTCAGGCTGTTTGTGTTCCCCATAATGGTGGTTTGCATTTATTTTGCTCTTTAGAATTGGACACTTGCTGTGCCATGCACGTTTGTCAAAACTTTGTATCTTCTGTCAGAAATAGCTTTAGCATATCAAATCATTTCTGTTTGTCAGAAATCACTAACAGAACAATCTAGTTACCTTCTATGTCAATAGGGTACTAACATAACTAGAATCAGAAACAAAAGGCTGTCACACAACCACACACTACTGCAAGACAGGCAGCTAAAACCATGTCTCTGTTTAATATACTTTGAGCATATAGCAGTATCTTTATGGAAAACCTAATACAGAAATCAGACTTTGACCAGAATGGGAAAATATTTCAGAAATACACTAAGCACATAACCTTAAAAAAGAAGGTTAATGTCTAATAACTAAATTATAACTAAATTTAAGGAATAACTAAATTCCTTACTAGTCCTCCATGTCTCTTTACCATATTTTATTTATTTATTTAACCAAACGCCTATATGGAATACTTGCAGCCATCTTATCTGCTGATTCCAATCTACCTGATGGATCAAGTTATGAAAAAGCATTAATTCACAAAGACAAGTAGAGGCAGGCAGATAGAGGGAGCCAAAGACAAACATTTACCCTCCATGAAGTTATTTTTAAATAATAATAATTTTAAAATTCCTATGGGAAACTGAACATGCATGCACATACACACACACTTCATTAATCTGAGTATCCTGGGACATAAAGATTTTATTAAATAAAAACAGGTATGGATTTAATGAGCCTCTGAAATAAAACATAAGCTCGAAGAACCATCACATGTTTTAGATCGACAACATTGTAGAGGTTTTCAATGTATTAGGTGTAAGATTTTCCCTTTTTTTTAATATAAACCAGTTGTTTGAATTTAAATATATTTTCACGTCAGAAGTGTAACACTGTGCCAGTGCATGAGAACAAGAGTGAGACTTGATATACAGTGAATCTGATTAATGCATTTTCATTGTTCAACTCAATGAAGTACAAAACCAGCACATGCTCTTACTCTTTTTCAAATATTTATCTTCTAAACACCACTTCAGGCTTTAGAAACTATTGCCAGTGCACAGCAACTCCCAAACATTATTTTATTTAACTTCTCTCCAAATAAACAATAATTAAGGTCAAGCATTGGTAATAAAGGATAACAAGATACCCATAACAAACATCCCATTTGACAGTTCTTCCATTAAACATATATAACCTACAAACTTTCCTCTCCAATTTAAACATGAAGAAGCATCTATTTGTGGTTTCAAAACAAGGATACATAGTTCTATTCATTGTAAAACTAGTGACTATCAACATTTGAACATTAGTCATTAGTATCAGTAATTAGAAGAAACTCAAGTCGTGAAAATAAAATACTGTGCCAAAAGTTTAGAAGGTAAGTAATGTTTCTTGTGAAAAACAAGCAGTTAAATGAAAACATATTTCCATATACTTAGTAAATAAAATTGAGCTGTAAAAATAACCATAAAATTAAAAGGAAAACTGTTAAAAAAGAAAAACCAAATAAAATGCATCAGATTTTCAAAATAATCATCAATGAAAAATGTGTCCATCAATTGTGAAAAAAAGAATTTACTTCAGAGCAAAAGTGAACTTGAAAAATGGATGCCAAAGCCACAGCAGTCTATATTCCAACTGTATAAAAGAATTTTCCTTCTTAAACATTATTTTTCTGTTTATAATAAATGATTTTGGATTGGCTGATGTTCCCATTTAGCCCTTATTTGTAGTAAACACAACAAAAATCCATAAAATATTCCCCCAGAGAATGGAGATGCTGCAGACCATTCACGAAGAACAATTTCCAGATGAGTATTGTTCCCAGACCCCATAAATATCTCAAATATCAACTGCAGTGAGATAAAGAAAGGTAGGTGAAATAAAATTTACTTCAACTGTGAGAACTTAGAGAGATTAACAGAACTCTGTAGCATGTGAAAGCAAGAAATGTTTCAAGACATGATCCAGATAGACAAATTCAATAAGCAGAATTTTCGAGGTACATACGTGTACTTGTTTGCAAATCAGATACACCAATAGTGAGTAACATTATGAAAGGAAAGTTACTTACTAATTTGGACATTGTTTAAGAGATACTGTTATAGTGATACTGATTGCAATGCCCAATCCAAATTTCCCCATACAGATGTTTTTGCAAAAGTAAAACTCTCTTGTTATTTCAGAATAGAAGACAATATTATCAGAGGGTTTTTTGCTTAAAAAAATTCTAAAATGCAAGCTCATCTGCCAGTTATTACAACTATTGATGTGTCTGCCATGAGAGTGAAAGACTGTCTTTCCTCTCAAAAACCACTGGTTACATAGCAGCAAGGAGGTATCAGATCCGAACACAGAGAAGGAAGGAGCTACACGCATTGCTCCCATCGCACCAAATGAGACCATCACCTCTCTACAGTCATTCAACAGCCTTCCTCTCTGTCTTCCAAATTCTCAATAGGACCCCCACAAAAATAACTGGTAGTTTTTAAATGCCATGTCAGATATAATAATAATGACCCAACAGATGTTAAAAGCTGGGGACATGTACCCATAGTATCTATTTTCCCCTTGATTTGAAAGAGTTATTTATTTACTTTATGGACTATGCACAACTTCTGTTTCTATGTTGTCTAGTTGACAAAGACAGGCTAATAATGGTCATTCATTCTGAAAGACACAGGGGTCAAAAAATTAATAAGTAATAATAAATAACTTCATATACAATAACTTAAGAACAAACAACTGCTATCAAGAATAATAATCTTTTGCACAAATCTCTATTAGCTGATTTGTAAAGCAAAAAATGGCAAAACCTCCCTTTAAAAAAAAAAAAAAAACCACCAACAAAAAACCACAACCTACTTTCTAGGATAAGACCTGCTCATTAATGGGACAACTTGAATAGTTATTCTTTGAGCTCATAAACCAAACCATGGCATATGTAGATCAGTCTCTACCTCTCTTTCCCTGTCAAAATTCTCCTGAGGTTCAAATGTGCAGAAAAAGGTAACTGGATTCAGCTACAGCACATTAGCAGATAGCATTTTAACTGCAATGAGAAGTGTAACGGGACCTTTGTAACTTGCATCACAAAGGAGATATAAAATATTTTTATAAGTCAACAACAAACAGAAAAATGCAGCAGAACAGAGCTCGTCTTCTGCAAGTAGATTTAGACACTCATTTTCAATCAAAGAATAATCTTTATCTCTGGCAGATTTAGTCGAGTAGACTATTTCACCTTACTTCCTTCCCTTTCTCTCATTGATATTATTACACCCAAAAATCACTGCAGTGAAGGTGGCTGTGCTTGTAACACACATGACACAAAAGAGTAAGGAACCAAAAAGCGTTCTTCTACTTCATTAGTAACAATGTTTCTCATCAGGAACTTGAAATGTGAAAGGGATTTTGACACAAACATCCTCAGGCTTACATGCACAGTCAAACCCCTTTACTCTAAAATGAGTATGAGTGAAATCACTACTGAACTATTTACCACTGCAAGCAGGATTTGAAATCTGCATCTGAGGTAATGATATTGGAGAGAGACAACAGCACTGATATGGTGGTTAGTACCCTAGTCTCCTCCAAAATCCGTGAGGACCTGTTGATGGGGTGGGGTTGATGATGCTCAGGACTAACAACCTGGGACTGGAACACACTGTAAATTACAGAATCTGGTCCTCAATATAAAAGCTGGGTTCTTAAGTGGCTTACCCTTCCCCTTTCTTCCATTCTGTAACAAAGACAAGTGAGAAAAACATTGTTTCTCCTTCACTTCTTCCATTTCAGTGTTTAAGACTTCACTGGCTCGGAGTACTATGAAAGGAGATGCATATTCTCCGAAATAGAAGCTAGTCTGAATCTAAAAACATAAGCCATAAAAAGCAAGATGAGAGACACTCTGAAGCTAAAAATCTCGCTTTAGAGTATCAAAAAAAGATGTCGAGCTACTGAAAATTCCCAAACTCATTTAGTTGCCAGTAAAACTAATATAGGTTGCTTGACTATACGTTGTCAAAAGCTATGCTCTAACCCACAATAAATAAGAGGGAAGCATTCTAAAGAAGAATTGATTCGAAGAACTAGAAATCTCCATTCAGGCAAGCAAGCAGCACATCGCTTAGCCAGCTAAGTCTGTGACAGCAGCGTTCAGTGAAGGACCACAACTACACACAACATACACTTAAATAACTCCAAGCACATTTGGAAAGCCTTTGCAAAAGAGGACTGACAGAACAAATAGTTTCTTTGCAGACATCATTCGGGAGATAAATCACTGATACAATTCCAGAAAAAAATATGCAATTACAAGACAATATCAATATTTTTATTGGGTAACTTGATTTTAAAGTAGAGAACATTTCCCAAAAACATTTTGTCTATGATTTCACCAGCATCAACACTTTTAGGGAAACAGTAAGGCAAACTGAGGCATAAAGCACAAGCTTCCCGAACAGTGGAAAGTAAGTGGCAGAAAATTGAAGTAAGCCCTTTACACACCATACTGGGAACAAAGAAGAGCGGTCATTTATTAGTCTCTGCTTTCTCCATATCTGTTACGCAGTAACGAGATCTATACTCGGACATATCCCTGCACCTCAGCTTTGTTTCTGAGGAGTTCATGCACTCTTCAGTTTTAAACAGACTGAAGTTTGAAAAGGACATTGTCTCTCATGATGCATCCAGAGTCAGGAACATGTCGCATTGCAATGATTTTGCACCAAAGTTCACATCATTGTCTTTGACGATGTCACCACATACAATTTTTATGTGCAAGTCCCTCTCTTCTAACTGCTCATGTTGTCTATACACTGAATGAAGCAAAGTTGCGTAATTAATTGCTTTGAAATCTAATGCCATGGTATTCTCTCCCCTCGTACTACATATCTTAAGTAGTATGTGTTTATAAAGGTGAAAAAAATATTTATTGAAAAGTCCCAATTCAAATTAAACAAACTTTCTAAAGTGTTCAGACAGTGTATACAAATAAAGATGCCCCTTCTTACCCTGCACAGGTTTGGATAACTTTATAAGTAGTTATGTTTTTGCTTGTTGAAATCTAGCATCTGTTGCTCTTAGATTTCGCCTATGAAAATCCAGGTGTTTAAATAAAATACCACACAAATTACTTGATTCTCTGAACTGCCATGGCAGATTAAAAAAAAGTAGCAATTCATAAGACTACACAAGCTGACTATAAAACTGGTGGAGCATTGGAACTCAAAGCTGAGGTTGTTCAGCGTTACAACTGCACCCAGACCTTTGTATGAACAGCTCAGAAATTACGGTGATGACAGCCAAAAAAATAAAAACACCGAGAAGAGCATCAGGAGAGAGAAGAAGAAAAGGAACAGAAGATGGGAAGCAAAGCTGAATTGGAGGAGGTTTGGTATGACATGCAGCTGGTAAGACAGGGATCATACACACAGCAACGAAGTTGAGAAGTTACTTATAGCTGCTTTCACTCAGCACAGCCTTACTGATACGAAGTGTTAATACACAGTTCTTTTGCATTACTCTGACAGCATAATCAGCTTGATGCACACGGGTGCTCTCAGAGAATACAGAGGCTCGCTGGGATATGGCTGTGTTGGGCTGGTGTTGTGCTGTGCTGGGCTGTCATGGATCACTCACAACACTGCAGAAACTGCTCTTCATTACTCTGGTCATCCTGCTCTCTACAGTCTGCAGTCTTTGATGAGTTGTAAGAATAGCTTGAAGCTACCTTTATCTGCCCAGGACAGGCCTCCCCAAAAACCAGTAGGTTCCCCTCCACCACCATCTCCCCTTTTTACCAGTTTCAAGACTCAATATATCCTAAGTAAATTACGAGGCTTTATTTCCTGACTTCACAACCTACGCTTTAGCTATTTATAAGCGCCGTGTTGTAACCAGGTGGAGTGAAATTTTTGAAAACAGCTTCACCATACAGCATTGTCCATTTTTAAAACATCCCAGAAATATTATATTTGAAAAATTTTACTGTTCTAATCTTTAGGAGCCAAGACTTTACATTTGGCACACAGCACACTCTGTATCGGAGATGAACCGTTGCACTTGTGTGAAAGTCCATCCAAATCAGCAAAACTGCTCAAATTTAACACTGAAGAGTCTCAGCGATTTAATCTCTTTCTATAATCCACAGCACCTGCGTGCAAGCAGAGCACTGGAGTGAAGCTAGACTTTTGCTGGAAGGTGTTTTTGTCTGGGGCAAGGTTACACACCGGAGCTGAGAGCAGGCACCCATCTTCCCCATGCCTAGAGGCATATCCCCAACACCTGCTGTTACCCAAACAACATGCATGCACATTCAAACGGATGGAGGACTCCAGAGTGGGAGGCAAAGGAAAGCAAAGCAAAGCAAAGCAGGAAGTCTGGTGAAAGAAATCATCCAGACCAAAGGACTGGACTGGAACTGAGCCAGCAAGAATGGGATGAAATCAGAGAAGAGGGAGAGACGATCTGGCCAAGACCCATGGAGAACATGTCAGCTAGGAAAAGGGTTGGGGAGAAAGTTTGGGATAGACAGAACAACTGAATGAAAAGTCATTGGAATTGGTAAGACTGAAGACTACAAGAAGTCAACTGGCAATGTCAGGCAAAGGTGCTAGAAAGAAAAGAGACTGCCATTAGGTTGATGGATGATAAATTACTTTGTATTCATTCATTAATTTCTATAAGACACAATAAAAAATAACTGTTTATTAAGCAAACAGCACGCACTATCCCCTGCTACAGTAGCTAAGTGCTCTATGGAAAACATATGCCATCCCCTAGTTAAAACAACCTCAGCTGTAAGGTCCTCTCGCTCAATCACGTGGTAAAGGTGCAACAGGAAGCCTGAATTCTGGATCTTGTTAACTTTGAGTATCCGACTTCACAACTTGTGTATGCAAAACTCCACTTATACACAGATAATATGAATCATCTTTTAATATTTTTAAAAAACATTTCAGTTGTAAGGCAGGGACAAGAAGTGCAACATATTTAAAAAATTTACAATTTTCCAAATCTGTCAGCATAGAAGGCAGCCTTAAAATCATTAAGCAGCTATTGCCAAGAAAACATCTCAATACCACGATGGCATTACAACTTATGATTTAAAGAATTCTACATCAAATACATTCTCAAATATAGATAAGAGAATAAAATTTATCTGCCTAAACATCCATGACTGTATGACCTACAGTATATTTAAATATACACTTCATGTAATTCATAAAATAAATGTCATTCAGAAGCTGAAGGTAGTGAAAACTGCATTCTGCCCTCACTGGGTTATCCTGCTACATGACTAATACGCTAGTATTTGCAAATAAATGTTTGCTCTAAGTGACACAATTTGGTTTGTCTCTGCACTGCAGAGATACATTAACAGCAGCATCCCTCCTTTTAGAAGAGGAACAACTTTAGATATTTTGTCCAAATGGATTTTTTTTTTTTTTTTTTAGAAAAATTTGCAAAGTTCATCTATTTCAGTCAGCATTTGAAAAGGGCTGAAACTTGGACAGTGAAAGGAGATTGTGTTTCTGTGGGACTAAGATGGAGATGTTTCACGCTTTTATTGAGTCACCATATTTCTAGTTGTAAAAGAGATGGAGCTGGCCTGCAGCTGTTCTTTCCCTTATTTCCTGTGAATTTATTTACTAAGATTCTTAAATATATATATCCTTATACTGCTTGTTAAATCATATTTTGCTTCAAGGTATGTCACGTTAATATTACCATTTCCATTTATCTTTGTTTCTTTTGTTTTTTAAAATGTCTTTTTGAAAGGTCTCAAACCAAAATGCAGGTAAAATGCTAAGGAAGAACTTTTGCTCTGATTTTTTTTTTTTTTTTTTACATAGAGATCAAATATTTATTGCTAACCAATTTAAGAAGAGTCTGTACAAAAATCGTATCTCCAGGACTTCTCTAAAACCAAACATTATTTAAGAGTGGAAGGGGAGGTTTGGGAGCATAAGGGGTTTTTGTTGTTGAGTTTCTTTACAGTTTTCTTTTTTTTTCTTGTTTTTAACAGGCGTACTGAAGCCATGAAAACCTTCTGGATAGCATTTCTTCTGTCACCATCCTCTTGCTCTACGAGCACATGACATTGCCTTGCTCTTTTGCTAAGATGGTGAACACACAACTATTAGATCTATTCTACCACAGGGCATGTATCCATAGAAATACAACCCAGAACGCCAAGTCTCCAGGTAATAACCAGATAATACCACCTGATAATTACCACCAGATAACAACTTTCTTACCTAACTAGTTTAAAAGTGAAAGACTGAGTGAAGCAGATTAATTCATACTCAAGCCTATTGAGTCTTCCTTGTACTTTACCCTTGATATTTCTTTCTTCATGTCAGATCTCCCCCCCCCTTTTTTTTTAATATTTGGAACATCTGAAGCAATATGGAAAAGATGAATAGAAAAGGATTATTCACTCTCATACTACAAGATCTAAGGAGCATCAAATGAAATTATGATGTGGCAGATCCAAAACAAGCATAAGGAAGTACTTCTCCATATAGCACATAGTTAAACTGTGGAAGTCCCTGCTCCAGGATATTGGGATGCCAAAAGTATACTTGGGTTCAAAAGGTCAATGGCTAAATTCATAGAATAAAAATCAGTCAAAAATTATTAACCACAAGTATATCATATCTGGCTTAGTCAGTTCTACAATAACAGATTGCAAGAAGCTGGACGCATACACTCTGTTTGCTTAATCTGTTCCTATCATCTTCCCTGGACATCTGTTAGTGGCCTGTCAGAAACATGATACCAGAAAAGACAGACCTGTCATCTGACCCACTTATTCCTCTTGTAGCTTAACAACATTAAAAATGCTATAAAAATTAATGGGGAAAAGGTTATTTATTATGACATATATGCCACCTTTCTAAATACACAGGAGTAAGACACTTCAAGGGAAGTACCCTAATCCCATCAACACCCAGCTTATTTTTGTGAACACAATGTCTACCGTAACATTTTGAGAAACGACCCCTTGAAAATAATCTTAACACACATTTGGCTACTCAACAAGTCTGAATTATATTAGAGAAAACAATGTTCGAAAATCCGTATCAAGTCTCAGATGTCTTAGTTACAATGCTATAGATATTAGAAAATCTTTAGCAGCATAATCAGCTCTTTAAATTACAGTCTATGCACAGGATGAAAAAATTCCCTTGTTTAGACCTAAGAAGTTGAGTCAAAAGATCAGTCTATGCAGCTTTGACACATACAGTATTCCTGGTGCTCACTGCAAAGAATAAGTCCAAAATACTGAACTGAACAGTATGCTAAGCATGGTCCACTACATCTGCTCATTAAGTAGCTCAATATATTTCATAATTGGAATCCATATTATGACCCACTAAAAGCCCCCTCTTTAGCAAGACTAAAATGTAAACCTTTAATTAGGTGTAGGGTTGATAAATCTCATGTCCTGGATTTATGTGACATCCTGTGACTCAGAAAACAGTTTTAACTGAAAATTAATAGGCTTATTTAGAATACTTTCATGGTAAAACTCAAATACATGTATATCATGTTAAGGTACTAGATCCATATGAAAACCATTAGGAATTATTAAAAGAAGGGCTTAAGCATTCATTTAGAGCACAGCAATATGTAGTAAGAACAGTTTCAGTGGATTCCCCCATACAACATCATGATTACTGTCATCTGATCATAACACAAGTGCGACTAACACAGCTGCCATGTCAGCTTCTCTTCAGGGGCTAGGTCTTAATCATAAATCAACTGAATGCCTAATTCAACATTGTTAAAACCAGCAAGTAACTGCTTGGAGCCATTCCAGTTTTTACATCTTTCAAAAGGTCAATACACCTACTCAAACACACAATAGTCCTATCTTTCACAGTGTTTTCTTCTTTCCTTGGATTGAAAAATAACATGTTAGCACTTAAATGTAAGTGTGTTTTAACTAACAATTAAAATGTTCATTAATTCTGAAAGAGTGACCCAGTAAAACAAAGACAATCTTAGTTTTCCTCTCTACCCCCAATCAAAAAGCCTCTCCTCTCCTTTGCTGTTTTAAACACTTTTATAGTTGTAAAAGTCTTATGAAAACATTTTACTGCTGAGCGTTTCCTGCATTAACCCTACTTTTATTATAGTAATATTATGAATTAAGCTCAGAAATAAACTTAGAAAAAGTTGAACGACTAGTCTAAATGTGGCTTGCATTTCAAATAAGAACCTCTACCCCTTACAATAATAACAAAAATCACAAATTAAGTGGCATCTAACAGTAAAATATATTCTAATCATTTACATCTGCTTGCACCACACAAATGACAAAAGTCTACCGTTAGCATCCTTCATAGAAAACATTTATTCTGCTCTTAAATATAAAAGCTATGTTGAATAAACAGAGGATTTAAAGCTGTGGCAGAGTGGCTGAATGAAAGAAAATGGCAATCTCTCTGGTTCTAGTAGATGCCTTTCCCTATCACACAATGTTTCCCACTCATAAATACATGACAAATACTTCCTCAATCATTTTTTACGAGCAGGGATGCACAGGGGGTAGTCAATGGCTAGCTTGAGGGAAAATAGGAACAGCAGGAGGCAGAAACTGTACTGAAAATGGCTATGTGGTAAATTCTCTTCTGGAACATCACTCAGCTACCCAGGCTTTGATCTTTCAGCTACAATTACACTCACATCCATGAGATCTGGGTATACTTTTTAAAAACTAAATCATTAATTGTAATAGAAACAGTTAAACCATTTCATTATATGACTCCTCAACTCAAACATCTGATTTTTTACAAATTAAAAATTGCAATTTATACAAAGATTTGCTTTCAGCTGGGTTTAACTATGTCATCATCACAACTAGTCTCACAAAAAACATGGGGTGACTGGCGACAGCTAAATCACAGACTGGCGTCTCCTAAGTAGTCTGTCTACCATTATGGTCTGGGAAATGGTATTTACTGTACAATTAGAGCCAGTGAGCTCTACCTGTAATCATCCAAATACAGGTGCAAGGATCCTTTTTGGACAGGGAAACAGACTCATCCATTTTCACATAAACTTCCACATCTGCACTGTTATAGCGAACCTTAGGAAACCTCAACATTTGTACTTTGAAAAAAATATCACCTGACAATAACAGTGAATACTACTATCCTGATTTTAAAGACTTCCTTGGGTAGAACCACTTTTAATGTTTAAATCGTCATACCCGAAAAACATTCAAAGAAGGAACAAATTAATTTAAAATTATAAAATCTGGCCAAATATGAAAAGCTTATATTACATTACATTGGTTATTGAGTTTATTCCAAAGTCTGTGTTTTGGGCTGAGAGGGTTTGCTATTAAATAGGTTAAATTTTGTTCTTTAATACTAACACAAAATGTCTTGGAGTATCAAAAGGACAGTTTCAGTTGCAGTAATTTCACAGAATTTATTCTAATGATTTATTGGAGTTAACCATCTGACATTAATTATTGTTTTGGCTTCCAGTCTATGAATGTTTATTTTTCAGTTTAAAGCCTTCTCACTCTTTGATATCATATGGAAATGAGAATTTTTAATGGAAAATTGAAACCATGTGCATCTAAGTACTTAATGAAGTACAGGGAGAAACAGAGGGTGTACTTTAGGAGAATTCAGATATTCCGCTTTAGATACTTTTGATTTGTTTGGATGAGTTACACGCATATATCTGTTCACAAACATACGTTTATACATCTTCAAAGTATCTCACAAGTACAGTGTTTAAAGATCTGAATACTAAGAAAAGGCCTGCTGTTTGATTGGGTTTTTTTAAACTAAATATACTGCTATAGATTTTTCTCCATCGTATACTACTTAATCTGTTCCCTCCTCCACAACCAAATCTTTATCCCATCTAGACCTTCCAATGACATGCTAAATGCTGTATTTCTCAACAGCGGATTCCCACCATATGTCTACCATGTTAGGACTGGATCTTCATCCAGTGCATTGAATGTCTGATAGATTGATTTCATAACTATCAAGTACTTAAGTCGTAATATTGATGTCAGGAATACTTGACTAAAACCTGCGCTGTTCATGGCATTAAAGCCCATCAAAAGAGGCCTGTAAACCATAAGCAAAATGCAAGCAGTGGCAAGGAAGCCAGGCACCCAACTGCAGAGTACTGTTAAAATGTGCAATTTTGCCACGGTTTGAAAGATTTCTGTGTAACTCACCTAGCTTTAGTCCTCTGGATTCAGTTCATTCCTTTGGAATTAAAAAGATGTTGTGCAGACAATCAGCCTTATATAACATGATAAAACCATATGTTTATTTAAATCAGTACTTCTACATCAAATCTATTTTCTTCACAGTTAATGGATTCATGTAAGGAAGGAAAGCGTATTCTTTTCTATTCTGCACTTTCATTCAGGGTTTCGCCATATGCATTGTACTCAAGCAGCACGTCAATGGGAGCACAACAAGTAACAAAAGTGCAACATTAGTTTTTATTCCTATTCTAATTAATATCCTTGGTGATCTTAATGCGCAAGGAATTATTTACCATTGAAGAATGTGAAATAGAAACATGAATTTAGATATTTAACCTGAACACACTCACCACTTGTTTTTCTTTCTAATGTAGTCTTTTTCAGAGAGGTTAACCAAGTAGATCATCGGTTTTGAAGTAAAAAACAAATGTTTGTTCAAAACATCAATCTAGAAGTGAAAATATAGGAGGAGAATTTTAAAAACAAGTTATAGCAACTTAAGTTAATTTTATGACCATTCTCCTCATGGCATGTCTGAGAAGGCAAAAGAATTAAAGTGTAATACATAGATCACTGATAAACACAGAATCGGCTGATAAATTTAACATTCAATACAGTTTGAATAGGAAATCTAAAAAAAACAACCTTTTAAAAAAAAAAAAAGACAGTAACAGGTAGCAAAATCAGAAGTCAATTCATGGGATAATATTTATAGCCTACCTCTTTGTCATTCCAATCATGATAGAAGCGGACAGCTTTCTTTTCATCTATTACCCATGTCTTGATTTTGCACATTACGTCCTACGCAAGATCAAGAAAAAACAAAGTCAAAAACTCAGCTGGATATCAGACCATTCTCTTCCATAAACAAGGCGTGTACGTATTAAGATTCAAAAACATACACACAAATTAAAAATCAGATAATACCTTTTAAAAACAAATTTTTACGCTCCCAGAAAAATAGAAATGGCTGCTTTAAAAGTCACTAAAGAGCAATATCGATTATTTAAGCAATACAAATCCCATAATTGGGAAGTTAAATAGAGAATACTCAAGTATCATCTCTCGCCACCACGAAAATTAGCAGAGCTCATAAAATATATGTAAAAATCAGTACATTTTAGATTGCTTTTCAAACTCAGTAAGACGCGACATTTCAGCATCCAGCGGGAGAGACCACGTACAATATAAACATGCCATTAAGAAAAGGGAATGGGTGGGGAAAAAACACAGCAAATATCTTTTTTTTTTTTAAATTGCGAGCAACAGAAATTGAGCCTATTATTGATGATCCACCCTTCAAGAAATTAATTCAGATGGCCAAAGCCCTTTTTATTCCGCATTAATTTTTCGCCAACACCTTCTCCCTCCCCCCCCAAATGAAACCTGCCAAAGCCTCCATTACACAATGGCAAGAGCCTTGCACTGGTGACCTCCAACCAGCTGCATTCACTTTCAGAACATCTCTCTCGGCAGGAAATCTAAAGGCCTTTTAGTTAGCAAGCTAGTGTGCATTCAGAAGGAGTAACTGCAGGAAGAGCCCAATGTGCTTTGTTTCTCTGGCCTTTCTTCACAGAAAGATTAATCATCTGTGAAATGGAAACGGCAAACAGCAAGTGACACAAACTGAACCCTTCAAGCCTTTCCTCATCAGTTTTGTGGTCGTGAATCTGAAAGCTGCGTGTGGCACGGTTCTCCTTACAGGCAGGTGTTAATAAAAGGCTCTTGGGTCTGAAAGGTCAAACTCGGCTCTTCTAGGAGTAGTACATTTTAGAGTCGCCTATTTTTTGTTGTAGATAATTTATGATCATGCTTTAAATAATGCATTTTTTAGGTTATAATTGACGCAACTGAGAATGAAGAGCTTTAAAACACAAGGAAACATTCCCTAAGCCGTTGAGCACACAACATTTTTTGCGCTTAATGCTGTGCGGTTGAAGTACATTTATAAACAACCACAAATAACATCAGTATTTACTACAGTCTTTTCTAGTCTTGCAGTTGCTTTAGTGAAAAACAAAGAAAAAGCTGTTCTAAATCTTCAGATCCTGATTCGAAACCCTCCAGGAACAGGACTCCCCACAGATTTTAACAAGGAAGGGGCAAGCTAAAACTTTTAATGAAATCTAACATGTTCTGCCTAAGAATAATCACTTTTACTCTCCTATAACTGAATTTCACTCATAAATGTTTAAAAGTGGCTAATATAACACCATTTCCTACAAGGAGAAGATCAAAGTGCTATATTACAAATGCATTATGATTAAAAAAGCACTGTGCAGCTTTGCTATTAACTGTTCTTTAAACCCTAAAAGGCTTCCCATAGATCTCACTTGGCACTGCATATACAACCTTTGACAAGTAATGTAGACCATTTTTATTCATTGCCTAAAATTGTAGGCAATTATGTGCGTCACACTGGCCACCTGCAAATTCTGAATGCCTGCTCCAGTTGTCAGAGCAAAAAACTAATGTCGGAGGGGATTAATCTAGGGGGAGAGAGTCCTCTTTAATGGCTCCAGCAGGTGAAATGGCCCAGCTGGTTACTATGATGAGTGGCCAGAACAGCTTATGTAGAGACATGCAACAAGATTACACATAAAGAAGAAAACAGTGGTACCGTCTTATCTTTAACCCTATGTGCTTTTTATTTTTTAATTAATCAGTACAAACAAGATAAGGGAAGCAATTCTACCAATGGGTCCTTTTCATTTAAGATCTTTATCTTCAGCTTTTGTTTAAACAGATATATAAAAATCAACACAATCTCTAAGATTCCTGTTCAGCAGTGAAGGAATTCCGACTACACACATTTCGGGTTTTAAACTCATTCTGTAGGCACCTACCACGTGGCTTTCGGCATTACAGTTGCCCCCCAATAGCAACGCATTATTGCATATAAATTGGAGTCGATAAAAAACTGACAGAAAAAACATTACAGCACAAGTTATCAAAGCCAATCTTTTAGGCTTAAGCAGCAATGAAATGTTTTTTAATCCCACTGTAAGGGTAGCTGCATAACACGGAACCTCCAGAAAATTTCAAGCATCAATGCAACAAATAAAGTTTGCTCTTTCTAAAGCTTATCTAAGCACACAGTTGCCAATCAGAACGTCTCTTCCACATTCACCTGCTACCTACAGTGACACATCTAAATCCATTTTGGCACAGACCTAATTTTTCCAGAGTTCTCATTTAGGTACCTGACTTGACGCTGTTTGCAACTGTTGTTCTAAAGCAGTAATTAGACTGCTAACTTCCGCAGGGAAGGCTGACCAACAACTGAATATGCTGGGGAGAACTGACAGCTGTATACTTGCAATTTTATTTTGGTTTTACAGAGAAAGTGGCAAAATATTGGAAATTTTTCTTTAGATAAAAGGATGGAAACTTATAAGCAAATACAGCATTTATGTCTGAAGCTGGTGAGGCAGTAAGAGACACAGAAAAAAATTGGAAATAATTATTTGGTCAAAGTCAAATTTTCTCTGATGGACTATGTGGGCAGTCACACAATGCATAATGTAAGGCAGACAGTCCAGAAACAAAAAAAAGGGACAGATGAACTCAGATTCCCCTGCATCAATGGTGGTGTCCCATTTAAATGAGATTCAATATGATCCCTTCACAAGAAATTGTAAAATATTAATGACAATATGATTAAAGGCAACTATTTCCATATAATTCTTTTCCACTCAGCTACCCCAATACTCTAAACAAACACGCAAAGAACACATTTTCAGGTTATATCTCATGTAGCACCATTTTTAGTTTTATTAATTACTTCTGTTTAGGCCTGGCGAAAGAGTATGAACTGACCTTTTATCTTCGTATCACTGTAACAGTCATTTAAACACATTTAATCACTACTCTAGTTAACTCCAAGGTGCTTAATAACAGAATACAGAGCAATGATCCACTTTGTTTCATTAGATCTGGCCTCCCCAGTTGCACACTTCGAGGTCAATCTGTCACCAGCAGAATGATCCACTTCTTGTTTGGTGAGAGGGGTATTCTTGTTCTGGTGTTCAGCTAGCAACATTACAGCAAGCACCATTTAAAAGGCCGCCAAAAACCCCTCCAAAATCCAATTTACTTACAGTTGTCAAGGTATATGAAATACAGCAAACTTCATGAATATCAAATACCACTGTTCTAAACATCAGTTAATTTCTGACTATGTCCTTGGCAACGTATTTAGCACATGTGAACGCTTAGTATATTTAGCCTTATACAATATCGTGATTTTAATTTATGTCCTGCTCTCATTTGCCAAGTAGTCAACCCACAAATGATAAGCAGGACTTTAACAATAAGTCCCAACACTATAAAATGCTATCGAGAAATACATTTAAATTGCATTTAGGAGATTTATCAAGACATGCTCACGAGACGCTACTGTGTAGAAAAATGTGCATACATTAATAAACTCTCTGGATGGATGATAGTAATAATGTGTGCCAATGCCAAATTCTTCTTACAGCATGAGGGACTAAACTGAAGCTTGGAAAACTCACTTGCCTACTTGGCATCAGAGAATTGTGAGTTTTTTGTTGTAAATTAGCAGGGCATGTAATTAACTTCCGCAAATTTAATAAAGAAGTAAGCAGTTGTGAGGATTATCACTTCACACTTCAAAGTGCAAGTGAATTCTCCGTGATCCTGCAGGCAGTGCAAAAGTCTCCGCTACGACAGAGAGTAACTGTGAGTACAGTAGGCTTTTTTCCCCCCACCAAGGGAGATGTTTCTGGGAAGTATGGAGCGTTTCTCAGCACCTTATTCGTTCCCTTCAAAACTTCCAAGATGTAATAACTGACCAGCTGCCTGTAAACACTTTGAAAGCAGTTAAATACGTTTTATTAAAACATTTCAGTTGTCCAAAATTCTATCGTTTTCACTGCTCTGCTCCTCAGAAAAGCCATAAGGAGTACCTAAAATGCTACCTGTAGCTCTTAGTTAGCTCGTCTCATTCCATACAGAAGTCCAACAGCATAGCATATCAATAATGAAGGCAGTAGCGTATAATTAATATATTCAGACTTCCCTAAGGAATCTGGCTTAGTGGCGTAAGGTATTTAATTCAAAAAACACTGCATACACTAAATGGAGTCAACACCACCTAACCACCTAACCAGTAGGTCTCAGAATGTAACTATAAATAGAAAATCCAATGAGTGCGTTTCTGGTGGCAGTCCTAACAAATTATCTGCCTTTCGCTAGTTATTGTCTTTCATCAACAGCCTAAAAAAAGACCATGTTAATGAGAATAGTAAATTACTAACAAAATGAATCATGTGTGTAGTGACCAGAACTGCTAAACAGATTTAGTGAAGGCAAACAATGTTTTTCAATACAATAAATTCAAGTTCATATACTTGCTGGGTGGGGGACAAGGGAGGGCGCATACAGTATTTACCACAGGTGGAGGACTTCCCCCTTGCAAGAGTGACTAAGAAGACTTGAGGGTCACAAGCAAATGAACTGTACTGTAACTAAAAGACTAATACAATCTTTGAGTACGTAAATAGGCTAATGTCCAGTGTGAATAATTCTACACTAGTGTCTGTTGAAATACTGAAAAACTGGAGAAAAATAAGAGGTTTTGAAACAGTGCTTATGCATGAAGACTCAGTGTGCTTAAATATTATGCTTTTATCCTTATCGCATTTCATATATATATATAAAATTAACAAAGAACTCACATAATACAGGGTTTTCCACACCAGCATACAAAAATCAAATGGTTGAAAGTTGAAGCTTGACAAATACAGACTAAAGCTGTGTCATTTCTAAACAGTAAAGATAATTAATCACTGGCACAGCTTATGCAAGTTACAGTAATTTATCTCTAGCTAGAAAATATTTACATAAAGGTTAATTTTTTTCCCCTAAGAGATACATTCTATTTTAACCACAATTGTGAGAATTAAACTGGGATATGCGAGAGATCAAACTAGCTAATAATTAGTTTTCCATCTGGCCTTCAAAATAGCTACAATGGTTTTTCAGATACAGATGGAGAACTATGCTATTTGAGGTAAAGAGTACTCATAACTAGTTAAACCGTGCTGCACCTAAAACTAATTTATTGTGTGCACAGCAATTTCCTTGTTAACACAAGGTGTACGGTGCGCACCATGCCCACAGTCCTTCCATTCATGGCTTTCCTTGGAAATCTTTTTCAGTTCTATTTAGCGTAGCCCCAGCTCTCTGCTCTTCCTGGAGGTTTTCTGGTGATTTAAAAGAGTGAGGCTGAAGTGACAAAGTAAGAATTTATTGTAAAAACAATGTTTAGAAACAGCAGTATTTTGAAAGGACAATTAAGACAAATTTTGTAGTTTAAAAAAAAAGGCTAGATCATGTTTTTCAGTTGTGTTAAGTGCTTAAATAAGCTGTGGCAGCTGGATGCAAGGAAGAGAACAAGTCAGGTACTGCATCAACTGGAGTGACAATGAGTTCCTCTGTGGTACAAAACAATGTCTAATCTCTTACAATTCCCTTGCTCACTGACTTTAATAAAAATACAATGGGAGAGGTAATGGATTTAGGACAAGTGTATTATCCTTTCTTCTATTCAATACCTTCTAACAGAGCCCGTACAAGCTGTACATGATACAAGATTTACTCAGAGCTAGATGCCAATAACGTTTATGAACCACAGCAACTACTTCCACCCAAAACATCCTACAAGCATTCCAGGTAATGTAATTCATGTCAATAATCCCCAAATTCTCCTCTGTGGGTCATCCTTCTGGGTTCTAAGGCATTATACACAAAATAATATAGTCACCTGTAGCTTCTCAAAGAAAAAAGCAGGCAAGAATACAGAAAGCAGCCTATCTACAAGTGATTATTTCTAGCAGTTCAGAAAATCAGAACAGGAAAACTGCGCTGAAAAGTAAAATGAAACATCTTCTGTAGAGTTCCACTAAACTTTTCTTACTGCATTAGTCTACATACACTTATTTCCTAATAAATCCATGCATGAATGCATTTGTTCTAGATGTGAATTAAGCCAAATGAAAAAGGTGTCTTTTGAAAATACAGCTATTCATATATGGAGTTATTCTGGCATATGTATGTACTATTTAAAAAGTACACCATGGTTTGGATCTAGACGTACCCAGACAGACATTATTTACAGAAGTAATTACTTCAAGCCACTGTTCAAATCTACACAGGAAAGATCAGCCTTGACAGAAAGTATTTAAGCATTGACTTCTCTTTGTCTACTGACAATACCAAAAGAAATCCAAACGTGTATTTACACATTACGTACTTTTAAGTCAGGCTTAAATTCACAAACATCTGCCATGAATATTTTCCTGTTACGTTCAAGATGTTCTCCAGAATGAACTTTAATTTCCTCTAAATACCACATTAAGCACAGTAAATGGTCCACTAAAGATTTTAGGCATAATTATATGCATTAAGAATATAAATATTTTCTCGATTCCCTATGATTTAACATTTAAGTTACTAATTGTAACAGCCATTGGCAGAAAGTACATCAACAGTGTATGCCTATGCTGCTCCTTTCCTTCTATCTCCAGTGGAACAAACTGGCCTCTCAAACTCTCCTCACAAAAGGAGGCCAAAGAAACCGGAAAAAAAAAACCCCAAAACCCCAAACCAATTCATCGCTGTATTTATCTTCAACTTGGAACGAAAGAAAGGTGAAAATTCCCAACTGACATCATCAGTTAGAGGAAATAAGAGCTCATCCATCCGTGAGAACTCTGGCAAGCGCTTGCAGCACGAGGTCAGCAAATTCTGCTTGGCACCATCCCATTCATCAGAATATTGTGGGAAGGAAAGATTTTCACCCTGTTTTCACCTAGTATATATCGGTAATGAGAAGAAACTGAATCTACCAGCTCTCTGCTGTTTGTGAAGTATCTGCCCCACTGTATCAGTGATTTTAAATGAACAAAAAACTATCTTTCAGTTACTGTATTATCAGAACAGGACCAAAACATTAAATGGAAGGGAGGAGGAAGGAAGGGATTAAAGCTACTTAAAACATCATTAGGAAGATTTTTCTTTACTCCTCACAGCACACATGCCAACAGATACTTATACTCTGTGCCTATGGTCATTGTATCAATTATTAGTTCATTGCCTATCGCTGCAACAAAACAAAGCCTGATGCTTTTCTTGTAAGTTAAATATGCACTAGATGGTTCTGGTACCATTACATTAAAAAGGAGTCTCTAACTGTTCTTTTCATAACTGCAATTACTTTTGTTCTTACAAAATGTGTTTGATTTGAAAAACTAATCTTATTTTTAAATTGACAGACTTTAACAATGGAATTTAGATATCTCGCAGGACTTGTAAAAGCACCCCTTTCAACTGAAAACTGAAAGTTCAATTGCAGTGAACATTGATCCTGACCTACTGTAAAAGCCGCCTTTCAGCTGAAAATTGGAAGCTCAAACACTGCGGACATTGATACTGACCTACAGATTTTGTCTTCGTATCACTAACATCAACAATCTACGTGAACTCAACTATAAATAATATTCTTGTGGTCAGATATATAAATCACAATGCCATTACCACTAAGAATTATTCTGTGCTGGAATTCAAGATTCAGTGCACTAACAAAGGGCTGAAGGAATAGCTATCTACTGCAGAGCGTCAGTCTCTAAGGGCTAGAACTGAATCACGTGGGAAGGGTAATGGAAGAGAATCCTGCAATAATGTTCACTTAACTATATTATATTGTATTAACTTGAAGACTTCTGTCTCCAGGACTGAAAAATCCCATAAATTAAACAATACATATTTTTAAAACAAGTTTTAAAATTTGTACATTCTGATCTATAAATTTGTACGTATTTGAATTTTACTTTGAAATCTCCTGCTACCCAAAATAACAGGTGAATAGTAAGCTAATAATGAAGTTTAACTCAGTATCTTTCTCATGTCTCTGCAGATACCAGCACCAGACAGATTAAAAATGTAAAATCAAAATTACTCTGATTGCTTTCTGAAATGATATTCGTGCTGTTTTAATACATGCAAATAACAGGGGTATTTTTATTCTATAATATCTCTTTAGAAGGTTATAGCCAAAATAATATTTAAAGGTATACTGAGTCTGAAAGAACAGTACCCTTAGTAAAAGCAAACAGTCATTTCTAAGGCAGTGGTGAGAACACTTGCAAAACATACAAAAATATACAGGTAAAGGAAACTACTCCAAGCCTACGTCAACACTACGTGTTGCTGATCTTGGACCATATTGTGCCATTGATTTTTAAGTAGAACTTGAAAATTATTTCATTGATGGCTCCTTAACAGCAGTTGGCTATTTTATTTCTGCTGACAGGGGATTGAAAAATCAATTCTCTGAGAGACAGGACAAACAGTTAACACTGTATTCAACTGCAAAGCCAGGTCACTGCACAAAGGTGAACTTACCAACTGCATGCAATGTGGGCTTACGCAAAGGAAAAATGATAATTAACAAGTTAGAATACAGGTGCGAGAAGGTGAGCAATCAAATACAAATCTCAGATTTAAGAACTGTTGACTGATACAGACTGACAATTTTCTTTTTTTCTCCCCCCTAAACCTTTTGAGACTATTTAAGTTAATTTAACTAAGCAAGTTACAGTTGCGATGGCTTACTGATAAAGAGAATCCTCTAAAGGAGACAATTCATATTTATAAAATGAGAAGAATAACTTCTACTTTCTATTAGGTTCTATGAAACACACAACGAAATCCCCTTTGATGCCAACAGTAAGTTTACACAGGTCACACGGAGATTATAGCCTCTCTGAAATCAGTAACTTTTCCTTAGCTTTCATATTAAGGTTATTTGCTATATTCAGCAAACCACTGAAAGAAAAACATACTTGACTAAGATCAGTATTATTTCTTTTCTTCACTCACCTTCTTCTTCTTTCCCTAACCTTATATAGTTTTCTTCCTCAATAGATCTCAAAGTGCTCTCCAAAAAAGTGGAAAGAAATGAAAAACACAATTCAAGTGCTAGATGTTTTTGTTCAGCAGGGGAAAGCGAGCCAGTGAAAGGTCTGAAAGCGATACAGGTAAGAAAGCTTGCAATAATATCTTTATCTGAATGATCCACAGAACTTCCACAACTCTCTACCAGTTAAAACTCTTAAGAAATTCTCAAGTGTCTTTACCTTAAATTGCTCCCAAAAGGATGGGAAAAGGAAAACAATGAAAAAGAGAGGGACTACAATTTCAACATTGTCTCTTAAAAACAAAACAAAACAACCTACAAATTCCAAGTCTTTCCCCTTGTAACCTCTTAGTTTTCCTAAGAGGGAAAATGACTGGGAACACTCAGAGCACAGACAAGAGCCATTTGTTGTGCACCTCTGCTATGGAAAGAACAGAATATTAGCAATTGCTATGTATTATACTGGTAAATAACTTAAAAAAGCAAATCCTGAGAAGTTCTCTCCCAGCCCCTCCCCTGCCGCCCGCCTTTTTTTTGAAGATGTGTTTGGAAAAAGTATTAATTCCAGTCTATACTGTCTCTTAATGACTTGTGTGTCCTGGAGAGAGGAAGCCTTGAACAGTAGCCGCAAGCCGCGTGGAAACAACATTACAAACTGTGCTGGAAAGGGAACTCTCTCTGTGCCCAACAAGCTAACTGCAAAATGCAACAGATTCGGGAAGTGCAGAATGATCAAACAGCCAAAATACACTCCTAACATTTGGCTACTGCTTTAGGGAAGCATCACCTTTAACTGTTTTTTTCACCAATCCCCTATGGTTTCTCCCCTAGACCCATAAGTCATTTAGTTTAGTCAGTACTGACTTATGAAGTCAGTTAATCATGCAGCATACTACATAAATGCAGCCACAGGCCTTCTCTACAACACAAAACGTTAAAGGAAAAGAGGCAAACCAAACTGTGCAGGAGTGCCTCACAACCCAGTGGCTGAACATCTAAACAAACCCATCTAGCGGCTGGAAAATCCCAAGAATTGCTGTTACAGTCTTACAACTTCACAAACCTGTTTGTAGAAGCTGTGTAACTAGGCCTAAGGATTGATTTACCAGGAAAAGAAAAGTAACCAGGCAGAGCTTTCACAGGCCTTTACCATTAAAAAAAGTCAATTTTACTAAGGTCTACTGTCTACCTTGCCATTCAAGCATACAAGTCACAAAGGAAGACAAGCAAGAAGGTCCAAGATCAGGAGGACCCACAGACGTGATGCCCCACAGCACGTCCCTGAAGAGATTCCCTAGTGACTGTAGTTCCTATGTACAGCCTTTGCCTCAAGGGGAGCATTAATTTGTGCCTCTCCACTCTGTTCAGCCACCCCTTTCCATGAAACAAAGGAATTAAATGCCTTTGAAACCTCTATTGTTGTTAACAAACTCAGCTGAGACAGGTCAAGTGTAACAGCTGTTACTGAGAGCAGAACTGGCGGAGCAACACACAACTTCAAGAACCTGGTGTTTTCTGTGCGTGTGTTCATACAGAAACGATAAAAAAATCCTAAAGAATGACGGGAAGTGTAAGTTACAAAAACATGACGACAAAGCCATTTTGACGGGTGAACGACAGATGAAGTAATAGACTGAAGGAAGAGGCAAAGAGAAAGGTGAGAAACTGAAGCTGGGTAAAGACAAATTAATAATTCAGATTTTAAAGTTTTCTTTAATTAATTTAAATTGCATTTCTAGATTTGAGTTTTTTATTTACTATTTCCCTTGATTTGAGAATAATCTGACATTTTCTGTTTTCAAACATATGCCAACTTCCTGTAGTTAAAAAATGAGTAAGAGCAGCTCTGTCATACAACAGTAACCATACCTACCACCCATTACAGTTACATGATGACGATTAAGAATTTTATTTAAAACACACTTCAGTTACATCTCTTTGCAATCACAAAAGCGCTGACTTCTTCCTTAGCACGGCAAGAACATAGAGAATGATATGAAACTCTCACAGCATCCAGAGAGGTGCACTCAGAAACTGGAGAAGAACGTCTCCATCATGAGGAGCCAAGCAAAACCGTGTCCAAAGACAGCCACACAAGCAAGCAAGCAAGCAAGAAGAGCTCAAGACTGGGGCAGAACAGCATCACAACACTCCTCATTTTCATCATTTCATACCAAGGTAAAATTTAGCCTTAGGCTGAACTTTGAATTTGCTATGGACAGGATTTTTGGTTGCCCCTTTCTTTAAGATGAATTAAAAGGTGAAAGACTGCGTGGATGCTATTTGAAACTGTAGGCATAAGCTGCACTGTTCCTCTAAGTGGGTGCAACCTTTTGTGAAAGATAAAAATCACTGCCCACATGTACCCAAGGCTGGGTTGACACATGTCAGATAAGACCTTAAATGAAGCATACCTGCTTCTCTCTCTCTGGGCTTACGTGAAAGCCTTCAAATCATACAACAATAGCTATTTTTTTCTGGCTTAGACCAATCAGGGAATAAAATACTTTTCAAGCCAGATGAAGGCTAGTTCTTCACCAACAGAAGCTACCAAAGAAGTGCTTTTTAACACTGCATCATGAAGACGAACATTCTGGAGTTCACTTTCAGTTCCTATTCACTTCCAGTCACTAAGTAGGGCCAACAAATTTCATTGCACTTCGATGCTGATAAACTCAAACATCAGCACTGGTATGACAATGTTTTTCTTACTACTTGCTATCTAAAAAAACATGGGAGAAAACAGTATTTTTTACTACTTAATTGTTAAGCATAAATAGTCTATTTCCACACTGATACGCTGCTGTAATAGTTAGAGAATGCGCTTTATATACCACCTGAAATATTTATAGAAAATTAATGAAATAAAGGACAATTAATAACTAGACTACTGGCAAAGTGTAGAAGACTCAAAAGTCAAGTGGCAGTAAAATAATAATTTACAAAAATATACTTTGAAGTTGATAATTATTATACATTTCTAATTTACAAAGAAACACCACTACTACCCTGTGATAATTGAGCTCATTTAAGCAGCTTTCCACAACAACATTCTAAAATGAATTTCAACTAGCAGTCTTTATTTAACATGCACTGAAAGACACAAGGTGCAACCACACCAAGAAAATATATTCACTTGGTGGCTACAGGAATACTAGTATCAACATCAGACTAGAACTTAACAGCAAGAATAATTCAGATTTGAATTACAACTAAACACTGACTTAAGTTTGATGATGCATTGGTAATTCTCATATAAAGCTGTGTCAGCAAGAAAATAACAGTTAAATTAAAAAAATTACAATTAGCTTTATCAGTGAAATCTTACACTGCCAACACAGCAAATAACTCATTCTAATAATTTTTCAACTCATAATAATAATAACTTTAAAATACACATAAAATAGTAGTAGTGTTTCGTATTATACATGTGGGAGATCAATAACGAAACCCAATAATATAAAAATTGCAATTCAATACAAAGAGTACTTAATGACCTACTTTTATAGGTCATATACTTATACTTACATATTCAGGTTTTAATTTCTTGTCTCCTCCTCTTACAGCTACTTTTTCAAGCTTGTCTATACTCTGCATGATAAGCTCCTCATCTTTAAGTCTAAGTTCCTCATGTATTATTTCAATGTCACGAACAGGATCTACACTTCCTTCAACATGAGTGATATCATCATCTTCAAAAGCTCCTAAAACAAAAGAACACTTAAATTACATATTAAGCTAAAAAGACAAGAAATATGTATTTACAACACACTATTAAGAGTCACAAGAGTTTGAGATTAAAAAGTCAAGTCAGTAAGTCTGTCATACTGCCTGTATACAAGTGTCACCTGCAATATTTTATATCATACTGTTTTAGTCTGTTAATTTACGTATCAACTCCAGAATCCAAAGCTTTATACAGATACATACAAAGCATAGTGCTCTGCCATTTCAGGAGAGCACTTAACACATCCTTAAGAGATTCTTCTAAATAGGAACAGGCTAGAGCACTTTCCCAAAAATAGGTACCACTGTATTTAACAGCATCTAACCTAGCAGCAGCAAACACAGTAGCTAAATTGAACATTGCAGAACGTTTTAATACACACAGTAATGACTAAAAGACTCAGGGAAAGAAAACCTTACAAATCACCCTGGCAGCCCTCACTGGCTGACCAATTTTATGCATTAAGAAAAAAAAGAAGTTCCAGACAAAGAATTCTGAAGTTCTGAACGACTCTTAGTGTTTCCAAGGGAAACAGGGCTTAGAAAAAAAGGCCTGAAATCATCTGGCAGACCTCGTCCCTGTTTCAATCTACTTTATCACTGTGGTTCTGACGGTGATTAGATAATGAACCACTCAGACACACAATTTACACAGCAGCTAATTTCATCGGCCTGATTTGAGGGTATGGTTTTTAGGGGGCCATCAAAGAAGCAGATGAAGGTGCATTTGTCATATATGAGTGACAACCATTCACACTATCTGAACAAAATGGTGCTGGCCCTTATTAGAAACACATGCTATTATCACATATTTAAAGTGCAGTTGAAGCCATAATTTCAAATTGCCAACTGGAAACATAAGGGTAAAACAACCAGATATTACTGAAGCATGTGTGCTGACTTCATGCCCTTCTGAAGACAATCTGGCAACATAATTCAACTGGGATTTAAATTATCAGATAAGCAGCATCACTAAAAAAAAAACCCCGCTCCCCCAAAAATCAATACATATTTTAAAAATAAAAGTATTAACAAATAAAAACAGCTTATTACTTATTCCTGGATCAATTTTCAGAGTATTTGCATGCCTATCCTGTAACTCTAAAGATACACCCTGAGAAATCGGCCATGAAGAAATTATTTTTTACACAGGGGAAAAAACCCCAAGGCATTTCTTGTACTAGATATGAGATAGGAAACCAGATAAACTACAAATAATTCCTTAACTGATATACAGAAAGTTGGGGTTCTTTGTTGTCATGCTCTCTTAAACATCATCTTTTCTTTAACTTACTGAAAACAGTGGTTTTAGCAATCAAGATTTTACATCAAAATACATGGTACACAGGTTTAAAATGTTGTTGACAGTCAAATGTCAAAATCATTTTCACATAAACTTATGAAAAGTTTTTAGAACAGTGATTACCAGAAGTTCCCTCCTCTCCCATCAGCCGTCCCCCTCCAAAGATCATCAGTGAGCCCCCTTGGTACAAGGAAAATCACCTCAGCAATAGATCCAGCTCTGATGCTGGCCCTGACGAGAGAACAGGCTGCTCTGTCAAATGGAAACCCACTACACTAACCCATACCAATGCCAGACAATTAAGGAAGAGATATGTAGCCTTTGCCTTCCATAAATCCATAATTGTGCACCGGACTCAATGGGACATGGGCTGTTTGGATGAACAAATACTAGAAAACATAATTTAACAGCTCTGTTCTAATTTACAAGGAAAATACTCAATAAAAGGAGAGGGGGGCAGAAAGTAGGAAGATATCATCATACAGATCAAAGAAAAGTCCACCTGCCCAGCCTTCTCAACAGATGAGTAGTGTAAAGCAGCTAAAAGTAAGAAGTTTATCTTTCTTCCTTGTGTCAAGAAAAGCGTCTGTTATCGTCTAAATAATACATTCTCAAGTTGTTTACATCTTCCTTCTGCATTTGGTGTCCATGGGTTTAAAATACAACAAAAAAACCCCACACTGTTAAAGCCAGGAGAAAAGATCTTGCATTTACAACATAAAAATAAAAAGTAAAGTAAACAGCTTGTTTTGGTCTTAAGGAAGAATGAAGTTTTTCTGAAAAAGTAAGTGTAAGCTGAATTAGTCAGTAATAACAAAACACAAGCTTATCTATTAGTTATATTTTTCCATTTTATTCAACAACAGTAAAATACTTCTCCAGAAGTTACCTTAATTTCCTCACATCTTCCCATTCCTTTTCACACACACACAAAAAAAATTCAGTTCTTTATTCACCCAAAACCAATTCATTCAGTGTAATTCCACCCCTACAGAACTGAATCTATACATTCCACCTTCGCTCTCTTCTCAGTCCACTAAACGCTTTAAACCATGGACACTTCAACGTTCTGCCGGAGTTTTCTTCAAGTCTCCTCCTCCCGTCAGCTGTCCTCATGCCTGTGTAAGCAGCGATCCTGCAGCTCATTTAGGCAACATCGATGACAAGAGACCCGTGTCTGGCAACAGGCAGTTGCTTGGTCAGGTAAGGAGCCCCTCTACTGAGCTGATGATTTCCCATTCAAGGCAACAATTTAGCCTTCTCTTCCACTCACTGGGTTGCTTGACTCCTCTCATGGAAGAAACGAACACTAGTTGCATATTCCATTAAAATGTTGGATTTTGAGCTTATATTTTCAATTCTACATTTAGAGGAAAAGTGCATTTTCCTAACTTGGAAAGGAGAAAACCTATCAACAGGTGTGCTGACAAAGGTCACACAATTCCCTGATAAATAGATAGGAAATCCATTAAAATAATCATGGCAGTTTTTTTTTTTTTTCTTATCAGGAACACTTAGAGGAGAGAAATTTAAATCTCTTCCTATTGAGACAGCCACAGTCCATAAGGAAGTGGTAGGTATAAGATTTTGTACACACAAAAGGCCAAACTGGCATTAATGTCCAGATTTTGGCATAAACTGAGAGACTCTTCTTGATAAGCAACAGGCATTGAGCTTTATTTGTGAACCTCTTGTTCAGAGTTTATCAACGCCAACTTCAGTCGTCAACCTACAACAAATCAGCCTCTGACTGCAGCCTAGTCAGAAGCGAGATGATGGGATACTCAAGGAATAAGGAAAGGAAAAGGGAGAGAGACACTGCTATGATGAAAGAGCCTTAGTTATGACTTTGTCTCAATATCCGTGTCAGATGTATCGTGGGCAATACATTATGCAAGCCTCAAGCCTGCTTTGTGATGATGGTCTAGCACAAATCACATTGAGCATTGTAGGGAAGTCAATTCTGGTCTGCAGAGCTGAGTGCAGACTTAGCAAGCAAGAACTGGTGGTAACCTTAGGAATGAGGCTCTGTGCGAGAGATGAGATCTCTTGGAAAAAGTACAACTGTGAGGAATTAACAAAGTTAAACTATTAGGATAACATTTTACCCAGTCCCTGGTTTAAAAACCAGTCTATATAAAAATTTAAAGCAGTAGGAAAAAATTGAGTTGTAAAACTGATTCAAGAAATAGGACATAACCAGAAAATGTGTTGCAACTTACAAAGGTGAAACTAAGAACTACAATATTAATCTCCAAATCTTACCTGACATAGATTATTAACAGTATATTGCTATTTATTAATGTGCCTCTGTGCCTTTGCTATATTAGTGAGTGAAATTCCTCTGTCAAGCCAGACCTTTAACTGTATTTTATTAGGGAAGATGATATGATAACCCCTCCTTCCCTCCAGCATACACAGCAGCAAACCAGAAAGCTCAAAGGCTCTATTTTAAAACATAACGAACAGGGGACTAAGAATGACATCACTGTCCAATTAAAGATGGTGCAACACCTGTACGATGAACAAGATGCACAAGGTGGACACAGGCCATGAACCTTGAGTAAGCAGTAGTATAAGTAGTTGATATCGAGCGCTACGTAGAAAAGCAGCCTGTTGAAAATAAAAAGGACCCACTAAATTATGCTGAAATGGAAGAAGCAGGGAGGATGGGAGGTAGGTCTTGAGATGCAAGACGACAGCAAACAGATGAGAATTTCAGTTTTCTGAAGGATCAGGAAAGGCTATCTTGAGTAACACACAGAAAAAGAATATCAGCTTATGGACATGTAGCTCTCTGAAGAAGGCAAATGAAAAATAAACATTGCCAAAGAATGCTGATATTGGTTTGGCTGATACTGATCACAACAGAATCAGTGAGTAAAAATAATGGGGAAAGGGAGTTCTGGTAGTCTTATTTTGATCTCAAGCTGATTACTAGCTCGAGAGAGCTTGGTAGAAAAGAGCTTGGGAGGAAAGGTTCCCTGAAATGGTACTAACAGGGCAGCCAGGCGAGGAAGAAAAGGACTAGAATGGGATAGTTGCAGAAGAACAGTGAGAGCAAACATGGTCACCTGTCAGACGTAAAACGCATTCTGATTATGAGCTGTGTTTAAACACGGTGAACCTCAAACACAGTGTGTCTGTCGTCTTATTGACATAATGAGGGTTCAACTTCTGTAAATACAAGGGACCTTTTCAAGGTTAGAAACTTGTCTACACACTGTCCTCGGCAGCATACTCACACCTGCCAGGCTACTGGCTGCTGAGCTCCATGGTCTAGCTTCCAAAGTCCTCATTAAAAAAAAATTAATTTTTTCAAACTTGTGCTAAAAGATTTGTCTTAAAAAAAAGATGTTGTGATGTTCTGGAATTTCATCAAACAATAAACTGATCTAACTATGCCACTTTATTTATTTACTTATTATTTCCAGGAAAAAAAAACCCTAATTAAAAAAGATATTTAATGTGAACTTCTCCAAAACTAGCAATACCACTGCATTCTCAAGACAGTATGACCTATGGACAATTACCTTCTCCAATGAATGTAATGAAAATCTATTGTTCTTCACATGTCTTCATCAACTGCATTTACTTTTAGAACAGGAGGACTCGGCATTTCTCAAACAATACCCCAAACCATGGCACCTTCCTTTTGCTTATTTCCTAAAGTTATACTGTCTGTGCTCCAATACTGCCCTCATTTTACTACAGGAAACTATAGTGTACTACTATAAGAGAAAAAAGAAATCAGTTTACCATACAGGGAGGAAAAAATATATACAGAAAATGGACTTACTCAAGCATCTCCCCAAAGAAGCATCTGTTTGTCAACAACTAAGCTAAGTATACAGTAATAGAGGAAGGTCAACTGGGAAACCCCAATCAGTAATTTCATTATTTAAAAAACTGATTACGACTTCTGTGGTGTCTCCTGTATCCCACCAGAGGTGAAGTATATTTTAATCAGAAGTTAGTCAAAAGGAAGTTGAACGGAATCCACCTCTTTTCTATTTTAGGTATCGTAGCTGTAAGTCTTTTTTTCAAATAATCTCCCTGAAAATGCTGATGGATTTGCACTCTCGCTTGAAAAAGTACACCCCTGCCACTTCCTTTAGTGTAAAAGAACAAAGACTACAGAGCTAGAAACATCAAGCATGCTGCAAGTAAACAAATCTGCTATGGTAAATTCCCATGACGTTTTAGTGGCATGCAGATATTGCTATTTTAATAATTTTAATTTTAATAATTTTAACAAGGCAAGTATTTAGACCGGAAAACAGTAAAGCATAACACAGCAGCAGAATTCATTTTGCCATCTAATAGCACCAAAAGTAACGACTTAACCTGAAGTTACTAGAAATGAGGAGCTGGGAAATGATCACTGCCACATCCAGCTCCCTCTTCTGTTGCCAGTGGGCCCAAACCTAAAGGATTCTTCAGTTCCAGGGAAGGATTTATCTTCGCTGAGGACTTTATCTGGGCTGTTTGGGTGCAAGTGTGGTGGGCCCAAAAATATTTTAAAAGTGTCATTAAAGTAGTAACACAACAATAGCTGGTTCTGCACTCTGCTTTCAAGTAAAACTAGATAAAAGAGATCCAGAAAACAGAATGACTGGCTGGAGACGATGGGAAACCTGACTCTGGTTTCTCCCTGAGGAAGAACAGAAACCGTCTATTTGTCAGGTCTTGATAGCAGCCGGGACACACAGACATCATCTCTTCTTCACATGCAAAAGTAATAGCAGATAAATACGTATACAGCAGAGCAATAACAAATGCCACATTTTAAATGGTAGCATCTAATGGCATGCATGTTTCTTCCCATTTCTTTCAAGAATCAGCTTCAAAAGTCTTTGACAAAATTTACCTCTCAGCCTCCAGAGATTTTTGCATTGCTTATGTTATACCTGTCAAGATCTGATGACTGTATGTTATGTATTCATCTGAACAGAACCACTACACTTAGTTACAGGCTATCATCAACCAATTCATTCTCTTGCTAAAATCAAGTCATCCAATTACTCCTTGACTAATCAAGGCTGTTTTGGCTTTTTCTTTTTTCAAAAGGTACTCAACAGCATAAACAGTTCACTTACAAGAAATGGAAAGGGGCTAATCAGCAGAATTATTGTTTTGCTGCCACAATTTGCAGTATTTAAATGTAGTTGCTGATTGGACTGAAAGTTTTACGATATAGCATATAAAACTAGTTTGACACAAAAACGAAGCTGCCTATAGCCTTAACTTTATTGTTTCTAGCTCCTCCAAGCTGCCACCAATATGCTAAAAAACAAATCAAAATAATACTACTAGACTTATCTTATTCCGTTAATTGCAATTATGGAAATTAATTAATATTGTCAAGATTAATTTATATATGCTATACCAGTCACTTCATTTCTTTAATTATCCTTATCCTTAAAGTAAAATGGAACAAAATATTTGGCTAATATTAAGCTCCACATAACAGCATTTCAGCATCTTGTATTCATTTACAAAAGGTAAGCAATTGTGTTGGTGTATGTTATGCTGTAATTAAGAGGGATATTTCCAATTTGATCAGAATCTGAGCTGCATCACAAGCTGAAACTCCCATCGGTATTTAGGGTAATGACCAGCCTTTTTTGTCAATAAGCTATAAGAGAATGTTTAATAACACCACCAAAAACCAGACCTAGCGAATAATTGATACTTGCACTTCCTCTCCAGCATACATTCAACAACTATTATCAAAAGGAGCTGCTCGTCACAGACTGATATGGCACATCACAATACACATACATACCCTGTTATAAACCCTGAAATAAATGAGCAATAATATCTATCTGGCCACTTACCGGGGTGCGAATGGGGGAGAGAACAAAAAGAAATAAAATAGGGTAACTTGGGTGGGGGGCTAGAAGCAGAGTATATCTTCGAGCTATCAAAAGAAACAAGACTACAAGTGTCAAAAAACATTAAATTATAAATAATATCTGTACTTAGACTGGCTTGACATGCTATCATCAGTATTATAAAGATTTAAACGGTAAAAGATACCGCTATTTCTGACTGAGGTCCAAGTACATTTAATATTACAGAATGTATTAAACTTTGATGATGGTACATTTTACTATGCATACTCATGATTAGAAGGGCAAAAGAATACTGTCAGAGTCAACATTTTACAGCTTCTTAAATGTAGCACGTGTTAACAAAGAACCAACAAATAAAGTAGGTTTAGCATGTTTTCCCTTGCAAGCTAATTTCAAGTGAAATTAATCACCTGTAACACAAACCTAATATTCTTTAAGCAGAGTAATTTTCAGTTGAAGAAGGTGCACCTGCCTACATCTTCAACATAAGCAAAATCAAGTACAAAAAACATTAAATAAAATGCTGTAGTAAACCTTGACTTCTGAAGAAAGAATTTTTTCAGATGTCTTTTGTGGCTTTGTTTTGTGCTACAGCCCTTTAAGTTTTGTCTTCATAAAGCCCTAACTAGTTGTAATCACTCGCAGTCTAATTGTGGACATTTATCTGCTTTTCTTATGCATAGAACATAGCTATTAAAGCTGAATGGTGATGGTGTGAAGTATAGGTTAAATTGGGTGAAATTAAAGCAAATTACTCTGGGATGTGGAACTCTGAAAATAGAAACCGCCAATGATTTGCAACCCTCTTGATGATCAGCTTCACAGAACCCTAAATGACAAGAAAACTTACATATTTTAAAGTTAACTAGATTTTTTTTTAAATAATATGTATAAATTTATTTAAAATGCAAGCAGTCACTGTGGCAATAATTATTTTGTTTTACCTGCATCGTAGAAATATAAGAAAAGGTTTTAATTCCCATTAAAAACGCTTGTTTTTATTCTCAAGTTTAGCTGATTTTAGCAACAGAAAAACAGTTCAGAATATTAGTTGCAGCATTAGTTACTTTGAACAGAACGTTACAGTTTATGCGTACCATATGGCTATACAGACACAGGATGGTAAAAGCAGCTGCTTTGGGCTCTCTTGACTGGTGCAGTATTAGGACTCAAATTCATTACTTACCTATAGAAAAGATAAGCAGCTACATTTGCCCTGCTGAGCCCTAATACCGCACCAGTCAAGAGAGCACAAATCAAGCACCCCTCCCCAAAAGCCTGAAGTAGCGGCTGAACGGCAGTCCTTTCAATATCAAATCTATTGGGAGTATTTGACAAAAAAGGGGCAAGTCTATTTCTGCACCGGCAGGCACACAATGAGAGCATGTAGCAGCAATACAGGATTTTAAATGACTGTAGTATCAACTTCTTGAGCATACAAAGAATTTACATTTGCATAAAAGTACTCATCAAGCGAGTACTGCACAAGGTCAGAGATGAGAATTATAACCTCCCTGGGAAACACTGAGGCAAAGCAATTTACTTCAGAACACGTAAGTCGGCAGAAGAAACCACGATTCTGTTCCTGGTGGAAGCAGTTTTAACAGAGAAAAGTTGTTACCAAGACAGTCGCTCCAGTGAGCTTATCTGTAAAATCCTGTTCCAGAGCTCTTACCCTTGAGTCTGTCTGACAAATATTAGTGATTTCTTTCAGATGTAAAATGTGTTTACTTGCCATTGCTCTTTCATCCTAGCACCACTGGGATGTAGTCAACACTCCACAGGCAAAACCTTCTACCTGCTGAGATTTGCTATCAAGTTGGTCACACTGGGTAAAGGACATTATTTGACTGCTGAAGGAATAAATCTTTGAGCCCTTCATGCCTCTGTTTGCAGAGGGCTCACTCTGACTGCCCTTGATCATATACTTGAAATTCTATCCCTGCACTGCCCACCAAATAGTGCTTGGGACAAACTCCTCGGCTACTCTTCCTACAACACACTTTACCCAGGATCACAGCACGTGGTAATTCGCATGGACTCACTATCAGAAGACCCTAGGAAGGGCAGCACTGGATGCAAAACTTTTTGAGATGGCTGACATACCACATAAATTGTTTAAAATAAGAATACCCTAGGAAAAACTAGCCTCTCTGTTTTCCAAAATATGCCTGTGTACCATATATCCAAACTGTTCATAGAAGACAACATTCCTACTCAAAAGTAGACTGGAACTCATGTATTTGCAATCTGATGGTGCCTACACTGTACAAAAACACGGTTCCTAAGCAGAAACCATTTGGAAAGCAGAAATACGCCTATATGTCTAACTGTATATTCATATTACTTGACCATCACCGTCTCTGTGGTGCACTTTACCCTTTCTTTCAGAAAAAGTCAGTCATCAAGGTCATCTCTTTAGGAATACTCAGTGCCAAGCTCTACGGTTTCAGTCTTAACTGGAATCTCTGAGAGTCACCACAACAAAATAGAATCGCTAACAGTAACTGTGTTTTTAAGACTATATTTACACAGATCATGAATAGCAACTAGCAGCCATCAGCAGAAACCCACCGGGCAGTTTTACCTGGCCTTGAATGACCAGGTATACAGGAAACATTTTAATTATTCATGGACAATTTATCTGGGTCACAGATTGACTACGCCAAAGATGCAGAAATATCAAAAAAAAACCCCCAAAGCCCACCACTTGAGCCCTGAAGTTTTCATTGGGTCTGGCATAGCACTGCATAGCGGTTACCACGACTGTAGTCCTACTGAACCACTCTGGGTACCTAATGCTGCAAACAAAGTCCAAGCCACTGAACTCTGCTGAGCCCACCTTGGTTCCTGTGCAGAGCCAGCTCAACTCTCTGTTCTGCATTCTTCAACACCTGGGAGGGTTATTAGTCCTTGTAAAATAATGAACAGAGAATGAACAGTTCAGTTCAGCACAGAATGCAAAATTACAACCCTCCTGGAAGCCACAACAAAGGGTGTAAAATTGTTTCAATGAGGCAACTTCTCTTCTAAAACATTTAAAGCAATGTCTTAAGCTATATAGATACCTAGACAAAACTCAGTAATGACAAGTTTTCAGCTTTGAGAAGTTAGTTATCTAAGCAATTCCCAAATACTCTGAAACTTAAAATTATATCATCGTTACGATAAACAAGAGCACTACAAAACTGTCAAACAACTTCTTGCAGTGCCTTACAAAAATGCTATAAAAATGTGTTACGGAATTTGGCAGAGTGGACAAAAACAAGTTATGTTTACAGGTCAGTCATTGCTTACAAAAAGAGTAACCGAGTTTTTTAGAAGAAGGGTATTTACGAGGAGTTGTAAACTCAGGTCATCAAGTGTTAACAAAGAACCTTATTCTCCACATCTGAATGTTTCTCCTTTGAGGATCTATTTCATTGCACAATGGAGGTGAGGAGGAGGAAACATACTTGAGGAAAGACCAGCCACCATATAACAAAAATGAGAGCTAATGAAGGCTTAAAACAAGCAAAAATTGTTCGATAAGTGCTGTTATGTATGTATATGGCCTACGTAAGTTTGTAAGGAAGTGCTGTGTTGCCGAGTGAATAAAGTATCTTTAAAAACAAAAGCAAAAAGCCTCTCAGTAAATTTACCTTATAAAAATACAACCTTCCCACTGGACATTCTGGCCCACATTCATAACATAATACATAAACTTAATGCAAAAGTAGCAATAAAGGTCATCCAGATATATCCTTTGCAAATCAATTCATTTTTTATAAGAGTGCTGCCTATCTGGTTTAATAGAAAATCCTGTTAAATTAATAGAAGTCCTGTTAATAATAATAAAAATTAAATCATTAGCTGGTTAAGAGACAGTTTGTTCTTCATACATGATTTTTCACATGCAGTGATTACTTTTCAACAAATTAAAGATGATGTCACAGTTCTTAGGACCTCACATAATGGTACAGGCTTGGAATCACAAGAAATATCAAACGATCTTTTTAGAATGGGACCTGAAATACTGAAAACAAAAGCTAATATATAATTTGCATCTTATTTGAGATGCTAGACCTGATAAAGAGGGTTTGCAATATTTCCTGCTCAGTGTTCAAATCTTAATGTAACAGTTAACCAGACAAAACTCAATACTAATATTTTACTTTGGGTGTTAGTCCCTTCCTCTTCCTTATAAAACTCAAAACAGCATCCCAACAGAAAACTAAGCATATTACTTGCTACAGATTGGCTGAACAGTTACATGGGAAGTAAAAAATTCACTATTTTGTACATTATTTCAGTGAAGGAATCCTGAACACTCAGGGATTTGCATTTCTTTCTAGTAACATTTTACTTCAATGACAACTACGTCACGGAACATGCCAGTTGTGTTCTATAACTATCTGGCACCATCTAGTAGCCAGTGGCTTCTTCTTTACCAAATTCCATTAACAGAACCTGTGACAAGGCTGATGCTGAGCAGATATGCAAGAAACAATAACACAGACTTCTTTATCCGAATCTCATATGGTCAAACAAATGTTTTATGTTGAATTACGTACAGACAGCTATAGTCAGTAGCTACTTGTACGCTAAGCAAATAAATTCTGCCTTCCTTGAAAAAGCATATTAAATACTTCTGTGTACGTTCAAGTTTCCAAGTAATTTAAGAATCTACTGGCAAGTTTCAGCAGTAGTTGACAAAATGCATTGCTTTATGCATGCATGCAGTTTCTGTTTATTCCCTTCCACTATCCTGAAAACACACAAGTTAGAAACTAAGAAAGAAAACATGTGCTTTGATTAACTTGAATCCTGGATATACAGGGTGGGTTTTTTCCATGATTGCCAAAGCACAGTGCCTGGCAGACCCTAAAACTGGGAAGGGGGGGGCAGCAATATAAGTATATCGAGGCTACTTCATTATGTTCCCGAGGTGTGACTGGGTAGGAATCTTTATTTCCAACAGTTCTAGTCCTTTAGCCTGCAAGCAAACGCAAATACACAGCCCCACCATTCTGCTCCTTGCAAAATAAATATATAAATGTGATACTTTTGCAACATCTAACCACAGCTCTTTAAGCTGAAACAGTTCTTCTCCTTTTACTTTAGATGTCAAATCCATCACAGAAAAGAATTTTGTTTTTAAAAGGCTTCCTCAATGAAGCAGTTCATTTCTCTGCCATTTAGCTCACTGTATTTTTACAAGCACCAGGCTGAGCAAACTATGATTGAGAGAAGCCATCTTATGCACATTGCTGTTGTCCCACATCATTCAGAACAAACCTTTTTAGATCGTTAACTACCACAGGAGTGCTGATTACACAGGCACCAGCAATTTCCTAACCAATGACCACCTGAACAATGATGTGTTCAGCTTCTCAGACCCTGAAGCCTTTCAGAGGTGAATCATTTCACAGTTTGGAACTAGATCTCCATAGCAACTTCCCTTTGAGGGTTTTAGAATCACCATCCCGTAATTCTATGATCATCAAGCTCAACCATTCCCAATGGTTCTTTTCACAGCAGATGGAAAAGGAAGCCTTGAAATTTTACAGTCTATTTCAAGCAATTCATCTGGCAGCCTATTAGAATTCAAAATATTTCGACCTTCAATCACAAAGCATGTTATCTGAAGCTGTGGTGATCTCAAGTCAAGACAAGCAGACGTTTTAGTCTAATCATCCATGATGAGAAGAGACTGACAAAAACTCTTAATTCAACCACCATCAAAATGCTTATTTTAACTGCATGAAAGTCTTTCAACAGGCAATGAAAACACACCATGTACCATTTCATCACAACCTTCCATTCAAGGGAAATACGAATTCTGAATATTGGCATGGATCTTTGCACTCCCCGACTGCTTTTGAACAAATATCTGCTTCCTAAAAGTCAGTATAAATCCAATTCTACCACATTATTTTCAACAGCTGTCAAAAAAAATGATGGAAGCAAACTGCAATTAAACTTCTCATGATTGAGTACAATAATGCTGTAAATGAGTTACTTATTGATGGATGCAGTTTGTTATAGGCATCTTCTAAGAAATCAAAATCAGTTACGTCTGAGAAAATAAATACCGAGTAAATTATGAAAACATAGCATTGGTTAAAATCACGAAGCAAAGCTCAGTTTCATGATAATCATAATCAGAGGGGGGTTTAAAGTTTTTTTCCCCCTCTGTTCCCAATTCCCAACTCAATTCCCTCTGTTTAGAGTTAAAGAAACATTTTCCTTCTCTTAAATGTTTCAGTCAATCACTGAAATAATCCCATCAGGGGCACAAGAGCTTTAAATTTGAAAACCTTTTCACCTACAACCCAGATTGATTCATTCATATTTTTAATCAACCTTAAATACAAGTTAAACTGAAATGTTTTAAAATCTCAGTTATACACTGCCTACTAGATTAATAATAGTGGTTCATCAAATTCCCACCCCTCAAAAAAAAAAAAGAAAAAAAACAAAAACCAAACCAAAAACCACCCAAACTCTTCCCCACCCCAAACAGCTCTGTAAGGTTAACTCTAGAAATACTTTTTCTTGATACTACATTTTCATCAAAGTACAAAGCATCAAAATGCAGTAGTGAATAATCACTAACTACATAAACACAAGTTATCTGGTGATTAATGAATCCTAAAGACTTGCAACTTTCCATACAAAAATGCCACCAATAGTGTTTAGCAGGATCAGCAGTAAGTTTAGTAAAAAAAAAAAAAAAAAAAAGATATTACCATTTGGTGACTTGAGAGTAAGACTTTGATACTTAAAACAACAACTGCTGTAAAATATATCAAACTTAAAAGAAACAATAGAAGTACCCACCTGTACCAAAGCCCCAGTGTCTGCTATGAATAGTGAAATCAGGGAAATTAACAGGTACGTTACATTTTATAACAACTGTAGAGGCAGGAACACTTAATTGGTTTATTTTCTTTGAATGAAAAAATGAGTCTACAGTGTCCCTAAGCAGTTACTTAACTGCGAGAGCAGCCACAATTGAGACCCTCTCTACAGCACTTAAAATGCCACGTTTTATTAGGCTACAGGGAAAAACTAACCAACCAACCCCCCCAGCTGACCTTATCCTCCTAGGTATTGACATTGTTGAGCCATACTCTTACTCTCCTTCAAAGAAAAACTCTTTAAAAAGAGAAACTTATTAAAAAACCCAACAAAACTCAAAGATCTTGAATGCAATGATTTATTGACTGGTGGTTTACTGAGAGTTAATATTTTTGGTGAAGTCATTTTGAAAACATTTCTGTAAAAGAAATGATGATGAAAATCTTTGGGGGAATAAACTGGCACAATACAGGATTTATCTTCATATATTTTGCACCATTTGCAAAGTTAGCTCATGATCAGAGCTGTACAGCTGCTTACATTGAACTTCTTGAAGATCTGAGGGGAGGTATGTGAACATAACCACAAAATTCAACTAGGGATGAAGCTAGAATTTAAGATATAGTAAAGCAAATGAAAAAGTTATGCATCAACTGAAAATGTAAACTGTTTATTTCTAGGTACAATCGACTGAAACAAATACGGATTTATTCTAGCAATCTGAGAAAGAAACACTATGGAAAAAGTCTCTTGAGTATTTAAAACACCATCTCCTGCAAAGACCAGAGATTAAGGCAATTATACATGAACAATATAAAAATTCTTAGTGGTTTCCAGTGTTAGATCAGTTACGTCAATAGCCAATATAAAAACTACGGCAAATATCTTCCTAAAGGAGACAAAGAAGTCACAGGATACGTTTTACAAAACTCAGAAATTTTGCTCAAAATTTTATTCAACTTCTTTATCTTAATATGGAAGGTAATCAAATGTATTTGTTATCAGAAGTTTTAACTCATCTATAAAGCTTAGCTTACTTTTTTTGTCTGTTGACTAAATTTAACCATTAAGTACAACCTTTTATTTAGCATTGTTTTATCTGAAATTGAATATAAAACTGCCCAGGAGCACCAAGTTATTTAAACATTTTGCTAATTAAAAAGTACAACCGTCACTGCAGCAATACTTACTTACATGCACAAACAGAACTACATACATGTAATTTATCTACCAGTAAAGTAGCTATGACTAAATATAATTTGAACAGGAGCATTTTTTAAAAATTCTTAAGTGATAGTAAATGATAAGTATCTTGCATTGTACAATTAGACTGTCAGCAAAGGATGCCTATTAGTAACACATACACAAATCATCCGAGAGTTACATCTTTACAATCTATTCTATGATTATGCACAGTTATGATTCAAAGTATTTTCATGGTATTTTACCAGATATTTCTCGTAAATAGTAATTTCAAAATCTAGGAGGCAATTCGTAAAATTGTCTTCATATACTAAGAATGAGACTGCATTTTTAGCTTTTCCTCCTCTCAATATCCTCCCCACCGTATCTGAAAAACCTCATCTTAAGCACAGTAGTTATATATTAGCTCACCGTTTAACAATCTAGAATAACCTTAAGTTTATTTCATAACATATAATCAAGCAACATACGGTAATTAAAGCACACTGAAAACAGCAGTTACTAGCTAATTAACATTACAGAAACACTTTTCTTAATGATAGAAAAAGACAAAGATGTTATAAAGTGCCATAGCATAAGGAAGAGTTTGTTATAAACCTTTTTGTTTAAAACATTAAAAACTTCAACTCAGGAATTTGAAATTACAGTACCTTACAAACTAAAAATGTCAATGCAAGTTGTGCACAGTTAGGTAAGCTGTTTAGGGACTACCCCTTCACCATGTGGTTCGTGTGGTGCAAGCACCATTAATACAAACTGTTGTACCCCCCAGGACGGCTCAGCATTTGCAAACACACCCAACCTCTGTATTACCCTTATTCACGCAGAGTTAAAGAACTAATACAGTTTCACTATTTTCATGGCAGTAAGATGTATTTTGCCATCACCACAGCACCTGAACTGCAGCTAGGGACAAGCAGCAAAGAACAACTCGAGCTGTGATGATGGCACCTGGGGCTGGAGCTAGGGGCCGGCTGCCAAGCCAGCCGCTGTGTTCTTTAAACGCACTGGTTTGCAATGTCAGTTCAGCAGCATACTTTGTTAGATAATTGTTTCATGTTCTGCGATGAAATTACCACTTTAAAACAGTGGCAATATTTTACCTTTACATGCCATTTTCAAACCCACCTTCTATCTATTACATCATATTTTATATTTCATAGTTGTCTGTATTAACAGTAACACCTAAAAATGCTTTCTAGGTAAAACTGTATGCGTACACACTGCCCTAGCACGTAGTCTCTTTGGAGACCAATGCTTTCATATGAAAATATCTTCTGATATTTTTTCCCCACTATTTGTACCCCACCATTATTCACCAGCTTCTATATATGCTTACCTTATTATTATTATTAAGATAATTTTTCAACATCAGGAATTATTTTGTGTCATTTACATTCTTTGCTAAGCTTTCCAAACACACTGCATATGAAGGTGTATTAGCTTTCCCCACAGTTTCATGATTACTACATGGGTAAACACAAGCATTACAGTTGCAAGTTAGTTGTTAGTTAGTAACAAACAAGATCAGGCCTTACATACAGTTTGGCACACAACCACAATTAATTTTGCGCTCACATTTAGGCACAGGACAGTGCACAAGCAAAAGCATGTGGCCACCACCGAATGGACAGCACACTGCCTGTCTCAGCATATTGCCTTAAGTTTCCTAGTCCCTATAAGCTGGTAATAGTATGTACATCTTTGCAGGGGTTTTTTAATTTTGAAATCCAAAAGAAGTGCTTATATAAAGATATGCTCAAATTCTCAAACTAAATATCCACACTCTCTACATATGAATGTCAGTATGAGCATCTGTATCATGCAGCAAAAGAGTCAAGCAGGCCACTAGAAATTGCCTTTTTGCATGAGGATTCTTAACACGTATCTTAACGTGCACGCATATCTTAACACACTCCCTCTCTGATTAAAAAAAAAAAAAAGTATTTTAAATCCAAACATTTCAGAATGAAAAATAATCAATACTAATGTTGTCATCCTTCACTTGACCACTGCCTGTTTAAACATCATCGCTACCGCAACTTTTTTAACAGGTTGTGATATCAACTGTCAAACTCACGGGCAGTTAGAAAAGACTCTGAAAAAGACTATCTCAGTTGCTAATTCCAGCATGCAACATCTTTTGTTCAAGGTCTGGTTTGACACTGGTCTTACTTTCCTGATAAAATAAGCCTAAAAATAATTCTTAGACAGAATGAAGATCCTCTCCATCTCAAAACACTCTGGCTTTCAAAGAAACTCTCCAGAAGAAAAGGACCACACTGGCCATCATGCTTCTGGCAATTTTGGAAGTCCCTGAAGGAAGCCCTTGTTCATCAGCACTTAAATCTATAAAAAAATCTTCATCCAATTATTGTAGCAAGGTTCCTTGCAATTTTTTCCCCAAAAGCTATCATGTAGCATTTGTCTTGGACCTTGTCTATCCTGAAGAGGCTATCATTTTTATAAAAGTATATGGAATTATTTTAGGGTTTCTAAGACTAACAGACTCTCAGCAGATGCTGAGCCACAATACTTACAATCACAGAATCGTTTAGGTTGGAAAAGACCTTTAAGATCATCCAGTCCAACCATTAACCTAACATTACCAAGTCCACCACTAAACCAGTTAAGGGTAGAGTAGCAATTTCATGTTTCCTGGCTTGGTGGCTGCATTATTTATAATGAAAGTAAAAACTAGGAATCATTAAGGTTGGAAAGGACCTTTAAGATCATCAGTGCAACCATCAACCCAACACCACCATGCTTACTAAACCATGTCCCAAAGTGCCACATCTACCCGTTTTTTGAACACTTCCAGGGATGGGGACTCCACCACCTCTCTGGGCAGCCTGTTCCAATGCTTGACTACACCTTCTGTGAAGAAATTTTTCCTAATATCCAATCTAAACCTCCCCTGGCGCAGCTTGAGCCCTTTTCCTCTTGTCCTATCGTTAACTGCGTGGGAGAAGAGACCAACACCCACCTCACTACAACCTCCTTTCAGGTAGTTGTGGGGAGCGATAAGGTCTCCCCTCAGCCTCCTCTTCTCCAGGCTAAACAACCCCAGTTCCCTCAGCCACTCCTCATAAGGCCTGTGCTCCAGACCCTTCACCAGCTTCGTTACCCTTTTCTGGACACGCTCCAGCACCTCAATGTCTTTCTTGTATTGAGGGGCCCAAAACTGGACACAGTATTCCAGGTGGAGCCTCACCAGCGCCGAGTACAGGGGGACAATCACCTCCCTGCTCCTGCCGGCCACACTATTCCTGATACAAGCCAGGATGCTGTTGGCCTTCTTGGCCACCTGGGCACACTGCTGGCTCATGTTCAGCCGACTGTCGACCAACACCCCCAGGTCCTTTTCGGCCAGGCAGCTTTCCAGCCACTCTTCCCCAAGCCTGTAGCGTTGCATGGGGTTGTTGAGACCAAAGTGCAGGACCCGGCACGTGGCCTTGTTAAACCTCATCCAGTTGGCCTCGGCCCATCGGTCCAGCCTGTCCAGGTCCCTCTGCAGGGCCATCCTACCCTCCAGCAGATCGACACTCCCACCCAACTTGCTGTCATCTGCAAACTTACTGAGGGCACACTCAATCCCCTCATCCAGATCATTATACTTTTTCACATTACATGAAAGATAGATGACCAAAAAAACCCCCTACATTTCAAAGGACATGAAAAGGCCATATACAATGCTTAAGCATTTACATAGATGCCTCTAACACTACTGCTCTAGATGGCTCCCCAGAACAGCAAGTCAAGCACCACCATCACTTCACGAAGTTTCACTCAACTTGCAGCCTGCTCGCCGTTTGCCCGTGGGAGAGAGGGCTGACAGGAGCAAGCCAGAGGCCAGAAGAACTGTCCTAGCAGACTTCACATCACCTGCTAGTTGACAGAGGAGAATCTGACAGAAAAGAAGATCTCTTAAGAGTGACATCCTATTTTTCAGTAACCTTACGATTTCAAACCAGTTTAACTTTGTTATGAAGACACAGTTCACTGTTCAATTTTTCCCTTTTTGTAACAACCCTGACGTAGAATACTATACATACCTTTTTACATAATGAAATGTTCTAACCTAAATTGGATCGGGGATAAAAAAATTCCATATCACATAACACAGAAAAAAAAAAAAAGTTACCCATCTAGGATTCTTTCCCTTTCATTTGGCAGGAAAACCCTGATGTTCAGAGCTTATGAAAATATCATGCAGAAACTTCAAAAAGGTTAGAAACACACCACAAATCAACAAGAGACTTTTCTGCTACAAGAAAAAAAAAAATTTGAAGAAAGCATAGCTGCTGCAATGGTATGAAAACAGGCCACATTTTACTATCAGCAAGCCAGTGTTTACTCAATGCTGATTTTTCAAACAATTTGTTTCTATGAAATAATTTTCTGAAGTTTTATGAGATGTTACTGCAGAAGAGAAGAACTTCCAAAAAGCTATAAAGCTGTTAAGCTTCTGTTCCGCCATTTATTTAATAGTACACACATATATAAAATCTTTTTCTTTAAATACATTGGTAGGCAGTATAGCTAAGAAAAAACATGTTAAATGAACAGAAGATGGATTACCTTTGACTAGACTCTCGATCTTGGTGAAAAATCAGAACTCTGATCACAAGATAATTTTCTTTGTGGTTTGCTGATTACTAACCTTAAAAATGTTCTCCGAGTCATTAAAATCATCTGTTTCTTTACAATGTGCTTTTAGTTACTGGTTTTCAATTTTCAACACAACATTGCTGATAATATTACAATATCCCCTCCTCCTAAGAGAGGCCTTTAGAGCCTGTTTGCATTCCACGGGAAGACGCTGCCTTGCTCTGGGATGCGGCTCCATCTGCCTTCCTCCCCCACACTGCCATCCCATCCACAAGCCCAGCTTACCGTCTAGTCGCTCCATCAAGATATTAAAACTGGTGGCATACCATACATATGAGACTGATTTATGCATTCAAACTGCATCATACAAGTAATCTTTTTCCTTTACCAAACATTTCCAAAAGGCTCTTTCTTCTTAAACATGCTGAATATTTCATTCTAGTTATGTGGAAATATTTCTATGCAGTGCTTGTATAATACAAAAATAACGCACTTCCACATAATTATGCTTGTTCTGAAACAAAGAACAGCTATTTGTTCTCCAAGGCCAAGTTTAAAACACAGGAAAAAAAAAATGTAATTTCACACTGGTTTAATGGGTTAGACTTGAAGTTTCTTCATGTTAAACTCGGGCTTAACCTACCAAATTCCACCAAATTTAACATTTCAAGTTAGAACAATTTTCCTATAGCTGCAGTGGTCCCAAAGATATCTTTCTAGCCAAGAAGCTTTTAGCACTCTGAGACTGCAAACAAATTATTGTTTCTCATATTTTCCCTGCTCTAGTGCAATAAATTAACGTTCTAGTAAATAGCACTGCTGACGTACAAAATCCTGTTAACCAATGTCACCCTGCTGTTACATAGCAAGAAAACAAAAAGTAGGAAGGCAAAAAACCCCAGACCAGCGACTACTACCACGTGCAGAAGAATTCTGGAAAAAAAAAAAAATCCATAAACAGAAAAGAGATGAGAGAAAAGTGTAACTTGAGGTTTTTAGCTGACAAAGGCAGCGTTTCTCGCCAGCAGGGAGGGAATTTGGATGTCTCTTATGAGAACCAGATGAAGGGACATGAAGAAGTAAGGACTCCTTGTGTGACTGCGACACACAAGCTGGAACCGACGGCGGTCTGCAACAACCTGTTGGTACGCAGGCGGCTCGGGCAGCCTGAAGGCACTTTCCAAGCAGGTAGTGCCTGCCACACCTGCGGGCTCCCGGCACCATCCTTCCTGGGAATCCCACGCTCCCTCTCCCGAACATGGCCTGGCGTGCTCCTGACACACAACAACAGAGCAGAAATTGAGTATGCCGTCCAGCCTGTAACAGCGAGGACCAAGCACGGGGCAGACAAGAACAGGCTTGTACGCCATGAGCTGATCACCCTTACTAGAGGGGACGCAGAGCCATCTGCACGGCACGAGTATGAGAACCACCCTTTACATATCCAGACCCCACCAGTATACACTGTGCTCCGGGACTTAATTGGTTCCCTTAGTTCATTAAACAGCAAACTGTACATTCCCAACTACAGCAAGACTAGGAAAAGCTGGGAAATATTTGTCTGAAACGGCAGCTGATTAGAAAGATCAGAATTATGATGTATTTACCTTCTGAAGTATCTAGTCCATCATATTATTCAACAACAATACTCAAATGAGGTAGTCAAAATATCTTAGCATGACAACATTACACTGACCACACAGAAAAAAAAAATGAAAACTTAATAATATCTATCTTTTTTTTAAAAAGTATAGGGCTTTATTAAAAAAAAATTATTAAATAATTCTGAATTTTTTTTCGTCTGTTAATAACTGAAACCCTGCTGAGGTTCAGTGAGCAAGACACCTGAAAAGCTGAGTAGCCAATTTGGCTGGCAGGTACCTTTGCTCTGCTAGGGGTACTCACACTGCACTCTCCAGTTCTAACAACGGCTAAGGCAAGTCCAACAGTGACACTGTAACGCTTCTGTGTAAAGGAAAATATATATGCACCTAACAAAACTCCCCAATTATTTACTCAAAGAGTGCAACTGCATCCATTAATACTGAAAAACCACTCACAGTGAAAACATACAGAGAGGGGGAAAAAAAATTAATTTAAACAAGCATACCAATGTTGTTTTTTTATTTCAGTGGGACAAATCAGCTACAAAAAAACATTCTCTATCTTTCCACACAAGAAGAATGTGTATTTGGAAATGATCGATTAACTCATACACTAAATTATTCATTCTATGTGGCACAGACACATTAATGTCAGTCTGCAAATGTAATCAATACAGGAGAGCGGAGGGTGTTTATTTTTGTTTTTTATAAATATATAGTGATTAGTTTAGGTTCAGACCAAGCCATCTTTATTCACACTGAGCAGAACTTCACTGCAATTCATGGAATTTAAATCACAAACATAGTATGACTAAATGAAAGAATCGTGCCCTTGGAAAGGATACAGAAGTACTTTAAAAAGTCACTTTTGCGCTCTCTTCCTACTTGCTTACATACACATTCCAAGAAAAACAACAACAGGAAAACATGTGAAAGGATGAGAGCAAGAATCAGTAATTTATCAGTTAACATCTTAGAATGATCTTGGAATAATAAAATAAAAAATATCGTCTTGGTAAAGTGATTGTTGTTAATGGTTTATCAGTTTAAACATAACGGTGAAATGCGAGCATTAAAATAATCACATTCTTATCAAAGCCACTGCATGGGAAAAGAGACTATGTGAGTACAGCTACATTTTTTAATACTGTTCTGCATGGTCTTTGGCTTGCATTTATATCCTTTTCATATCCCATCACTACAGGATTATTGTTGGAACAGTGCTGTAATCATTATTTGACTGTAAGCTACTTTTAACTTTATTTTTATTTGCGGATTGGGGGATTACCTTGAAATATCATTGCATATTTTCTCCTTCCCTTGTAAAAGCTTTAACTAGTAAAACAAGAAACCTGCCAACATCGTGATATCTGGTTTTAAGAAATTCAGTATCAAGCTTCAGTAATTTTTGTCCCAGTTGTAACCAGTATGAAGAGACTCTTTGCTCCACCAGGGCCATAGAAGGTGGTTGGAACACATGAGCAAACGGAGTTGGATTTATTTCCCTTCACGATCAGCACAAGGGGGATGAGGTTTGAGAAAAAATGGAGTTGCTAGGGCAAGTGGTCCCTAATTTGCAGCATTCCTCAGAAGGATAGGTTACTAGATCAACATTGTGTGAAAGAATAGGGAAGTTGAGCTTATACGCTCCTGTCTCAGTTCTTCTGGCCCAAGGAGGAGGGGTGACCACTAAAGGCAGCCTTTAATGCTCCAGGACTAATATGCAGCCACAGAGATTTTATCACAGATTCAGTAGAGCCAGTAACTTCCGCATGCAAATTACTATAGAATTACACAGTTGTCATGTATTCCCTACAAAAAGCAATTTAACAATCAGTAATGATGTAGCTTTGTTATAGCCTAATTTCTTCAAATGGGAACTATGCCTCAGATAATTTTAAGTATATGGAAATTTTGAAGAGATGTTATTCCTTTACTCAGGCTATGCGGAACAAGACAGACCTATTGCATACTTAACACAACCAACATACAAAAAACTACACTAATTTTACCTGCTTTATTGAACTTTCCCCCAAAATCATCCTTTCCTCAAGACTACAGAATTTGAGGAGGACACAGCAGTATTTTCCACTAATTTCTGTAGCACTGAATACCTGTTTTAACACAGGGAAAACAACTTAATATTAAGAAATCATAACCCAGTCACATGCAAATTCTTCCTATTCACTTGATAGTGGAAAGACATGTAAACAAAAGAAGAATACAGCAATAACAGAGGAACAGAACATCACAGATTAGGTATTTCCAACAGAGAAAGCCATTCAGTATATATCTGTACAGTCATTAGTACAGCCAGGTCAGAATCAGAAAACCCTGTGTGTTATCAAAACCAGGGTTTGCTTTTGGGTTTTATTTTAAACTGTGCAAACTAAAACTATTCCGTTCATGTCAAAATGTGTTCATATGGAACAAAACATCTCCTGCAGTCCAGATCACTTTACTACAAGGCTTTTTTTCTCTGTTGCAATATCATCATGTGCCATTAATTTGCTAGCTGAAAAAAAAAAATACTGAAGCCTAACATGTATTTATATCTACTTGTTAAAAAAAGTACGAGAAAAGCCTTCTATAATGGAGAAGGGAGGAGGAATGGAGCGGGTGGGAGACAAGAACAGGACACAAAAAACCACCTTTTCCCAAGATTGTTCAAGGCAAAAAGGACATGTCATGCTAAACAGTAGTCAATAGCTGTATACAACCAGTAAACAAATTCAGCTCTATGAAAAAAGAACTACATCACCATTTAGTGGTTGCAATTTAGATTATTCTAGCGTGTAATACTTTAATTGTATAAAACAAAGCTGATGTCACAAACACAAAAGAACTTCTTGCAAAGCAAGCACCACAAGTAATTTTTATGCTGCCACTGATGGCTGACAAGTGATGAGCACTTTGTTCGAATTTGTATACTTACGCATCTAAGGCAACAGGTGGCTTATAAAAAGAAAACACTGAGAGCTTTTTAACTCTTCATTATCAACATTTTTATAATATGTTTTATCGTAATGACTAAACAATCTCTAAAAATAAAAGCTCAACATACTAACTACAAAGATGAACTATGGCTCAGGGACAATTACGCATTATTTTGATAAAAGCAGGAACTGAGGTAAGGTTCTGGATCCCATTGACTTGAGCTCTGCCTACACTCACAATGTTTTGTAATTGCACAAAGCGCTCACTATTTAAACAATACCTTGTGATATATAAATTAAATCAATTTAAGACAAGACATTTTATACTTTCTTGCTGACTTTCCTTTCTATATCCATCTCAAACAATAGCTGAATATTGTAGCACAGCTGGAAGGAAATTTTTACTTTCAGGTCTTTAAACCAACTGAAAGAGTGATGTGTTTCAGTTGTTGCTTGATATAGTTTTGGGCCAAGAGCAGCCTTACAGAAACACATTGGTTTTTTCCTAAACACTGCACAGTCCAATGAACAGCTTTGTTTTCTTTAAGCACACAGAGAGTTATAAAAAAAATAATTAAAACATCTACACTACACAGAATGCAGGATAATATTCCACACTTGCATTTAAGTGCAAAAGACTTCCAGGCAAAATAAAAGATACCATAAACACACAGATAATTCAGATTAAAATTTAAAGAAAAAAAAAGGGGACCTTAGAGTGGTATTGACTGATTTAGTTACATTAAAAAAAATTGGAAGATAAGTTGAGAAGGCAAAAATGCAATGAGCATACCAAAACAATCTTTATATTCTGCCTTGTAATTAAACTATGAAATAACCATCTGCTTATGATTAAAACATTTTAGTGTTTGCTGTATGGATAGATTAAACGCACATACCAAGATATTAGACTTTCTTCTCTGCATGACAATTTTACCGTACGATCCCTAACAATTAAAAAATATCACACATCAATATTTTTATCTTGTACCCTACACGTGTATACACACACACACACACACAATTTCTATGGTGGTGTTCACTGGATTAATCTTTCTACTTTATGGCACTTCAGAGCAGTGCAGAGTAGCTCAACCCAGAGTCTTAGACTGCCTATCTTTCAGATTCCCTCTGCTTCTTTCCATATTTTCTCTGAAAGCAGGCAGTCCCTCTCAGGTAGCCTACATTCTTGTAGCTATACATTTCCCCTCTTTTGCAACTCCTTCACACACTTGACTTCCCATTCCTACTGCTATTTAGTTTTGAGACATCAATTTTCACATCAAATTACCAAAGCTTGGTGCATAAAAATATTCAATAAGCTTCAAGCAACTGTTATCTCAGTAACAGCTATCTCAGTAAGTACTGAAATGCAAACCTATGCTCAAACATATTTTAAAAGTTTAACTACTGAAGTGAGCTTGAGGTACTGGAAGCTTATCTGCCATCATCTTACTGGGAGAAAAATCTGTATGACAGCAGGGAGGGGAGGGAGAGAAGGAAGAAGGTAGAGAGAAGGAAGGAAGAAGGGGTGTTGTTTGATTTTATAAAAAGAGCCTTCTAAACTAACTTTAACAGAAAAGAAATTAACCATGTAATGCTTGACTACTCAGAAAATTAATTCCATATCTAAGGATAAACACTGAGGTTCTGAAGAATCTTGTTGCTGTTGTATCCAACAACAGATGAAGCCCACTTTAACTGCAAAACTCTAAAGAAAGTAGCATTTCTGAGGTATTCCATGAGAACAAATGGTTGGGTTGATAATTAACACATTTTGTTAACTGCCTCCAGGCACTGAGGCTTCAGGATGTCATTTGAGGCTAGAGACCCCTTGGCATCAATATTAAAACAACAGCTTTCAAAGCATCTCTAGCAACTACTGCTGACATAAACATCCAGCACTTAAATCCAGCCCAACACTAATCTTTCTCTTCCATGTAAGATTTCAGGATAAAAATACATCCTGAAATACACTAAAAAAATAGCTGGGAGAAACCTGAGAGTAACAAATGCAAGAGTGACAACTTCCAAACAGAAAAAAAACCCCAGACCATCAGAATTTCTCCTGAGATGCCATTGATAACCAATTAATAAATGATCACCTGTAAACCCAAGCAGAAAAGTAACACTTTTAGCCAATGTGAAGCTGGGCTTCATCAGGGTGGAAGAGAAGTTTTGGAAAGCATACTGGAAAAATACCAGCTATCTTTGTTGAAGGCTCACCAAAAGAAGACAGCAGATTTCCACATCAATACTTTATCATTACAACAGCAGCATAAAGGCACATCTGCAACCAAACCCTGAATCTCACTAACATCTCCAGCATATGTAACAGTCATCAAAAAGTCAGTTTTCCTCAGACTCCAGTGCACAGCATGCAAGGTTTGAAAGAAAATATCTCCAAGCCTTGCAGACTTGGAAGAAAAAAAAAAAAAGGCAAATAAAAAAAAAGGATGCAATTTGCATCACGTATTTCCCATGGCTGCCTTTTTTACAAACATTTTTCAACTCACCGTATCAGCTTAATGCTCTCTCAGCTAGAACAGCACAACTGTTTGCTGGATTACATGTTAAATCTGATTAGAGAAATGACCTATTTTTAAAATAAGCCAGCAGAAGAATATGGTTATTTTTAAAAACCAAAGCCCTTTTACTACATGGTTCTACAATCAGTTCCAACAGCACAGGAGAAAGTGGCAGCACATAGATGAGAAAAGGTGTTGGAGTACGGAGCTGCTACAGCTACCAAAAGATGTACTTATCCAGGGTACGAGTTAGGCACAAAATATGAATTGGGAAGGGGCAGACACCTATTTTTCTAGAAGTGGCATTCTGGTCATTGTGGAAATCAGGACTGCTCCAATAAATAGCAATTCTGAAAGAAAACTGAACCAGAAGTTTTTCCTGTCAGTTTATTAAACAGCCTCGTAGACTGAAAAAGGTTGCATCTGAATTGGATTACTGAACAGACCTTTTGCTTGGATGTGACTCCTAAAGCAGCTCCTTTGGTAGACGCAGATACACTCCGGCTTTCCAACATGCAGTAAGTGCCGCCAGCGACTTTTAGGCACTTACAGGACTATGGGTAGAGAGAAAGGAAGCACTGTAAACTGACACCCCGAGGATCTCAGACAGATTCGCTTGACATACAAAAAAAAGGAATTATATTTTAATTAAGTCTCACAATTACATATCTTAACTAAGCTAGGAGCCTTGTTTAGTTCGTCTAGGATAAGTAACTCCTAGCCAGAGTAAGAAACCCAGAGCCAGCTTCCTCCTGGTCTTCATTTGCAGTATTTACTCCACTATTCAGTACACAGCAGTATCACATATGTACATCACGGAAATACCAATAAAAGAAATCCAGACGATTAGGGAGAATTTAATTCATACACTAGGGCCACAAGACCTAGCAGAGCATAAAGCTTACTATAAACGTAAGTACAATGAACACATGTCCAATGACATGGACACGTTTGTTTTAGGAATATGAATTGAACACAAGCCCGTGACATGGCAAAGTTCTTTTTAATAAAATCAAATAAGCCAGCACAAAAGAGCGCTCACAGTGCTCACCACTGCTCTTCTTCACAAGCGCTTCAAATATATTTTACCCCTTCTTCACCTAGATTACCATCATTCCAGATTTTTCACTTAAAATTCTGAGACTGTAGTTCCTATTTGAAGAGAGGAAGAGAAAAATCTTCACAGTAACTTGGTCTCATGCCTCAAGGCACCAAAAGCTATACTAGTTGGACCTCTAGCAGGGGCCGAAGCCTTGGTTCCCCTCGCTGAGGCCACCACTCCCACAGATAATGCACCACAATCACTTTTGCGAGCACTCTTTCGTCTATTTTAATAGGAAGTCAGCTAATTTCACATCAGCCTCAGCAGTAATTAAATCAGCTCATTTGATATCGACACACTTGCATACTCACTTGCCATACTCAACTCTGGAGCAATGAGGGACAGTGATGAACCCCTAAGCGCCAACATTTAACTCCTGCTGCTGTCTCCAAACCCAACACAGGTCTATGCCCTCAGCTGTGTCAGGGAGCATGGCCACCTATGTATAAATTCGGGAACAGAGATGGGTTTCTAAGACCCCATTTCAAAGTTTTAATGAAAACTCTGCATTTAAAAAAAAAAAAAAAACCACAACAAAAAAACCCCTAACTGCCTGTCTGTTTTGAGGAATACACTTTTGAGAAAGCAACTTTTTGAAAGGGAAGCTATAATATTCTCAGTCTACAGGCCACTCACCTTTCTGATGCAATCACTGCAGCTAATTAAAGTGATGCTGACAATCAGCCACTTATCTTTTTCTGCTCCCAAATTCTTGCAGAGAATTGTTGATTTTACCTTTTCTGAGGTGGCCTTCCTCCAACCAAAGGAAAACAGGCTTTCACATTTCATATTACAACCAGGAAAAAAAAAACAAACCCTGCAGTAGTTTTACCTTCAGGCTTTCAAGAAAGTCCATGGCACAGCAAAGAAGAAATTAGTTATAAAGTATTAAACTATCACTGTCTTAAAGCCAGGATACCCTACACCATCAGTAAAGACACCCACTCAAACAGGTAGACATGTTTCAAAAATAGTCACCTGAACACCCTCTAACACTATCACATATTGATAATTTCTTTGAAGTACTACAGAGAAACACTTAAGTCTCATCTGTATTGCCTAAATAGCAACTATACACTGCCGTATGACACACAGAACTATAATAAAAGTAGTTGTAGGTCAAATAATAGCAATGACTCAGTAAAGATAACCTGCCTGGTCTTTATTCTCAGGGGAGGGGGGGTTTACTGGTCAAGTACTTTATGACTCACAGTACAGTATATTAGAAATTTTCTATGTATTCTTTAGAATTGAGAGATTGCCCTCGTAGCTCAGTAGGCAGCTCTCCTGTTTCTGGCCTACAAGGTCATAGCTTTAAGTCCCTGCTGAGGAAACTTAACAAGTTCCATCTATAAATAGAATGGCATTAGATGCTGCTACTCTAGCAAGGGTAGTGGCCTTTAGACAAATTTTTATGTTTTCATCTGTTCTGATAAGAAAAAGAAACTGGACATAGAGAGGCACAGGATATTAGGCTAAAGATGAATGACAAAGTGGGCTCTAAAATCCATTGTAACTTCAATTAGCATGAGACTTACAATTCCAGCATTATCCAACTACAATAAAGGCTGGAGAAAAATGCAAGAACAATAATTTTCCTTCTCAATGAGCATACATAATTAACTAAAATTACAGACTTTAGAATATTTGAGACTGAAAAGAAACCTCCTAGGTAGTGTACAATCAAAATTTAACTTGTGACATCAAGAGGCAACCTCAATGTAAAACAAACTTTGGAGTTTTTGGTAAGTAACAAAAATGTTTGAACATTCACAGCTCTCATCTTGCTCTCATCTTACTCTTTCTGAAGTAGTAAAGCATATCCTTGAGAAACATTTAATTATCAGGGATTAAAATGATACCACTCTGCAATGTATAAATTTTTACTCCTCATACCCATGTATTTGGGGAGGCTTATTCAGCTGTCAGACTTGTGACAAATTTAAGAATAACGCCTATTTAAACCCTTATCTGAGTTTACTTGTGCTTCAAACTGTAGTTACCTGGCCTTAGAGGAATATGGATTAAAGCTCAGGTATCATTTTCACTCAGCCTGGCGATGTAATTTACTGTTCAATAAAGACAAAGGCTAACTCACTAGAGTGCTGACAGTTTTCCAGCACCTTTTCCACAATCTGCACCCACATGCCCAGGAAAACAAATTCACTCCCCTGTGGGAGACAAAGCTGTAAACAGCATACTGCAAACAGTTTTGAGGTACAAACCCATAAGTTTTGTTCATATACGTACACCAAAAGGAAAGAAACACCAGCAATAAAACAGGAAATGAGGGTGATTTTACAATGTAACTTTAGATCTCAGAGACAGTAATATTATGCTCAAGTAAGGACAACAACAGGCCTTGCAAAAGTCTTCTGCAATAGTTTAGCTTAGGAGGTTATTTTCCTTCCTGTATTAATCTTATTTGCCTAAGTGAAAAATATGATTAGGTAAGTTTTCCACAGCTGGCCAAATTAAGCTAGTTGATCCTGCACTGGCACTGATCTGTTGAACAGGATGTGGGTGTACAAAATGTCTCGCTCTTGCAGGTTTAGGTTTAGTGGTAGCACTAGTTGAAGCTGCACGTCAGAATATTCACAAGAATCCCATTCTGGTCCTTTAATGCCACTACCAATATTTTGGTCAATAATGTACTACTATCCAAAACACACACGAGGTTCTTTTCTGCTCTTCAGATGCTTCTACCAAGTAGACTATATCAACTAAGACAACTGCTTTGCAGCATCAGCCTTCATCCTAGGGCTTTTCCTATATCATTGTATTGAAGAGTAGGCACATGAGAAAGGTAACAGCCATTGTACCACACAATGGGATGCCTGATCTCACCCCCGTCTACTCCCAATTTCACTTACATACACTGTCTCCGCTGCTGGATGCTGCACAAATGCTTACTCCAATCCTATGTGGTTATTTCTCAAAAAGCTTCTTTGAGCAGATGTCTGTATGAACGTTTCTTCTCTCTACCAACACTTTTTCTGAGCAAAAAGACTGCTATGCTTCCATCCTTGGATCCAGAGAGAAAATTCCAACAGCACTAGCTCTCCAAGATGGCTTAAGGCTAGTTCATGACACTAACGATGACTGCATGCGTTTCCCTGCAACAAAACTTTTGTCAAGGCAGTACTTCTTGAAAATTGGTCTTCCATGACTCATTGTCTCTTCCAATCCCTTTTTTATTGCCTCAAACTGACTTCTGTGCCCAAAAGGGGGGGGGGGGGGGGGCAGGGGGGAAGCTTTACTCAAATGTGCTTCCTTTTGGTTGCTTCATGTTATTTAAAAGGGGAAGGAAGACTTGTATGCATATAGAATTTCTCTACACAACATTGTTGTTTGCTTCAGAACTTAACTTCATCTGTTTTCAGTAAGGCACTTTCCCCAGTCTTGTTCATTACCACACAGAATGTGGTACAGCATCAAGAGGGTTGCAAAGGCCTGATTAGATTCAGCTAATAGTCATTACATGCACATTCTGTTTCCGCTTGCAAGTACAAAACCGCCGTAAGGAGCACTCCGTTGCTTCTGCTCATATCACACAAACAAAAGGTCTGAAATAAAATAAAGCTAAGTAGCCGCTGAAAAATGCTCTCCTGCAACAAAAGCATTTTCTTTTTATATGAGAAAAAACTGATGATAAGCAAATTTGTATGCATCTCCAGGAATATCTTTATTAGCCTGCCTTCCCTTTCAAGGTGGTGGGCTTAGTATCTGAATGCTGAGAGGTAACATTCAAAACCAGATAACATATGACCTAAGATGAACTACCCCTGGGGTGGTTTGGTTTTTGTGACCTGATATCCTGAAATTGCAACATACGATGCAAAAGTAGTCTTGCTAACAAAAAATACTTCAGTTTTGGTGATGATTTTGCTAAAGGGGTAGAGGAATGCTGTCTTCACAACTTTGTGATCAAAAAAAAATCTCCTATGCAAAGCCTTACCCAGAATCAAAACACTTGACAATATTTTACAAAAAAAAAAAAAACAAACCCAAGCATTAGTTAATACAGTAAAATGTTTCACACGGCCGCAACTGCCACTTTAAATTTGAAAGCTTTCAAAATTTTTGGTTTTAATATGAAGAAGTTGCTGAAAGCTAATTAAAAGTTTAGCTGAACTGTGAGCTACTCCAAATATTTTATTAAACATTAATCTAGTTACTCTAACAATAAATAAGAGAAAAATCTCAATAAGAACTATTATCTACTCAAAAGCATACAGAAATACATCTGGATTGTGTAACACCAACAAGTTTAATATGTGCATACTACTTTTAAACTTTGGTAGCTTAGCAGTGAAAGGTTTGTATTTGTAAATGAGGAACCTTAACTTTTTTCTTTAACTGGTAGCAATTACATTTAGTAATATAAACCAAAACCAAAGCATCTTCAAAAAATTGAAGCAAAATATGTTGAGGACAATAAAATTTTGTAATTTTACATCATTTCAAGGTGAATTTTGACACATTATAAAGATGAAAAAAACAGCTTCAGATATTAGAAGCGACACAGCCCAGCTGCATAAACAGAGCCACTATGATTCCCAATGCACAGAATACACATGCTGAAGGGATGAGATGCAACTCATACTTTGTTCATTGAAATGCTAGTGCAGTGGAGTGTGGCTAAGTGATATCATCATATGCCTCCTCTCCGTAGAAGTCAGCTTCCAGGAGCAGCAATTGGCAGGTATGATTTCTTCTTAGAGAACATGGGGGAAAAAAAAAATGCATCGTGCCTCAAGTATATAAAAGCTGCAGAATGATTAGCATCTTTATACAGAAAATACACACATTTTTATAGAAAGCCAAAAAATGAAGTCAGAACAGAGGATGCAACTTATGCAGTTAAATAACTTTGTTAGCACCACTTTGATTTTTACAGGCAAATCAAAACACTGGCAGTATTACTGCAAGTTCACAATAACCCTTATGATGATAAAAAAACAAAGCCAAGTCAGATTGATTTTAAATGCTGAGCAAAAATCAGTATAAATACTGTCAAACTCAGTTTTGACTAGTGTTTATCTCCAACAAGATTAAACTACATTCAGCTCACGTGATTCATATCTATCCAAGTTTTAAATTATGCCAAATTGGTTTAGAAGTTACCTAAAACTCTGAAGGAGGCAGAACCAGGGGGTGTACTAAACATTTCCAGTTATAAAAGACACAAAACTGGAGTAAAAGCAATTAAAGCTTTTTAGGAACCAATTCACATTGGTCACACCAGTCACGTCTGTAAGACCGCAGAGGATGTTTACCTGGCTTCATGGTTCTTTCACTCTTGTCACAAAGAACGACGTTTCACAGATTACCAAACTCCCCATCCTGCCCCTAAAAGGCAGCTACAGCTCCTCTGCTATGGAGTCAGAGCACTTCCAGGCAGAGGAGCAAAGGAGGCACTCCCCACCCCTACCTGCCCATGCTCCCCCAGCACCGTGTCACTGCAGGCAGCTCACACGTTCCTCTGCAGGACTGGAAGACCAGGTGATGGCATGCAGGTGAGCTCTCAAGTTCTTCCACAAAAGCCAATGTTGCCTGCTCTACTTCAAACATTGGGCATCGAACCCAAAGTTTTTTTGTTTATTAAAAAGGAGCATTTGATAGCAAAGTACTTTTACAGACAAATTTCCTTCCAATTTCTGTAACTTTGAAGAGAAAGACTGGATTTCATTAAAGAAACTAAAAATAAGAGAAAAATGTGGAACATATTTTCTAGAAAACTAGGACTGCGGGATATCAGTGGGAAGAGAAACTCAAAAACATGAAGAGCTCTGGCTGTTTAACATCCAGTACGTTCAAAAACTCGACAGAGCTGTAGCAGGGACTAAATACTGACATCTACCATTTTCTTCAACGAAGCATTACTTAAGAGTAATTTATAAATTTACACTTGTAACAAGGTTGCCATTTTTAGTCCACCATACAAAGAAAGTAATTTTCTACAAGTACTTGTGACTGATCTGCCATAAAAGTTGAAAGGTGGTTAAAGCCATGCGACTTGGGAAGAAACACTATTACAATCTTCAAACAGCCTGCCTTCTGCCACCACGAAAACATTGCTGCCTCAGTTAAAATCGTAATACACCTGAAACATGGAAAATAGAACTGTCAGAAATGTTTCAAATTAAACAGTGAAACTCAGAAGATGAAGAAAGCTGTAACTACTTTAAAGCATGTGTCAGGTTACTATGGTACTAATGCTGTAGACGCCACTATCCAGGACAGAAAAGTTTTAAAATTAAATTCCCCATTCACTCAGCCAATAAGTAAGCAAGTGTATCTGTTTGAGGTTTTCATAATTGGATTCAGCCAAAAATAAAATATACCCCTACCTACCCTTAAGAAACTGGGATAACCTCCGAAATATTTTTTTTTTTTTTAAAAAAAGGGCTTATTTTAAATATCGGTAATTCATTTTCAGTTTGTGCACTTTAATAGAAAAAAATCTATAGGGAGTATCAAAATGCAAGAATGTATTGCTCTATTCTGTATAGGAAAACTTACTGACCTTGTCTGCTGAGCTAAGAGTCTACTTCATACTGTTACTAATCATGTACAAAAAAATACAGCGGTGCTCAAACTTACCTCTCCTTTTACTTGTCCTGTTACCCTACCACGTGCTGTTCTCACACATATTGCTGTTTATTTAGCTATATTAAAATGTACGTTAGACATAAAACCAATGTTTTCATTGATTTAATGAACACTGTGTCTCCCAGGGAAAGTAACAGTGTATCTAGAATATGGAAATTTGAAGGCTGAAAATCCATAACCATTTCAGGGTGGGGGTACTTTCCTTTTTTAAACGAAGTAAGGAAAGTAGAGAATTAGCCAGACAGAAATAAATCTCATTTCTCCTCAGCTTTATGCTGTGCAATAAGCAGTCTGGGTAAACACCACACAGAACTTCCACAGTTCCAACAGAAATGTAATTGTAATTACTCTGAGAGTACCACAGCTGCAGCTCACCTATGTGCCCTGTGGTGGAAAAAGTGACAGGCAACAACCTTCTTCAAAAACCATCTCATGACCCACAGAGGTAACAGTGAATTCTGTTATGGCATCTAAAAAAAAAAAAAAAAACCACCACCCACAAATAAACCTTTTGTCCTACAGAAAACACAGTTCAACACATTCTCAATGAATAAAGAAAACAGATCAAAACCTTTAGCCTAGGACTGTAAAATACCTTCAGTGAGATTCCCAAAGTTTGGCTCATCCTACTCAACAAAAGCTCCCCATTCCTAGCTCATCATTTCCTTGTCTATCATTACTTTAATTAAGTTAATTCTCAAACTGCTTTTTGCAAAAATTCCAACTGAACCAAGCTAAGCCAAAGCCTAACAAGCCTTTCTTCAATATACTCAGGCATGCAGACCTTGAAGTCTACAGCACAAACCCCACAATGACCTGCTTCTGACTTCCTGCCGGGCATCCAGAAATAAGAAAAGACCAATTCTCGGAAGGGCTCTGCTTCACATGCTAGCCATTAGCATGGGCAGCAGCAGTACATACTACACAGCATAAAGACAGGGAGCAACCGTTTCAGTGCTCAAAGGTGAAAATTTGTTCCAGATCAACTCTTAGTTGAAACCTTAGTGAAAACCAAACACTAAATTTTTCATGCTTTGAAAAAGCATGGTCCCCAGATCACTTCCTAGTGCACCTCTTTCTTAAGAAGATTTTATCATTCTCATCTTCTCTTCATCTTCAGCAACACCTTTCCAGCTTGCTGGCATACAAAGCCTCACCTTCCAGTCCACTGCCTGTTCCCCTTTAATAGGAGCAACCCGTCTGGGTTCCTTTTAAGTCAGCTTCTACACAACTGCAGAGATTCAGTGCCTACCCGCCAGGCTGAAAACTCACAGCCAGTCTCAGGGCACCGGTTCCTAAAGACACACAGTCCATTAAGAACTTGGACCAAACCCTGGCAAAGGGCAGCAAAGAAGCTTCACCCTCTCAGGATCTGGAAAGTTTAAGGATTTACAAAAACAGTTTAGGTAGCTTCTACAATCTGATAGAAATCATGCAAACTCCAGGTATGCCACAGACTCATAAAAAGGGATTTTTAGATTGGAAGTTATTTTGACAGGTGGGTGGCTGTAAAAACATTACAGCATATAAAAAAGGTTTATACATTTTTGTAATAAGTTGGCATGGTATGTTGAAAACTTCAGTGAGTTACAGGTTTTAACTAGAGTTTGTGCTGCATAACCAATAGATCTTTTTTTTTTAAATTACTAGAGGGCTATTACTAGCTTTTAGTGCCAAATGTTCATTTTTATAGTACTGTGGGGAAAGGAAAGTAGAACTAATATGCACTTTGCAGGGGGAAAAAAAAAAGTAGCTTTACATCTCTCAACCACAAAATTTTGCATTAGCTTTTATTATTATTATTATTACCCCTAAGTAATATTTTGAAAGATCCTTGTGTTTATTTGGCAATCAACACACAGAATTTCTACTTCAGTTTATCAATTGCTTGCATTCTAGGTAAAACATCTAGCAGGAGCAGCATAAGAGGCAGGGTTAAGATTTTTAAAAGGAAAAAGGAAAAAGTGCTATTTAAAAAGTGATTCCATTATCTTTTTTGCTCCCAAAGAAGAAAACCAGCAACAATCATTTCACAACCATTACATTTCAGAATCCTTGAAAGACACTGAAACATAACAAGTAAACACAAGACTAGACTAGAAGAAATAGATGTTAATACAAAGTAAGTATCCAAATGGTTTAAAAACATACAACAGTCTCATTCCTCTTTCAATCCCCAAAGAAAAAGACAAATGCTGTTAACCCTTATAATAGCTACCTGAAACAAATGCTTAGGATTATTCAACGTACAGATTATAAAGCATCTTCTCCACTGGCTATTATATCAATCCATTCCTTAACAAGCATTTATGATACAAGTATCAAAACAGAGCACATAAAAAGAGTTTATCACTTGTTCTCAATTGACACCAGGCAAAACAGTAATTACAATCCCAGGATAGCAATGGATTTGGGGAAACTGATCCCCCCTTTTTTCTAGGGATACTGTAGCAACGGTTCTTGAGTACTTACAAATATTTAAAATATACCAATGTATTAGTACAGCCTTCACATATCAAACTACCTCCTAAAATGATGCACAAGTTCAGAAGACTTACTTCGCTCCACCCAGTAAGGACCTGGCCTTGCCTTTTCAAAATGTCTTAGTCTTAGATACTATTAACTGCTTAGCTAAAATTCGTATCTCAGTTTGCTATTCTACTGCAAAAAAATATGCGTCAAATGACTTTAACAGAAAATAGTAGTACTAGATATAAAATATAAATAAGGCCAAGTTTTCAAAGAAGTAATGCTACACACACACAGAGTTACAGATGGCTTCCAGGTACTAGAAGACCTTAAAAAAAGCCAATGTTCCCAAAAGCATGTCCTGTTTTTCAACAGAATAAACCTAAGAACATAATACCTTTCCCCACAAAGTTTGTCTCTCTTGATTGAAAACACAGCACCAGCACTCTGCACCAAATCAGTGTCTAGGTATTCTCGATGCATAATAAATTGCATTTGACTGAGGCGGCATACTTACCTATTCACCAAGCATGCAGACTGTGGAGGCACACCAGTTCACTGCTCCATATAAATATGCTTCAAAAAACAAGCTCATGGGAACAAGGGTTCCAAGCATCTAAATCAGTACTACGAGATAGTTTTGTTTTAGAAACTCCCTGCCCACAAAAAAAATTTTGCTCCTATCACCAAATAAAAAGTATTTCTATTTTTTCTTGTTTATTGTTCCATTGTTTCATCACTCACTGTATAATAATGGCCAACCAGAAGACAGCAAAGGTGTCCAGTTTCCTCAAATCTGCACAAACATTATTAAATCTTTTCAGACCAGAAGCTTTTTTCAACACTCAAAGTGTTGAAAACGACATTCACTTTCAACAAGCTTGTAAGTGCCAAGTTTGTAAGTACTGTTAATACGACTCTGAAGGCCAGTTCTGTATTGTGGTAATAGGTGATGAAAGAGAGAATCACAGTTGGTCTTGGTCTAACTGAGAGATGTTCAGAATTCACAGAGATGGGGGACAGGGGGCGCGTTCAAGACTCAATACAGAAATCAGGAAAAGAAGTGAGGCTTGCCCTGTGAGGAACAGAATCCCAGAGTCTGCTGCTAACTCCGTATTTTCATTTTCTACTTACATTTCAGCCTTTCATTATCCCACTCCATTCCTCCTCCTTTATAAAACTAAACAAATCAACTGACATGCACTGCTGGCAAAGGAAAACAACAAGCCATTACTGCAGACTTCCAAAAACCCAGCTCCTTTTTAAGTCTTCAGCACAGTGCCAATGATGAAAGACGTACCCGTCAAATAGCAGAGGATGGGGATTTTCTTGGTTGGAAAAACCCAAAACCTGATGACTTTGAATTGAATAGTAAAAGTTAAAATTGTAATGGATATTTGTTCCACAGTTCTTAATTAGAGTACAATAATGCTGTCCTTACACTATAGAGAGAACATATAAGTAAGTTTACATACGCATCAGATGAAAGATCCCATCGCAGGCGTTAATATGAGACAAGAAGGAATTTCCTAAGCCTTGGCCAGTGTGGGCTCCTTTCACAAGGCCAGCAATATCCACCACATTCAGAAAGGCTGGAATTTTGCTGAAATACAAAAGTTAAAAGTTTCATTACTGAAGCATATTAGCCAAAACTTTTGGCACAGAAATGAATTCAGAACATGAAAATCCAACATTTCTTTTTTCTAGAACAACTTATACATAACAGCAGCTGTCTTCCTTATTTAACATGCAATGTATAAAAGACACGATTCCCCCCTCCCATGTAAAACATCAACCATTCTTTAATTTCTCTGTCATTAATCATGTAAAATGAAGTAAACGAATTTCTAAGTGTGGGATCATACTGGCAATTATACAAATAATCAACCAGGCCTGGAACACTGAGGCACAAAGTCAGTCATCTGTAATGCGCAGTTTTCATAGTACCAAAGGGATAAGACACACAAATGGCCATTGCACTCTGCTCTTGCACACCTCTAAGGTTACCGTTTAGTTCAGTAAGTTAAGCAATCTTCTCAGAAGACAAGGGCATTTTTTTTTAATACAGTGGTGATTAAAACTAGCCATGGTCAGGGTTATGCAAACAATTTGAAAGAAAGCAGAAAACAAGTTAAGATGAAGCTGGTATTATAATGTAAACAGCTGTGATGCTTTCCGCCATAGTTAACAGCAATGGGTTAGCAGACATGTCTACACAACATTTGATATAGCAAAAACAGAATAGTCATGAAGTTCAAATTAGCTTACAAAAAATGGAAAAAAGCTTTTAGAGCTATGGGAAATGCATATGGCAATTTATAAACTGCAAGCCTTTCATCCTCTGCAGATTCTCAAGTTGTTCTAAAATGAGCAAATAACTGAATGGGCATCAAAACTTTTCAGGTATATTCTAAACCAAATTACTTCTCAAAATCCAGCTGAGTCAGGAAAAAAAACTCCTAAAACTTTGTGATAAGGTGTTGACTAAAAGCACCTTCATATGGTCTACACAAATGAAAACACCATCATCAACAGTGGCAGAGATAGAATCATGCTGAAATGCTACAAATTCCTCACTTGCAAGAGACCAGAAACCACACACCATAGTCATCAAGATCTCCAACTTGATGGCTTCAAAATAAGTAACCGGAACACTACTTAATTTCCATCAAACACTTTAAATTACCACCATTATATTTCACTAGCACTATGCTAAGATTAATACAACAGTTCCCTGTTTTACTGACAGTAAGTATAATGGAAAACACCCAAATCCATAGTTTTAATAACAATGATGAGAGGGGTGTGATTTACGCTATGAAGTCTACATGCGCATACAGTGCCAATTGGTAAAGCAGTGAAAAGCCGCCTTTTATGGTGAGTGTTCTTCAACATGAAATTCAAATCTAATGATATAAATTCTGTGGTCTACCTTAAGATGTCTTTTCCAAAGACTTACCATTGCAGTGCTGCTCACAGACAGAAGCAACGACATAGGTGGGAATGAGGGCTAGGGATGACCTAGCCAGTGACCTCCTAGCCAACCCTATGCAGAAACCTTCTCTGAACACTGTTACACTTCTGAAGTCTTTTTTGGCCACAGCCCAAACTGAGCTTTATTTTTATTAATGTGACAACTTGCTGATAAATGTATTTGGGTTTTCAAATATTGAAATATGTGACAGCATGACTGCTGTCAAATCTGTAACGGCAGAAAATTCCACTAGCATCAGAAAACCACCCTTCTCTTCTTATCCTGATGCCTGGTATGGCAAATAGGGCCCAGACAGAAAAAGCTGTAGTTATGGGAATCTATGGATCATTGTCTCTGCTCAGAGCAATGGGCTTAGGTAGAACAATACAAGCTTCCAACTTTTTTTTTAGTGCTATCCCACTTCCATTTGACTGCAATTAACACAACACATAGCTTAATACTAGCAGATGTGCTGCCTCACTTGAAAGGAACTCCCGAATTTGGGAAGAGATGATCCTTTAGAGTCTGTCTTAGTATGCAACATCAATATTCTGGAAGTGTGGTGACCTAAAAGGAAAAGATCTTATCCTGGTTTTGTTTTCAGCCTTACTCTAACGCTTCCCAAGAAAAATTATTTATCTCAAGTACATAGAGAGTAATTCAAGTAATTTCACAATACAAGATCTGGACAAAATCTTTTTCTTTACCAAGGTGAAGTTCAAAGTATGACTAAACCTTTCAGGTGTAATAAATTAGTAACTTAATGACACATTTCATGCCATTAATACCTTTGTGATGCGCTTAGAAACAAGCGTGAATAGGACACAATACCCAGAAGGGCAAATTTTAAAAAATACACAAGAAAATATTTACAACATAGCACGAGTTACTTAAATTCAGGTAAACAATATGTTGACTTTTAGTTTTAAACTTCACTGGGCTCATGAAAAGAAGGGCCCATCCTTGGGAAGACAGATGTTGTGCACTGCAAGTTAATGCTGTTGAATGGAGGAGAAAAAACATGAATATAAGTACACTCTGAAGTAAACAAACTTTGAAAATGTCACATTCTTGTCCCACTATGGTGGATTATCTTTTTTTTTTAACTACCAGTACACGAACTCAAATGGAAACAGCAAACCCTCAAGTTTACCAAGACTAATGCACATTCTGAAGACAAAAACCAGTAACTATTAATGCATTAACCCAGTAAGTCCTTTTGCCTGACAGAACCACAGAGCTAATACAAACCTCAGAAGAAACAGCAGCAACTTCCCAGTCAGAATGTTTTTAATTCCTTGCTTTTTTGTCACATAAGTCAACAGCAAGGTAGAAAAATGCCACTCTTTAAAGCAGTTCTCCATTGTCATTTTAAACTGTATTTTAAGAAAAACAAAGGTGGTGTTAGAAATGTTCTCTTTCTATGCTCCCCTCTCTCACCTTTCTGGTAGGATTAACTTCCTGACCAGCCATCAGAAGAATTCACACTTTCACTACAAAGATGCCACATTAGAGCCAAGACACATACCTTCATATGCAGATGGACCACTCTATCACCAGAATCAACCTCATTTGCTAGACAATGGAAAGAAAACCCCAGCACATTTATTTCACAATTGACTAATATGAGCAAGAGACCTTTGAAGACCAGTATCCGGGTTTCCAGGATGTTTTCTCACCTTCACCTTGGGTACCAGAAGGCTAACATTCCAAGCAAAATAAAACCATCCCCATTCTTGGCAGCCCCTTTCCTAAGCCTAGACCTCTATTTCATCATAGAAAGACGAATACAGAGAAAAGCAGAAAAGGGCACAAACTAGCACACTTGCCTATGCTACAAAGGACAAAGAGTAAACATGAAACTAAATAAACAGAAAACACTGCAAAGAATGGGGGAAAAGTACCACATATCTTGAGTGTGTTTGAGTTCTTTTAAATGTATAAGACTTAACTAGATTGTTCTTTTCTTTTTTCCCCTCTTGTAAACAGATTAATTTACATTTCTTAAGATTCATTAGTCAGCATTAGCAGAATGTCACTGAGCCTCAAATGGTCATCAGGAACAGGTGGCATCAACTGATCATTTGTACAAATCAGTGCAACACCAATCTACCATAAAGCATGTCACAGCAATTTATAACATGAAACATTACCAAATCTGGAAGTATCTCTCTATTTTAAGCAAAGGTATAATCCTTGAGCAAGGATTTTTTCACCTCACTTAGAAATACAGCAACAGTGGTTTTGTGTTAGCAGACTACCTTCCCTGTATGAGATAGCGTGAAACAAAGAGCACAAGACTCACCGCCCAAAGAACGTACAGTTTTGTAGTCCAGTGGTTAGGGTATTATTCAGGAATAAGAGACTTATGCATCCATAGGGTTATGCATTTTGCAGGGGAGGAGGCCTATTTCTCACCAACTTTGTTTCAAACTTCTGTCCAAAACACTTATTTAAACAGGCAAGAGGAGTTTCTTTACCTGACCTGTTTGTTCAGTACAGTGGTACTGAACAGTACAATGCAACCAGCTACCTCTTTTCTTTTAAAATGCACACACATATGGTATCTGCAATTTGTTGTGCATATTTTTTTTTTCCAAAAATTTGAGGGGAACGGGCATGCATTTATTTCTTGAGTTTCCACAAGTAATTGTTTAGTCAAGAAACCTCACAGGCAGCGTACACCTGAAGCTTTGACTTAGACTGAAACATCATAACCAAAATACTGTTTGTCTCCCTGGGTTTTTATTCTTTTAGGTTTCCACAATCTCTCTTCTCCAATGAAAGCAAGACCCCATTAATTTCTCTGCAGCATTTACTACAACTTACTGAAATCTCACACCTACCAGGAGACTCTGGGAAGCCACATGACAGCTTCAACTAAGTTCAGAATGCAGCAGTTTTCCAGTAAGCTTGGTTGATAATTCTCGTAACACACTCGCTTTTTATTAGTTTCTTGAATAGGTCAAGAAATGAGTCTCACCTCAAACTCTACCTGCTCCTAGGGACCACATACCAAAAAGTCCAGATTCTTCAGTATAAGGGTAAAACATCCAGCTCCCTTTTTCTCTTTGGTAAAGCCAAATGTGCTACTCATCTCCTGGTTCCGGAACAGGCTCTTCTGCCTTTAAAAGATGCTATTTGAAATCTGTTAGAAAAGGGAAACTCTTCTTCCTTCCTGAAAATTCATATAACTTAAGTAGGAGTCACCCCTTAGGAGTTCACAAATGACCTGAAGTAAAAGTAGGAACATAGAAGGAGAACATATATATTGTGACAACTTCTTAGAAAGCCATTCACCCTCAGTCTGTCCTCACCACTATTTTTGGCCCATTTCCAAATAGAAAAGAACAGTTCACAGTCCCTCCCTCTTCCAGAAGGCTGTACTCCCTATTACAGCTTCTGCAGTCAACCTTGCAAGCAGTTTTGACCAATGTAAGCAAAATGCCTCACAGGACAATTAAAGGAATCTGTTTCTGAAGAACTAAGTACTGCAGATGAACCCTGGCCATTTCTATGCAAGAACAATTTCATTATAGCATTTTATCCATGGTAATGACAAACAAGACCTGAACCTAATAGCACATGAACCAGAAGTGAAAAATCTGCTAATTAAATTTCACTTACACAAATTATAAAAAAGTAAAAGATTCCATGTGGATTAAGACACATACTCAGTGTCCCACGTATATCAAATGCCTGCATTCTCAAACTATTCAGTAAGTTATTACACCAACAAAATACAATTAAATTTTGCCTTCTCCCACCAGGCAGAAAAGATGCCTCAAGTCACCACAACTTCAGGTCTTTCGTTCACTGCTGGCAAATAATTCATTTGCAATGCTAGAACAAGCATCACAGCCAAGTTGATTTACACAGGCTCAGAACTAACTGAAGAGCAGGCAAACTCAGCAATACCAAAGGAAGCAGCACATTAGCAACAGGATATACTTGCCAATTTTCAGCTAAATATGGGTTCTCTTACAGATGCTGATATGCCAGAATTACATCCAGCCAAGTAATTTGTGTTTCACTCTGGATTTACAGGTGGGTTTCATTTACATAGATGCTCCTTTTAAACCTAGAGGAAGTCCCACATGATGTCATTCGAAGTCCCACTGCTGATCTGGTTTCTAAGTAGTACTTTCCACCAACTGATTACCTAATTTTGACTTCAAAACTTGTACGCTGTCCTACAATAAGTTCAAGAGAACTTTTGTTCAATATTACACAGGACTTCCATAACCTAGACAACAATGGAAGTCACTCAGATTTAGTTCTGTAACCACTGCTTGAGCACTAGAGATCCGAATGTATGAATTTTAACAATCTCCAATGCAACAGAACAAACCAAAGCAATTTCCTGACAAAAAGGACAGAGATCCTGAAGTACACTGGACAGTGCCAGAACTGAAGAGGGGTAGTTGCACTTTACATATATTATCCTCTTGTGAGATAGCCAGGATTGCTTTAAAATTTGAAAAGGACATCCAAGATAGATTAAAAACAGTCTAAGTTAAATAGAAACGTTTGTGGTTGCAATAAGCATTTTGTTTTGTGAACACGTATGTGCAAGGCAATGCACCCGCTTACAGGTGCAAACAAACAAGGAATCAAATGAATACTGATAACTTGAGAAAGGATGAACCAAACTACTTACATTTTACTCACTCCTGCTTATAATCTCATTTGATTTTAACCAGAGGAGGAAGCAGAAACATAGACTTTAAAATCACTTCTTTTATTTATGTTTTCACACAGGTTGATTACTATCAGCCAATACAGTCCTTCAGTTTAAGTATTTACAGTTTAAAATATAGCTTAGGCTTACATTGCTTCTACCTGAGTATTTCTTCTAGTTAATCATATAAAGTAAAGAAAAACGAATGCAAATAATTGCAGCGAGGAGATTATCTGGAGAACAAAATTTAAAAAAAAAAAAAGAGGAAATAGCAGTTTCCTCCACCCCCTCACTCAAAATCATTTTGAGGCTTGAATCAAGTGTCACCACTGAGACATCTCCTGGTCAGGCACAGTACGCTACAGCTGTGGTAGCAGGCAGGACCGTACGGGCTAAGCCTGGTGGGTATATATACTCAGAAACTTTCAAGATATTTGTGAGTTATGACACAAATCACTTGTCCAAATGAGATCAGTTTGGCATACTTATACTAAAAAAATATTTTTAGGCTTACGGTGATTAAGCAGCATCTTGATGAAATTTAGAACAAAAAAATGCATGAGACTAGCTTCATTAAAGCTTTTATTAAGTTACTAAAATTTCTTTAGATGTGCTACACACACAGTTCTTTTCTTGTATAAGAAACCCATCACTTCTAAACACAAAATGTCCCATTAAAATATTAACTGCAGTTAACAGATCAATTGTTTCTGGCTTCCAAGTCCCAATTTTCAAGGCAGGAGCTACCTGCTGAGATCAAGAACATCTCTCCTCCGTTTTAGAATTAGCAGATCTCATCCTCTGCTACCTGCTTAAGATTCATAGATCAGTGGGCAAAAAAAAAAAGAAAAAAAATACACCTTTCTGCTGAAGTGAATCAGTCCAAAGGAAACATTCTCTTTCCAATTACTGAACTGGAACTAATTCAATCATCAGTCTGTCAAACCTTGCCTGAAAGTACCAGTGTTGGGGGTAGGACAACAAAATAAAAAGCCAACAGTCTTTCCTTTCTGAAAAAGCTACATGTTGGCACAATGTAAGAAATATGAGTTTTCACTGAATATCATATAAAATTTAAAACAAACAAACAAGTAGTTTAAATACATAAATTAAGTTAGTAACAGAATATAAACTAAGACCTTAAAACAACAAGCATTCAGAATTATTTTTAATATTATAAGGTCTCTTCTTAATATCCACAATTTCATTCACACCAGAAAGCGAGCAATAGGTAACATTAAAGCTCGAGGAAATTTGCTCATCTAATTCATTTGGCAGCAACATAGCAGTTTTTACTGGAAGTTCTTGGAGCCCACCTTCTGTGTACAGTCTATATCACTGAACTTATTTATTGTAAACAGTCACATACATCATCCACTGCTGCAGAAAGAAAAAAAAAGCACAGGTTATAAGTTCTGGCAGCGTACCTTAATCTATTAAGCACAGATTTACCTTTACGTAATAGTCTCCAAATTGTTGCCTGCATGATTTCATTTACAAACGCTTCCAATTAAGTAATACCAGCCAGCTTTCAGCATGGGCTAGCAAGTAACTGCACACCAGTCCCATCCAAGCTGATGCTTTCTTCTTTTGGAGACAGGAAGGGATCTTCAAGCAACAAACGGTACCTGAAGAGCCTAACTCTTCCTCTGATGGCAGAATGGCCGCAAACCCATACTAGCAATATTCTCAGCAATAGAGTCCGTCTCTCTGTAGCAGCAGCAATCTCGGCTCAATGTGACAGACAGCAACTGCCAGCCCGGCCCAGTCCCACTCTTCCCTTCCCTTGCTCACAGCAGGCATCAAGGCAAGATCACTTTGGTCTGTCATACATTATTTTAGTTAAGACAAAGTCCCCTTCCCCCCGCCACATCCCAACAATGACTGCAGTTATGTGATGACTAAGTGTAACATGTGGGAGATAAAAATCTGAATGCTTTAGATTTTAAAAGACAAAATCTCGAGGCTAGACAAGAGTCTAATTTAAAGACAACTCACTGTTTATAAAACATTCTGTGTGCTCAGATTGATTATGTCTACTAATCCAAACAAGTAGAAAAGTAGCACAGAATGTATTACATAAAGATGAAGAACAAAATCAAGACTATATAAGAGAAATTAAGGAATTTAAACTACAATTCAGTTGTGTATCTTCATGACCATAGCCTTCTTTTCCTGAGTTAGTCTCAGACAGACAAGCACAAACAGCCCAAGAAGAGTTACCTCAGTCTACTGTGCTACTGAATTACCACCGATTATCACCGCTTTATTACTGTTATAGTGAAATATTAAAATCATGTAAGCAACATAAGCGAACTCAGGAGCTATAACTACCCACTGACCCCCCACATCCATTGATTTTAAGTAACAAATACTCCCTTAAAAAAGTCAAGAGACCATTAAAATGAAAGCTGATTTACTATTTATACCCAGCTTATTACCCAATTCAGTATATTTACTGAATTCAGCTTCAGTAAATATACTATTTTCATTAATATTTAATGGTAATTTTTTTTTTTTCCAGAGAGAGTTTGTGAGTCGGAGAACACGCATAGAGTTATTTACAGTCTTAGCACTCCTTGTAAGGATAGATGGCCGAAGGCAGGATGAGGGGAGAGGTAGTAATCTCTTTGTCACTTCAACTATTAATTTAGAAGTAGCCAGTCATAGCTAAGTGAGAGGAAAAAGAGATTATTGATGTGGTCAAAGCAGCAATAACATTACAATTTAGAACAAATTCGTCAACAAAACTTAAAAGCCACACCGTTATCTCTGCACAATCAACAGCCAGAAAGTTTTGTCTCCAATTCAGCAGAGTTTTGGTTTATGATCCATACAGTAACAAGTATGCTTAATACTCACTTGAGCAGGAAAAACAAGATAACATGTTGTAACAATCCACCTAAACAAACAGCTCCATATTAATGCATTTTTCAGTATTTAAAAAGTGCACAGGAATTACAGACGGAAGCAACTTGCTTGGACCTGAAAATTAAGTTAACAAATGGATTTTTGATCGGTGACTAATCAATCTTTTTTAATTGTGGGTGTGATCTGGCTCTAAAACTGAAGCCCAAGTGTTGAACAAAAGCACAGACATGCACGCTAATTTGCCCTACGATTTATGTACACTCACGTTATTCAAGATACCTCTGCAAGTAACTGCAAACTGAAATTAACAACTCACAAGCATCCATTTAAGTTTCTGTTTTCTGAAAGCACCTTAAGTTTTGCTGTTCAAGCAAAAATCCAGTTCCCACACTGAACATACAGAGCAGATTATGGAAACAGTCAATAGCAAAAACCATTGATGTGACAAAACTAATACAATCCTAGAATAAGGAAACAATTCAAAGAGACATATTGTAGGAATATCCCCAAATATACCGGGTAACAAGTAGCAGAGCCTATAAAAAGGAGAGATAAAGAGTCAGGAGAAAAAAGGCTGCCCATAAAGGTTACTGTCAAAAGACTGAGGACACGGGTATGTTGATAGATATTTGTTTGGCTACCTATAGCATATACAATATTCTGAAGAATACAAAATACAGGGTGGAAATTTTACAAATGAACAACCCCATGACACATTAGGTATGTCCACTACTGTTCATTTTCCAAACCTCTTCAGAAGATCCTCCAAGTCGCCTGGGAGCCACAACTTTCAAAGACAGGAACACCAAGCACCAAATGGTGCTGAGCAATGACTAGCAGCTCCTAGATCCCTCATTCTCATACCACAAAGGTCGGGGGGGGGGAGGGGGGCGTGTGGTGTATAATCCAGGTACGTATATAATTTCACGTTCTAAAACAGGTATCAGTAAAAACTTAAAGACAATATAGTTGCATTAAACTTCTATGAAAACCTTGGGTTCAGTAATACTATTTCAGATGCTTAACTGAAGAAAAATATTAAGAACTTGAGTTACCTTGGGGGTTTGTGATACTGGCACAGGAAGTCAAATCTGTCATCTGGCACAGGTACTCGACTCTCATTTGGATCAATAGTACAGAAAGGAAAATTTTCTGCTGCCGCTTGACTCTTTGTTAACACATTGAAAAACGTCGATTTCCTATAAACGAAATACACACATTCTTAAAGAAGTTCAAATCGGAAGCATTTAAAAGGGCTGGATAGAAATACATCTTATTCCAACCCAAAAGCAATACTGAACTTTCCCTTTACTTCCACAACAGTGACCACTGCCCTGATTCTAGTACAGGACACTTTCAAATACACATACGGAGTGTCCCACTGAAAGCCAATGACGTTTACCTCTCTTCCCTACCCTTGAAAATTTCCCTAAGTGACTATAATGCACATGTCAGTTAGCAAAGAAATTTTAAGTCAAAAGCAAAGCACAGCTCTACTGGCCACTACTCATTTTCCTCAAGCACAAAGTGAGAAAAAAATAAGGATGATTGAAACTTATTCTGAGTGAACTAGTTTTGCCAAGACTCACCAGCTCTTTCCACAACTGTATTGCTTCTTCAGATTTATTTACGTATTAACACAATTTCAGTATCTAAGCACTAAAAGTCAACAATCAAAGGAGAAAAAAAGGGGTATAGAAGGCAAACCGCAACAGTTAATCAATTACAAGTAATCTTTTGTGCATATGAAGATACAGGTCTGCCTTACCAAGCATTTTTCATCCATGTTAAAAATCAGTGGGAAAAAACCTGCAAGTGGTATCAGGGAAAAAGAACATTTTCACTTAAACCAAGTAGCAGATTATTTTGTTAGTTGGCATTTATTAAACCAAAAGAGAGCAATTCTTGAGCTACTGCTAAGAGAAAGGTCTTAATCAACTCCTAAATCTTCCACCATAAATATTCTGGGGTTGGGGTTTTTTGGCTTGATTTTTTTTCGTGGAATTTTGGGGGGTTTTTTTTTAGTTTCACACAACTTCTCAGCCACTGGGGGAAAAAAAATCTGAAAGCTGCGCTGCATACAGCCAATATGCTCAAAAGCCAATCACAAATTTCTTCAAAAGTTACATTAACATAACTGCAAATGCTATTTTTTCCCCATTGACATGTTATACAATGTTACTGCTTATTATTTCCTTTCCAGTGTGCAACTTACCTAGACCCTGAAAAATAAGATACATTATAATGAAAAGACAACAAAACAGTACTTATGCCTCTGAGACATGCTCAAATTTTTTTCCTCTAATTTTTTAAAGATTTAAAGTTTGAGAATGCTGAGAACTTCTTTTAGTAAATATGATACACAAATTAATACCAATAGTTTCACACAGATGTTCACCAAGTAATTCATCATCCTTTTTAGATGCCTTAAGTATAGCTCCTTTGAGGAGCCGTAACAACTACAGATGAGAAGCATGACAGAGAGCAACTCATCTTCCATCACCTCTCCCAAACTGCAACTTCAACAACTTTTTTCCTTACAAACGCTGAATAAGTTTCAAGAATGGAAGTCCTCTTCACTGCTAATGACACTTATGGTATCACTAAGCCCTTCCTGTGCACATCAGCCTCTCCAAAAAAATCAAATATAGGAGGAATTTGTATGCACGTGCACATGTGCATATCTATTTGCATGAAAACGTGCCTTACACATACACAACAGTGGAAGTAAGGAAATGCAAAAGACGCAGTATAAGACTCAGCAATTACTAAGACATTTTTTTTTCTTTTAATTCTCCACTATTACCTTGTCCAGACTTGTACATACCAGCCTCACGCTACCTGAGTGTTTTACATCGCTCCGCCTATAAGTAGTTCAAGGTAAAGATGTAAGTCTATCACTGAGCAAAAAGCCTTATATCGTATCCCTCAGCTCGTATACGCAGCTATAAGCGCCTATCTTCACCCGGAAACCGTGTCAGGTCACTCCACCTGCTGCAGAAGCAAACTCAGGAGAGCGGGTGGCCCCGGTCTGTCGGGCCGTCCCGGCCTGCTCCCCTGCCCCGCCGCCGGCCCCCAGCCCCGCGCTCCCCCGACCACCTACCCAACGTTTGGCAGCCCGACGATCCCGATCTTCAGGGACGTCCCAAACCTTCCGATGATGGGGTGCGATTTAACCCCGTCGCCTCCCTTTTTCGGGGGCATCTGAAAGCACAAGAACAGGGCAGGCTGAAGGCCCCGCGACACCCCCGGGTCCCACCGCGGAAGGGGACGCGCCCGGCAGAGCGCGGCGGCCGAACCGGGGCCTTCCTCCACGACGAGGCCGAGGTGGAACACCCGCTCCCGCCCCGCCAGCCGGAGGCGCGACGGCTCCCAGGCCCCCGGCGGCTCCCCCACCGCACTCCTTTTCCCCTCAGCCCCATCCCGACGGAGCGACTCGAGGCCTTGGAGAGGGGGGCGGGCTGGGCTCGGCTCTCACCTCAGCTGGCAGAGCCGGGGCTGCGCGGCCCCCGCCTGAGAGGAAGAGACGCCAGCGGCCCCTCGCACGCGGACACGCCGGCGGAAGAGGCGGGGCCGAGGCCGCTCATTGGTCGGGAGCGTCGCGAGGGGAAAGGTCACGCGGGGAGGGCGGCGGCGGCGGGACGCGGCGGCGCGCATGCGCGCCGCCGCGTCCCGCCGCCGCCGCCCTCCCCCTCTTTTGCCCTCCCTCGACTCCACCCAGAGCTTCATTCCTGGAAGAAGCACTTGTCCCCTTCATATCTCCACCCGCCGCCTCCCAAAAAGTCAGTGAGGCGCAGAGCCGTGCCTCTGGGAAGAAGCGCCAAGTGGTGAAATCGGTCAAAGAAAGGGGGGGGGGGGGGGGCAAAAATAAAAAACCCAAACAAACTGGGGCTGGCTGAGGTGCAAAACCAACTCCCAGCTACTTTACGAAAGTGAATGTTTGCATCCTCTCTCTACAGAAAACTGGAATGTGAGGGGGAAAGCCATTCAATTTCCCAGGCCCGGTGAGTCGGAGCTGGAGGCAAGAGCAGAACCGCAGGGACAGTGGCTGGAGAGGAGGAGGCCAATCTCCACCTCCGCTAAACCTTGCTGTGGTGCTTCTGGCTGGCAGGACCTCCCCAAACGGGCAGGAAGAAGTCAAAGGGGTCTGCAAGAGTTTACAATTGTGCTAGGAAAATCCTCTCCACGCAGGGGTTCCGTTTAACCTGTAAATAGGAATTTAGCGTAATGAGCGATCATTATCATAATAACCCGCATTTTTGCTGCTTCGGCAATGGCTCTACAAAATCAATTTTGCTGTCCCTAAGAAGAAGAACACAGGAATGCAAAGCCTGTTTATTCAGTCTTCAGACACAAGGCTCGATTTGACCCTTGGGTCATTTCTGGGAAGAAGTGACCGGTTTCAGAAGTCACTATTTCTATTAGGTAACACAGCACATAAATGTAGGGCTACACTGACAGTTCTCAGAATAAACATTTTTTTTCCCATTTGCTGTTTCAAACGAACAAGTGCATAATTTTAATCGGTAAACAGAATGAAGTAGTTAACCAGCTGCCAGAGTCATTAAGATCACCAACTCCCCTGCATAGCATTATTTTGATTATGTAAGTTGTACAGAAAAAAAAGATTTAAAATTAACATGAGTCGATAGTGATTACACCTTGTCTGCATTCTGTGTCTAGGTCAATTTTTTCTTCTGTCATAAATCTGTGCTAATGTTATCTTCAGAAACTACCAAGAATGTAAATACTTACCTTAGTTGTAGGTACATTTTCCTTTTGTGAGTCTTTTAAAATATTTTAACTGAAAAGAATTCCTTTTTCATCTAACTTCATCTAAGCTCTGTTAAAAGAATTTGCCAAAAGTGAATAAATAAGTCTTCAGCAAGAAAACAACAATTCTCTCAACTTAAATTGGCCCTGTCAAAATATGTGATGCTGTTATTTAGGATGTCCTTCTCTATAGGCTTTTTTAGTGAACGTGCGCTCCAAAAGCTTTCTGAGATGATTATGGCTTGCAAGGAAACTGTGAACAAGAACCTGGACCCTTGTGGAAATAATAACATAAATGAAAGGGAAACATCAAGGCAGAAAGCGTAACGCTGTTCACTGCCAAGTAGAGACGTGGGCTCAAATTTCCTGGTCTTCTGTTTCCCAAAGAATCCTGCACCAGAGGAGGAAGCACTGGAAAGGTGAAATACCCAGTGCCCAGAGAAGTGCCCTGAGCATCTGTATGCTTTTTGGATTCAAAGGAGCACTGGTGGTTGGGCACACTACTAGATTTTTTTTCATGCTTATCTAGATATCTGTAAAGATGGCGTATGGTCAAGAAGAGCCCATTGTGAACACACTGGGATTTATTTATAACAATTCACATGGCAATTTAGTAAATAATAAAGTAATCATCCTCTTGAGAGGATGATCTGGGAATAAAATAGAGATTTCAAGAAGGAAAGATGAAACATTTAGCATGTATGAAAAATTAATTGTGGAATGTTACAGAAGTCAGACCAGAACTCTTAAAAAAATTAAAGACATTTTCTTTAACTCAGGCTCTGCTTCTCTGAACCAGTAAAGACAGGCACCATCAAGTGTTTGCCTGCTAAGAAAATTGAAGGAGAGAAGGCAGTAAAAACTGTTCTTATAGCATGTCCTATTTTAAGTCCATAAGATAAAATTCTCAAAACTTGAAAAACACCAGAGTGAAGGAGTCAAGGTGAGAGTATCATCAGATTATATATCATCTCTGTCACAATAAAAGGAATATAATCTTGAACATTAAAAAAAACCCCACTTTTTTCTAAGAAAGGACAGTTCTACTAAGCCTAATTTGGAATTACACATAAAAAATGGCTGTTACAAGTTATTTTTTTTTCAGTGACATGAGATTCTTGCAACACGATGGTTGAGGAAAAGAATGCCATATCTGTTCAGAGCTTTTCTGTTAGTATAGTGATAATCAATAATAGTCAGTTCTTGCTAGTAACATGCTTATATGGTCTTTCTACTGTCTTAAAATCTAGCACTATACATTTAAGAGGGGAAAAAAAAGAATATCAGCCAACTATATCAGATTTAAATACAGTTACTTAGCTGTTGACTGAAGCTACTGGATTACAAACATTCAGAAATATTGAAATTAACCAAAAATATTTATAAATAACTGCAGAGCAGCCCCTGCATCCTTCACATCCCTAAATTACAAACTTCAGTAACCAAAATTAGTTTCCTTTTCAGGAATGGAATAAACACCTCTTAGTTTTCCACCCTTCTAAAGTTCAAGACAGCTCATTTTTATCCGTGCTTGTCCTGAAAGGAGGGCTATGCAAGACTATTTCACAGCAAGAATGAGGGATGGATTTGCCTAGCTCTAGTAATAAGACCACAACCTTTCTGAAAGCCTACTTTTGGGGAGCTTTTCCATTTATTAATTTTTCTCACCATCCTAACATTTTGTCAGGCAATTTTGTCCGTCTTTTTAGTGCAGGCATGATAGCTCTCAGAAGATAAACTTTTTGACTGTCTTCTTAAAATAAAAATACTTAACTCTGCTGAATATTTGTCTGTGACCAGAAAGTTCGTATTCATCTAGCAGCCAATTAAGTTTAACCTTTTTTTTCCTCACCAGTTCATAAGCACAATACAGGCATAAGCAGTTTGCTACATGAAGTAAAGGGGGGGGGGGGAGGGGGGGGGAGAGAGAGAGAGAGAGAGTGCGTGCGTGCGTGCATGCGTGCGTGTGTGTGTGTGTATAAAAATAAAAATAGTAGAGCCTACAATAGGTATAATTCTGATTTAAGCTATCTCGGAAAACAGCTGAACTCTGGAAGAGAAGAAGAAACTGTTAAGATCCTGACTACTTTTGTTGCTGTACTTCAGTGTGTCCACATATGGTACACAAGTTAGTGCTGTGTGTGCAAAAATTTGCAGGTTTGAGTATAATTTTTTTAATTTATGCTCTTCATACAACATACTGTAATAATTTACAGCCCCTCCCTCCCCCCCTTAATCTCCATATCTAATTTACTGTTAGCATGGCCACTTCACTAACTACAGATACAGGACTTCAAAGCATTTGATTCTTTCAGCTAGAAATCGTCTCTTGGCAATGTAACACTTCATCTTACATGCTTTTGATTTCAAGTTGCTTTTAGAGTTATGGTTTGCCTTACTTGGTTGAGTGTTTCTATCCAAATCTGTCATAACGGTGAAAACCTCATTTTAAACTGGCATACATAGTTTAAACCATAATAATCTTAACCGTATTACATTCAAAATGTGGTTTATAAGTTTAATGGAAAAAACCAGCTAGGGAGCAGTCATCTCAATGTCAACTCTCCAACACAGAAGTGCGGCACAAATACAGCTTATTGTACAGCTGGAACACGTGCAGAAGTCAAACAGCCCCGGAGAAACTCTACCTGATTAAAAACAATGTTTAAGGGAGAGCAATAAAACAAACACCTTGTGGTTTGTGCCACCAACATATTCTTTGCTTTTTGCTGCCCAGAACATATATTTACTGCAAAGTCACCGTTAACTGCAAAAATAAGTGGTTTTGTAGAACTGAAAGTATAAAGACAGAGCCCCTGATCCTTGCTGTGACCAGGCAATGTTCAGTGCAACCCAGGGGGTGAGAAGAACACAGCTGCTTTTGCACACCACCGCTCCCGAATTGCCTGGGTCCGTGCCACTTGGCGGGAACTGCACGGCTCCCAGTAATAAATACGCTCAGTGCTAAAAAAGAAACACTACTCAAGGGCACGGTCTAAACTAAATTGTGTTCATTGAGTTGTGTGAAGTTTAAAGGTGGTCATCACCCAGCTGAACTGGGCTTTAATACAATATTTTTAAACGTTATGTTTGGTAGGGTTCGGTAGGGTTTGTTCTTTTAACTGTGGATTCATCCAGCTTCACAGAGAATCTAACTTTATACCATTCTGCATACGCTTAAATTCGTACTATACTTAGCGTTTTATATTTACTCATTTTCATGCTTTTGTATCGTGCTAACTATCCTTGCTTTAAGAACGGTAGCAGTTTGTTAATGATGTTAGTGCTGCTCCAAAGTCAGTCAGGATTGCTGTGGTGGCATAAAACATCTCTCACCCCGTTCTGCAGTATCCCAGACTTGGGCAGTCTACAAGCGCATAATGCAAAACAGTCTGATCTACCACATATTAATAATATTTCTAGATAGTGAGCGAGCCTGGAAATTTCAGCTGAATTTCATAACTGTCACTAACAGGCATAATGCCTACTGAGATTTTCATAGTACGAATAGCGAAAGACAGATTCGCTCACAGAAAGAGAGAGAAAGCCAAGAAGAGGGAAGTACTATAGTAGGAGAAATTACCTGGGAATTAATGAAATTGTAGCTCAAAAATGACAGGCCTACTCTGAACTTTTCAGTAGCCTAGCAAAATGACAGTGTAAAAGCAAGTACCAATCTGAAATAAAAATACTTCTATGATTACTACCAATAAAACCACAAAAATATCTTAAATTGTGACAGATCATGGAGTGGGCAATACTTGGCTTTTTCTAGGCTTCAAAGATGCTAGGACCATTCTAGCATGACCACATTTCTTTTTTTTTTTCCCTACAAATGAAACCCTAAGACACAGAAGGACTGTTAGAAGAAAAGAAATGGTAGTGGTCTAAGAAAAAGGTTTAGATTTAATTTTATTTAGTGCTGGGGATGGTAGCACTGAAGAGTGGCTTAATCAAGATGCTTGATAGCTGAACAACCAAGTATGAGAAAGGAGCGTGAGTGTAAAGTACTTCTTGCGCCTTGAAGGGTATTGGTGAACATGGAAGGAGATGCTCTAATCTACAAGTAGGGAGACTTCTGTCTCTGAATTTGGGCTATACCTGTATACCTATTTAAAAAAAAACACCAGACAACAAACCTGTAAGAATGCTGACTAGGAATAAGCCCACAGAAGGACTTATTCTGGAATCTGTTTTCTCCAAATCTTTGGGCATGTTCAGCAGCCTGGGAGATACCTGCAAGGAAGAAACTTCAGGAATTTTTTTTTTTTTTTTTCTGTAACTTATTTCTAACCTCTAGATTTAGTGTGAGGTATGAGTTTGAAGTTACAACATAGAAAGCTAAAATAATATAGTATTTGGCATTTAGTCTAGATTTTTTAACTGTATGCAGTTAAATGTCCATGCAAGAATACTAGACTCTTGCTAGCTTTCAAAGACATTTCATGTTTCTCTTCTAGGGCACAATAATGTTTGTGATGTAATATTTTTATGATAGATTCAATTAATTTATTCATTTTGTTTCATATAATGGACACAGTAGAAAAATGTATTGAGAGGTCTGGACAGTACAAAAAGATATTGAGAGATCTGGACAATTGAACTCAAAACTGTGTTCTCAGAGAAAAAGCCACAAACCTCATTCTGGGCCTAGCCTAACGCACATTAAGCTAGTTATTTTCTAGCCTGATAAGATACAGTCTATTTTGATGGAAGGACAAGATGAGTTACCTAATAAACTACGTAAGTAAAATGAAAACTATACTTTTTATACACTACATATAATTTGCAAAATGACTGTAAAATGAAAACCATACAAAACTTTGAAGGACATTATGCAGCAATTTTTGAAGTGTGTTAAATTTTATTTAAATTTTATTTACTTTACTTTATAACTTCAGGTTATAAAATACTTTATAACCTGAAGAGTTCAGACAAAACTGATTACTACTATTCATCTACATTCCTAGAGGCTGGGAAAAAGAGTTACTCGCGAGCAATCGTTAGGACACCATTTGCAAAATAGCAAAGAATTCTTTAAGCTCTGGAAAATCTGCAACCTTTACCAGGTCAGCCAGAGTTCTCACAAAAATTGCAACAGCTGGAGCTCTTGCTACAGTACTGGTGGGGAGTAACTGGCTGGATGGTGAGCCCAGCGCAGTACGCTGAAAGGGGCTGTGGCGTGTTCTTCTGGGCTTGCTCATTAAAGCACCAAAGAGCATCATGCCTATGCATGTAGAAGGATGGTAACAGGGATAGCGTCTACACCTTCAAGATGAGATTGCATGTGAAAATGTATAAAATTTCAAGAGTTTACAACAGCAATCACCTAGAAGTTTTGCCTCATGAAGGTACATTGTTAGGATGATCAGATGGGTGTATACCTCAGCCCAGTTCAGAAATCCTGTGGTAGCACCGCACCCCTAGAGAAGGTGGGATGACAAGTTTCTGTTCTGTGTTAGGATTAGTGACCACTGTAAATACAACGGAGATTTATCTTGTAGAATGCTTCAGTTTACATTTAAATACTAAGGGCAAACTGCTGGTATTGTATTCTTGTGGTGATAATAAGAATCCAATTACTACTTCCTAGCAATTCAGCTGCTATATTATAAAAATCCAATAAAAAAGCAATTTAAACCTTGGATCATATATATATTTTCTTTTTCTTTAACTTCATGGTAGTGTTCTTATTTATAAGAAAAAGTCACAATACAATTACGCCTCATTTAAGCATTTAGGAGAGGGCCTCTTAGCTACTTTGTAACTTCATAATTCTCTACTTGGAAAAGCTTAGCAGCTCAGCAGAGCTTCAACACCAATGTTTTCCCCATAATTTACTTACAAAGTTGTTCCTAACTTTCTATTCCAAACTGTGCAGTACTCTGACCTGTAAACACGGGATGTGCCATGTTGTAACTTAGGAAACAGTTTGTATTTGCACACTATTGGTGGTGCCAGCATAAACCAAGAGTCCACAGCAATTGCAGAGACCCTAAGAGTCCTCATCTCTACCCCTCAGTAACAGTCACAGCTGCACTGCAAGCACCATCATCCCGCAACAACTGTTAAGGGGCCGGTGCGTCAGAATACAAACCTATGTTTAGCAGCCACCTTCCCGTTGTATCCCATGCCCTGTTTTCCCAAAATGAGAATTACATTCACGTCAGTAATAGGAAGAGATCACTGTCCTGCCCTGCTAGTTGCTGGGATGGAGGATGCACACAGCGGGACAGAACGGGGCACGCCAGAAGCGCCCGCTGATCGGCCGACGGCCTGAAAAAGCCTCTGCGGAGGAGTTCTGGAAAGACAGTGAAATCCTATTACCAAACACTGAGAAACGACTTATCAAGTGCTAAAGTTTACTATCACCATGTTAAGAAATAAAACATGATCACAGAAATCCCGTTGCCTCGCAATCCTGATATTTTTGTGGGTGCAACCAAAGTACGACTTAACAGCGTGAATGCTTGGATATAGATTTCATTACTGGGGATTTCACAACACAAATAAATTCCGCACAGGGATTTTCAGCCAGAGTTTAACTATGGGCTGCCACTATGTAATTCCTGCCCCCCTGAAGAAACACGAGAGCATGGCCTACCGCAAATAACTATTCTTCTGCCAAACCTAATCTACATCTTTATATACATTTATGTCGATATTTTATATCCCAGCTTCCCTTTTAAACCAAAACTTTGGCTGACAAAGTATTTTTCTTCCTCTCAATAGCTTTACTTAGATCATTACATCTTTACTACAGTGTAAAAGAAAGGTTAGTGCGTTTACAGCCAGCACAATGAGAACGCTGAAGTGGAGAAGACTACTGCTGCTAAGCTGTGGGAAGGCACTGAAATAACATCAGTGACCTGCTATGCGAGGAAGGAAAAACATGCGGCCACTCCTGTGTCAGATGCAAATCCTTTAATAGTTTAATTTTTTTACATAAGTGAAACAGATCAATTGATTGTATCCCTGCGACACTGAAATTTTGCCTGTCACGAGGAATTTTCATAGGGAAGAGCAATCTTTACCGGGAAAGGTACTCACTCGCTCTGCTTTCTCGCTAAGGGAGATCGTACGACGTTTGACATGCCAGTTACAATTTACAGGACTCCTGACAACATCATCTGAGAAATTACAGATTTGTGTTGGTCTTTTTTAGAAATCAGGTTCTTAAAGTGTGACCCCTTGTTTTTAACGATAGGCTATCTGACGAGAAGTGAATACAGTTGTCAGGTGGTGGGGCAGAAATTTTTAATGTCAAGAATCCAAGAATCTCTGAAAGCTCCATAGCCTGTAGTCATGGCTGTCTAATACGAGAGGGTAGCTTAAGTAATTTGGGAAGAAAAGTTTATTTCCTGCCTGCACAGAGCTCTGACTGCCAACCTATATATAACATATATTTATTCTTTTTTCATTTCAAGGTGAGCAATAATATTTCCTTGCACATTATATGAACTTAAAGTGGAATATATTACTAAGGATTTGAGATGCCTAGCTCTCTTCAACTGCTTAAAAAAAAAAAAAAAAAAAAATCTAAGACTGGTACCTGAAGATATATAAGATCCCTTTAAGACACTTATAGATCATTGGATATCAGAAAATAGTCTTCTCCTCTTACTTTCCTGAATATCTCATCTATAAACCATTGTTTTAAAATAAATGTATGCGCTGGTAATTAATATTTCTATAGTTTTTTTTTAAGATTTATGTTGCAACTGTTTATCACATTTTCCATAATCACGTCTTTTGTGAATTCTGTACATTTTTGTGAAGGTCTTGTGATCCAATCTCCAGCCTATTTAAAAGAAAATGCTTTGTGTGCCATTTTGTACTCCTGGTCATTTGGAGTTCTATTTCAGCTTCATTAATATTGATGCAACTTGTCTCTCCACTCATTCTCAGCAGATTCTTTGAAATTAATCTTCAGCATTTGCTGTGATTTGTTTCTGTTTTGCGCTTCATGCCCGAGTCCAGCTCTTCTCTAGTTAATTTTGTTTTCTTTATTTTTATCCACTTGCTATGACTGTTCTACTACTTGTGCCACTGTGGTGTGTCAGTCCTTTATGGGATCCCTGTTTCGTCTCTGCCTTTCACTGTGATTTTCCGTCATTATGGGCCTCTTGAATAAAAATGTAGCCCTTGTTTCTGACAAAGTCCATGTTCCTTTTCTTTTCTTTCTGTGTGATTTTCCATCATTACAGTTCTTAAATTTCTTGAATAATGATATATACTATGAACAAATGGATGGAGCAGTAATGGCTTCATCAGTGTTTTCTAAAATATATCTGCAGCTTTTAGAGCATACAGTGCTACAGCAGAGTCTGTGCCATATTTGTAAAAGCATGATTTTAAAAGTGTATTTTGTAGCCTATTGATGACTACGCCACTCTGCATTAATAATTCGCCTTCTTTCTAACATTATCTACTTCTCAGGATAGTGGTTCCAAAATGATATTGAAGTTGAGGAATAAGTATTAGCACTGTGCGTCTGAATAAAATGGTGAAAACATAATCCCTTTGTGATGTTTACAGCAATACCACTATGTTATGGAAATAACAGGATTCTTGTTAGACCTTTTACATGCGGGATGTATTAAGAGATTTCAGAATCCTTATTAAAATAAGTCAAGTTTCTAATTTGAAGTGGTGTATCATAATAAACAAGTAATCAGAACAAATGCTTTAAAAATCTATCTGCAAAAATGTGATAAATGAAAAGTTGTACTTCAGTACTAATTAGTTACATTTGAGTTACGTCAAATACATGATGGAAACCAAAAGTGTGAAAACATTCAGAGTTAAAATCTCAGTGAATAATGTCAGTTCACTGATTTCAACAATGGAAATCTTCAATATGCCGAAATGTAAATTGGGGCAGAAATAGGGATCAAAATATCATAAAATATTTTCTACCTTATTTGATAGTAGTGGCACAGTAACTTAGTCCACAAAGTCCCTAAAAATCACTAAAAGTGATTGTAAAGGGGGAAAAAAGTTAATTACAAAACACTCACCACATATGTCAGTGACATTAGCATTATCTTTTTTTTTTTTTTTTTTAAACATCCTCTGTTAAATCATATCCATTAGTGTTTCATTTTGGATGACAGATGGAAAGCTCAAAGGTCTCAAAGATCTGGAGCGGTTTGCAGAAGTAAACCACTGTTTCCAAAAGCATTTGTAATGGTATTTACAATTGGCTACAGTCTTTCCCACCAAAATAAATGGGTCTTTTGGTTTTAATTAGAGAAAACCTGGTTCCTGTGTGCCCTGTCCTCTTCCATTTGAATTACAAGTCTCCAAATTCCTTGAAGTTCTCTAAGGGAGTGAGATGTGCCAGTTGGTGGCTCTGGCTCCCAGCCCAGGGGCTGGAGACATCGCCCCCTTCCCACCGGGGCAGCCGGTGGCCCGGAGCAGGCGAGCCACCCGCGGGACTCCAGCCAGGCACTCAGCGCGACGGCAGGGCCAGCGGGAGCTGCATCCCACAATACCCGAGCAAGAAGAGCACGGCAGGTTTGGTAACGGCCATCAGGATCAGTCAGGAGTCCAGTAATTGCCAGAAAAGCCCACAGTGACAAAGCAGGTCTGTGGTCGAGCCAGGCAGCCAAGTAAGAATAGGTTGGAGACTGGATCACGAGACCTCCACAAAAGGTCACAGAACTAGGCGTAGGCACACCTACAGCCTCACACCTGGGTGGAAACGTAGCTCTCAAGCGGACCAGCCCCCAGTGAGAGTCTCTCTCACAGCTCTGTTCGCAGCACCTCCATCCCCGGTCACCGCCCTGCACCACGTCAGAGCCGCCCCGAGCACAGGCAGCCGAGCCCCCGGGCGGGTGGCAAGAGATGGCAACGCCTTGACGCTTCACGCGCGGCCCCGGCTCAAGCAGCTTTCAGTAACTGATGCTCCTTACCTTGGTGCCTTGATTTAGCCTAAAACGTACAGCTGAGAATGTTTACATATCCCATTCAGTTCATCTTCCAAAGAATCAGTGGCTGTTTAATAATGTTTGTATTAATGATTTCTTCTCACTACATTCCCTTACAATGCGAGCTTGGTGCCTCAACGACAGCTATTTAGCTGTGCTGCTGGTTCAGCGAAAAACCTTGGGAAGATCGCTTAACGTATGATATGTATCTGCCAAACGACGATCCCACTCCAATTTTCTTCCCTCGCCGTGTTTTGTAGGTTGGAACACGTAGGTAGGTGGCCAAGTTTGAATAGCTGTGTTACGTTAGTTCCGCAACAATGAAGTGTCATTATTTTTGGCTAATGCTAAAGTGTAACTGGTGTATGGCCTGACGGACACATCTAAAACATTTACAGCCTCTGGAAAAGAAATCTCCAGAGTCACTTACGGGGCTGTGTCCAACCATTCTAACGAGAAGATGGAGATTGTTTTGCAGCACAAAGTGGGAGGAGACTTAATAGAATCAGTCACAGTACCTCTGCTTCAATACCCAATTTATGTCAATTTGTACCAAATTTTCCTAAGTAGATGGTTGAGAACAATATTACTATTTTTTTATATTCCAGGTAAGGGTATTTGTCTTTTCATTTTAGCTGGGATAAGTTATGAAGTTGCTTCTCAAATGCAAGTTTCAGTCCATCATTGAATAATAACTTGAATGATTGTCCCTCTTTTCTTAACCCTTAGATTGGAAACGTACTTGCACAGTCTGAATTGGCAAGTTTCAGTCCTAATCATTCTTTGTTTCACAGAAGTACTGGCAAAACTAGTATTCAACCACTATCTCTATCGATCTCAATACATATTTCAGCCAAAAGGTTATAAAAGGTTTTAAATATATCTAAGTTGTTTTCTTTAACTCAGCAGACTCAGGGATGAAACTTCATGATGAAGGTCTTGATTTTGTTATGCAAAGAGCCAAGCAAAGCCATGCCTTGTTTTCAAAGCAAACCAATAATTACAATACACAAAAGAGAAAAAGGCTCACAGGATAAAAAATTGCAGTTAAAAATTAAGAAAATAAGTGATTAAGAATTTTGCCTCGATAGCCACTATACTTTAGAACAAAAACAGAAGCTCACACGTTCATTGCTTATTTCACTGGATAAAACTGGAAATCCAGATTACTTCACAGGTGAATCTTAGATACCAAGTTAACCGTTTTCACAGCAATTATCTATAGTACTTTTCATGTTGGCTAATGCTTTCTGCATGATCCCAGCAGAAACACAGGCTACTTTTAAAGGCATTCAACAATGAATAAAGATTTCGAGTCACTGGAAGTCCACACCAATGCAAATCGCAGTGCACTTACCAACTCACAGTATTTTCTTGTAGGAAACCAGTGATGATATTCTGCCTACATCTTCTGTATTTTTTTGATCTGTTAGCACGTGGCAACACAGGAGATGTCCTATCAGCTCACTTTCAATCTCATGGGTCATATATTCAAGGGAATTAGCAACAGCAGCAGCAACATTTGCAAACTCATCTGTCTGCAAGGCAGAGTAAGAACCCCTCTTGGTTCAGACCAAAGGTGATCTCGAGTTTCTCCTGTTATTTCTTCTGTCATTTCTGTTTTGTTTTTTTTTTTTTGTTCGGCACTTGGTGTATCACTGGAATTAGATGAGACTGAAATACCATTTGCCTCAGGATTCTTTCGAGCTTGAGATTCCCACTTCTCTGGAGAGGTGTACTGTCAAGCACAAAATGCCTAAGAACAGCATTCAGTTAGGAAATAGATGATGGTCACTAGTGCCAGTATTCATCTCACTGCTGTGATAACATGAGGGGCTAGATGACCTCCACAGCATTGAAGCTGAAGTTATGTCTGCTGTCAGACATCAGCTGTGGTAGCCACAAAAATATCTTTAATAGACAGATTTGGTAAAGCACTTGGTAAAAAAACCGCATTGTTTGTATAGATCATACAGAAATCCCTGCTACCTCCCCAGCCTGTACCTGGAAGTATGAATGGCAGAGCAGTCATGATGCAGTGTCCACTTCTCAAAACTAGGAGAGGAATAAAGCAATTAAAAACCTGAACTGCCCTCTTATTTAGTCTTGTTACACTTAACACTTGCTTGAATGCCTTCTGCCCAGCTGAGAAACATCAACAACATCTGCCCAGTTTAGAAGCACCCAAGCAAGGGCTTTTGGGAAACAGCCAAAGCTCAAGGACTCTTTGGCACCCTCAGGGCTTAGAAAAGAAAATCTAGAAAGCTTCTCTAGTGTTTCAGGAAATTGCAAGATGAGTTAAAACCATTAATTGCACAATTACAGGTGATGTTCTGTGGATGAACTTAGTTTCTCAGTCGTTCTTCACAGATTCCTTTAGACATAATCCAAAGGTCCCAGCAGTCTCTGAATCACAAACAGTGTCTGGGAGATGCTATGTCTAAGAGTATGCCGTGAACAAATTTAATCATTACATTTACAAAATAAATATTTTCTGCTTTTTTTCTTACTTCAGAGGTCAATTTTGTATCAATATTATCTAGTACATAACATAGTATTATATGCTATGCACTGAGATTTTTTTATAAAATAGTATCAAAAGTAGTTTTTCTTCTTTTATTTTCTCTACTTAAGGTCGAATAAATATGTGTGCCTCAGTGTTCAATCATCACAGAACTCAAAAATCCTCCAAAGTTGTGACTTTGACTTGAAAATAATGAGAATGTGTAGTATTTTGAAGGAGGGCAGAAAGATAAACCAATTACTTCATTTTTGATTTTTGCATCTCTAAGGAGAGCTGGTAAGTCCTCCTATAAAATTTCAGCCTTCAATAATTTTATAAATATTCCTGGCTGCAGCTACAAGTGGGATGCAGAAGCTGCAGGATACTAAAGCCACTCCCACAACATTTAAGCGAGGGTGTACATCAAACCAGGAGATTTATAGTAATCCCCTGCTATTAGACACACTTTTCCTGAAAGTGTGAGTTCCCCTATTAGCTGCTCAGCAGGGGACTCCATTTACCCTGCAAGCTTCCTGAAGTGGTCTGAGGCATGCAAAATGTTTAAATTTGGGGAGAACCACAAACAGCAATATTCCCGGAGTACAAAACATGACCTGTTTTTTTAATTGCTCACAAAACAAGACATGTCCAAAGTGACATGGATACAAATAACTTACTTGAACTTGCCTAGAGCCAGCTCTGTAAATCACATACCAATGAAGGATTTCGTTGTGAAATCTCGTCAGTTAAGTCAACAATCCATCAGGTGAAAAAGTGATGCTTCAGTATCTCAGCGACCAGCTTTCTTGGAAAGAAGAAATTATAACAACAGCGAGGCCGCCTCAGGCTTTGATTAGTCTTCCCGTACCTGACAAAGAGCCCGTTAGTAAAAAGCATTTTGTCAGCAACTTCAGTACTGCAGCTTTATATTCCTGTGATTCCTGGCGACTGTAAGAGTTAAGCATTTTCGAAATACTTGGTATCTTAAGGCTTTAAGGTCTTTCTCCCCTTTTCAGTATGTACCTTTCAGCATTACTGACTGGAGAAATACCAACCTACTTAATTCTGAAATGTGCAATTGCGATACATTGTGAGCTGCGGTAGGTATGTGCATCTCCAGACTGGGAATTCACCCAGGGAAAGCACCTGGAAAAAAAAAAAAAATCTCCTGATTTAAAAAGCCCTAAATATTGTTTCTTGTGGATAGTCACTAAAATGTGTTTGTGCTTAAGAAGCTTGAGAGACTGAGATTAAAGATGGTAATCTAAAGTCTCAAAACCCTGAATCACAAAAATTTGTCACATTCCTGCTTAGAAAAATGTTGTATTAAAACCTTTACTATATTATCTCTGTGATGGGGTGAAAGAACACTAAAAAAGAAGTTCTGTAATTGATTCTGAAGTTAGCTGCCAGTCATTAGATAATAATTTGGTTAGCTATCAAGACATTTGATCATAAGGCTTTTATTTATTATTTACATTTTATTTTCACAACATCTAGCTTCAACTCTTCTGCAAGAGATTAATTGGACACTATTTTTAATTTTGATACCAACTACTGCCAAATAATCTTGAGATTTAGTAATACCAATCCAGGAATGCTTACAATTAAACAATTTGCAAATGTGGGCTAGGTATAATTAGTACGGCTTGCTGAATGACCTCTTTTCTTCGCATTTTTAACAGTCACGGCTATGTTGATCTGGAGACAGAATCACTTTGGTGTCAATGTCCATTTTATATAGTAGTGCACTGCTGAAAGCATATTCATATTGTAACTACTACCCATCACTGATAGAGAACTGCATTTGGAAGGCTTTTCTTCAAACTGAGAGATCAAATGTGAAACTGCTCACAAATGCAGGTTATGAGTCTTCCGTTAGATACCTCTGTGGCTATATACTACTTCCAGCCATTATAAATAAAAAAAAAAACTTGAAATCAGTAAGAATTACAGGTACACCTCATCTTCTGACAACATTACATCTGGACAGTTGCAGCATTGCATTGGCATGTTAAATGGCAACTTGCATATTCACAATGTTAGTGTGTTCACAGCAAATACCTAATTAGTTTGCATTTTGCTTCTGGCATAGAAAAATTGATTTCTAAAAAATCAATGCTGTTGGCTTTTTTTTTTTTTCCCTTTGGCTTGCTCTAAAATAGCAATTAAAGTTCCAAGTTTTTTCTGTTTGGGAATTTAAAAGGTATATATGCAAATGAGGTAATAGGCATATAATGCCAGAGTTGGGTAGGTCTTTTCTCCTTTTCATTTAATAAAATAAATACTTGTATGCAAACATCAGATCTCATCTTAGAGCTAATATATACAGCTAATATATAATTACTATGAGATTAGATGTGATCCTAATCTAGTAGTAATTAGGGTATAAATGAGGTGGGATTTTTAAATGAACCCTTCAGTGTAGGCCAGTTCAGTATCTCTTAACGTCAGTTCAAGTCCTTTCATTGGAAAGACTCCAAATGCAGTAGTATTTTACTTCCTTAGACAGAGTAAAACCTCTTTTGGCAGAGTAAAGCTTCTTTTATCAGTAAAGTTTCAACATTTGAGAAGATTGTGAAACTATATAGAAATTTAGCTACAGTCAAAGGTTCTGAGGCCCTGTGACTGATTCCAGTGTGAGCATTGCTCTTCAAGATGGTTATACACAACTAGTTTCCCTGAGTTTAGTCTTATTGATATATTACTGTGTCAAGAAATTTGGCGAATATCCCCAAACCGTTCTCTCCTGGGAAGTCAATGTTAACCAAACCCGGGGTTCTGCAGACTCATACACAATGTGGGCATTTGAAGAACAAAGCAATGGTAACCAGAACTCCCTACGCTGCTGAAAGAGCATCCCTTCCAACCACAAAGTTAGAGGAAAAGTTTTGGCGCAAGTAGAGACAACAGTTTAATATATGGCTAAAGAATGGTTTAATTGGCTTTGTATAACTGTTTACCTCCTGCTCAGATATTGGTATGGCCCCATTCCTATTCTCCTAACCATGTGGAACACATACTCTTCTGCCACATGGTAGATTTCATACTTTATCTTATTTAAATACCACGGCACTGTGTGTTATTAATCAAAATCTAAATATTTTGGAGCTGTTTGTTAAACAATTTTCTAGCATCAAAACCTTACAAAATCACAATCTGAGACACTCAGCTGCCTTGAAGCTCTCTTCAGAGAACACTTCAAAGAGGAAGCCCTTTGTAGCGGTCACTTAACTATATTCAACCCTATAAATGCAATGAAACATTTTTTGTTTTGAAAGTCAGAAAGAAAGAATGTTATGTAATTGTTTTAAATTGTTGGATTATTTTAAAAGTCATGTTAAAATAGTTAAGTTCCATGATGAGACTTGTCTTATAACTTTTGACATGCACAAGCTATAAAGCCTTCCTATTATTAATTTCAGAAATAGTTTTGGATACCTACACTGAATTAAACTGTCACAGTTGATGTAATTATTAAGCAAGATTATAGACCATGCTCAGAAGTTCAAATAGCACCCATTTCAAAAGTCCCCTCAGTAGTTATGAGTCCTAGAGCAACCTACGACTGGTCACACCAGAGCAGGGTATGAAAGCTCTTTTTGTTTAAAGCTTGTCTTCTCAATCCTAGTTATAGCAGAGTGAATGCAGAGATTTTAGTTGTTAATAAATTTAATACATCTCATTAACATTTTTTACCTGCACGTACAACCAATATGGAGCATAAATAAGGAGCATGTAGTACTTTGTCACTTGATTTCAAAACTGCGGATTTGTTGCCTGTATGAAATGATCTCAGACTGAGTAACCTCACTGCAGCAAATAAAAATCTAGCGGACAGTGGTGTGGGTGAACATTCTTAACATTATCAATCAAATTGCAGGCGTCTGTAGTACCACTTTCACCTTTTTATATCAAGTGATGTGTGATCAAGGACTGTTAGATCAACCCCGATATAGCTCTGTTGCTGTAAACCAGAAAGAAATACTCCAGCAGACAGTCTAATGCTGGATCTGCTGCATTCTTAAAAGCGGAATTAGCATTCTTAAAAGTGGAAATACGTCAATGTGTGTACGCTTTTGAATACAGTGAAATGTGGGGGAAATTAATTTACTTACAGAAATACTTTCAACTACATGTTAGAAAAAAAAAATGTGAACTACACAGGAAAAAATTGCTATCTATTCTGAATTTTAAATAGATCGACAGGATTTGTGATGCTGTTTCCAACACTGCTGTTTTCAGGTTCGCTGAAATGTTTGATACCTTCACAAACTAACCAGAAGATTCGATCTTACAGCAGTAGTCTCACTGAAGCCTTATGACCAGATAACTACTTAATTTTACAATGTCACTTACACTTGTACAAACCTGAAATATATTCTCTGGAATTAGTTTAAACTACTCTTGTGAATGCAAATTTATGGAAAAGAGTATGGAAATTAAAGCACATTGTCTAGCAACATTTTTTACTTTTAAAGATTTTAAAAATATTCTTTTTAGCTAGTACAAAGAAAACATGGGCATACATGCATACATATGGCTGTACACACTTGCACGCCTCCCCTAGAAAAGTAACATGCCAGTATTGGCTGCCTAGCTGCTAGTCATTTTGACCCAGGTAATCAACATACAAATAACATATAGTTAAATTCTCTTCTCCTCTGAGAAATTTTAGATAACAACATTGAAGTAATTCATGGAACCTTTTCTTATTCTGGGTTAACTGCTTAAAAAAATCAAACAACTTACACTAAAACATGGTTCTAGCTGATTACAAAATTATAAAAAGCTGATTATAAAATAAGCCTTGCAAAAATAAATAGTTTTGTCCCTGTTTCCAGAAACAAGATGGTACTAGCAGATAAATTATTAAATATATAATAATCTGGACATGTTTGCCATTGTCAGGTGTGTGGAGGGCGTGGAAAGGTGATTATTTCTTAGTCATGCAAATTACTGGAATCCAAAATAAAATTGCCAGTGTTTCTGGGGCAGCATCAATGTTTAAAGTGGATTCCTTTTCCTTGGCTTTTTCCAATTGTTTTTATAGTAACTTTTGTTTGATTGCGATAAACCACTCTCATCTACAGCATTTACCTTAAGAGTTTAGCAGAATATGTACAGTAGAATAGGGGAAAAAATACAGACCTCCTAAAGGATTTGTACCTCCTTTCCTCCTCCTTCGCTTTTTTTTTTGTTTTGTTTTTGTTTTTTTTTGTTTATATATATATATGTCTCTAAGGTCTACCTCTTGGTATTTGTAACCCTATTGCTATGTTAAAGGCAAATCTTTACAGTTCGGTCTGATCTAGTTTTTCAAGTGTGGGACACATTCTGCTGACAGGTATCAAGTGCCTTGTCTCCTGGCAAATGATCAGTTCTGAATCCCGTCCTAACAGATATTTGCTCTTTGGGGATGGAAAAAAAACACAACATGTTTTATAAAGCTCAAATTGGCCTTATTAAACAAAACATCTGCTAGATTTGTGAGTGACTTGTGACAGCAGGAGACATCAGCACTGGCCTCCCCAGTAGAAGTCACTGCAGTTAATGGAAGCTATTACGGAAGAATTCTGGCAAGAATATTTTTTTTTCCAAACAGCTAAAAAAAATTAAAAGAAAAATACGTTATGTTGTTATGGTAACAGCTATTTGAAAAATACTGTAACAAAAGGCAATCGAATATCAAACTACCAAGCTGCTAGTTTGACTATTTGTTTTTCTTTTTAAGCAGTTTATTTACAGACATCCCCTCCCTCTTCCTTGTGCAGCCACAAGTGTGAGTGTGCATGCTCAGGTAAGACACCATCTGCAAATAGTTTGTGTTTGTAGAATTTCAGTCTTAGAGCTGCAAAACCCCAGATACCGCAGATTTTTACACATCTCTAGAACGTCCAGTGTTACATGGTCTGAGTCCCTCCCTCACATGGCAATGAAACCACATTTTGTAGCATTTCTAGTCTGCACTTTCGGCACAAAGAGGTGTTCCTGCACTCCTGTTGCTTCATGGGATATGGCCAGTCTCTTGGCGGGCACCACAGCTACTCTCTCGAAAAACGCGATATCGCGTCTCTGCGGTCTGGGAATTAGCACCTTCCCAACTGCTGGGAAAACAGAGTTCCAAAACAGTCTCAGGAGTTAAAGCAGAATGCAGCAACGTACCTTTCCAAAGCCTGAAATTGTACTTTGCACTTTACAATTTTTCAGAAAATTTTCTCTGAACGAGTGCAAGTTCCTACACGCGCTAACTTCAACATCTTACTTTGAATAGGAGGATGTAGCCCTCACTCAGGTAAAGCTTCTGTTGAAGTTAGCTCATAACAACTTGGGTAATGACCAAAAGGTCTCACTACTTGATTTTACATATTGATGGATGTACAGCAATAATATGAAAGAGCTGGAGGACACTGCCACCTCCTCCCCTTAGACCTGTGCTTTCAGCCATCATATTTACAAAAAAACCAGACAAACAGCACACATTTTTGTGGTACTTGTCTCAGGCTGAACAAACCTACAAGCTTTGCTACATTTCCTCCAAACTGCATAACGGAGGGTCAAGTTACACTGTGTAAGTACCACATAGAAATTGTGAACGTCCTATTTCTTAATACGGAGATGAGATTTTAGAAATGTGAAACTTGCATTTTGTTTCACCGCTTTCAATCCCTTTGAAGTGCTTAACGGTCTGCATTTACAGAGTCCCATTGTAATGAGAGTAACTAACATGGTTTATCTAGCAGGATTACAAACAGGGGGGCAGGGCGATATAGATGGGGGCTTCTAGTTGTTTTACTGTAACTGGGAATTTTGTAGTCATGTTGTTTTCTAAATAGACAAATGTTTGTTAGTGTCAACATTGAAAATTAGTCATGTTCCTGTGCGATAAATGCCATGAGAAATATAAGACAGCAAAAATCCATAACAGCTTATTTTGCATCACTTTGCAAAGAGAAAGTGAGCTATGTGTTCTCTGCGACCATCCAAATTCAGCAACAATGTGCTACTGCTACCGACACTCCTATGTATATATGGGACCGCGTTTGGAAACTGAAAGCAAATGGTGGTATTTTCTGATGCACCCAAAAATCCCTTGAGCATTTCAGACATTCTAGTCAAAGTGATTCTTTAATGTGGGACGTACTTACCACATTTGTTTTACATTAGAAAATGCTGTATAGGTTGTTTACATTTGGAAAAGTCAGTGGAGAGAGATTTCTGTAAGTGTTCTGAAAGAAAGATTGCACCGTTACTGTAACAAGGACAATTATGGACAGACACAGGTAATGGCTGTTTAGAAAATGTTAGGAGCATTATTGTGGATAATAGACATTCTTTTCTTAGCATTGCCCTTGCCTGAGTTTCATTTTCCGTTGGTGTTGTCCGCCTAGATTGCTTAAGACAGCCGTAGTCTTCTCATTTACATTAAGGTAACAAGAAGTTGACTGCTGGGTTGTCCCAGACGGAGTTCATCTGTACAAAGGTCTGAAACTGTGAGGGAATACCTAAAATGTCAGACATGTCCAGTATCTAGTGCTGCTGCAAATTATCACCTCTCCCAGGTCAGAAAGGCCAAAATAATTTCCAGCTCTATTTTTCTAAAAGCCATTTTCATTTAATCTGTCCTTTACAAATGGTAAATTTAATGAGAACTTCAGGAATAATTCAAACTAAAATTAAGAAAAAACCTCGATATATACGTATTCAATTCTAATGTATTTTAGTAAGCAACAACCTGGCCACTATCGAAATAGTTCTCAAGTACTATTGAAATAATAGGTATGTTCGCAAAGGAAACCTGCTTTCTTTTAAAGTGACTGCATGCATTATTTCAGCTTCTTCTGATAACAACGCATTTAATACCAACGCCAAGATGCAATCAATCTTTTTTGTTGGCAGAAGGTGTTGTATTGTACCCACATGCATATATTCACCTAGCAGTTTCAGTCCGCTAAACAGCCTGAAGTTCAGCAGGGCTGCCGCGTGCTTGGCCTGCGCTGTATTCCTCTTGCCTGCTTTGCGGGGCGGCGGGGAGCAAAGGAGGTGAGAGTGGGACCCGGGAAAAGGAAGAGGTCTGTCTCTAAAGAGACACTGAATTAGACTGCAGTGAATAGCTGACGTCCTCTGTAATTATACACACACTGAATTCTTTACAGTTGACTTAAGTTACTTTGCACTGCATTGGTGTGGCCCTCCATATTGATTAAAACCAGCATCTATTTACCTTAACAATAAATGTGGAGATTAGTAAAAGTTCACTTGATCACAATAAGAAGACTGATAATTAAAGGGCAATGCAACCCAGATGGAATGTAAGTGCCTGAAGCAGCGTGTTAGGAAGCATAGGTTGTTTTTGTACAACAGGGTATACACGTGTAGGTTAAGGCTTGCAGAAAGCCCTTTAAGTAGACTGTTTGTAGAGATACTTAAAGTAGAGGAAGGCCAGAACCTGTCCTGAAAAAGTTGGCCCAGCAATTCTCCTGGGCAAAGTGACAAATACAAAGCTCTGGAAAAGGAGTAATACTTTAAAGCACAATGTGACTAAATGGACAAGCTCTACAAAACCTTTGAAAGAGGCCTCTGCATCTTTTATTCTTCTTTCATGGCTCCTCTATGAAAAAGAACAAGTTTAAGATAAGCAGGACACACTGCTGATTCTATGGGTTAAGCTCTTGATGGCGTAGGGTCTATAAGAAAGGGAAGAACGGGGTTTAGTATGTGACAGACTCAGTAGAAACACTCCTCCTCTCGTTATGGGATCTCCCATAGGGAAGGGGGAGGACAGCTGTTATTCCTTTTGCATCTATCATTCAGTTTACATGGTAGACATTGCATCTTACTAAACCCTTTTTATCAAGAAAGCAAGCAGCTGATAACTAGAGAAGTAAGTGAATAGTCTCAATCCCATATGGACAACTTGGAAAATCAGATTCTGAAGTGGCTATATCCGTGCTTTGTCACAAAAGGGTGGTATCTCTTGATAGGACTCGACACCCATCCCTTGTTTCTTTTCCTTGTACCGATATTGATGCGCTGGGTGCTTACCTCCTCGCAGAAAATGACGTGATGAAGTGGTGACTTTTGACAAGCGCTGCAGTGATTTCCAGAGACCAGAACGTAGAAAATAGTAGACCAGATTGTTACTGAAACACAGATGATAATTGGGTTCTTAAATGAACAACATTCTCCTTCATGTGATAACTCAAAATAAATTTCCTGCTGAACTAAGACTTACAAATGTGTTGGGTTTTTTTCTAACAAACACTGTCACCAGTTACACTGGTCCCATCAAAGTCCCATTTTAAAGAACGGCTTAGTTCGTTCACATGTGTGGGCTTTTTTCTCAGTAGTTTTAATTCAGAACATGTCAGAACTGTTTAACACCAAGCCAAAGATTCATTTGGTCACTTTGTAGCTATAGAGAAGACAGTAATTTTGCAGTGCTAAGTAGCAAGGTGAATAAGGTTAGGAAAAAGGTAAGGAAAATGCGAGAAACAGAGGCCGCCCATTGAATGAGTGGCAAAGTATGGTCCTATTCCTTCCGACCTCGATGTCTGTACCCCTAACAAATTGCTGGCAAGCGCAAAGCCACCAGCCTCTCCCAGCCCCTCGCTTTGGGGCTGCCAGGAGCTGGGAGGAATTTCCCAGGCGCGAGAGGTTCCCTGGGTCTTCTGAAAGGAGACAAAACCAGACGGACCCAAGGCCTACAGGGCGGCTGCTCTGGCTTTGATAGCAGCTGATATTTTGTAATTTCTTCGTTGTAGAATGATTAGAATAATTATCCATGGTGAAGAAGGCTACGCATACCCCCTCCTCCTTCACCTAGCACATCCCAGCCCGCTCTCCGCTCCACAGCTGCCTTAGAACTTCCAGGGCTCGTGGTTCTGTCCCCCCAATGTCATGAAAAGGCTACAAAAAGCTACCCAAACACTTTGCTAAACGCGTGTGTAAGCCACTGTTTTCCTCCTTGCATTGCATATGCACAGCAGCTTAGGGGCTTGTTTAGGAGGCAGTCAGGAATCTCTTTGTTTCCTTCTTTCAGGTAGAAGGTGAATTAATCCGTTTGGAAATCAGCAAATCCACCCCTCCCCTCCTCCCCCCATATGCCTGAATTCTTCCAGCCTACGTCTCTTGACAATAAAGACAGATAAAGCTCGGATACCCTTCCAGACGAAGGAATTGAGCCTGTTTCTTTGCATGTAAGTTTTCTAAATAAATCGCTTTTGTCGTTTAAAGCCGTGATGAATGGAGACACAGGGCCAGGTTGGTCGCTGGAACAGTACAATGGATGTAAGAAGGTTTTTTTCTTTGCCATATAAATCATTCACATTGTTTAAGGTACATTGATCAATCTAATGGCTTGTAATAGGCTCCTAATTGCCACTAGAAAAGTACTGCAAGCTTGCATTTGAACGTGAAATGGTTCATGATCTGAGCTGAAATTCACCTTAAGCCTGAGCTCCAGTAATTACAGAACACAGAAGGAGCACAATGAACGGTTCCCAGTCTTCCCTCGCCCTAATCCCAGGACAGGGGGGAGGGGGGGAGAGGGGAACATACAAATGGGGGGTCCAGCGTATTTCCCTCTTCCAAACCAGCAATTCATTAACGGGCGAAACCTGCGGGAGGATTTATTGGTCATCGTGGACCGAAGAGAACTTTGTAACGTCAATCATCCTGCCTATTACGCTCCCACATCTCTCTATCTGCAGATAGACAGCTTGCTTAACCACAGCCAACATTCTGAGTCATGCCCGGCTAAAAACGTGATCTAAAAAGCTAGGGCGGCAGCAGAAGCGGGATACTGGGAGAAACGTGGGGACGGGACTCCTCCCGTTGCGAGGATGCTCTGGTGAGGCAGACGCCTTGCTCTCCTGCCTCTCACCCGCAAGGTTCTGCTGGTGGTGGTGGTGGTGGTGGTGGTGGTGGTGGTGGTGGTGGTGCTGGCGGTGGTGGTGCTGGCGGTGGTGCTGGTGGTGCTGGTGGTGCTGGTGGCCCTCGCCTGGGGCCAGCCGGGCCGGGAGAAGCGGCGGCGGCCGGGCAGAGCCCCGGCGGGGCGGGAGTGCTGCCGGCAGGCTGCCAAGCTACCGGCTGCGGCCGCTGCTCCTCCGCTCAAAATACAGAGCCAATTACCAAGTCATCAGAGCTTCTTTAATAGACTTGTGTGAAAGGGTGGTTTTACGCTCTGTAAACGTGGGTCCAAGCGTTTACTAATTAAACTCCTTCTATTTAGAAACACCTTCGTTTTAAGGAAGCTTGATGAACGCTAGCACTGGCTGAATTTCAAACCTGCCGCAGCCTGAGCTTGTCGTGTGTAACCTACGCACCGCAGCAGCCCTGGAAAGCATGCGAACCGAGAGAGAAAATCCTCGTACAGTGTTCCTCGTGCAACGTTCCTCAGACTTTCCTACCAAGGCAGAAAACAAATCTATGATGCTGTTGAATAATCTTCCAATAATTGTAGTAATTAAAATCATCATACAGTCTGCAGTCACCTTCCTTCCTTTGACACTAGTCTTCCCTTGAATTGTTAACCTGTCTTCGGCTGAGACAGGCAGAACGAGGGAGCTTTGAAACACACGGTCCAAATCAATTTGGCGGAAGAGAATTGGTCCCACAGCCACGTTTTTGACTGCGCTCAGTAGACGAGAGGATTCCTAAAAACACCGCGCAGATTTTTTTTTTTTTTTATTTTAATTTTTTTTTTAAACCGCAGGGCAATGCGGGTCGCCCTGTTACTCCTAAATAGTGTCACCTTGAAGCCCAGGGGGGAGATGGAGCCCAGGCTGATGCTCCACCTCGGGGCTCGGGGGGGGGGGGTGGGGGGGGGGGGGCGTTATGTAACAAACAGCATACGAAAGCTCCAGCAGAAATTGTTGGGAGAGTGCCATAATTTTCACTTAATTTCCATCATCTGCGTGATCCCAGTGCTCATTCCCTTTTTATTAACTATAAAAGATTTCCTTCTAATCAAAAGCTGTGCTTCATCTTTGCCCGCAACTGAAAAACTCTACAGCAGAAAGAATTCAGTGGGCTCAACAGGCGCCGAGGTCTGTATTTTAACACCGTCTCTGCATATCCTTCCCCCTTTTAATATCTACTCTTGGGCAGAATAGTGGGGAAGCCTTTTCTTAACTGAAGTTATTAATTTATCCCCAGGTCCCCCTCTGCGTTGCTCTGATAATCAATGGTGGTTTCAAGCTCACGTAAATGAAAAGTGTAATTGGGGGGAGGGTGTCGCATGGAAGTCCTGTTGCTGGGAAAAAAAAAAAAAAAAATCTGGCAGGACGCAATTATTTGTCTCGGCGATGAGCAGTTTGCCTGTTTCCTGCGCACGTCCCTTCTGTTTGGCAGAAAATGAGGCTGCTTCTCTTGAACTTGGAAGGGTTTGCCCCTTTCCCACCCGTAACATCCATGGGTAAAACTCCGTGCCCCTCCTAGGATTCGGGGGAAATTGTACAGTAACCTTACATTTAACTGCTCTTAAATCGATTTATTTGGAAAATATTTGGCAGCTCTTTCCCAGAGCTCTGTTTGAACAGAAGAGCCATTTCATCTGACGCTCTTGAATATGAACCCAGGAGCCTCCCAATCAGCTTTAATGAACGAATTGTTTCCCAGCTTTACCTCCTAAAGACAGCAACTTAAGTAGTTGCACAGATCAAAAGACACGCGTAAAGGGAAGATGGGAAACAATACTGTTCAAAGGAAGTGAACTGTTGCATTTAATTAGGCTATTCTTCTTTATTAGTATGCATATTGAGGGTGGGTTTTTTTAAAAGATTTATGTTGATTTAACCGTAATGTATTTATGATGTAAATATATTCCGAGATGAAAACGTCACGGATCAATTGTGAAGGACCCGGATACATAATTTTCAAAAATCAGTTTCAGTTTATATGAGGTTCTCACCCCACTTTCGCTTCTTAGTCAGATTTGTTTATGCAGAATCGACATTTAATAGTGCTAATTGCACTCCAGTTAAATTGCCCTGATTGCAGAAAGGGAAGCAATTTTCGTGCTCTCTGTCTGGGTTTGGAAGAAATTGTTTTATATTCACCTCTTTATAAAGAAGTGGAGAGAAGGCACCGAGCCTTCGCACAAATTGCACTTACGGGCTGACTGGCAGCATTCAGGCGCTATAATAGAGCATTATTTGGCCGTTTTGAATAATGTAAAGCATTTGCTGAAAGCTATTCTCCTGAAAATTGCTTTAACTTTTAAAAGGGTGATGATTCACTCCAAACCAGGCCTTTGTTACGTTGTCATTATCCCCCCAAATGTTTTAACAGTCAGCTCAACACTTTAGCATAACACGTTGATCTTTGTTTAAAAACTCGATTTGGGGAGTCTGAGAAAATCTGTCACGGAACACTTGACCCCCTCAAGATTCGGGCGGCGCTCCCCCTTCCGCCGCCGCCCGCCTCGCCTCCGCGGGCTTCGCCGCTTTCCCCGCCGCGCGGGGGGCGCGGAGGGGCCGGTGCGGCCGAGCCGCCCGCCCGCCCGCAGCGCAGCGCAGCGCAGCACCGCCGGCCCTGCCCGGCCGCGGGGCGGATGCCTTCACTCGCCGCTGCGGGGGCAGCGCTGCCGAACGCCCCGCTCCCCGCCCGCCCCCCAGCCGGCGGGGTCGTGTGTCCCCCCCCGGCCCCCGCGGCCGGGGCAAGGAGCCCTCTCCCCCCGCCGCCCCGGCCCTGGCCGCAGGCGCCTCGCCGCCGCTCGGCGACCGCCTCGGCAGCCTCCCGGGAGGGAGCGGGTTCCCCCCGGAGGAGGGGAAGGGAAGGGAAGGGAAGGGCAGGGAAGGGAAGGGAAGGGCAGGGAAGGAGGGGAAGGGAAGGGGGGAAGGTAAGGGGGGGAAGTGGGGAAGGTAAGGGGGGGAAGGTAAGGGGGGGAAGGTAAGGGGGGAAGGAAGGAAGGAAGGAAGGCAGGAAGGAAGGAAGGAAGGAAGGAAGGAAGGAAGGAAGGAAGGAAGGAAGGAAGGAAGGAAGGAAGGAAGGAAGGAAGGAAAGGAAGGAAAGGAAGGAAAGGAAGGAGGGAAGGGAGGCAAGGAAGAGAGGAAGGGAGGAAAGGAAGGTAAGGAAGGAAGGAGGGAAGGGAGGCAAGGAGGGAGGAAGGGAGGGAAGGAAGGCAAGGAAGGAAGGCGAGAAGGGAGGAAGGAAGGAAGGAAGGAGGGAAGGGAGGCAAGGAAGGGAGGAAGGGAGGGAAGGAAGGCAAGGAAGGAAGGAAGGAAGGAAGCAAGCAAGCAAGCAAGCAAGCAAGCAAGCAAACTAAGAAGGAAGGAAGGAAGCTAAGAAGGAAGGAGGGAGGGAGGGAAGGAAGGAAGGAAAAGAAGGAAGGAGGGGAGGCAAGGAAGGAAGGAAGAAGGGAAGGAAGGGCAGGCAGGCAGGCAAGGAAGGAAGAAAGGAAAGGAAGGAAGGAAGGAGGGAGGCAAGGAAGGAAGGAGGGAGGGAGGGACGGAGGGAGGGACGGAGGGAAGGAGTCACCTGTTGGGCGATTGCTCCGGGTGCCCCTGCCGGACTCCTCGCCTGGCCCGCGGGGGTTATGTCGCTCCCCCCGCCACCGCTCTCAGCCGCCTCCGCCCGTCGAGCGGTCCAGCCCCCTGGGGAAGCCGCCGCTTATGATTCTGCTCCCGGCAGAGCTGTCGGAGGAAGGCTTTGCAATGCGCTCCCCGGACCCCTGCGCTGGCTGCGAGTCAATGTGGAAAGCATTAAGCGCAGAACTGTATTTCCTCCTACTGTCCCGACTCTGGTTAATACGCGGCGCGACAAAAAGGCGAGCGCCCTTTGAAAATAGCCTTAGACGTTTAAATAAAAGGTAATCTCCAGGGACATCCTTCCCTAGCGTGGCAGGCGTCTGCAGATTGCATAACACCATGTACAACAAACGCAATGCCCGCCTTATTAAGCACCGAAAAAAAAAAATTATATATCGGAACAGGTAAAGAAAGAGAAGCGAAATCCTCTCAAATTGGCGGTTGCTCCCTCTTGCTCCTTAGCGATGCCTATTTTGCATCTGCTAGGAGGTTTTACACTGGATGGCTGAGGCGGCACCGAGGAGAAGGAAATATTGACTCAAACGCAGAGCGAGCGCCCGGCGTTGCTTGAACGCACTCGTCTTTCTGGTTCAGAACTGCACCCAGCTGCACTGGGGACGGCAGAAGCTGAGGGAAAAAAAGCTCCTGTTCCCAGCCTTCCAGAGACGATCGCAATGACGAAAAGTTGCGCGCCTACTGATCTTCCGCGGACACAGTACGGGCAAGTTCTAGCCAATTACTCAGGAAGCCTCCAATAATTACGAATCAAAGGGACTAGCTCGCAAGACCTTGAGGAGCCGAGGTCTGGACTTACATTTCGCACATGCAGAGAGCAGGTAAAGTCTCTGTCGCTCACTGGGCGTGTGGAGCGTGCACAGTGCAGAGGCCACAGGCGAGTGCCGGGGAGGCTCATTCCAGCAGCGCCCTAGCACGGCTGGCAGGGAGGGAGCCTCCTGCCATTAGCAGCAGTTGCCACGGGGCTATATGAAAACGTGCTGCAGGCTGCGAATGTGACTTGCCAAGTGTTTGCCCGGGGATTATTACTCTGTGAAATAAAAGGCGCTCTCTGAAGCGACAGGATGTCATATGCCCCTCGCCCCCCTTCCCGCCCCGGTACCAGAGCAGAGGGATGCCTGTCGGTTCCCTGCCTTCGGATTTTTTGGCGCTTTATGTAACTACAAAGCCTCCTCAGTTCCATTTCGCAAAGCAAGTAAGAAATACGTTGCGCCCGGAATCACTTCTAGTACTTGGCAAAGCAAAACCAAAAAATGAACCTGCTTTCGGAAAGCGCCGTTAGGCGCCGTGAAAGTTATTTGCGTCCAGCACGGACAGCTGCCCAGCGGCCTGTGAGGGAAGCGAAGGGCCTGGGCGAGTAAAAGCAACGCGGGGACGGTTTACTGGGCGCCAGGACCGCAGGTGACTGAGCAAGCAGCGGGGGATGCGACACCTCCTGCCCAGTCTGCGGGCGGCGGCGGAGCGGCGTCAGGAGTGACACCAGCCCTCCGCCACCGCTCACCCCCCGCTCTCCAACTCCTGCCCTCTGCGGCTCTCCCCGCGGCCAGCCGGGGCCGGGGCAGCGTCGTGTCGTGTGTGTCCCGTCCCGTCCCCCCCCCCCCCCCCGCCCCGCAGCCGGCGGTTCGTGCTTAATTGCAGCGCGATCGCCGCAGTCCGGAGCGGGGAGTTTTCTCCCCGCGCGCTGACTGGCACGCGCCCCGCGCCCCGGCGCCGGCACCTCCGCGCAGCCTGATTGGCTGCCGGGCCGCTCCGGCCCGCTCCGCCCGCGCCCTCATTGGGCGAGCGCCGCCGCCAGCGGTACTTCAAAGCGGGCGCTGCCCGCACTTAGGCAGAGTTTAGCCCCGCCGCGCCGGAGTGTCCTTAGTGCCGCCGGGCAGCGCGGGGCGCACACCGAGCGCCGTCCCCCTCCGCCCCGCCGCCCAGCCCAGCGACGTGCTATGGCTACGTCTATCCTCGGGGTAAGTCGGCACGCCGCGCTTCCCCGCGGCTTCGCGGCAGCGGCTTCGCTGCCCTCTGGGAAAACTGTTGCTGCTGCCGCCGCCGCCGTCGCGGCTGCCCCTCGCGAAAATCCCGCGGGCGAGAGGGAACCCCGACCCGCCTCGGGGGACCCGGCCGCGGGCTTCCCATCGGGTCGCTCGCAAAGAGTTTAGTCGGGAAACTCGCTCGGACGGAGAGAAGTCGGGCTGCTTGTGCTGTGTCTCGCTTTCTAATTTTTTTCCTTTTTTTTTTTTTTTTTCTTCTCCTTTTTAAAACTCGAAGCGCTACGGTAAATTTCCCAAGATTTTTTCCTGGCCCGGCGTGGCGAGCGGCGCCGGCCGGGAGGCTCCGCACCCCGCTCGCCTTCCTGCCGTCTCGGTTTTGCGCCGCTCCCGCGCGGTGGCCCGAGGAGACGCCGCATTTCGTTCCCACGGGGTTTTGGGCTCACCGGCGGCGGGCTGGAGCAGCCCGGCGCTGCGCGGGGCGTCCCGAGCCGCCCTCTGGGAACACGCGTGTCGCCCGTCCCCGCCGCGATCCGCTTCCCGTGTAGATGCCTCGGGCGGCGAGGCCGGTCCCCGGCGGAAAACGAGCTGTGCCGAGCGGGGCAGGGCTGGAGCCTGCGCCCAAAACACGAGAAAAAAACTTTTCCGCGGTGCCGCTCGTCGCGCCGCGGTTCCACCCGCGCCGCCGCGTCCCCGCGGGAGCCCGGCGAGGCGGCAGGGGGTGAGGCTGACGGGCCGGCTTTGTCTCTCCCGCAGGAAGAGCCGAGGTTTGGAACGACTCCCCTGGCCATGCTGGCCGCCACCTGCAACAAGATCGGCAACACCAGCCCCCTGACCACCCTGCCCGAGTCCAGCGCCTTCGCCAAAGGGGGCTTCCACCCCTGGAAACGCTCCACCTCCAGCTGCAACCTGGGCTCCAGCCTCTCGGGCTTCACGGTGGCCACGAGCAGGGGCTCCGGCGGACTGGCCAGCGGCACGGGCACGGCCAACAGCGCCTTCTGCCTGGCCTCCACCTCGCCCACCTCGTCGGCCTTCAGCAGCGACTACGGCGGCCTCTTCTCCAACTCGGCGGCGGCGGCGGCGGGCGTGTCCCCGCAGGAGCCCGGCGGGCAGTCGGCCTTCATCTCCAAAGTGCACAGCTCGGCGGCCGAGAGCCTCTACCCGCGGGTGGGCATGGCGCACCCCTACGAGTCCTGGTACAAGTCGGGCTTCCACTCCACGCTCTCGGCGGGCGAGGTGGCCAACGGGGCGGCCTCCTCCTGGTGGGACGTGCACACCAACCCGGGCTCCTGGCTGGAGGTGCAGAACCCGGCGGGGGGGCTGCAGAGCTCGCTGCACTCGGGCGCCCCCCAGGCCTCGCTGCACTCCCAGCTGGGCACCTACAACCCCGACTTCAGCTCCCTCACCCACTCCGCCTTCAGCTCCACCGGCCTGGGCTCCACGGCCGCCTCGCACCTGCTCTCCACCAGCCAGCACCTGCTCACCCAGGAGGGCTTCAAGCCCGTGCTGCCCTCCTACACGGACTCCAGCGCGGCGGTGGCGGCGGCCAGCGCCATGATCTCGGGCGCCGCCGCCGCCGCCGCCGCCGGGGGCGGCTCGGCCCGCTCCGCCCGCCGCTACTCGGGCCGCGCCACCTGCGACTGCCCCAACTGCCAGGAGGCCGAGCGGCTGGGGCCGGCGGGGGCCAGCCTGCGGCGCAAGGGGCTGCACAGCTGCCACATCCCCGGCTGCGGCAAGGTCTACGGCAAGACCTCGCACCTGAAGGCGCACCTGCGCTGGCACACGGGCGAGCGGCCCTTCGTCTGCAACTGGCTCTTCTGCGGCAAGCGCTTCACCCGCTCCGACGAGCTGCAGCGGCACCTGCGGACTCACACGGGCGAGAAGCGCTTCGCCTGCCCCGTCTGCAACAAGCGCTTCATGCGCAGCGACCACCTGAGCAAACACATCAAAACGCACAACGGGGGCGGCGGGGGCAAAAAGGGCAGCGACAGCGACACGGACGCCAGCAACCTGGAGACGCCGCGCTCCGAGTCCCCCGACCTCATCCTGCACGACGGGGTGGGCGCCGCCGCCCGCGGACCGGGCAAGGAACCTACCGCGGGGCCCGGCGACTCCTAGGGGCAGCGCGGCCCGGCCCCCGGCCCGGCCCGGCCCCGCGCCGCCGGCGGGCCCCGGGGAGCCGCCCGGACTCGGCTCCGCGCCGGCCGCAGGGACGGACGCCGGCAGCCCCGGGGCCGCGGCGGCGGCGGCGGCGGGCAGAGGCGCGGCCCCCCGTCCCGCCCGGCCGGCCGCTGGGCACCGAGTGACACTTCCCTCGCTTCCTCCTCCTCCTCTCCTCTCTTGGAAGGAAAGCACCCTCGGAGAGGCGTAAGGTGAGAAATCGAACTGCCAGCCCGAGGCGGCTCCTCTGTGTCTCATAAACATCTGTATAAATGGGGTTCAAAAAAGGAAACAAACGGAAAAAAAAAAAAAAAAAAAACAAACCAGATCGTGTTCGCTTATTTTTCTTGTAAATGTTAATCTGATAGGGGGGTTGGGGATTTCTTTTTTTTTTTTTTTTTTTTTAATCGGTGAATTCCTGAAATTCAGGGAGGCTTTGGGAGTTTGGTTCTTTTTTTTTATTATTATTATTATTTTAAATTTCTGATGCACTTTGTGGAAGTCAGTATATATGTAAAAGATATTTAAAATGTTGAGTTAACATTTCACTCAAACACACGTAAGTTAAGGTCTCTTAAAGAAATTAAATGCGTTTATCTGTATGGAAAAAAAAATCTTGACATATTTTCATTTTGGTATTATTAAAGGACTCTGAACAATATACTCGCGGGTTTGTTCTTCTTCGTGCCCCCTCCTCTCCCCCGCCCAGCCCTCGCAGGGCTCAGGTTTTTAGCGGGAGCCCTCGCACCCCTCCCCATCCTCCTCACAGCCACCGTGATTAAAAATACGGCAGGCACTGACCGCCGGGAGGGGAAGGAACCGGCCCCCGAGCCAGGCGCGCTGAGGCGCTCCGGTCGCTCTTTTCAAACTGCCTTAGTTTGGGGGTTGTTTTCCTTTTCTTTTTTTTTCCTAAAAAAAAAAAAAAAACCAACCAAAACCAAAAAAACCCAAATTTAAACCGAGCCCCCACCGGGACCCACGCCGAGCCCTAAGCGCCTTTGGTGAAACCGGCCCCAAAATCGAGTGCAACCGAACTGTGCTGAGGAACTATTTATTTAATTTAAAAAGCCTTTAGCGCCACAAGGCTGCCTGGGTTGGGAGGTGATCTCGGGGGAATAAATCGCTAGAGTCAGTACTCCGGAAAAGACATTTCATGCCTAAATGAAAATCTTGTTAAATGTTATTAATTTTGACTTAGAGCACACAGCAGCCCCCTGTGCCTTGTATTCCCTTATTAGGGATTCATGTCTTATCAAATATCTAATTAATCTCCTAGACATCATTTGTTCTGGCCAACTTTATCTCAGCTGGTCCACGGGGAAAACTCCGAATATTCTCGGTGACAAAGCTCCCTTGAAGATCCTTTTAATTGTCCAAATTAACTGCACCAAATTTGCATGTCAAACGGTAAAGGGCAACCTGAGATAAAATGTAAACGTTTTAAAAGCCCCAAACTAAGCACTTGATTTGATAACTAGGCTTTTTAATGTTATGGAAGACAACTGCTCCTTTCCTTTTCAAAGACAGTTGATCTATGCAAATAGTGAATTGGAAATGCTTATGTCCCCATGCAGTCAAATGGTCCTTGCATGTTATTTGAATATCAGTGGCTCTGCTATTGAAAAGGTTCAAGGATGCTCTCTGACTTCTTTGTGATTACTCAGTGCAGCGTCTTATTCTGAAGAAAAAAAACTCAGGAATAATTAAAGGCTGGGCTAAGGCCTGGGAACACATTTGGGACAGGAATCTCATTTAGACAGGCTCTTTCAAAATAAGGCACAGTTAAATTGACCAGAAGGCAATTATTGAAATGAAAATTATTTTCACTCCCTTTGTCTCCTGACCACCAACCTAACAGCCACAGTATTTTTTTAAAGGCAAATTGTTAAATGAGATAATTGTGTTATTAAAAAAAAAAAAAAGGGTGGGGGGGGTGAAGGGGGGGAAAAAAAAAAAAAAGTTAATTTAGTCTGCCCGGTACAGATTGGAGGAATACAAATATTTTAATCCTCCCTAAAACAGGGAATGCAAATAACATCGGGAAACGGCGGATTCTGCTGTCGGCCACCAACTGGAATAAAGACGTTGCGTTAAAGAAAATACATCTGCCGTGAATACTAATAACCGCGTCCCACCTCCTCCCCGCCACTGTTGCACAAAAGCGACCGGGCAGCGCCGACACCGCCTCTGCCCGGGGCGGCGGCGGGAGCCCCGCGGGGCGGCCGGGGGCGAGGGGGGCTCCCGGTGGCGGCACCGCGCCCCTGCCTGCCGGCAGCACCCTCCCCGAGCGCCGCGCCGGAATTTTGGCTGGCCGAAAGCATCCCGGCCCTTAAGGTCCCTTTTCTCCCGCCCCCGGCCGGGCGCCGGCAGGCTCCCCGGCGGGCAGGGGAGGGCGGGCGAGGGGAGCGGGCGAGGGGGCCGTGCTCGGGCAGAGCTAAAATGAGCAGCGGGCCGGCTCGGCGGGCCACGGCTCCCTCCCCGCCGGCTGGCGTGGGGTTGCGGAGGAATGCACCCGCGCGGGGTGCTGGGCAGAAGTCAGCTTTGTTTTCGATTTATAATAAAACACATCAAAGGAAACCATCCAGGTCCAGTTTCTGCCAGGCCGGGGTTACAATTCTCAGCTCAATGATCAAGGACCTCCTCGCATTGCCTTTGCCCCTTCGGGTCAGAAAACGTCCATCACTTGCAGACTCCCCAGAAACCAAGAAGGGAGCAGCTCCGGGCCGCGGAGCCGGTTCGTTTAACCGGGAAAATAGCAAGCATGTCACCTTTTTAAAAATAAATGACGCCATCCTTTCGTACGTGTCGGCGATAATTAGATGGTCTGGGGAACTTTTACACAAAGGAAAACTAAAGACCAGCCGGTGCGAGAACCGAAAAAGAAATCCGATTTCACTTTTTGAATGCCTACTTCAGCAGCAGCTCTTTAGGGGGGGAAGACGCTAACCCGAGCGCAGGGAAGCACCGGGAAAGGGCGAGACGCCCTCCCGGGCTCCGACGGGGCGGGAGGCAGAGCGGCGAGCCGGGCTCCCCGCCGCCGTGGCCCCGCTCGCCCCCGGGCTCGCCCGTGAGCGGAGCCCGGCTCCCGTTTGCGGCTCGCTCGAGCAATCGCTTCCCATTCCCACGCCTCGCGGGCGGCAGCTCCACGCCGGCTCCCGGAGGAGCCCCTTGAAACGCGGCGGAAAGCCAGCCAGGGGCGGCAGCCGCCCACCGACGGGACACGGTGCAATGCCCGGAGAAACGATTTCGCAAATGTCATTCGATCGCCGGGTCCCCGGTTGGGCAGGAAGCGTGTCCCCTGCCCCCCGCGGCGAATGACAGCCCTAACGGCTCGTTTTACACTTAAAAGGTAACATTCATGCTTTTGTTCTAATGAGATAATACATAAACACCCGATCCCGTGCCCGGACAGTTTCTTAATTGCGTCCTTCCATTCAAATGGAAACTTTATCTGCGGGTGCGGGAGCTGTGATTTATTTGCAGCCATTACCCGTTCGCCAGGGTCCTCTCCCACCCTTCCGAAAACGCAGATGAAGGGAATCTAACGGCGAGCCCGCCCCTTCGGGTAATTGCTGCGCGAAGTGTTTATTTTAAGTGAGAATAATTTAGCTACAAATTTCCTCAAGGAATAACATTCTTAACACATTTAAGGAGAAAAAAAAAAAAAAAAAAAAAAAAAAAAAAGCCCGAACACCGGGATTTGCGGTGGCGCCTGGCGCGGCCCCCGCGCGTGCCGCACGGCGGCTCCTGGGCGCCACCTAGAGGCGCGCCCCGCGCCACGCGCCGCCCCGCGCCGCCACGCGCCCCGCGGCCGGATCGGGGCCGCGGCCGGAGCCCGCGGCGGGGGGGGGGATGGGGGGGGGGGGCGGGGGCCGGGCCGCGGCGAGAAGGTGGCGGCGGCGGCGGCGGGAGCACGGGCTCGGCCGCGGGGGCTGGAGCGGGGGGTGGAAGGGGGGTGGGGGGGGCGGGAGCGGCGGGGCCGGGCCCCCGGGAGCGGGCGGGCGGGCGGGCGGGCTGGGGTGAACTTGTGCGGGAGACGGCAGGGGCGGGGCGGGCCCGCGGCGGCAGCGCGCGCAGCCCGCTGAGGGGAGGGCGGCGGCGGCGCGGCGGGGGCGCGGCGGGGGCGCGGCGGGGCGGCCGGCCCGCCTCTGCGGCTCCGCCGGGGCCGCCGCCTGACGGGGCGCCGGGGGGGCCCTTAGCGATGAACGCTAAGGGGGGGGGGGGGTGTCACCGCTCGCCGCCCACCGCGCGGCCCGGCCCCGCACCTGCGGCCGTCGGGGGGGGGGGTGGGGGGCCGGGCGCGGCTCCCGGCGGGCAGCCGCCGGCGCCGGGGCAGCGGGCGAGGCACCGCCGCCGCCTTCGCGCCGCTGTTTTAACACAAACCCGCGGCAGTGCCTATTTCCGAGATGCGCTAATTGCTACTTGGATGGCGGGGCGCGAAGTCCTTGTCCGTTTCCTAGTACAAAGTAGGCTGCTAGAAAATTTGAAATTGCCTTTCAGCCTAAAGCTGCCTTACCTGAATGTCATAATTACAGTAATTATGTACATCCAAATTACATGCTAATTAAATTAGAATCAAATCGTTCTAAATCGAAATCAAATGAGGTAGCGAGAATTAATCAATGACAACATAAATAGAGAGCTTCCTTCAGGGATATTTATTGTAACGATCCAAGCAGGAACCTGAGCTGGAAGTCACCTGTTTATTTACTTTCGGAACAGTAATAATTGACGGTTCCGCATTAATTTTAAACGACCGGGTCCGCGGGGCGGCAGCGCTGAAGGGCGGCCCGGGACCCCCCTCGCCCGCGGGGAGCCGCCGCCCGGCCCCGGGCGAGGCCCCGGCCGCCCCGAGGGCCGCTCGACGGAGCCGGCGGGGGGGGGGGCCTGCCCCGCCGCCCCCCAGCGCGGGGCCGAGCCCCCGCCGCAGCCCGCCGGGGCCGGGCGGCGGGAGAGCGGCCGCCAGAGCCGCCCGCCCGCCCGCGGGGAGCCGCCGGCCCTCCCTGGGCTCTAAGTTCTCCCGCTCCGGCGCCGGGGGGCCCCAGCTGCCGGCCCCGCTCCCTCCCCGCCATGCTGAGGGAGCCGCCTCACGGCGCCCAGGGCGCCGGCCGCGCAGCCCCGCCGTGCGGCGGAGGGGCAGCCCCGTTCCGCGTCTTTTAAGAGGGAAAAGAAAAAAAGAAAAAACAAGTAGGGATGCTCTTACCGTCATCTGCGAACCGACAGCACCTCCTACAGGGCCCCGGCGCGCTGTGCCGAGCGGCCGCGCTGAGGGCCCGGGCGGCGGCGCCCCGGGGGCTGCCCGGGGCAGGGGGCGGGGCGGGGCCGGGCCGGCGGCGCCGCTCTGCGGGGGGCGCCCGGAGGGCCCGCGGCGGGGCCCCGCGGCTGGCGGGGGGGGAGCGGCGGGAACGCCGGCCCGGCCGCCCTCGCCCTTCTGCTGCTGGTCGGGTTTTGAAGCCGCCGCCTTGTCCCGGCGCAAGGCTGTCAGGCCGGCGGGTGGTGGAGGAGGCCCAGCCCTTCCCCAGCCCCTCGCCCGAGGCTACGGGCCGCTCGGCGGGCCGGCGAGGTGGGACAGGCCGGCCTAAGGAAAGCACCGAGGGCCGTGACCTCTTCCTCCAAAGCCGCACCGACCTTCCCCAAGGCTGGGAGGGCTGCGAGGAAAGCAGGAAGGCTGTCGCAAGGACGAGCGTTTTGTTTCAAAGCTCTTCCTTCACCTGGCAGTCCTTGCGACAGATACATCCAAAACGTCATTAACCTCCAGGTTTAATTTTCATTCACAATGGCCACCCGTCACAATAAACCCATGCTGTTTGCCAGTCTTTTCCTCTGCGAACAGCCAAGATGTACATAGCGCACAGTTTAACTACGTGCAAACGAACAAAACGCAGAGCCCACAAAAATGCCTCCAACTGTAGATGTGGAGCTGTCCTTCCTTCCACAGGTAGAACTCGGTTGCGCTGCAGTCGGCAAGACACTGCTGGGCAGATTCCTGTGCTGCGCACACAACAATCAGGCAGACCTGCAAGCACGAGACCTTCCTTTGGAGAAGAGGCACCTTCCAGTACTTACCGGTTATTCCTCATATCTTTCACGCTGCAGGTAACACGAAAATGTTCTACCGGAACATGCCTTTTCCACTGTCACAATTCTCTATCCTCTCTTACACAGAGGGATAATAAATTCTTCACAAGAGGTTTTGTTTAAATTGTTCGTGCGGGTCTTTTGGCAGTCTCCTCCTGTTCTTTCTAAATCAGAGCTTCCACGCGCCCATTACTATAGGGCCCGACTCTGCGGAATTGTGCACGCCCTCTAACTCCCAGCTCCTACGGCCAGAACGCTGGGAGCAACCTAATGCAATCGCATTTAAAAGAAGCAGATGACATCTCTTAATGGCTCACCCTTTCAAACTCATTCACACGCACTTAAAAGATAAGCCACGTCGCTTCCGCCGTATATTATACTCTGTGTGATATTGAAAAACTTTTGAGTGTCCATTTTAAGAAGTAGAACTGGACTGGTAATAAAGAAAGTCCCATTTGTCCTGTGAGTGAGGAGAGGAAGAAAGTTCCTTGCCAGAATACTGAGTGCAGTGATGCCTTTTTGCCTGCCCACTAGCTAATGTACTTCCATCTGCCACCCTGAAATGGCAGAGAAGCATTTCCTTTGCAATAAAAACCTTGTGAAGTGTTGCCTTGTGCATTTGTACTGATTCAGGACTCTGGAGAAGAAGGCAATTCTTACTGTTTTTAAAGAATAAGGTATTTTATTATGGAAGTTCGTCTTCATAACAATGACCAACAATCATTCGAAAAAAAAAAAAGTTTGTTTCATGAAAACAAAAGGATGACTATTTACATTCACTTTCTACCACAAACAATGAAATACCTGAAACAGTTGAGGCAGTAAATATTCTTTTCATGTCTTGAGAGATTATTGAACAATAACTTGACATTGTACTGACACATACCAACAGGGGTTCAAGATGTTTAGATAGCCTTGACCAAGCTGCACACTGCAGGAGGTCAAAAAATGTTTGCTACACACTTACATGAACTATGTCGCTCTGTTGTTTTAAATCATGAAATTGATCTCTTACAGAGAACTTTAGGAAAAACGCTTCAGTATGAAAAAAATCAGTATGAACCCCCCCCCCCCTACAGTACAATGGGTTTTTTTTAAATATCTGAAGCAGTGATTTTATCCAGAACTATCTCAAACATTTATTATCATTTAACATATCCCAGGACTCTTCCCCATTTACTCTCTGCTTCCCCTCACAGCTGCACCTAAACAGAAATCATCATTGACAAAACCAAGAATATCACATACTGCTCTGAAATACTTTAAAACCCTAAAATCAGGTCTGTGAATTACTGCGTGTATACAAGGGGTATTTGCCAACAAGTATATTTACACAGTAAGAAAAATACCGTAACATTTATACCTAATTTACAAATATTCCAACATTATAGAAATGATGCTGTTGGCTTTATGTAGCAAATGCTAGTTACAGAGGCTGGAAAATGAACAGCAATGCCTAATAGAGCCCTTGTTAAAGGTATTCATCAAAAAATGGAGACATACTCGTTTGCACCTGTCCCCTACACTATCTGGTTTTTTTCCTCTCCCTGCTTCTGCTTCTACTGCGTCTGCTCCTTTCTCTGTGCTCCACTTTACTGCACTTGTCCCCATAGCCCTCTCTACATCTTTTCTTCTCTCTGTGCACATCTGTGCTGGGGCTTCTGGTTTCATTTTTCCTGTGCCACTCTTCACCAGGGCCTTGACTTGGACTTCTTCGTATTTGCCTTTGCCTGGAACTGCTGTGACTTGTGCAAGGGCTTCTCCTGCTCCCCTCATCCATACTTCGGCTTCTACTATCCCCCTCCTTTCCTTCAGTCTCTCTCTTGTTGGTGCTATGGTATCTGCTTTTGGACTTTCTTTCCCCCTCACAGGAGCTCCATTTGCTGTTCTCTGCAGAACCATCTCGCTTTAAAAGTCTGTACTTCTCCCTATCTTTGTCCTTGTTACCGTGACTACTGGAGAGATCTTCATAAAGTTTTTCCTTCCTCGTCTTTGCCTTTCCTTCTGAATCGCTGCTGCTGCTAGCCTCTGAAAACTTGTCTTTTTTTCTTTTCTTAGAATACATCTTCTTTTGTGCTGCTTTATCTCTGCTGTCAGTCTCGCTATCACTGCTGCTTACTGAAGTCTCACTGGAGGATGAGGAAGAGGATCTCGTCTTATGTTTCTTGTGTTTACTTTTGCTTTTTTTCTTTTGCTGCTTTTTCTTCTTTCTGTCTTTCTTTTTCTTTTTCTTCTCTAGACGATCCAACTTCCTTTTATTTTCAAAATAGAAGAGGAGCGCAATCAGATGTGTTAAGATAAATTACAAAGTCCCTGTCTTTTAAAGTTCACTACTTCTGATGACCTACACAGTAAATACACTATTTTCTATACAAACATGTTGAACTCCTCTCCTCTTTCAGCAAAGTATTACCTTTAAAATTCTAACCTGACGTTGATCATAGTAAGAATCCTGCTGTAATCCACAGCTGCTCCCTCAAAACACAGGAATATGATTTTTTTTTTAATTCTTTAATTTTAAAAAAGGCAAGTCAGATATGTCAATTTTGGCCTCGTAACTAGGAATAAATACATTCAGTAGTGCTTGTTTTTCCTCGTCAGCCTGCTCTGGCAACTTTGGAAAATCATTGCTGCTTTTGTTTGTGCATTTTCATAAGAGATTTTGAAAATGAAAAAACGCAATTAGCATTCTCTTTTTATTAATGATGGAAACTGAGGCTCTAAAGCCTACGTCTCTGAGCTCTCCGGGCAAATAATACTGATCTTTTCAATAACCTCTTCTGTCACAACTAGAAATTTATATTTTCTAGTCATAAGTACAATATTCCATCATGCACATACATTCACTGCCATTTGACTGCTTTCACCTAGTTTTTATTTTGCTTCTGTGTTTAGTCTTCTCAAAAAATTAGAGACCAAATAGTGAAACTACTGTCAGTGTATTAAAAAAAAATCCCTTCTGACTAGTAAAATCTAAAGGACCCAAATATTTACTGAACTTCAACTTTCAAAATAAAGTATTATCATTTCATTGTGTTGGGCCAGCAGAAGTTCAAGCAAAATACTGTTTGAAGTTACTCAAACTACAGACACATTCCTTACTTAAAAGGAACGTAAAATATGCCAACTATTTTCAGAGAATGATTTATTATATATGCAAATACCATATGTACCTACCTACTCATGCACCTGCTCAGCCATTCACCTTTCTCCCCTCCTCCCACTCCCCATATTCAGAACGTCTTTTAACCTCAAAGGCTGTTTTAACTAGTGAGACCTGTATGGGATCTACCAGGCAGTAGTTAATATTTTTCATTTTAAACATTTTCAGGTAATTTCAAGATAATGTTCCAAATTAACAGAGAAAAATTGTAAGTCACCTGACACATGAAATCAGTAGGACAGAAGCAAAGAATGAAAACCTCATTAACCTTTTATTAGAACTACAAAACGATGGGGAGCTCCCTCTGCTGCAGTAGCAAACTATAACCCCTGATTCGAGAGCAGTGCGGAGCTAGGCTAACCTCAGCCCTGGGGTGCAATGCCAGGTTCGGTTTAGCTGCACAGGAGAAGGTAACAAACTTTGCCAAGTTGTAAACCAGTAAACAAGAACATAGAATTTTTAATCCTGGAAGAAGATACTGTAAACAATGCAGTGCAAAATAGCATTTTAAAATAGCAACCGACAGCATCTTCAGTGAGACAATTATTATTATTTCAGTATCCCAGATGAATTGGAAACGAGCCCCCGTGCAAAGGCATCACAACTAGATTAGAACAGTCATATTAAAACAAAACAACCAGATTAAAAAACTATGCTGAATAATGCCAATTGTGGTCAAGTATATGTTAAACTAAGCTGATTTTCTTCTGTACTGATGGTGCTAAGTTCTTCAATGGCACAGAAGAGTTACAGGGACAATCATGGAGTCAGATCTACTGGCGATACAGATCCCCTCCACAGGTACCACGCTTACCTTAGAAGTTTCTGTTTTTGTTTGGTTGACAGTGATTTTAAAAATTCAACTTCTGGATCATCGTCTCCTTCACTTGCCACAAATTCCTAGGAAAATGTGGTAAGACATTAAGTTCTTATATGTAAAAATAGTATCTTCGTTTAGATTTCTGTATTAAAAGTGATGCCTCTAGGTACCTTATTTTTGCACAGGCACAAATATATTTGTATTACTAAGTCAGCTTAAGACTTTTTGGAAAGAGCTGCATACTCGCTACAAAGCAAAAAAAACCCCCCACATACTGTCTCGAAGCTGAGTAGGTGTTACAATGTGGGTGTTATACAACAGGAGTTATTAGTAACATGAAAAAATCACTGCTAGGGAAAGAAGCATTTCTGAAATAGTTAATAAAAATGAGCCAATTTTGGAGCCTACATGATTTCCCAGGATAAGTCACTCCATTGTTATCACGCTTGGATGAATAGGTAAGATGCTAGTCCTGCTCGAACCCAGAGTAATTTAAGCAAATTACTTTTCTGTCTCAGTTTAGTCATTAGGAAAATGGGTATTAACACATCTACCTTACTGTTGTGTTATTAGTCTTTAAATGTTCATGAAGTGTTCTAGCAATGCAAAATACAGTAATCATATCATCTACATAGAGTAACACAATCAGTAAAGCATAGCTACTTTGAAGACCCTGAATTCTTCAAATTATGTGCATCTGGTACAAAAGAGTTCTCCACCATGATGTTTTTAATTTTAGCCACACTCAGGAGGGGAAAGAAGAAATAAAGATTAAAAAGTTCTTCCAGAAAAAACCCACCACACCTAACATAAACCAAACATACTGATATCACTGTGATTCATTTAACAGTGCCCATATGCTACGTTTTTTCTGGGGTACGTAGCTTTTTTAAATACAAAGGTACATCCATCTGTGGAGACACAATGAATTACTCAAGATTTCGAGACCAGCTGAGGGCCATCGTCCCCTCTTTACTAGTGGTTTGACTATCCTGCCATATGAACAAAGGTTATTTCACGGTGGCTCACTCAAGGAGCATATACGAATTTTTCACTTTGCATTTTCATTAAAATGTACCTTGTGCAGCCTCAGTAAAGGCAATTAAATGTTTTTACTCCCAGAACTACTAGGTGTAACAATAGTCAATCAAGGAAAAAAATCTTCAGGTATAGCATTCCTGGCAGTAATTATTTGTGCATACTTCCTCAAACTTCATCCAAAGGCTAGCATTGCATCAGAAGTACATGGCAAAACCCCTAACCATCCCCTTGATGAAAAATTCAATTTCTAGTCACCCAGGGGAGGGACTTAATTTATTATATGTGGTTATAAAAGAAGTAATTTATGATTCACCATTCTGACTGAAACAAAGCTGGAAAACTAAGTTTTTGGACGCTTTTCTACTGGTATAGCTATTCAGCTTTCCTATGGATATGCATATTTGAAAACATTAAGTAGCAATTCACAAGCAATCACATTTAGATTTATAGACATTTTCAGCTTACTGGTAAAAAGATCATTACCTGTGATGGATCATTTGCGGTCAAGTTTCTCCCCAGTACATTTTGTTTCAGTGCAAACCCACTGTTTCTCATCTCCGCTATTAGCTCCGAGGGGTGCATTGATGGCCCTGTTCACAAAAATCACAGTTTGAATGTATCATTTATATCTCTCTACCTTTTTTGGACTCCACAGTAGGAATTCAGTTGAAGCTTTGTTAAGTAAAATCACAGCTAAATCAACTCAATAATCTTCTGCTGAGCAAATAATCAGATATGATTTTCTAAAACAGCAGTCTGGAGATTCAGAATAGAAAATAATTGCATTTTTCTTTAAGTACAAGGGGATTCTCTTATGTAACTTTGTCATGTTGAAAACAATGTATTTAGGTAAGTCTAGTAATATATTTTTATTATAGTAAAAAAGCACAGGAAACCTAAAGAAAGCACATAAAGTAAGACTTTTAGGTCCCTTAAAACAATGGGAAAATGCACTTCTAGTATGTCACTAATAAGGCATTTTTCATAGTGACACAAATTTTTGAACTTAAATGTAAAAAGTAACCGTTATTAGAAACTCAGTCTACGTATGGAAAATAAATAAATACATGAAAAAAATTATCTATGTCCTTACTTATTCTAGGGAAACCCCGATATGCCAGGTCTCTAGGCTGTTTATCTCCTAAGGGATTTCTGGTTTATCAGCTTAAAAAACACAATATATATCGCATTAGAGTAGGTGTTTGGCACATGTTATCTCTTTCTGCAAACATCTAAGGAATAAAAAAACGGGATGTATTTCGGATCATTCAGACTTGACTGCATAATTTATAAACCCTGTAACTCACTCTTTCGCTTTAATTGAATACCTGTGATCATCAAAACCTCATGTACTTGCCTGATCAGGTACTTTTTCTTCACCCTAAACATATGCTCCTTTGTTAGGTCACTTTCAGTGAATTTCCATACCAGTTCATTCACTAACCTTACTGTCAATGAATCAGCACTACTGTATAAGGTAAATCTAAATTAGAAGGAATGTAAAATAGAGGATGGAGCACATGATTACTATTACTACAGTAAACTCACTGTAAATGATAAGATTAACTAGTCTTACGAAACATACTGATCCTGCTTTGTGATTTTAAGAGTTTCCTGGTTGTGGAGATGTACAAAACTCATACATTTTTAACACAGAAAAGGATGGAAAGTGAAGGGACAGTTTTACTATGGAAAATATATGGAAAGTAAAATAGTACTTTCTCAAAAAAATGTCAACTTCAACTTCTCCTTAGTTTTCCTGTATAGTACACTGCTTACAGAAACAAAAGAGGCCTATGTGTAAAGAAGGAAGGAAGATAAAACTTTGAAAATAGTTTATGGAGCCCTTGCATTACTGACTTTCTTTTCACAAGTTCCTTATTTTGCCAGGCAAAAGAATTTTCTAATGAGATACCTTTTAGTCTTTCTTAATTTTGATTAAGTGGAGGGTTATTCCCCCCCACCTTATATTTTACTGAAAGTGGTTTTTCTTTTTACGTGTTACAGTGTAAATACAAGCTCACTGATAGTTAATGACTGTATATGGGCTCCAGTGTCTACACTTTTGCTTATTTCAAATTTAAAACCTTGTTCTGCTTGCCCAAATCTACTCTGGCTGGAACAGAAACCGACATTAGGCAGAAACCTAACAACAGAACTTTGTACCCGCTGATGTCTTGATTTGAAAAGGCCACATACATAAACCAGCCATACAATTCAGTCAAATACCCTGTATGAGGAGGCTGAATGGAGACAAAGTATAGAGGCATGAAAGATGATTTCACCATACCAAAGAAACCAGAACATGTGACCCAACTGAAGCCTAGAATCCCCGTTATTCAAAGGCAGTAAGAACCACTGCCTAACAAAGTAACCTAACTAACTTACCAGCTATTTCCCCTTCAGTGTCTCAGCATTGTACACATTTTGATGTGTATTGGATACCTGATTATTCTCATCAGTGTGATTAGACAAATAGAGGAATACAACTTGTCCAAATCTATACAGGAGATTTGCAAAAGAACTAGGACAGAAGCCCTAACCTCATGGTTCCATACGAGGACTACGGGCAGAATCGAGACCAGAGAGGCATGAAGGCATATTGGCCTTCGAAAGCATAGCTCAAAATTATTTTCTAGAAACAAACCTTTCAGGCATTCTTTGAGCATAACACTGGAAAGAGGTAAGCAAAATAATTTCCTCTTTTGTTTAAAAAAGGTTATAATGAATGCACAAGACTATTGATTTTTGTGCATTCGTGTCCAGTGGACGTCAGTTGTGCTGTAATGCGCCGATCAATACAAGTGAGCAAGGGGGCTGTCAGAGTGGCTGCTCAAGCTGGGATCCAACACACGACCACAGGCAAACTTTTGAGTTAGCTTCCGTATGCTTTTTAGAGGTGAAATCAGCATTAGGTTTAAAAAATAAAACCACAGGTAAGCTTAGAAGGAAAGGAAGCCAGGCTAAAATTAAATTTATATGGCTCCTGTTTCCTTGTTTATTAATGACGTCAAGGAGACATTCGTAGCTCCATCTACAATATTTTACTTGCAACATGGTATTACCATGACAGGGAGGGTTACCAAATCACTCTTATTCCTGTTTTGTGGATGTATACCAGTTACATCAAATGCACCTACAGAACCTTTAGAGTGGTTTATGAAATAAATTATTCCTGGTTTGGTCTCCCTTTAATTGTGGTGAGGGAAACAGTAATTTAGGTTCAGTCTAGCTTGTAAGGAGATGCAAGCATCTCCACAAAGTTTTATCACATACATTATTTTTACTGTAATTAAAGGTTTTAGAAAACACTAGGAAATGAGATTCAGAAAATAAACCAACCCCATAAATGAAAGTAGATTCAAAACACAGTCCTATTTCGCAACTCTTCTGCGTGCAGACCCTAGCCAGGCACGGCACAAGCACGCTGTCCACTATGGTTGATTACGGAGGACACTCTTGCAGTTTGTGCTGTTTAAAAATCATTAACATTTTTGAAAGGACGATACAGGCAAACCTGCTCACGCTTTTTTTCTCAACAGCTGATGCCACTGAATTTCTGCTGCCCAATGACAGCAAGACCGCATTGCTACCTTTGTTCAGGTAGCAATGCTAGACCACAACAGGGAGAAAACAGTATCTGATCTGGGAAGTCCAAAGAGACTGTTTTCTATCTGGTTACAAGTCCAGGCCGAGAAGTTCAATTAAGACACTATATTTGACAATGGCTGCACAGCGTAATAGCAAACCTCTATTACTATCTACTTTCTGCAGCACAACAACGAGAATCAAGAAAATTTTTATTCTCATAATTAAACTCCTTTGCTGGGAATCAAAGGAATCAAATGCTTGGTGACTTTCTTTTCCCATCCATGCCTCAAAGACTGCTTTTGATTTATACTTCAATGATTTTGGTAAGCAGATCTAATTTTCTTTGAAATACCAGTGACAGTTTGAGATCTTCCAGGATTCCTGGGCACAGCTATTTTATGTGACAGCATTGAGACCTGTATCACACTACTTTTTGGGCTGCTGCTTCACAGTCTTAAAATACGTAGATGCCTAAATGTGTGAGCAAACAATCGCATTGCCATTTCCACACTATAAAATTAAGTAGGGGATTTCTCCTGGCTAACACAAATGAGGGAGACAACAACTGTAAAAGAAACCCCAAACACTAAACCTCACTTAACAGATGTTTGAAAAATACAACTTCTCAGAAGCGTCCCTGGCTTCCTTATTTAGGAGCTAAAGCTTAAATCTTGGAGCCACCAGTATACTGGCTGGTAGAGGGCCTCTTCCTTTGTTTGGTGTGAACCGACTGTGGAGTCCTGCTTGCTGGAGACGCGACTATGCCCAGCGTGATCAAATTTGCTTTGCCTGGTAAGCCAAAGAGGTAAATCTTTTCAGCCTGTCTTTGGCTTATGACTACACTTATGTCATCACTCTCCAAGGTCTTCACACAAAACAGTACTAAGTATACCTAACAGCCACATACCTTAATTGGAACTTAACCAGATGAAGTCATAAGCTGTAAAACAGACATTAAGATTGAGCTGAGAAGCTCTTAGTTGCCTAAAATCTTGGGAGCCAATGTTAGCTAAGTATTCTCAAACAGCACCCATCAGCTTGCAAAAAGTCACTCCTACATGAGGCACAGAAAAACACTTCGTCTACTATGAAAACTAATGTCCTCATACATGCATTCCTTATGGACTTATGAGACAGTCTGTGAAGAAGCTACTTGTATGATCTCAGGCAGGTGAAAACATCTAGAGATGACACTATGCCATGAGTTGAACGAACGTTAGATACAGGAATCCTGTAAAAATAGCTGATTGCTACAACTTCTGACAACTAGTCTCTCAGCATTCTTCCATCAGCAAACTAAAAATAAGTTCAAAGTTACAATGTTTCATCATCTGTTCCTTATTCTTTCTGAAACAAGTCAAGTGCAGTACCTTGCTATTTTTGAATATGACTGTCAAGCTTATTTTCTGGAATTTACATTCTGATAGGGAAAAAAAGAAAAGAAGAAAACCTTTAAAACTTTTCCCGATGACACTTGTTTAAAACTAAAACATTTATCTGCTTTAAAATTAATTCATAGTCTCAGAAAAGCTTTTTACCATATAGTGGAATTAATTGCATGCTGATATCATACTTATTTTTATGCATTAAGACGACTGACAACTTGTTAAGTTTTCTACAGCTACAGGTAGTTAAAATTATATTAAGGGCTTGTACAAAAGAGGCTCCATACTTAAAGACCCAGCAAAGGATTTTTTAAATATTTTTTCATGGCCCTTATAATTCTCAAGAAATGGTGCTGTCAAGCAAATAGGCGACAGTTTCTTCCTGCTTCCTACTTGCCACAGAAGTTCTTGCTGCATTAATTCTCTGCTATCTTCTGTTTAAGATACTATTTAAGGAAAAAAATCCAGATAGCACAGTTGACTCAAAGAGTTGGGGCACAAACTCTGGAAACTTAAACCATTCAATGAAGTGTGAAAAGAAGGATTTTAGTCTTCACAAAGTACGGCCTGAGTGCAACCTTAGCTTGACAGCTGTTGGTGCATCTTTGTAATATTTGTACAATTAAATAAACAGAAGAGCTAAATAGATTTTTTTTCTGAAGCCTATAAGAGCATCAATCATAGTGGATTGCAGAAGGCTATCATACTAGGATTTCTACAACATATTGTTAATTTGCTTTTTTATAAGAAAGAGCACTCCAATTTTTATCACATTTAACTGCGATCAATGTAACAGAATCAGTTGTTTCTATTAAACAGACTGGGGGGGAAATATAATTCTGGATTTCAATTACTGAAACACCTAGCTTACAGCAGGCTCTCCCACCCCATATTACTACCCCCACTCCTGTCCCAGAAACAAGAGAAACCTACAGCTGCAATTAATTTTTGATTCTGTCTGTACTTCTCTTGAAACTACAAATGCGGAGTGTATGCAACACTGTATTTGCCAGAACGTTTCTTCTAAGAGGCATGGGCACAGGACTCCTCTTAGGAGAACAATGCTAGCTGTAACACACCATCTAGCAGGCCTCCATTAAAACATCTAAAGCACAGTTTTCAAATTTTCCAATATTAGAGAACAGTATGCTAAAACCTCTTTTTATAATGACTGTGACCAAATACCACTTTTTCTGCAACAGTTTCAGTGGCAGTAAGGATAGACCATAATTTTATGATTGCCAGTATCACCAAAAGTAGCAGTTTTACTTCTATCTACTCATGATGCATACGTTAAATTAAATTTTAAATTGATTTTTATTGTGGAATACATATGGAAAGCAAAGAGATAGGAAGCAGTAATAGTGCAACTACTATTCCCACCTGTGGCAGGGGAAATTACAGTAACCAGTTGTACTTAGATAGTGGCTGCAGTTATGTACTGTTATGAAATGAAATAGCCTACTCAGTATAAAAGTTACTGAAAAAGGCAGTAGATTCTTCATGGTGTCATTTTAATTACAACTTTTTAACCTTTATCTTAACTAATGCTCATTTGGTGCATCATCAAAACAGAATATTTAGAACAGGGCTTTTCTAGAGCTTCCCCTTCCTGAGAATGTGTTCTGGTGCGGGACATCTTTTAGTTTACAGATGTGATCATTTTAATCTAAAAACATCACTATCAGACATCTGACTTGGTAATAGAGAGATAATTTACATGAACGTAAATGTAAACAAACCACAGTGGCGTATCTGCTATCAATTTGTCAGTACACGTCACACTCTGCGCTCCACTCTACCATGTTTAAAAATGAATTTATGAATCAAGGACAAGATACTTTCAAAGGCTTATCCTTTATTACTACACAACTTCCTTTAACAAAGTAGGCCTAAAGCATGTTGTTTTCCTTCTTTCTTATATGCATTTCGGACAATGTGAGGCCATAACTCTTCCAAATTAAAATTTGATTTTCTATGTAACAGTGATACTAAAGCTATGCTCCGCTGTTCAAAAATAAATAAATAAATGCTCCAGGGAGCATGCAAACAGCTCTTTCACATGAACGAGGTTTTAGAAAACCATTCTGCTGGTGGGTTTTAGTTTAGCACACATTACATGAAGGACGAATGTACTCTGAATTCAGAATGCTGCCTTCTCTGGGTGGTAGCAAAGGCATAACATATGATATAAGGCTTTTTAGGTTTTGCTTTAAAAGAGAAACTGACTTTAGAATTAGCATAGACAGTTTTGTCAATACATCCACATACTTTTTTTTGTGCTCTCCACAAAGTTTCTTTTTTTTTTTTTTTTTTTGGCTTAAAGGAAATTAAACAAAAATGGAAAAAAAATTACAGACTGAGCCAATTCACACCGTACCATCCATGAACTTTTATTGCGGTTGTGACAGAGATAAGAGTATACACTTATTTATCTAAAGGGCAAAGAGCTATTATCAAAATTATGTGATCATGATCCTTGTCATGGAGAATGTAGCAAATCTATGCTGGCTCCACCAATTCAGAATTGATAATTTTTTACTAATAATTTTTTCATCTATTTCAGAGATGACTGCATTCATACCATATTTACACTTCAAAGCAACTGCTGCAGTTGGCATTGAGAGAAATCAATGAATAAAAAAACTCTGGCTTTTAATTAGCTCTTCTTCAGAGGGTCTGCAGTTTAACTGAATTTAACACTTTAGCACAGAATTTCAGTATAATTTGCCATGCTTTTGTCATAGGGTATTTCAGAGAATCCTGAGTTTCCTTTTTACTTTTTTTGAGTACTAAAAAACATTGAACATTATCAAACTGCTATAGGAATCCATGTTTATTGCTTAAATGCCAAGCACAAGACTTCTAATAGAAATCTGCATTTTATGCATAGAGGCTTCTGAAACATAAATTGAGGATTATTATAAAATGTGACAGTTCTTAAACTATGTGAAGATTTAGTTGAAGTTCCTACTGTTCACAATCAAAGGTCTCAGCTGCACATCATAAAGGAAGGTTTCATACACTGTATGTTTCTACAGATGACCATTTATACAAATATTCACAGTTAACATATTCAAATACCTTTTCTTTGTTATTACAGATTCAAGACAACACTTAAATTAATTCCTGCATTCCTGATACAATGCAGATTTTTATCTGTTGGGAAACAAAAAAGTACTGTATTTGTCACTGAAAAAATGCAGTGAGGTATAGACATAATATAACATAGATTTCCTTTTTTGCTGTCTCCATGTGACTGATCATTTCAATGATTACTATGGAAAGGAACTTCACCCAAAAGTGAAAGATCAGTTGAACACACTAAGTGATAGACTGAGGGAAACCACAACCACAATTAGTTTACAGGTACTCAGGTGATGAAAAGAGAGGATGCCAACTCTAGGAGTCTTCAGATAGGCTGCAGTTGCATAGACATACCTAGAGCTTCTTTATCTTTGAAGACCATAAGACACTAGATACATATACATGTTGCTCCATTACATTTTTAACATTATTTGCCTGAATTTTCCACAACATGCTCATTGCTTTAAAATAGTCTGTTTCTTCTCACTAATTTCACTGGAGAGATCACATATGGAGCCAGTCGGCTCTAAAACATTCAAAATAGTCCATAGCAAAGAAGGATGCCCAGCACCCTCCAGGCTTAGGTTTCATAGGCCAAGAGTGTAAGAACCTTTTTTAATCTTAGCATCCCACTTCTAACTACACCATTCATAAAATTACCTCCCCATTTGAGACACTAACCTTATTTCTTAAGATAGTAATACCTTTCTTCATAACCTAGTAATAGATTCCTAGCAGGTTATTTGTTCTAAAAACATATGATAAAAGTTGTAAGCATTTAAGCTTTCATAGCTTTTTAGCAATCCCCTCCCCAACCCTCACTGAATAAGACAGATTGCTTGCAGGGAAAGAAAAGAAAAGGGAAAAAAAAAAAAAAAAAAAAAGGGAGAGGTATTTAGTTTGTCCTAACTTTACCTGACCAAGAAAGTTGCAGGCAATTTAAGTCAAATAGCAGCATTACTTCAAACATTTTGCACAGAAAACCTACCAGTCTCTGTTCGAGTAAAGTCAAAGGCTTTTCAGGCTTCACAAAAAAAAAGCACTGAAAAGCACAAAAATCAACAGATGCTGCTGGTTAATGATAAAAAAAGGACTGTAAAAACAGGCAAACTTTTAGATGCTAGTGACCTGGGTTTTTTTGCTGGTATATATTAGATGTTTTATACATGCATATATATGTGCATACGTGCACAGCAGCACATAAAGTCAGAACCACAACTGATATTTTCATCTTGTCTGAACTTTGAAAGTTAGGATTTTATCAGTAAAACCCCCTGTAAATCAGTTTAGCCCAAAGAAGCATTTTGATTGCCTAATTTAGCTTTGTAAAGGAGAAGTAAATCTTATAAGTTGGTCTCTGTAAGCCTCACAGCTGGAACATTCTAACACTACTTTGCAGTTTCCAGTGATGAAAGTAAGTTACCTTATATCTAAAACTAAGAATTTCATAATGGAAATAATGCAACACCAGGGGGTGCAGTTATCATGAAATAATTACACTCCTGGGAGATTACAGACAAGGCTGTACCCCAGGGGTGTGATTATCCCATGATAACCACATCCACTGAAATTGCCTTATTGCAAAAATAATCTCTATTCACTGGTGAGATATTATTCAATAGGCGCTTTTTTAATGGTAAGATTATTATTTTTTTTTGTACGAATTACCAGCTAGAGTAGTAAAATGGTCCCAGAAGCAAAATAAACCAAGCCACCATGCCTAAGTTAAGCTACCGATTGCAATTATTTTTGTTTGCTGGAGCGCTGCAGTGTATGTCAGATCTTGAAAGACAGCAGTCTTTTCTCACAGAACACAGTTCTGCGCCACAGACGTGCTTTCGCCCTGCAGCAGCTCCGCTGGAGTAAACTGAAGTCCATGATAGGTCTTTGCATACAAGATACTCAGCACTGAATCCAAACCAGCAATTGCCAATCAGTTTATGTGCAAAGAGGAAGATTACGATGCTATCTTCACATAAGATTCAAAGACAAGTATCCTTCTACTGTAATAAGAGAATCACAGCTTACAGAATTTATGGGAAAGAAAAAGCCTATGTTGGTGGTTATTTTATGATGCAAAAAAAAAAAAAAATGTACGTAGGCAATCAATAACTCTTCCTTTTCCTCATGGAGAAACAGAGCATGAACTTTAGATAATGCAACTAAATCAGATACAGGAGTTTCATTTTCATTCATTTTAACTCAAACATTTCCTGAGGCTGAGAAAATAGTCTGAGGCCAAATAAGACATTTTGTTTTGCTCTCTTTCTGAAGCAGGAAAAAATCGGAACAAAACAAACTGTACTGAGCTATGTTTTGGGTTTGTGACCAAAACAGCATTGATAACACAGGGATGTTTTTGTTATTGCTGAGCGGTGCTTACACAGCATCAAGGCCTTTGAGTAGGCTGGGGGTGCACAAGAAATTGGGAGGGGACACAGCTGGGACAGCTGACCCCAACTGACCAAAGGGATAACCCGTACCATATGATGTCATGCTCAGCATATAAAACTGGTGGAAGAAGGAGGAAGGGGGGGACATTTGGGGTGATTGTGTTTGTCTTCCCAAGTCACCATCAGGCATGATGGAGCCCTGCTTTCCTGGAGATGGCTGAACGCCTGCCTGCCAATGGGAAGCAGTGAACGAATTCCTGATTTTGCTTTGCTGGTGTGTGTGCGTGGCTTTTGCTTTACTTATGAAACTGTCTTTATCTCAACCCACGAGTTTTCTCACTTTTACCCTCCCGATTCTCTCCCCCATCCTGCTGTGGGGAGTGAGCAAGCACTGTGTGGGGCTGAGCTGCCTACCTGGCCTAAACCACCCTGTTTCCTTTCCAGGTTAGTTAACTCTGCTCAGTAATGTTCCTGAGAGCAGCTACCCTTCGACACTAAAGATTTTTAAAGACTTCATAGTTATTACATGATGGAATTCAGTCATGAGTCTAATTAGTATGTAATAAACTTCTCCTGTGCTTCCTAAACTTGCACTTATGTTTCAGTCCTTCTTTACAGCAGAGCATCTGAAGTTGCTACCATTACTATTCTGTGGATAGAAACACATTTGGATAAACGCACGAAGACAGCAGAACAAAACAAAGTCATCTATTTTCCTGTGTGTTAAGTGTGCTTCTCTAAAGCAAAAGAACAACAAGGTTCAGAAGAACAAGGCCTATTAAAAGTCTCCTACAGGGAAGCCAGGCCATTTCTCAAAAGCTACTTCTGCAGAAATTAGTGATGCCAATGTCCTTAGAATATCAGATTCAGAACCATGAGGCCAAGGGTTCCCAAGCAGCGATTACTTAGAGATTCACTACCAGCCAGGATGCTTTGCAGTACAGGGACTACCATCTTCCAATACTGTGCTGATGCACAGTGTGCTCTAACAAGGGAGAGTATTTTCGAAGTTTGAAGAATCCTACCCTAAATTTAGGTACTGTAACTACCACACACTGCCTAGAAAAAAATTATTCAGTTCAGTTTGCAAGAAAAGGATGCAACACCATCTTTTATTAGGACGAAAAGACTATAAATCAGAGGAAATAAAGTGCTACCAAGTAAATCACTTTGAAGAAACAGAGCTCTTTTCAAAGACTTTATAAAAAAATTCCAAAGATCTGCTCTTTTTAAAAAAAGAAAGTTTCAATGATTTATAGCCTAAATTTGGTCCTTCCAACACAATTAATTTCATAAACTAATTGGAGTCCTGATATATTGACTATTATACTATTTTATTCTGGTTTCACCTTTATTCCTTATTATATCTTTATTTCTCAGATGTACCCTTTCATTTATGAGACAATATTTATATTTCAATTTCCTGACACACAGCTAGGAACAAGCTTTCGAAGATGGCTTTCTATATATGGAATTACTTCCTGACCTTTAAAAGCATTATTCGCCATAATAATTTAGCCCAACATTTTTCAACTCTTTCTTCAGAGCTGGTTGCAAACACAGTTTTACACATTTAACTATTAAAAAACCCAGTCAAATAAATTAAATACACGTTCCAGACTTGCCGTATACTATAAGCAATCACCCGCTATCCTTGAAATCCCTATTCATTGTTCTCTTCAGAGGCACATATTTTCTTCTACATTCCAAACAAACAGACAGCTTCTGAAAATTGTTCTTTGGAGTTCAGACCTTAGAAGCCAAGTGGTTCTGTCCTTTTTTTTTTTTTTTTTGGTGCTAACAATCACAATAAATGAAAACTTTGGGCTGTTTACATGTTTTTTACCAATTTTCTAAGCATAAGGAGACACTGTATTTGTGACACATGGCGGGGGGGGGGGGAGGTCTGTGGGGGTGGGTGGGAAGCAATTGAAGTGCTTTGGGGTTTTTTTTAAACCTAATCATCAGTTCATGAAACACAGAAGGTTTCATAAAAAGATGGTATCATAAAAAGTCCCTGCCCCTTACAAAGCAGTATTTTCTGCAGTTCTAGCCAATTTAAATAAGAACAGTGTGACAACAGACACTTTTGCAGTACTATAAAATAATCAGAAAATAATTAGGAATTTAGTCTAGAGACACAAAAGCAGCTTAGCAGTGCATGCAACTACTGATAAAGCAAAGCAGGAAGAAGCAGAGCTTGAGGAGACGTGTTGTACAGAGGAACAGAAGAAGGTTCTTAGAGGTGGATACCAATTCAGCATTAGGGCTAGTAACAAAGCATTAAGTAGAAGTAATGAGAGGAAACAAAGAGCAATAGACAGAAATGGTCAAGACGAGATTACATTGTTGGGGGGTGTTGATCAGAACATGATAGAATTTGTCTTTTTAATGTTGCAGCGTCTTGTTAGGAAATGTAAAAACCTGTTGCAGGTTAATTTTACAGAGCTAACCGCAGATCTGCAGCACTGTAACAAGTTGGGTAGAACTCTCAGCAATGCAAAGACAATTACTTACTCCCATCCCAGACAACACAGGACTGGTGTCAGGTTTTAGTTAAAACCAATCAGTTTTTTGGGTTTTTTTTTTTTTTTTAATGTGATGTAAGCTTTAACACGCCACATGGATGAATTATGATTCTTAAGAGAATCAGTGAATTCAGTAACTTGTGTTCTCTCTTAATGGTAGTGCTTCATTTACATACATGGAATTTCCAGAAGTCGTCAAAGGAGCATAATTTAGCTTGTTATTAAATCAGATGAAGTTTTAGAAAAGTTGATGAAAGGATTGTATTCCTGAGGTTAGAAAAAACAGACAACCTTTTATCTGATGATCTAATTAATGATATTACCACTTCCTATAAGCCTTGTATCTGCTATTAAACCAAGAACTTCAAATTGTTTTAAACTTTACCTAGAGTGTTTTTACATATAGTTTCCCTGAAGGAAAGTAGCAGTATCATTACAGCTGACTATTCAAATCCAAGAACAGTGTCTTACAAATTATATATACAAACCCTGATCTGTCGCCCACCCCTACTCCCTGAAATCCTTCCTCAGCCTATAAAAAAGTCTGTGCTCAGCATAGCATACTGTCTTCTGAGATCCAGAGCTGAAAATGAGAGGGCACTGACACAGTCTGAGAACATCTAAGTAGTTTTACAGCACTTTCCTTCATGAAAAATTCACCATATGTGAACACCCACAGCAGTCAAACGTTGCCTACACCTAGATAGTTAGTTCATTTAGGTTTGAAACAAGCAGTTAGTCTTATATTGGCACTGCAAAGTGTCCATATTACACTGTTATGAATAATGAGGAGTTGATTTTCAAGTCTGTGCAAGCATGTACAAATACTTTCCGCTTTCCCAGCCAAACACTCCTAAAATTTACCCACATAATTTGAACTGGGGGTGGGGAGGAGTGAGTGAGTTCTGCAGCGCAGAAGTGTATCTGACATGTAAGAGCTGCACAATATAATTCTACCACCAACGAACACTCCAAGCACAATTTCTTCTAAGGTAAGAATGAGGCAAGAAAATGATTTAATGTTATAAGCTACTGAATAGAAAGGCTGAGAATGTCAACTACAGAATAGCTAATACAGTGGTCTAATCATCAGACAGTGCCTAAAAGCAGAGGATTGTAAAAGGCACTATTTGCTTTAACTTAAGTCTTCTAGGCTTCATCTCAAAGCAATGACATATCTAGGTGATCTAATTCTGAAAAGCAAGATGGTTGGTAGGCTGAATATGTAATAAAACTAAGAGCTACTACATAAAATAGATAACCTGAGGAAAGACAGAAGAAAACCAGATGTTATCAAGTGTGCAATTGTAATGGTGTGCCTCCAAAATTGAATACGCAACACGGCACATGATCTTAAAGCACAGTACAGCAAGTCTGAAGACTCACCCATCTTACCAGGTGTTTCTTTAATGTGCCACAATTTAAGAATCTTAAAAGTGTTACAAACTTGGGTCAACTTACAGAAAACAAAGTATTGCAGGCAAAAAAATTATTAAATTTGAATGTTTATATCCACTTCTTTAAACCTCATCTAACACTAAATGCTGTGTGACTTCAAGTAACAGGAAAGCTAACAGAGGAAAAAAAAAAGTAGTTCAGGAAGCAACAAGAAGCCAGCTGAAAGGAAACCAGGCATTTGGAAATCTAGCTTTCGATTGCTTGTCCACTTATAGAAGCATGATTATATATGTAAAAAAACCAAACCTCTCCTTTTTTCCCAAGTGATTAACAAAGATATACTGACATGTTCCAGCTTTTCCAAGCAGTTTGACTGAATCTGAACTGGGACAGTCTTTGACAATCCATTACCTTAATTTTTTTTTTTGGTGACACAAATATTGTCATTCTGATACAAACAATCTCATAGCAGCTTCTGAATTTTTGCCACAGATAGAATCAAAGCAACATTCATTATGGAATCTTTTTTAAATGTGTTACTAGTTAGAAAATTAAGTCTCTCTCATTTGAAATAATTAACTTGAAATTGTGGATCCTACATTTGGAATAAAGAAGCGTTTTCCCCATTTCATCCACTCTTTGAAGTATGATAAACTTAAACCTTCTAAAATTAAACGTGATGAGTTCCCCAAAATTTCTAACCAGCACCTTTAAAAGACATTCACTGCCTACCTGAACCATCACTGGAGACTGAACTCGCGTTAATTCCAGAAAGGCCAAATAAGGGACATTCTCGATCAGTGTTTACATGACCCCACTTGTGGCATTTAATACACCTCACATTCCGCACCTAAAAGGCGGGGGGGGGGGGGGGGGGGGGGGGAAACAAAACATAATTTAGTTAACAACATGGCTTAACATTTACAGAAATGTCTTATGTTATTAGGCATGTGAGAAGCTTTTAAACTCACTGAGAAACAGATGATAAAATTAAGAGAGTCCATGTGAATGTTCTGCAGTTAGACAATATTTGAAATATACCCAAGACATCCACAGAGTGAAATTTATGTAACTTGCCTGGATACCAAATGGCTGATCTCTGATATTCATATCATCCTTAGCATATCTGTTACACAAACACAAAAGAAAACAAATACTCAATTCACTACTATTTTTAAAACCATCATATACAAAAGTACTTTTTATTGGTAAGTGTGTATCCACTTCAGAGAAACACTTCCGGTAAACATTAGTTTTAATGTGTTTTCAAATATGGATGTAAAATTCAAACAAAAACTAAACTGATCAAGGAACTAGTTCCAGGTTTATGGGTTTTACTAATTAACTGCCAGGACATGAAAAGGATATGAAAGGTAACTAAGAAGAAGAAAAAAAAAAAAATGTATCCGGATAAAATCCAGACATCTTACTTTTCTCGAGGGGCAACTTTTTGCCATTCAAATTTGTATTCAGTCTCTCCTTCTTGCTATAAAACAGAAAACATGGTAAGTTTGAATTTTTTTTTTAAGTAAGTAGGAAGAAAACATAAAGTAATGATGTAATGAAATACCTCTTTAGTTTCCTCTTTGAATTTTCAGAAATCATGGAAAGAAAAGAAATGATACAGTAATTAAACATGTGAAATGCAGGTGGTGTCTAAGCTGGAGGCAAAACATTTCACAGTTTATACTAATATAATAGTGCAAATACTCAGAAAGTAACTTTATTTAAATAGAGTGCACTTATAAATAATCAGCCTCTAGTACGTGGTTACAAATCTGGTAAAATGAGAATCACCTTTAAAACTATATTGATTTGATATACAAATACAAAACACTTTAAACTTTTTTTGCAAAAAGTAGCAACAATACTTAATTTTAAAATCTTAAAAAAAAGATTTTTAGCAAAATGCACTAGTTTAAAAGCTCTTAAAGTAATCCCTTAAGCTTAGAGCAAATGCATTTTTAAAGTTCAATAATTGCAAAATTTGCTCTACAAGAATGAGCCCATCCAAGCATTTCCAAGGGTTTTTGTGCAAATGGAGAAGATGCATATTAAAGGGAACATGTTTCTTTTAAAGGGAATATGTTTTCTTAGTTCTGCACTTACATTCAGATTTTGCTAAAACTAAGTAACTGATACGAGTATCCGCCAGGTACTTAGTAACTTCCGATTATGAATCTACCAAATACAGTGATAGTCAGACCCACCAGAGTCAGGTCAGCCAGCACTTTTGTCTACAGGGTCTCAGTATTTATTATTTATAAAACTTCCACTAATTAACGTCTTGCTTTGGTATTTCCTATGCTTGACATGCATCAAGCTGAATTATGGGCAGAACTTTTAAGCAAAAGTGACCTTACTATTTCAAAAAAGGACAATAGGCCAAAATACAGGCTTGTGTTGTCCGAGTCATTGCCCTGGTAAGGTCTAGTCCTCCTCACCCAATGGCTTTATAATTGGCTAAAGAAACACCTTTGGTCAAGGACAGAATTTCTGCTGTTGCCAGGAAAGGTATTTTATCTGTTTTTCCCTTCACATTGAACTGTTGCGTTAAAAAAAAAAAAACAACCCCAAACCAAACCATTCTCAGAAATTGTGAGATCAAAATTATTACACGCTATATATCTCTCCGCATATTTGTACAAGAAGAACTAAAAATCATACCTTCTAGCATTACCTCACTATGAACACATTATTTTAAAATAAAAGACACTATGCTTAATTCTTCAGAGGTTTGCAGCACTGTCTGCTCACGATCAGGAAACCAGAATACCTTTCTTTGCTCCAGGTGGGGCCTCATACATGAAATTAAGACCATTCTTCACACGCTCATCACCCATAAGCAATCTAAATAAACAGAACAGAGTTTGGGGCATTACACACAAAACATTCACTTTAGTATTACTTATTAAAATAAAAAAAAGAAGCGTGCAGCAGGAAATTGTGATAACAACTGGCATTTTTTTTTTCATTTGTTAATTTGAGTACCAGAAGTTGAATATCAAAAAACCCAAGAGATCAGTCAATACTTTTGCATATCCCGTTGTGTACCAAAAATCACACATTTCAGTCATAACTGAAACATAACTCCACGTCCACAGGATTATGGAGAACGGATTTCTGTGTGATCCATATATGTTGCTATATAAGGTTACCTGCTGCTCTGTGCAACGTCACATATTTTGAAATTAACTGCGTGGCACACACAAGCCATTTGAAAGAAGTTACCGTGACTTCTGCTTAATGAGACATCAATTTAGGAGTCACTGTCCTCTCCTACTACTACGGTCAGTGGGAGACTATTTCAAATAGCTCACAATGAGATGTCCTTCATTGCCATGAAAACAAGAGACAGCAGGAAGAAGTATGTGATCTTATGCTAATTCTCACCTATTATCATAGGATTCTTGTTCTTTAAGATACTGTTGCATTAATTCTTCTTGTTTCTTCTTATCATATGATATTTTCTGTTCCGCCATCCATACCTAGTTAAAACAAGTTTCTACTATAAACAAACTCGAAACCTACCACAAAATGTATTTATGTGTAAATACTTAACTGGCTTAATCTATTGAAAATATTTAACAAGGGAAAACTGCCATTCTAATCACATCAAATAAATTATTTTCATCCAGTATTTCAACAAATGAACTTCACACAAACAGTATTTTTGATAGGCTACAACTCCAAACAACGCTGAAGAACTGAAAAGACGTGGGAGAGCTTAGCAGCGCAAAGGGAAAGGCAGCCTCAGAAAACACCCTGGCTGTGCCACTGCCTTCCCCGTAGCGACACTTCATCACCCGGGTCTCACCAGACCCCAAATCCCAGGGTCTCTCGGGAGCTCCTGGAATGGTGGGGTTCTGGGAAAGAAAGGCCTGGAAGCTGGTCGAGGCAGGTGGGAAACACTGGGAAAACACGGGCACACCGTGACAAATGAGGGTTTTCCTGGACGGCGCGTAGTGTCAAACACACACTATTTACCCAGAGAATCAGGCGTAGAAAAGCTGGAGCCAAGAAAAGGCGATAGTTATACACACCTGTGAGCAACTAAACCTGAAGCTTCGAATATTTCTTAACTTTTTGTCCTGCCTCTTCCTCCCGCCTTGCCCCAACCCCGGCCCCACCACGGGAAGGCCGATGTGCCCCGCTCACACCGCGGCGGCGCGGGGAGCCCGACACCCGCCCGGGCCGCCCCCCGGCCCCGGCCCCGGCCCCGCCACCGCCACCGGGGCCCCCACGGTGCGCGGCGGACGCGGCCTGACCGACCGGCGGCCGGCTGAGGGGCCGCGGCGCCTCGCCTCACGCCAGCCGGCCGGCAAGGGCCGCAAGGCCTCCCGCCGCCGCCGCCGCCTCCCCCGCCCCGGCCCCCCTCACCTTTTTGATGTTGGACTTGGAGGCGGGGTGAAAATCCTTCTTGCACATGAAGTTGGCGAACGACTTCCCCATGGCGGCGGCGGGGAGGGAGCCACCGGCTCCCGGCACGGGCCCTCCGCCGGCTGCCTCCGCCGGGCCTTCCGGGTCGGCGGGCGGGCCTTCCTGCCGCCGCCGCCGCTCAGACCCGCCCCGCCGCCACCGCCGCCGCCGCCGCCGGGCCCTGAGGAGCGTCCGCCGCCCCCCGCGCCGCCAGCATGGCCCCCCGGCCGCCGCCCCGCTCCTGCGACACTTTCGTGGCGCTGCCGCCCGCCGCGGCGGGGGGCCGCGTCGTCTTCGGGAAGAACTCGGACCGGCCGGCGGACGAGGTGCAGGAGGTCGTGCACTTCCCGGCCGCCGCGCACCCGCCCGGCGCCGCGCTGGAGGTGAGGGCGCGGGGGCGGCCCCGCCGCGGGGCACGGCGAGTCCTTCGGGAGGCGGCAAAACCCCCAACCCCTTTCACCCTGTTTTTATTTTGAGCCCGCCGTTGGGCCGCGGGGGGGGGAGGGAGACGCTCGCCAGAGCGATGGCGGGACAGCTCATCTGTCGTGTGCTCTGGCTTCTTGCAGTGCACCTACATCAAGATTGAGCAAGTCGAAAAGACCCACGCCGTGGTCCTGAGCCGCCCCTCCTGGCTCTGGGGGGCAGAGATGGGGGCCAACGAACACGGCGTGTGCATCGGGAACGAAGCGGTGTGGGGGAGAGAGGAGGTCTGCGACCATGAAGCTCTCCTCGGCATGGACCTCGTAAGGTTTGCACGGGCTGCTTCGGTAGATGGTAGTGAATTCCCAGTTTCATGTCAAAACGTTTGCCTTGAGCGGTGCGGGGAAATACGTGCTTTCACTTTCAGAAGACACCTCTGTCTCTTCTGCTGTTCTGGCCGTGGTTAAAAATAAGTGTTTCTTGGCACAGGCATTAGATCTCTGCAGGAGCTGGGAGCCCGTGCGAGGTATCAGGTGCTAGAACAGAATGTGTGAAGGAAATCACCAAATGTTTTTCTCTCTACAAAGTTTGTACTAAACTGAAACAAGACCCTTAACTATAGCACAGCTCGCCTTCAGGAACTAGTGTTTGGGCCTTTTTCTGGGGTCTGCTCTCGCTTCCCACTTCCCCTGCCTTTTACACACATACTTTCAAGTTTCAGTTTTAGCCATGCACCTCCACGTAAATAATGACAGCTTGTTTTGCCTGCCTTACTGGGTGCCAGTGTAACTCTCATTAACCTACAGCAGTCAGTCAATTCTTCCTGGTAGTGTTTCCCCCTAGTCCAGTACCCACACAGGACTTGGAGGTGTTTCCTAGGAGCCCTCTCCCTGCCTTTCTGTATTTCCATTTGGTTGTTTTTCCCCATGTCAAGGACATACAGGACCTACTTCAAACAAGCCCTTTAAATGGCTTGCTTCTTTCTCTGACCGCATCATATAAGCATCAGGTACATACAGAAATAGCATTCCAATTCAGTTTGAATACTCAGGCTGAATAGTTGTATGTCAAGTTTACAGTTCGATACAATAACATCTTCCTTTTGTTTTAGGCTTGGACTCGAGAGAGCAGACACAGCTGAAAAGGCTCTTACCGTCATAGTTGATTTGCTAGAAAAATATGGACAGGGAGGAAACTGTATGGAGAGCCACATGGTATTTACATACCATAACAGTTTTCTGATAGCCGACAGAAAGGAAGCATGGGTGCTGGAGACATCAGGAAAATACTGGGCAGCAGAAAAAGTAGAAGGTATGGGTGATGCTCTTTGCTTTAAATATTTCAAATGCAATGACAGTTAGCGGTTCTCCACTTTTCATTTACCATTTCCTTAAAGCGTCAAACTACCTTCCAGATATGTACGTGCGGCTGTAAACAACAGGAGTTGCTTCCTAGGGCATCAGTGTGGAGAGGCTAGCAGTTTCACAGGAGGTGAGTCACAGGGGGCCTTCTCAGAGTCAGAGATGACCACCTCCGCACTTGGAGAACAGCGGACAGCAAGGTCAGCATGAGAATGACAGCTGTATGTACGGTCTTAAGGATGGTGGCAGTCGATGACAATTTCATTTGGCGACAGGGTAATACTGACAGGACTGGTGCCGGGGGCCCTGAAGTGGCTGATTCCACCAGTGGACTTAGAAGGACAAGCTATGTCTTTGGAGGTCTAAGAGGAAGAATGTAAAGATGCAAATAATCAGGACAGAACCTGAAATACGGTGTTTGCAATAGAAGTAAATGAGTCAGAACTGAGTGGCAGTGGAATTTCAGTCAGAAGGATACATACAGCCAGGGAGAGAGGGCCAAAAATAAACCACAGGACTCACAGATCTTACAGGAAACTCTTTGGTGCATAATTTGCTTTAGTAAGCTAACTGTAAATAAAATACCAAGAAAAAGCATTCGATGTATTAAAATGATTCTTTCTTCATCTTGCAAACAGGAGGTGTACGGAATATTTCCAACCAGCTCTCCATCACAACCAAGATTGACAGAGAACACCCAGAATTGAAGGAATATGCCAAAAGCAAGGGCTGGTGGGATGGGGAAAAGGAATTTGATTTTGCTGCCACATATTCTTATGTAAATACTGCCAGAATGACCACATCCAGAGGCCGATACTGTGAAGGCTATAAACTTCTGAACAAACACGAAGGTATAATTTTGGATAATTTTTTTAATGATATGCAAAGCATTTTGTGAGCTACATTAAATCATAAATGATTAGACATCTGATGCAGGCAATCATTCACATGATTTGGTGAACCAGAACTTATTAGAATAATTTTTTGCCTAAAGGAGAAATGCTGAACTTGAAGTCTTCTATCCATTTTTGCCAATTTGTTGATGAGGAAAAATTAAAACAAGGGTCAAATACCAAACACACACAGCTACAGTAACAACACCAAGGGGACACTTTATGACCGTACAGCTAAATACTTCATAAGACCTAGCTCTGAAACATTTAGACAGAGGTACAGTTAATAATGTATAGCCTAAGAAAAAAAAAAAAAAAGAGACTAAAATAGACTCCCAGTGTTTTGCAGCCACAGACAGAACCTTATGAACAACTTCAGTCTGGTACCATTCATATAGGCCTAAAACAACAGCACAGCATTCAGATATCTATCTTGCATTTATTTTTTGAGATTGATTTTTTTAAATCTTTGTAGTTTCACTGTAAGTGCTACTCTGACCCTGTGTAGTCTAATAAAACACTCTGAGAACAGAACAGAATAATTTTCTGTACTCTAAGCAGGTGCTCCTAATCACTAACTTATTCACTTATTTTTCAGACCTCTGTAGAAAGAAGCTATTAGTTCTCTTTTAACTGCATCCACCTGGCAGGTTTTTGCTGCATCTGTATTCACTTGCTCATTTGAAGTAATTAATCTGAACCAAAATTACACTGCACCCCTGTGTTTTTTTATTTATTTGGCTGAGCTCTGCCAGGTCAGGTTTAGCATTTAGTTAATGCATCAGAATGAATTACCTTTTGCTATCCTGCTCTAGTGATCACGTAAATCCTGCATTCATTTTGGGAATTGCGGATTCTGAATACTGAAAGCATTTTCATAATACCTGTATTTACTTGCATTACAACAATGCTGAGATTCTATCAGTGTTTTCATTCTAAATCCCCATTTTGAGGCATTTACCTGAGCCATTTTAAGAATCACACTAGGCGTTCAGGTTATCAGCCTCATATGGTTTCAGTTTGTTTAGATTTATTTTAAATAGGTGTCCTAACTAAAAGCTATTTGGTTTACAGCATCAGTAAAATCACTGGTTTCTTCATCTACCCTTCCCAGCTTTTTCATTCAGTGGCATTACAGTTTTTTTTCCAGGCTGCCTGCCATGTGAAGACCATTTTTAGATAAACATTATTTATATGTCGAAAAATAGGGAATGTATTTCAGGAATACAAAGTAATAAAAAAGTCTAGTGGAAAATATGCAATACCTTCTTTCCTGCTAGACAAGTTGTCAACTTGCAGTCAACAAACTGAATGTTGCTTCTTTGAATTTCTTTGATTCATCTGGCTTTTTTTTTTGAATTGTCTGACTTTCCCAGGCAACTGTGGGAATACTTAAGAGTGTTTCCGTGCTGAAATGTAGTGCTGCATGCATGTCTACAGGCAATTTGAATCGTGTATAAAAAATAAAATTGGAGACATCTGAATTAGCAGCAGGGTGATTATTTTGAGAGGGAACAGCAAGGCAGTGTAAAAAGAATCTTTATGCAGCTAGAACTTCACAGAGGGAAACACGAAAAGATTAAATGGTAGATGATACCTTCAAGTTAAAAAAAAACAGTGAATGAACTCATGCATTTCTGCCACGAGCATACACTCAACTGGTACACCAAGTTTGAAAAGAAAATTACTGCAAGTGCTGCCTGTTAGAATATTGGATTGCCTAGTGATGCCATGCCAGCATTTAAGCTCCAGCATACACAACATGAACAGCAGTATCATTTCAACACTAGATGCAGAGGCATCTGTGGAAAGGGTTTTGTTTCACCTGACTGAGAAGAAAATTACTTTCATAGAGACACTTGGCACTATACCTCACACAGCTAGCTGATTAAGACTTCTTTACCAATGGATGTGCTATTGTAGTTTATGTTTCTGAGTATAGAACATGTTGTTACTCCAGTGCATCTTTTCAGTTGTCAGCTTGAAGCCTAAGTGCATTGGAAGGTCAGATGATTAAAATTTTTAAAAAAAAGGAAAAAGTAGTAATAGTCTTGTTATTCATTTTCAAAGTTACACACAAAATCCATGCACAGTTGTTGTCATTTTCAAATTTTCAAAACAACCTAATGATATTAACTGTGTACCAATACCAATAACTATTATTTATCTTAACTTACACTCAGTGCTCAGAAAGTTCAGCCTTCAATCCAAGCTACTAATTTGATTCTGAAAAGTTACTGTGTGAACGACCATTTGCTAGCCATATGTATTTTACCTTTCTGGGAAACATTGTGTGTTGTTGTCCTCACCCTCTTCTAAGTCATAAATGTTATAGCTCATCATCACCTACTCTTTGAAATAAATTCTTTGGGGAAAACAATAATAGTTTAAAGTATATTGAAGTATGCTATTAGAATCATTTTTTTCTTCTGCCAACACAAACTAAAATTGGCATTGCCTATTAAAGGAAAAAGCAGCCAGTTATAGAGAGCATACCATTTAGTCGGTGTTCTAAGTAGCGCTGTGTGTAAATAATTGTATTGTATCTTAAATAGGATCTATCACTTCTGAAATAATGATGGAAATTCTTCGTGACAAAGAGAGTGGCATTAATATGGAAGGTGGATTTATGACAACTGGAAGCATGGTGTCTGTATTGCCTCAGCAGCCTAATCTGCCATGTATTCACTTCTTTACTGGAACTCCAGATCCTGCGAGGTGATGTAGCAGCAAGTAATTATGATAAAAAGTTGCAAATATCTAAATGAAAAGCGGTGCAATTTGTCTAATTATATTCCTCCTTGCTTTACTTTTTTTCTTTTTTCTTTTTTTTCTCCTGAAAAAGCACAATCAGAAAGTAGGAGGAACATAACGTACATCATGTACCTTAATGCTATCTACCAACCTACTTAGTGAAACACTGCTATGACACTGACTTAAACATCAGTTACGAGATTTTTTTGTTTGTTTTTTTAAGACTTCTTTCTTAAAAGAAGGAATTTTAAGAATGGGGAAAAAAATACAGCAATCTACTGACTCGACAATGTTAACAAAACTGTATCAGTAAAGGATCTCTGTTCTATTTTCTCTTTCTAGGTCTGTATTCAAGCCTTTCATTTTTGTGCCCAATATTACTCAGTTATTAAAAACTAGCTCCCCTACATTTGGTCATAATGATCCAGTTAAGAAGCAACCACGTTTTCAGAATAAGCCAGATCGAAGACATGAGCTCTATAAAAAACATGAAAGTGCTGCTGTAGTTATGGAAACTATCGAGGTACGTTGATTAAATTAGATTTCAGTGCAAGCAGGTGGTTTATATAAGCTCCTTGCTCACATTTTGTTAATGTGATACCATTTAATGCCCTTTGATGGATTGTGAAGAACACTGTAGTGCACCAGAAGCCCACTGTCTTGGCATCTGGCAGGCATATGTTTCAAACACTAAAAATTACAACTAGCACTTTGCTGTACCCCCAGGCCTAGCCCCAGACAAGTATCTGTACTGCTCATCTTGCAAAGCAGCAGGTCACACATACTCCTGCACTAGTCAGACATTGGGGAAATGCTTGAGCAGCCACAGGCAAATATACAGCTCCTGATTAGAGTACTTAAAACTCTTCAGGACCCTGGGCTCAGGCAGTAAGGAGGGCATGCCTTTTATCATTGCTTGGTATGGGCAGGAAAGGAAACAAGATCACAAAGACAGCTGGACACAAAGGTGAAGCAGGGAGGTAGTTGCTTACTTTTTTACATCTCTCCTGTTTACAGATCCGTGTTCTAAAAAATAAGACATATGCCCACTTACGTTTTGGTAGTACAAATACCTAGAGCAGCTTTAATGTTGTTTATTTTCAATCCATCAGGCAAGGATGCAGGGAGATGAAGTGAGTGCTAGATATTAGGAAAGATATCTAAGAAAACCTGTCACGGTGCTAACTCCTACCAACACAACCTTGTACCCTAGAAGCTATGAAGAGGTTAAAATAAGGACAGTAGAACAGAATTTTGTTAGAGCGAACACTACGTACTCTATAGTTTTTAGTGAAATACAGACATTTGTTTTTGCAGGGCAAAGGTAAAGAGATGCTGAAAGAGATACAGGAGTTGGAGAAACGGAAGATAAGTGAAATGGAATCAATCCTGCAAACCGGATGTCTTGACATTAACCAAGTGGTTAACCTTTTTTCACAGTGCGTAGAAGAAGAACTGAAAATATATAGCTAAAACTACTAAAATGTTGTAAAATTCAGGTTTGTGATTAACTTTTCGAATGAAGTGGCTATATAGATTATATCTTGTTTTCACTATACCAGGTTAGTATGGACAGTTTTAAAGATGCGGATTCATTGCAGAACAACTCTGCCTCTGGATGAAGAATACAAACACAGATTTGGAGAACTCCCTTCTAGTGTACACACATGTAGCTTTTATAGTCACGATAATCATAGCAGAATTTCACATTGCCTGAATTAAAATGGCCATGCTGAAGGACTTTCTAAAGTGTAGAAGCTATTACTTGCACTGAAGAAAAAAAAGGAGTGTGTTATGCAAGTCAAGTAAGATTAATATTCAGTTGTTTGATAAAACCGTTTTAAGATAAGTTTCATATATGAACCTTCTACTCTTTCAATGTAAAATGAGGCTGAGTTTAAGGTATATTAAAACCAAATCACAGTTACAATTTTACCATGATTTGTTGTGAAATCTGATTACATGGATTCAACAATGCAAGCATCCTGCACATTACCACACAATTTTCACTTCCCTGTCTATCTTCCCTACCCTGATACTGAAAAATAAATTAACTTATTTACATACAATATGATTATTGTCAAATTAATTCTGCAATACACTTTATAACATCATGTGGGAGTTTTTAATGTTCATGAATTGTTACTTTTTTAAAATGAGGCAACTAGAAAGGAAGAGGTTGGGGTACACAAGTATATACATGTACTCAATAGGACACTGAAAAGGACTTTTAACATTTTTTCACTTCATATGAAGTCTTTTAACCATGACTTGTCTTGCCAAAATTACTAGACTATGGAGTTGATTTAATCAAGCTTTTTGCCCTGCCAGGAACTCTTCCTCCCTGATCCTGTTTAAAAGTAATGACCAGTATGTGACTACTTTTATTATCTGTGGCAAGGGACAAACTGAGCAAACAACAAAGAAGATTCTGACTTCGCTACATGATCAAGCAGGATAAAAAAGTATGACTGGAAGGAAAAAAAAGCCACCAGCGCTTTTGCAAACCTTCAGAAGAGAACATGTAACATGAAATGGAGCATTACAGCTGCAGTAGCAGTATGTAACATGACCGAGCATCCCCACAGAAAGACACAGCAGACCACAGAAAGACCATTCTTTGATCATATTTCTGTATTTAGTCAGTTTCAAGAATCATCTCAGATGCTAAAGACAGCACTACACATACGCAGTTTTCTCATGTTAGAAACTGTTCTATCCCCCCACTGGTAAAAAAAGTATAGGCGAACAAAAGAAATACATATACAATGAAGTAATGAGTAAGAAAATTAAGAGCTTGGCAGAATTTGTTCTTCCTGACCCTACAATGAAAGTAGAACTTAGTTTGGGACACTGTGTTCAGATCCACAGCAAAAAAATTAATGGGTCAGGAAAGGTTCTTGAACTTTCTAGTTCTAGCGATCCTATGTGTACCAAGTGGCAGTAGCAAGTAAGCTTGAGTAGCAGGTAAGACTGGAAGTAAGCTTGAGTTGACTGTGAACCTTTTGTGCCTGTGTTGCCAACAAAATTTCTTAGAAGTTCAATAGCACAGTGGATGTTCATGAACTGGAAGATGTATTTAATAAAATTTTGCTGTATTAACCCATTTTCCTCATGAATGTCTATATCTGACAATTGTGTATCTTTATCCTATTTTGGATCATCAGCTGTTCCACATTAGCTCTTTGATAACTTCAAAGCAGCAATAAATGCCAGGTAAAACTGTGATGGAAACCAAGGTGTGAGTCAAATTTACAGGTTAGCATAGCAAAACAAGAGAAACAATTTTATGCTACAACGCAAATGTAGTGAAGTTACACAGGAATGAAAGTAGTGAAGGTCTTTAAGTGAACTTCTTAGCCACTTAATCATGGGGTGGCAATTAACCAGGTTAAGCATATTGGTCTGGTTGTAATATAGGCAGATACAGTCTGACTGTTTCCCTAGTTTCTGTGCTACACGATATAAAGTAAAAACAACATGTTGTGTGGAGATAGATCAAGTGATGGCCAACAGAGTATAGGATATTTTCGTACCTTTTTTTCCCTGGGATTTCATCCTACTAGAACACATGCAGTGTAAAAACAGAAAATGAAGATGAAGTCAGGAGAAATAAATAACCCTCCCTCCCACAACCATACATTAATTAAAAAAACCCAAAAACCCCCCAGAATGTCCTCTAGAGGGCAATCTTTGCATGTGTTTCATCTAGAAAGACATCTTACAGCTTATTTTAAAAGGTCTAGAGTTTTATGAAGGATCATTATTTAAAAAGTACTAAAATTGCTACGTAGAAAACTAGAAGCTTGATATCCACCCTGTCCATTATCACAATTATTTTGAGATTAGTGCTAGAAAAAAGATCCAGTGTTTCACAGGAGACTCCCCTGGACTTGTTCAGTGGGTGTTTTCATGGAACTGTAACGTCCAAGTTAACTGAGGTTTCTCCCAAACTAATCCACCTTCACAATAAAAGAATTCATTGAACCACTGACCACATCTTTAAAGCAAAGCTATTTCTAACCACCAAAAATTCACACATCAGTAGATCCAACTATTGACATACATCAAATTGTCAACTATTTTAAAACTTGCCAGTGCTCCTTGGTGGAAGCAAATATTTATCAGATAAAAAGAGTTATTAAACTTTCTAAAGCTATTCAAAGTCTATTTGTAGCTTCCAGAAGTACCCAGTGATACAGAAATAGATTATCATATCCTGTATTTCATTCCTTGTTTCTTTAGTCTATTTATTAACCATCATAGACTCTTACCGGACTAATGTGTATGATACCAGCAGTCACAATGTTGTTAACGGTTAATCTAACAGAATTTGGTGTCAGTTGTCAATTAAAGGTGTTACCTTCATTAGATTTGTAATGGCGAGCCTTCTCTATGCAGAAATTTTGAGCAATTTCTTAGTTAAACCAGACACATGTTCAAATCTAGGGAATAGCAGAGCCATTATAAAAACAGAGGCAAGGGCATGACTTTATGATGAAAATGAGAAAGACAGCAGTGCAAGAACAATGACTATGCATAGGACTGTGAAGCTGACCTAAGAGCAACTTCTTGAACATTTGAAAAATTTAAAAAAAAAAAAAAAAAAGAAAAAATTGTATTTGGTAAGTAGATGATAACATGAAATGTTACTAAAGATTTGTTTAGGCTGTTAGACGAAAACTGGTATCTTTGTGTGAACACCCATTAACAAGTCCTCTGCCTTCTTAAAAAGCATCAACGGTGGATTTAAGAAATACCAAACTTGACACCCATGAGCCACTTCAACAAATCTCTCAGAAAAACACATTTGTCATAAATCTTGACTTGCACATGTAACCCTCCCACACCTCATATCACATCAAAACTCAGAACTCTGAAATCAAGTAATCAATTTATTGACAAGTTACAGTATTTAGAAGCCAGACATACTCATGGCTTCTACTCTTAAGTCACATGTATCTAATTATTCGAAAATATTTGATGTAGCCATCTTCAGCAGTTGTAATGGAAACACACTATTGTTTTCCTTTGTGACCACAGCCCGATACAAATGTCAATTATTTTGTTGCTGGAAAACATCAAAATATGTCAGTTTGTACAGCATACATATGCAGTAGGATGCAGTTATGTTTCTGTGCACACTGCGGATGTGCAATAAGACTGACAGCAAAAGGAACTATTTTTTCCAATATAAGTCTTGCATGGAGTTATAGCTACCATAAAACAACTGTTTCTTGAAGAGCAGTTTATGCTGCTAAAATCACTTTTCATTATTAATACAAAGTAGATGCATAAGTAGCTATAATAAAAATCTGTGTACTAAAAAAAAAAAAGAAAAAAGAAGGGAAAGACTTTTTAAAAAAAACATGAGAAGAGTTATTCATATGCTTGAGCAAATAATTTTTAATACCTGGGTTCCTTTCCCTCACTATATAAAATTTTTATATAGCCATATAAATGCTGTTCTTGCAGTTTTAAAAGGGCAGCATAATGGCTATCTCATACGACAGTTTGTCTTTAACCTTTTCAAAATACTGCAGAAGACACACAGATTCTCAGATTCTGCCTTCAGTGCACAGGAATCTGAGTGACACTAGAGTAACTATTTAAACATCGTAGGGGGATACCTGAGGCTTATTAGAAACCTGTGTTAGGCAACCAATACTACAATTTTAGGATCTTTAGCTACTCTAAACCCGAGCTTGGATGTTCAGTTAGGATTCTTTATATAATAGGTTTAAAAGTCATTGTATTTCATTTAAAAGGTTTTATGACTTGATAAAATTTTTCATCTTAACTTGCACAGGCATCCAAGGCTTCCATAACATCTTTATTTAAGGCTGGCACTTCTGAATTAAACTGGGAAGGCTAATTTCAGAAGGTAAAAATCTACTTGACAAAGCTGTTACTAGCACCACAAGGCAAAACTTCAGAACCAATTGTTTATACAAAATCCCATTATATCATTTCCTAATTTGGGGGAGTGGTGGGTATTTTTATATGTTTTTAAGATTTGGTAAGTTTGTACAAAAGCATTATTTATTCCACTCAGTATTTCCTCAGCTTTAATCCTCTGACATCAGGATCATCTTCATAACAATTCTACTTTTACAAATAGAGGATTTTATCTTTAAGGGAGAAACAAACCACCTGATCTGAGGTGTAAACAGCTAGAAAAAGTTCCTGGTGTAGTTCCTGTACTCTACAAGAGTAGAGTAGTAAAAACTGGGGTAAGGTAGAAGAAATCCTACTTCTATGAAGCCAGGGGGAAGCCTGACCATAAATAGGAATCAGTATGTCATCACACTGAAATACGGAAAACATACAGCGACATGAAAAATACCTCTCATTCATGTTTGGTTTTTTCCCCCATTGCGGCACCAGTCACTAAAGCTGCTGTTATAATGCCTCTATAATACGACAGTGACACATATCATTTTACTATTTGTTTTGCTCAAAATGGAAAAAATGCTCTAAATCCAGAGCATCTTGTTTTGTTCTAGTTGCATTCTGGTTGGAACGCTCACTAAATATCACTTGCTACCATTTCCTTCAGAATAGACCCAAGTAGAACCACATCTCTTAACTTTACAAGAGAGAATAACACAATTCTCTGAGAGCCCTGAGAAAGAAATACTTCCAGTTTTCAGTGGTGAAGACAGAGGAGATGGTCACATGCACTCCTAACTGCCTGTCCTCTGCCTACATGCTCAGGTCAATGGCTCTCAACTGCAACCGATCTCTTTGGAATAAAGCGGTAATACAAATATTCATCCCGAAATTCAAATTCGTTCGTAATATGCTGGATGATGCCTCCTTTCATCAGTCTGTCTCCATACATCACAGCTTCACCACGGTCAGAGGCAAGGCCAACTTGCATGAGCCAGTTCACCAGGTCACAGCCAAAGAAGATGCCAGTGGAGATCTTTGCACCACACCTGTATGTCAAAGGAATGATTCACCCACATGTTCTGTAAATCTGGTATCACCACTGCACGATGGGGAAAGGCAAGGAAAAATAGCAGGAAACAAGGAAAGACATCATGATAGTTAAGAGCATGTTAGAAGAGAATTTGTAAGTTTTGTATATTAGGGACATGCCAACGTTTGCTACCTTTTCGTATAGACACTTCAATGAGAAGCAAAATGTAGGTATGAAGTTATTTTAAGCTTGTGCAAATAAACTTCAGTGGACATAAGTAACAATTTTCCTAAAAACACACACAATGTAATTCTATTTCTTGGATACTTACTTCACATGTACTCATTAGCGTGACCATTTCTGCAATAAAATATCTGATTTGAGTGCAGCATGCCTGCTGCAACAGGAACTCAATCTGCACTTTAATTCCATTTTATAAATTCTCTACAGCTTTAAACAGATACTAAATGCTTACGTATATTGTAAACAAAAAACATTTAACTTGCATATCTGGTTAAATAATTACCACACAGGAATAAACAAAACCTTTACAACACGACTAAACTGATTTTCTTTTACATATTTATGAGGCAATGCCACCAACATCTACCTAGTTGCAGTAAAAACACCGTTCAGAAATTTACCTGCAGCAATGAACGTTTCTGGTTATCTAAAATCTGCTCTATGGAACCCAAGCGCAGGGTTTCTGAAGATGATTAACAGCTACACAGCAAAAACCAAACTTCTTTCTCTATTTTTTTTTTTTTTTAAGTTAAAAGCAGCAGTAACATAGAGCAAGTGTCAACATCTATTATCAAAGAAGCAAAAATTAAAATAAATAAAAATCCATGATTACAAGGTCTCAGGTACAGTATGTTTAAATCAAAGAGGATAGGATCAAGTCAGATGAATATTTAAAATGAGAAGATAAATGCTTTCTTTTAAATCGCAGAGAGAAGTAAGACATGAAACTAGTTCCGCACAAATATAATATTAAAACAATGCAGCAACAAATGTCAGATTTTGATGTATTCTCAGGTGATATATGATTAAAAATACCCACAGAACCCAGCCAAATGGAAAGCCCAAAACCCAAGGAACCACAATAGCAGCGGAGGCACAGGAAACACAGCTGTAAAACCTGTCCTATTTAAAAACAAACATTTTTCTGATACATTTTTTTCTGTCTGGCGTGAAAGAAGCAAGTCCTTGAACTGCCATAATTCATTTTTCCTAAATGGATAACTTTATTACTATATTTCTTATGCAACATTACTGATTTCTGAGGAGACTGAATGAAATCATGATGCTGTCAAAAAACAATTCTGGAATGTGATTTCAAACTATTTGACCATTAAAAGACCACCCCATCCCACCAAACTAGTCCTACTTAAAAGCTCACATAACAAGAAAAGTAGAAGTGTCCTGTTAGAACAATTCTTTGTGTCTCCATTTCATACAGTGAATACTTAAATAAAGGAAGAATCTTTTCCTTGTTCCCGCTGCTTCTGTCTGCATTTCTCTTCTCATCCACCTACACATACCTGAATACATAACCCTTGATTTGGGTACCATAATTTGCAACTGAATGCTTTGCTGATATCACAAATTGAGGATTGGGCCTCACGAGAAGAATGAGCAAAAGAAATTGTATGAACTCAGAAGGTGTAAAGGTGCTAAACCCACTATAATCTCATGTATTGAGTGGCCTCTGAGTACACACTGACATCAGTTGCATGGTTTCGCCTCCTGTAAAAGCTATTTATTAGTAAATGTTCAGTCACATAAATACTGACACCTTCTTAACCTCAAAACAAAACAAATGAAGGGTCTCAAGTTTGACAAAACTCATACACACACGCACTCTATTACAGGCATTAACATATACATTTCTTCAGGAAAGATTTTTCTCTCCCGAACTCCAGCGAAGTGCAAAAACTGGGGCCATGCCTTAATCATATAAAACTACTTATAATTTATATAAAACCTGGATGGGATAATGTGATAACTTACACCGCAATGTTTCAGTTTGAGACTAGAAACATTTCTCTGTTGCTGCTAAATTCTTAATCCTCACCTTGAGGTTTGAATAAACATGCCACAATAGGAATTGCCCACAGACAGATTAAACTACAGTTCATTAATTCCCAAAAGGCAAGCTATGACCTTTGTAACAAGTTATACATGCAGGGAGGAACCTTACCTTCTGCCTCTGACAATGCTTTTGACACAGTGGTCTCTATGATAACGAACAAACTGTTGACAGGTCATCCTGATTTCCTCAGGTACAGAGGGATCTGTATGCCCTGCTGCTTCTCTTCCTCCCCAGAGAAATTCAAGTCTTGGGAAAAAAAAAAAGCAAGCAACCAAAAAACCCCAGCAAATGAACCAGAGGCATTTTTAAGAAAAGTGCAAATACTAGAACAGAACTCACAGGAAGCTTATCACAGCTGTTTTACTGGCTTTGTGCCCAATAATTTATATACAATCTTCCTAATAAACTTGTATGGACTTTGAACACTGAGAGGTTTTATTCTAGGCTCAGGCAGAAGGAAAGACAGAGAGCATTTGGGAGCCAGCTTTAGCTGCTGGATTCACACCGCAGCCAGCTAGCTCTAAGTTAAAGATGGCTTTGCAAAACTTACTCCTCCACAGTCAGGTATCAATGAAAGTGTCCATCCACACAAAGCACTTGCATGAGGTTATGAATACAGGACTTTAAAACAGCGATGATAGAATCTGGTTCAGCATTTGCATCTAAGTTTTCATTTATCAGCTGAAATTATTTCTGAAGATCCATCATCTCACTTCTCCATCATTTGCCAAAGATTTTATCTACAGGGAGCCTGTGGGATTTTTGTCTCCAGGATTGTCACTAGGACAGCAGTAAAAACTCAGGCACAGTGAACTGCAATTAGCTCTCCACAACTGGGAGAGAAAAGAAAATTGGAAGATCGAACAGACAGGAAATGGAATGCAATGGCACTGAATACTCAATAAACTTTAAAAATTATTATCTTTAATATCTAAGTTTATAGTGTATGTGTAAAGATTCTATTTACCTTCGCTTGAATGGCAGAATGATTAAATGCTTATCTAAGCCAAAAATACCAAAGGAAATGAAGCCCTGCAGGAAAAAAATATAGAAAAAGCAACTTCAGGCAAAACCTTTGGTTTCTAAGGAACAGCAATAAAATGTTAAAAACTCATTGCCAAAACACACGTGAGAAGTACCCCTCTTCTAGATATCATTCAAAATGCATTTTGTTTCTGCTTTGATTTTTCATTTGGGCCTTAAAAAGACAGATTAATACATAACAGTCCATCAAAGAAACTTCAAGAAACAGTTCAGTAAACCTAATGCTGTGATATGCCATCTCACACTTAAAACATCAGTATCCTTACATAACCAGTCATTTAAATATGTCTCTGTTAACGTCAAGAAAAGAACTGACTTATAGTAATTTGAATGCTAGAATGCTCTCTACTTAATTCATTTTTCTGTGCTGCTTTTATATCAACACTACTATCACTACTTGATATTGCAGTGCATCTTGTAGGCACACCTGTCCAGGGGTCTGTAAAACTTTCCTCTAGTATGTGTATTAACACTGCCTTGCTTTCACCTTCATAGATAACAAAGCTACCTTGTGTCACTTTGCACTGAATTAGGCTATGTGCAGCTGGAACAATTATACATCTGATTGTGAGCTATCATGTAACGGTGTTGTAACTGAAACTGAAGAGATAATATCTTAAAGCCTTATAGTGAAAGCATCCATGTAGCCATCTTGCACCTGTTTAGTTATACTGGTGTAATTCCACAGAAGCAACACCAGTGAAACTTTCTGGCACAAATAAGGCTAAAATCCTACTCAATTTCCATAGGCATTTGGCACTCAGTTGCCATTTGTACCTTTGAAAGTGTTCATGCACATAAAACATGCTCATGCACATGAAAGACATGCATTATGATAAGAAAGCTATCAAAAGAAAAAGCTTGATTAAAAAAAGGCAAAACAACATAAGGAGCTAGTGACTTCAGCATTGTTTGAGGACTTCAACTTACAGTGCTTGTAATGGCATATGCTGCAACACCCACTAACAAAGTAATTTTCAGAACAAACAGTGATAAGTACCTGACCAAAATTAAACACAGCACAGAAGAACTGCAATTCCACATACAGCCTTCCAGGCTCTTGGTTGAAAAGCCACCACAAACAACTGGAAAGATTCTGTTAAGAAAAAAAACCCAAACAACAACAAATCCACAAACCTAAACAGACTGTTAAAAAAATCAAAAGCACTTTCTTATTACTCTTTACATGCTAACAGATTCTTGCACAGTTTTCACTGTCTTTATTTAACAAATGATTCAGATAAAGACAAGTAAGAGGGAATAAACACCTTAAACTTCATTTTAGTTAGGCTTAATAGTGGAGAGAGGGGGAAGAGCTTGTTTGTTTTTAAACAAAATAATGCAAAACATACCAGTGTAGAGGTCCTGCCCCTTTACATGTTTACATAAGGTACTTACCTTAAGCATACTTAGGTATTCAACCTAACACAGACAATATTAGCCCAGACAGATTTGCAGTATTTATCTTTAGGCCCGTTTAGCTGAGACCAGTGCTTTCTACATATTTTCTGCATAGTTAAGATTGCATTAAGCTGAAGCACATGTCACTTCAGCTATTTTAGATGCCTGACAGAAGGCAAAACCTCCAAAGTTAACCCCTTTGGGTGTAAAGGCTAATTCTTTAATGTAACTGGCCTCATTTCATAGTATCTAGGTAATCACTGAAATACAACTAAAATAGAGGCTAACATTTGGGACACCTCTTAAATATAGAAGATGTAAAAAAATATATTAGCATGCAATATTTGATACAGGAAAATTCAATACAGGAGAGAGGGAAAAATTCCAGTTTGTAATTTAACAGGACCTGAAAAGCAACAGTAGTAACTATTACACTACATAGTTGTGCCACACTGTCCTGCTTTGCAGTACTATATATTTGTGCCATAGTATTTTCCATTTCATTGTCATCTACAAGAAGCTCCACTTTGAGCACTACACTCCAGAGAGAGTTGTTTCTCATATTTGTCACAGTTGAAAATTCAAATTATATCCATAATGCATTAGATCCTGGTATTTCACACTTTTACACAGGAGGGATCTAGTCAATAATGATGCTTGGCAATACCAACTTTGCTAGATTGCCTCCAAACCACCACTAAAAGCAACAAAACTGCATTTTCCCATTTCAAAAAGAGTCTTACATTATTATCCATTACTAAAGCACCTCAAAGAAATCCAAATTCCAAATATAAGCATGATCAGATGGAAAAAATTTTTGTACAGTCTCCTTCAGAAGTAGAATTCACTTTATATTTTTAATTGATTATTGTCTTGGGAATAAGACTAGCTCTTGAGAAAAATAGGAAGAGGGGTGGTAGTGATGAATTAATTACCAAATTAGATAATTCAATTTTTTTCCCCCCTTTCTGGTTCTCCAGTGTGGCTTGCTCCCTAACAGCATCAATCTTAACCTACCTTTAATTTACGATGTGGCACCGAAAAATTAGTTTTATTATATCCCTCTTCCAGCAAGGGACAAAATAAAGCCTCTAATTTATTGAATAAATTGTTACATGAGGAATTGGAAGAGTTTTACTGAACTGTCTACATAGCTTTCCCAAAAATCATTCCACCTCAATGAGTTAAACAACATGGGGAGAAAAAATATTTACAGCAAACAGGCCAACAATAAGAAGTAAGCACAGCAGCACATGTCTGGCCAGCTGTTTGTCTCCGCTCTGTAGAAGCTGTTCTTCCTGAGCCAATACGCAGGTTTGAGCACTGCAATGACTCACACACTGATCAGCTGAAAAACAAACCAGAATTTTTCATTATGCTTCTAACTTAGGAACTCCATGAGCAAGCTTGTTAATGTAACTTGCCGAGTTAAATTACCTTATAATTATCTGTACTGGTCACACATACAAAATTTAGTATTATCTGAACATGTTATTGTCAAAGCTATCTATTCTCAAATGAAACAGTAGTTTACATGTGCTCCTAAAATGAAAAAACTTTTTGCAACAGAACTCTTCTTTCACGGGTTTAATGCAAACGTAAGGTGTGGTTAACATTTACAAAACACTACTAGAAATAATGAAAAAAATAGCATTTTCTCAGAACACTTTTTCAACTTAGAATAAATTTCTGGAATAAGTATTTCAAATATACCATCGGCTCTAATGTTTTTACTCTGCAGTGTTGTTGAGCTCTAGATCAGACAATCAACTGTATTTATTTCAGTTCCGTGACTGTATTTTTAACATGGTATATCAGAACACTGTCCTAATTCTATCAATCAAAAGAGCCAAACACACAGGGAATAGATGCTTGTCTTCCAGCTACAGCATTCTAAGGAATTCTGACTATCTTCCTCTATATGGCAGTGAAAAACCTTCCGGCAAGGACATATCTAAGTATTTGCACCAGATACCTGTCATAGCAGTTCAGTGGGATAGTAGAAGGATTAGTAATTATTGCGCCATAAGTAACAGAAGTGTATGCACTACAATTTGCTTTTACTGATTTATAGTTTGAAGTGTTCACTCCATTGGTCGAAAAAATTTCCACTCAATCATAAGATATTTTCTACCTTATGTTTTACAACAAGAAAATTAAACTGGCATTCCTCCATCATCGGAAGACATTCTTATGATGTTTGTCTAAACTGCTTAATAGATAAAATAGTTGGAAATAGGTGGAAAGCTAGCGTAAAGAAGTATGTTTCAGTGTGAAATATTTAGATTTATTGAAAGTTATGCTGCACCCAAACAAAGCATAAGGACACAAACTTCCTTGTTAAGGATGCAAAACACACAAGAAAAAGAAAACAGAAAAAAAAAAGAAAGGTTGCACTGCAGCTAGCTTTGATCATTGAAACCGATGTACGATGAGAATGGGCTGAGCTTGCAGTTTTCAACCAGGTGCTGAACAGTCACTTTGATCCACTTTTTCTGTTTCAGTGGCTCCTAAGCCCCCCTTAGTCAATTTTCTCCATCTCTCTCCCCTAGACATGGATAATACAGTAGCATGGACATTTGATCTAATCTGCAGTAAGTGCTAGATCTAAAGTTTCTAATTCAAAAACCTGTGCATAATTACAACAAAGGTTTCAGAGGCCTTTTTAGAAGACACAAGATGTGAACATGAGCATGTAAAAACGTGTGTTTAAACTGAAAACTTGAGGCAAACTACGGTTATGCATTCAACTTCCCAGTGTCCAAACAAGGCAACGATGGAGACGTAAAGTCTAACATGTCCTTTTCTGAGCATTTAAAGTAGCGTAGTGGTAAAAAAACCCAACACAAAACAACTGTCCATCTTGAGCACTGAAAGATTACTAATAACTATCAGACAGAAGAGAAGAAACACCTAACATACTTCCTGATACTTGAATTTAATATGAAATACAAGTTATTCAGGTAGAGTGGAGAGAACAACAGCCCAAAGAGGTGTTTTGTGAGAACACCACACATAAATGTTGTGGAAGTGTTTATAGTATTAAAACAAGGAGACACACTACTGTTTTACCTGTCTCAATTGGAGGAACCTTGCTTTCAACAGCATTTGACACTGCTTTGCTCTCTCTAGCACAGGATAATTCACCATTTGTTGCTTGACAAGAACAGCAACCTATGAAGCGTATACAGTAACAGGACAGTTAGCTTCCTTCACTACCATAATTTATTTTCCACCTATTACAATGTATTCTATACAGCTTTAACTATTATGTTCAAAAATAAACCAAAAGGAGAAAGCAGACCATTTTTCCAATTCGCTGAGAGGGTAAACGGGTTACACCACTAATATATAGAAATATTTAACACAGCATTACCACCATAGAAGAAACACAAGCACTTTTAGCTAGAGAGAAAACATACGGTATGCATCAAAAAGGCTACATACGAACAAGGAGGATTAGAAACACATTGAGTAGCAATGCTGCAGGCATATAACTCATGCTTAGAGGGAAGGTTTAGTGGGTAAACAATCTAAGACACCTAGCAGACTGCATTTATCACATCCTTATCAAGATACCACTACTTACATAAAAACCATACACATGCTTTTTTTTTCCTGTCCACTTTCCCCACCCTTACAGTGATAACCATCAAATTTTCCTTAGAAACATAAATGTAAATCCTTGGGCAGTTACATCTAGATTTGATTCCGTCCTAGTGTAACTCTTGAAGGGGTAAACAACTGTCCTCCCCAGGTCAGAATTAAATTTGGAACATTATTTTATTGTATCCCAAGCCATTTATTCTTTTACAAATCTACTTTCCCTACCTCTTTCTGCAGATGGCTGTGCAGAAGATCCTGCAGAAGGCTGAGGCACAGTGGCTGAAACTCGATTCCCCTCACTCCCTTCCACTTCAACCTCCTCCACTTGGCTACGCGGTGAATATGGGTTCAATACCTCATAGTTTGACTCCTGCCTATTTCTGTTCATGCACATAAGTGAGATACCTGACATCAATATACTGATGAACAGGATCACTGCTGTGGTAATTACCTGTTAAGAGGGCAAAGAAAATACACTTAAATACAAAATAAAGGAAAATAGTTGCATATATCTGTCTTTCTAACTTCTGTACTTTCCTAAATATAATTACAAATGCATCTGAATAAGGCAGTTTTTTCTGTATTTAATGCTCTTGCATCTTGAGTCACTGAAGGAGCGAGCAGTACATGAGACTGATCTTCCTTGCCTAAGTAACTCAGCTTTTCCCCACCACCACCTTTTTTTCTTTTTCTTTTTTTTTTTTTTTGTGGGCACCCCTATTTTCCATGCAATCCAAACACATCCCCTCCTCATCTTTCCCCTCATGACCATTAGCGCTCCAGTTTAAGTTCTGTTCAAGTACCTTTTAATTCCAAAAAGGAATGTGCTCTAGTCACCCTCTGGCACAGCTCTAATTTCCATGCTTTCTCCAATGGGGAGCATCCCAGTAATTAACTTTTCTTTCTAATCATCTGACACTGATACCCAGAGTCCACTGTGAGGCTATTTTAGTCCTTGTGAAAGTGCCACATGAATAACCCTGAGAGACTCATAGCCTCTATCCATAAGGGGTAGAGGGAAAATGTGACAAACATCTAGGCTAGTGCACTTCACATCCTCTGATAAGAGGAACTATTTATTGTTTAAAACTGTAGTTCAGGCTCAGGGACTTTCAACCCATGATTGTGCAGAGAAGTCTCCCACAGTGCAAGCAGTTACTGCTATACATGTAATGTAGATCCTATCTATTACAGACAAAAAGCCATTAATTAGTTATTGGGTGGTAACATTTTTAGATAATTATCAAGCAAGATTACAAATTAGTCACCAGAAAAAGGGCTCTGCAATTCATTACCGCTCGTAAGTCTTTTCGGGAAACCTACTCCCTCTTTTTCTTAGTCATACCTGCCTAAACATGAAGGTCCTTGTTCAAACAAGTTTTCCTAATGGTTCATTACAGAAATACATTTTTGTATCAATTTATAAGCATTCTATAATTATACTGTTATTACGGTAGCCTGTACTTTGACAGAAAGCTACTTATATAAGAAGCAAACAGAGAACACAATTTCTCAATAATGTATTGAACATGGCAGATGTCAGAAGTGATGAGGACAGAACACATTCGTACCTGATATTTTCCATAGAAAAAGGCAGAGTCAATACTAGTGTTGTTACATTCACCAACAATTAGTAAGATTCCCACCAGAAGTGTTGGGACTCTGGAACAGCAAAATACAAAGAAAGTAACATATTTAGCATGCTCCCACTAATTCTACCAGAAAAGACTTGAATTAACTTACCCCCATCCAGCTATGATAATAAATCCAATGGGAATCTTTATGGCTTCTCTCTTCCTCAACAGAAACAAAGAGAAAGATAGAAAACCTGGAGGAAAAAAAAAAAAAAAAAAAAAAAAAAAAAGCCTTGTTTACTCTTAGAAAGGGAACAGATAAATACAGAGTCTAGAAACTCTATAATGCAACCTGCTCAATAACTAAGATATTCTTCTCAGACCTTCAAATAGTCCAAAATTGTTTTTATAGTTGTATTCTGAGGAAGTAAAATAGAAACACCTATTATCTTAAAAAAATTATATTAATGAAACATTGAAAAAATTCCAGGACATTTTATGTTAAACATCCACTTCTAAATGCTTAGAAAGGTTCACAAGTGTATAAAAGACGTCATAAGAATGTTTAAGACACAAGTAACTAATTTCTTAAGGTATCAACAGCAGTTTTTCTAGACTGACAATCTTAAGTAACCAACAAATAATGTTGTATTCTGTTGTAACATTTCTTTAAAAACTGACTAGTCCTTTATAAAGGATGAAGTCAATGATAAATTTAACATAAAAGTTTTATGTGTTTTTACATATATAACTATACACGGGAACATCTTCTGGAACTGCCTATTCTATTAACAACTCGGAAGCTCAGCAACATTCCCCATGCTGAAGCAAAGCTAGTATTTATGTTAGGCTATACTAAACATGAGCTACCTATTTCAGCAAAACACAAGTACAACTTACTCCACAAAAACACCACAGGAATTAAACCCTTACACTTCTGGACTTAAGAATGGTATAAAAAGTCTCCTGAATACCCAAAGTCTCTTTTATAATCATACATGTAAGGTTCTCCCAGCTTCTTGAGGCATCTTTCAATCCCGCCTATTTCAAGTAATCCCTTCATTAATCATCTACACCTGCAGAACACACGCATTGTTTTTAGAAATTACAATTGCCCGGGAAAGAAATGTTAAAGCTACTTTCTTTGGTATATCTCTTCATTCTGTATTTCCTACTTTTTTGAGGCACTAAGTTTTTAAATCTACTTAGTGCTGAATAATTAAAATCTTAAACTCTGCATTGATTAAAAATCACCAATAAGATTTTGACTAGCTGAAGGGCAACCCATCACAATTGCTCCATTTGTAATTGCTTCTGCCTTGAGAGCAGGTTCTTGTCTTTTGTTACTAGCTAGCAAGGCTGCTGTATCTAGCAAAGACAAACATGACCTGCCTAGGTACAAGCTTCCAATAGCAGAAGCAGTGCCTGACACCAACCCCTGTGTTGCCAGTGCTGCAGCTTGGTGCAGCTTACAAGTATGCATATTTGTAGAACTACATACAAGTGAAAGGAGCAATTACTCTGAAGAATATAATAAAATCATTTTGGTACATTAATCTTTTATTACAGTACCTAGGTTCTGCTATAAAAATCGTACCTGTCCACAGGTAGGTGCTATAAAGTGAGCTGTAGAGGAATATAAATACTAGGATCTGCATGGTGATGTCTTTCTCTTTAACAATGAAATTCCATGCCACCATTCCAATGCAAGCAATAAACTGGAAAGAAAGGTAAGATGCCATCATTTAAATTGGGAAAGCAGGATGACAAGAAAAACTGAACACAGTGTAATATAGCTACAATAAGCTTCAGAACTCCACCCTCAAAATCACTGGAGTGTGATTTTATGAATAGGATAGTTCTCATAGCAGTAAAGCAGTGCAGCAGTAAACTCAGTATTACAGTTATGTCACTGACTACGGTACCCTATTTTCAGGAGGGGTTTTTTGACAGCAATTGTATAGTTCAGGTAAACTGGAAGTAAGGCAAGTTAGAAAAAATATATAATCTTTATATATGTTATAATAAGTAAAAAGTAAAGCTTTTGTTAAGTACAAACCATTTATCTGAAATGATTTGGACATGAAGCTGCAGTCAACAGATGTTTGTTCAGCCAAGAATTATACAAGTTTTCACTCAGTGATACTGAATATATGACAGTTTTAGTACTGAAGGAATCTGAACAGAATTATTATGGGAACAGTAATACAGTAGTTCAAAATTTTAAGATGAAAACTAACTTTGCTGTTATAGACAAGAAGCACCTGCAGCTCTCATACATGACTTTTTTTTCAAATGTGACTCCATAATCAGACCTCAGAGAGTTTACTATATATTTTTCTTTTTAAACTACAGAACACTTCAGAAAGCTCTATCACACAGATATATTACAAGCACAGGCTGTTCTCACTGAATTTAACAGCAGTTGTGCAGTTGACTTCAAGGGAAGAAGGAACATGTACTCTATAGTTTTCTCAGTTTAAATAAAGTCAATTTAATTTGAATAAATTAATTAAAAATAAATTAAATAAAATTAATTTAATTTAAATAAATTTAAATTCATCCAGAGCTATTTGGCTTTGCCCTTCCTTAGCCACCAGCCATGCATTCCCACACTGCTCCCTTGCATCAGCACTGGCACCTGTCTGATCTCTCAGCAAGCCACTTCAGGGAGGCAAACCAGCATGGGGATTAGTTTTCTATTCAGCTCCTTGAATCAGGTCACCACAGAGTCAAACACACTCTATGGCTGATCCTGGCATTCCTGACTTTGGATTGGCATAAACTGATACAGAAGTGCCTCAATAGTGTTAGGCAGTAACTTATAAAGCTAAAAATATATTTCAGAAGCCACTCTCCATCCTGATTGCTTATAGTTCTGTTTGAAAACCACACTACCAGCATCAACTATAATTTTCTTCAAGGGTGTATTTTAAGGCACAGAAATTGTTTAGACAAGTCGCACATTAGATTCCCCTGCCCTCCATAGATGGCTACAAAGATATCACTGTAGAAACCAAACTTGTAAAAATGTTAAAAGAAAGACTTTAAAAAAAAAAAAACAAAACAAACCTCACGCAACAGCATTCTTCTTACTACTCACCTGAGCAACAAGTAGATTTGTTGTAATCATATGAGGAAGCTGTTTGTATTTCTTACTCAGAAGAACAACAGTAAGAGACCAGATCTGTCACATAAATAAAAATTTAATTTAGGAGTAAAACAAACCCCAAAAGAACAAGATGAGTATTCTGGCAGACTACGGTGAAATTAAATACACAACAAATCTTCTTGAAAAGTTTCTTAGCAACATGACTACTGTAGTCAGCTCCACACCATCTGCTGCCAGTCCTTGTGCCTCAGCAACTATAGCCAGAGAAAGCAATGCATCTTTGTGTTCTCATGATGGTAAAATATTTCCAGGAAGCACCAAGAGCTTGCCTCTAGTGTGCAGAAGCCTGGTTGTTCCTTAGGACATAAATGACCACACAGTAGCCTGGCAATTTAGAATTTAAAATTCCCCTCCTTCCCTGAATCTCCCAAAATGACCTGTGACAGCAAGGGGCAGCGTTCACTTGTGGCTTCCCCTGAGGCACAGTTCAGACAGCTTCAGTAAGACAAGTTAAGAAAATTCCAACTCCCTCCAACATGGATGTTTTTACTTTAAAAAAGCAAACAAAATAAACACGCTATCTGTAGTGCCTATAAAGCCAAAACACAATTCACATTGGACTTCTGGATTATCAACCCACTTTTTAAGAACTGTGCACCCAGAATTTCTAGGAAAGCAATTTGATAAAACTAAATTAAAACTTCCAAGTTCAACATTTTCATTAATACTCATTAATACTTCATTAAATAAATATTCGCTGACATTTCTGGAGCTGAAGTTTGTACACAGCCTCCATTACTGTGATATCCAAGCACCTCACATGGCTTGATGAAATTATTCCTTGTGTAAGCTAGTACTGTTATTCCCCCACATCTTGTTATTTAAAAACAAACAAACAAAAAAAACCCCAAAAATGAAAAGGACAAACTCTTAAGCCCTGCACTAGTGCTCTAATTCACTTACCCATCTTCCTCTACAGTGCAGCTTTCCAGCTCACCCACTGTTAAATCAAGAAGATTTTTAACTCCTTCCTCATCCTTCTGCAACAGGATACGATGGGGAAATGAGTTGTCTTACCATGACTTGATTTGTTGCTTATGTACTAATGCTACCCTGACATGACAGTGTACTTTTGTATTTCACTTCATCAACACCTACCAGAGAAATGAGGCTGACAATACTTATGTCAAAGCTAACATTTTGGAGTGCAGGTGCCAGTGGGTTGGGGTCCATAGATGGAATGGTCAACAGCCACGCAGAAACATACATAATAGGTGCAGACACAAACGTGCTTATCACCATGCCTGAGGTAATCTGCAAAGAGAGTCAAACAGAAACAAGAACAGAGTTAATCAGATCTCAAGCTAAATAATCTGTGTTCACGAATACAACCACTGACAAAATTGTACCTTCCAATTAAACATACATAGACCTTGAACAAATCAGAGTTGTTTCTATAACAAATTATTTAGAATTCGAGCCAGAAAGTATCCATTTTATACATAGAGTTAAACTGAAAATTTTAACAAGCTTCTGAAACAGTAGGAATAGAGAGTTCCCTACTGCAAATTCTTACAGAGCTTTTTCATGGGTGTCAAATAAACTAATGACTACAGTCCAGGGGTGGATTTACAATGTTGCAATTTACTTTTGGATGCAAAGATTCACACCATAAATAAATAAATAATATGCACCAATTCATGAGAAGAAGCCATATATATTTGCATTTAAGTGATTTTTATTTTGGCTTCTCATTGTCTTTCTGCTTTCTAGAATTTGCACAGCAAAGGAAGCGTGAATTGCTACTCATACTATAGATACTACAGATCTCTGTTTTGAAGAGATTTCCTGAGTTTGTTGGGCACAAAATTCTATCTTGTAAGGTTTACTTTAGTGGTCTTTTTTTTGTTTTTCCTTTTCTTTAAAAAAAAAAAACAACAAACAAAAAATAGATAACATTAAAAACAATGGAAGTCAACAGGAATGTTTTAATGTCACTTCAAGTGGAAGAAAGGAAACAGTTATAAAATTTGTATTTTAAATTGAAAAGATAATTGATACCGTCTACTATTAAAAAAAAAAAAAAGTAAAATGCATTTCTATTGCACGATTTAACTGAAGGGCAACACAACAGAATCAGTTAAAGCATAAGTTCTTCCATAAGTTTTCAGCATTAAGCTAATGCTGTTCCTACTGAAGTCAGCAACATAATTACTGTTGTTTCCTTCAAAAACAGTACCTCAAAGATAAGATCTTTGAAAAAAAAAAAAAAAAAAAACACAACAAAGATACAAGTTCTTTATATTTAAAGTTATCCTAGCTCTTCCTACTAGAGTCACGAATAGGAAAAGTATGAGGACTTATTAATGAACATATACTATCAAGACACTTGAGACATTAGGAAAGAGTACTCTGCTTAATTAATAACCTGAAATATAATTTATAGTTGATATCTTCGGAGTATAAGTAAATCTTATAAGCAAATCTAAGGAGTCAATACTACCGAAAAGCAAATTCACCAAGCCTACTTATTTATTTAAGTATTTCATCAACAAATATAAGCTCCAAGTTAGTACATGTTTCGGAAAAGCTAACTACATACAATTCCTACTTCCATATTAAATTGACTTGCAAATATTGCGACACCAGGTGCTGCTGGAAAAACTCCATAAAGAAATGCATAGTTTGATAAACTGGTGTGGTTGACTGCGCTGTCACTCTTGTCCAATAGTTCCACCATTTCTCTACAGAGAAATGGCATCATAAGTCTGAAAAGAGAGGGGAAAAAAGTAATTAAAAAAAAAAAATTACTCAGGCCATAGCAATAGACTCTTCTTTACTCAGAAAATGAACCCAAAGGAAAATAGTATTCAAACAAGCCTTAAATTATGAACAGCAAAATACTGACATCACTTTGAATGATTGCCTTTACTGTTACCATGACATTTACCAGCTGCTTAACAATTTCATGTCATAAGTTAAACAAAAAAAACCCATACACAAAAGAAACATTAAAAAAGACAGCAAACTCTGGGAAATAAGCACATTCTCTGATTGTGCAGACACGTTCTTTGTATAAGCCTGAGATTTAGAAAGGTAAAATATAAAAAACCCCCCTCATTTTTCAACTGTAAAAGTAACAGTAGCTATAAGCAGCCAGCAGCTTTGAAACTTAGACCACCTTTCTGCAATCTGTGTGAAATATAACAAGGGCTCAAGCTTAAGTATCCTATTCTGAAAGTTTCGGCCAGCAAAAAAAACCCCAAAACCCTGCATCAATGCTATTCTGTTTGCCTTTAGCAATACCCCAGATCTCACACGGACTCACTATGTAAACCTTACACAGGCTAATTACATAAACTCACCAGTAAAGCAAAGTGGTAACATTAAAAACCATTTTTTCTCATGTTCTTACAAAATTTATCATTAAGCTGGTTTACAAGCAAGGTCTTTAAGTTTGCTAGTTAGTTGTACTGATATTCCAATGCATCTTCAAATGTTACAGTATAAACTTAACCACCAAACAATTGTTCTATTATGTTAATTGTAGCTCCATAGCAAATAAAATATTTAGTTCACCAGTAACTGAGACATATTCAAGGGAAGATAATGATGGCATAAGTTCTAAATACAAATGGTCATTTATTCATGCTTAAAAGTCAGACAGTTTAAGAGTGTAAAGCAATCATTTTTAAGCTCTTCCAATATAGCAGTTTCAAAGATTTCTAGACCAAGGTAAACCAACTAATTGAGACGTATTGTGTAATCCAAAGAAAATACAAACACTAATAAAATAATACTTAAACTCACTCTTGTCTAACTATTTAACTAGTAAATTTTAATTTAAGCTAGTAATTCCCCAAACATCCAATTTGTGACAGATGGCCTGCAGGCAGTCCATGAAGCCACAGCACCCCTGAATTTTCGTCTCTGCAGAGCCCAACAACAGGTTTGTGGTGCGCAAAACTTCTTTTAAAAGAAGTTGACAGTTGTATACTATCAGAGTTTGGGAAGCACTCTCCCAAAATACTGGAAGTGAAACATACTATCACTATAATGATTTTGAGAGAAAAGACATCTGACCAGTATATTCAGAGCTTAAAGCGTCTAGAGAACAAAATTATAGAAGTACATAAATAGAACTTACAGTTTAGCTGTGATGAGAAGGATCAGTGCAACAAACATACCCTTTGTCAGTTTTTTTGTTTGTCCCACCATAGTTAGTCCAAGGTAAAAAAGTGCGGAGCCAGAAAATGAACTGCCCAGTCCATCAAGGAAGTTTTCAAGATATTCGGGAATTTTCTGGCCAAGAATAAAGTTTGAGGCAATTCCTATGAAGACCATGAATACAATTGGGTTCTGCAAAACTCGAAGGAGTGCTAGGCCCACTATTTTGATTTTGCTCTGTGACACAGTGCGATTATCCCTCCACTTCTGGATTTCACAGAAGATAAACCCAAGAGGGTTTAGCATCATAAGAGATATTGGAGCCACTAGGTAAATGTACTGGAGATATTCTGGGTAAGTGGTTTGATATAAAGCTTCAACTAGAAGACAGGAAATGAAAAGTGATGAGTGATAACATTTCAGTACAAAAACACATTAATATTGAAATTAAGTTTTGTTGTCTGAAAACTAGAGAAAAATGATTTCATTATCCTTCAGAAGTAACTACATTTACAATCGATATAAGATGATATAGTAAGAGAAGTGTGCCAAATCCCCATTAGGCCACAGTCATCTAATGAACACATTAAAGATCAAAGATTAACCACCTAACACTATTTAATGATTCTATGAATAGTCAGTGTTTACAAGAAAAAAAAAAAATGAAATATAACAATCCCACACGCCCTTTGAGTCACCCCAAATGCTGAAAAAAGTTGGTTTTTTGCTGAATTGCTTTTCCTCCCCAGAAACATGACAGTCGTGGAGAATAACATGCACCTTTGCAGGACACAAGTTGCTTCTCATCTCAGGGGAATCCCACATCTTTGGAATTTAACCAGTTTTCAGTGGGTAAATCAGGTGTAATCTTTCTATGCCGATTCTGTACAACACAGCAAAGCACCAACCAAATAGAAAATACATTAGCACATAATTATTAGTTCATTTTCTGGGGCTACTCAGGACAAGAGTTATCGCTGTAGTTCTGGTCCCTCAAGGAACTTTAAATCCTAAGCATTTGTTTTCATTGCTACCACAAACTTGTGAGTCAAGGTAGAACTGCTTTTTATTTCAAGTTTGTGCTAACAGATTCAAAAATCATGAAAAGACTCTGGAAAGACATATAAGATTATAACCCACAGTATTTTTAAAGTAGGATTTTGTTCTCTTTTCATTACAGTAGCCTATACTAAGGCCAGGAAAGTCACTTGTAAAGCTGCAAGGTCTAGAATCCTGCAGATGTTTTTGGTCTCCCTATTATAATTTCATTATTTCATATTGAAAAACGGAAAAGAAAAAGGAGAAATTATGCATATGAAGCACTTTCTCACCTAAGCAGTAAAATAATGTTTAAAGTGCCATCACTGCTTCATTTTTGCATTTTAAATGTGTTTTATAAACAAAGAGTTCAAGTGATATTACTTTATTTTAAAACTTCTAGGTCTATACTGTTGTATTTCCTATACATGTATTAAATGATGAATTAAATCTACCAAAATTGCCGTTTAGCTGGTTAACAATACAGAGTTTATCTGTTCTTCCCCAGGCAAAAGTATCTTAATATGCAGATGCAATTCTATTTGTACTACAAAGAATATAAAAAAAAGGAAGGACTATTGCATAAATATACCTACTGGACCTTTCTATGGGTTAACTTAGCACTCAAAGTACTAAATAAAGTTTAAGATCACTAAGCAGCCAACTGTTGCAGGTATTTCCGTTTCCCCATGTACTAAACCTGTTCTTGTTCTGAAAAAGTTTTCCCTCGTGACTATGTTTTTCAAAATCCAAAAGATTTTTACCTTCATATTAGTTAAGCATCTGGAATGACAGGATCTACTAAGCGCTAAATCAGCATTTACTATAAACAGCCTTCTCTTTAGATTGAATAAACTGACATTTGCAATTATTTGATTTCCATTATATAAGAAGGAGCACTAAAGGTGCTTTTCCTCTTACAAACCAAGATTAAAGTACATATACAAGAGCTACCTGTCCTAAAATCCTGACTGAACTGCTGAACAGAACTATCAAGTTTGTAGTTAGTTACTGCATTTAACAAGCCAGTTTTAAACACTAAATATATTCTGATAAATAACACCACTTTAAACATGCTGGACACTTTTTATGTAAGTAAAAATTTTCTAAAACCCCAAACCTTAGAGCAATGCTTTTATGCTGCTTTACACAGAATACCCATTTCAATCAAATGCAACTCAACAAAAGTCACATGTAAATAATGTCTGAGTGAAATATGTAGTAAACCATTGTTTTTTGGCAAAGTGAAACTGTATACTTAATACAATATATTAAGTTCTATAAATAATTTAACTGAGGTATGAAGTCACAATGCATTTTCCTGGGTAGCATAAAGTGGAACCAGTGTAGATTGCTGAGTCAGTGGGAAAAAAATCAGAAATCATGCTTAAGGAATCATTAAGACAGTGAAAATAATCCACAACTATCTCCAATGAAAAAATTTTCTTTTTATTTAAATCAAGGTGTCTGCTGCTGATCATAACAGAAGATTGAAATTAAAAGATATTTTAATACTTTTTTAAAGAAATCAAATTTCCACATCCCAGCTGCTTAAAATTACATATAAATCACACACTAGTTGTTTATGCTTAATACAATTAGCACCATTAGTCATGGTAACTGAGCCATCATCCACACAACACTTCTGCTACACCTATGCTTTAATACAGCACTGGAGAGTAGATGAAGCTGTTCTGTCAGAGTTGTATCATCTCACCTAGTAATAAAAACCAAAAAGACAAAGCTTGCTATCATAGTAATTCTATCTGTATCAGGAGGTCTGCTAGCAAATCTCCGTACCAGTTGTTTTTCTCTCCAAACCAACATCAGTTTGTAGTGTAGAACTGTCATAACAGTGATTAGAGAAAATCAGTGGTGATGTTTGAAAATTTAATCTATATTTCAATTTTCCTATGTGCAAATCTTTGCTCAACAGCAAAAAATAGCATAGTGGTTATTAAAGAAAAAAATAATTACACAGGATGAAAACTCAGGACCTTATTTATCTATTTAAGAGTTCAAACTGCCTTTTTAAATAGCATTATTGTAATACACAGATCTGTCAATACTGATTTTTTTCCTTTACAAATTTCAACTGAAGCAGCCTTTAAAAATATATTTCCATCAAAAGATCAGTTTTTGCTCAAAACACTACCTACTGTCATACACAAAAAGAAATAAGCAACGCATTCTTTGTTGCCTAGTCCTGCAAACACTTCAGAGAAGCCACTACCAGTAAAAAGTTTGCACACCTGACAGCATGAACCAAACATTGCTGAAAGTTTGGGGATGGGACAAGGGAAAGGACAGGAAAGGAAATAAACAGCTCTGAGAAATTAACAACCCTGAAGCGCCTACAGTCTTGCTGTTGCATTAAGTATTCCAGTAAAGCTCTTAATGAACTAAGTGTTGTGAATTTGGCTACATTGTACATAGAAGAAATATTTTGTAAATCATGAAATATTTGAAGAAAAATGCAATCTGACAAGAAAGTAATTCGAAGTAGAAATAATGTTTTAACTAGAAGGATACAATGGAAATATGTCCAGACAACCTCAAAATAGAAAAAAAAAAGAGAAACCCTAATTGGCATTTTAATCCAGTAGCAAGAAACAAAGACACCACAGTCCTCACAGCCTTCTGTGTGATACACTTCTGATTTCTCTCAAGAGGAATAAACCTCAGGAGATGCAACTGAAGGAAACAAGGTATTTTCACCCAGGGAAGAAAAGTTTGCAATTGCATTTGTCTGTATTTTATACATCCAGCAAATTTGAAGAGAGTAAAAAAGATTCAAGATTCTCCTGAGCATGCTGCCCTGGAAAAGGGAGAATAAAACTGCCAACTCCTCCATCTAAAATATGGAGCTACCTGTTGTTACATATAATCTGGAATTGCATGTTTAAGCTTCCTTTTTGTGACTGTATTTTCAATTCAGTAATCAAGTATCTTGCTTTTTGCTTTGCTAGAACAAACTTGCTTTCTTTTTTGTTCTTAACCTTGTCTGGGTGATAAAAGTGATCTCAAGAGAATTTGAGAGGCACAGAGCACTTTCTCTTCAGGGAGCAGCAAACAAATAAAACATAGTCCAGGCATCCTCTCCAAATGCCTTCCACTTGAGGTGTATTTTAAAGATCCTGATACCTGCAGTGTGTGTTCCCACACCAGCCACATGGGTCAGCCTGGGGAGAGGCAGGAATGAAAGCTACATTGGCACACAAGAGCCTCTCAAGGCAGGTAAAAAGCACTGCAATTCAGATGGTAGCAGGTGGGAGAAGCCTGCTACAGCTCCCAATCACTTCCTAAGTATCATAGTATGTATGGCTAAAAGCATATTAACATACCATTAAGAAAACCTATCAAAAGGAAAAAGGAAAAAAAAACCAACTTCCTTACCAAAACGAAAGAAAGTAATAGTCTTGCAGATTCTGATAAAATTAAGTTTAATAACTGATATTGCTTGAAATTCAGAATCTAGGCTTACAAGAACAAGAGTACACAGTTATACAAGTTATACTCTGAATGCCTCTTTGTTTTTGTTTGTTTGTTTCTTAGCTTCACTGGACTAGTGGTTAGTTACACATCCCAAGAATGGCACCACAGCTGCATAAAATTCCGATTTGAGATACACAAATGCAAGTTACCACAAATCACGCAGCAACCTTGCTTTTAAAAGACAGACTTCTTCCAAGACTATATCCTAAAGCATGTCTACTGGCCACAACAGAATAAAGATTAAGGGATAAAATATGATTGGCTACATAAATTAAGTGGCACAAAAATGAGAAGTTTCTTCTGAACAGATTTAAAGTTTGTCACACACTCCACAACCAGTAGGCATCAACATTATGGACAGATGTTTTCTTTGAGCTAAGCCAAGAGGTAATGCCAAATGAGTAAAAAACACACTACAGCTATTTCAGAGACCACAGGTACCGGCTCACACTTTGCAAAGCAAGACATTTTGGTCTTGAGGGAAACTTTGGCAATGTAAGGTAATTTATACCAGTTTTGAAATTATATTTTAAATCCTTCCCCCCCACCCCGATCTGATTAACATTACAAGATTACATAGACCATAGTAGTTGGATTGTTTTAAATTCTGCCTCATTCATACCAGTTGACAGTTTTCTTCCCTTACATGGCCTGAGGTCAAGAAAAGTGACTTGAGAAATGGCTTAGATAACTCATAACTTCAGTTCAGAATTCAGTTTCAAATTACAGAAAAATAAAAGCAAACATGTCTAGAACACTGAAAAATAGTTTTAAAGAAGAAAGCATAAGGAACTACTTACCTATTGGATATCCCAGTGCGAAGTCATTGCTTTGTGTAGCAAAAATAGGGAACAAACCTGCTTTGCTAAATCTGTTCTCAGGACTGGCTACCAACAATGTTAAAACGCAGACTAAGAAAAACACAGCAGCTTTGGCAACTAAAATACTGTACAGGAAGGACCAATTCACATTAGAAAAGTTAAGTACCACCATGTTTTTGAACAGTAGAGCTGGGAGTGCAAAACGGGACACAAAATTTCCCAGTCCTTTGGCCTGAGTTGTTGTGATAATGTTGGCTCTTCCAGCTATGTAGCCACAAAGAATTATTCCAAAGCATTCTAACAAGGCTGGGAAAAGCCTGCTTATTGACATAGAAGGAGTACCGCCAGTGGTATTGAGTCCAACTTGTCCAGGCAAAGAAATAGACATATTAGCTGAAGATGAGAGGTTCTGTGTATTGAAGTCTGAATAGTTATCCATTTCCTTTGACCACGTCTTCCAAAAAAAGAGCTTGAAATGATCTCATCTGTAAAACAAACACAAAAAGTATTTACTTCAGCTTCCAAAACTGTGTTTGTGAATATTTATGGAATCAGGCTTGCTGACAGAAGAATTTACACTTACAAGTGCATTACAAATAAATAATGAGACAAATAATAAGTAGCTACAGAGAAACAACCCTGAGAATGAAGAATGATGAAAAATCATTCCATACACACATCATCTTCACACTTCTTCTCACAAGTCCACATAATTCAACAAGACAACTGATAGAGGCTAAAAATTCCCCAAGAAATTTGAGGGTAACACTGAAATATTAAAACTAAATGTAGACTGGGCATTCAAAAGGCAAAAAATCCGCTGGAAGGAAAAGCCGTATAACAAGGATTTTTTTGCTATTATTCTAGCATGCTTCGCATGCATTCCTTGCTTTCCTGAACTACCATTATAAGCCTAGTTAACTCTCTAACAGGAAAGCATGAGACTCTTTACATACTTGTTAGCAGCTTATAACCTTTCTTACCTCCTCAACTCACTGTCAATTCCCAACTACAATTCTCACATACTCTTTGTTTTCAACTATCAAACTGTTAGTTTTCTTTTCTAACTCCTTTTGTTTGCCCCAGGATATCTTATCTCAGGTCCTCCCTAAACCATGTCCTCCTTGGTTCTTTTTCCTTCACAATAAAAATACACTTTAAAGTTGCAATATTAAATCCCATCCTTGACCCCCCTTTAACTGCTGCTGTTCACCTCTGCTTCCACACGCTCAGCTTTACGCATGGTCGGGAGTCCTCCTTCACCTCCATCTTTAGATCCTATTTAATCCAGGTTCTGCCCCTAAAACAGCTCTTAGCAAAATCCCGAGAGGCCAAAATATTCTTAAACTCTTAGAACTGGTGTTCCATTTTCATCCTTTGTGACCATCATACACCTTTATCGTAATCATTATCTTCCTCAAATTTTGCCCTTCCCATATCTTTTGTAATTACAGCTCCTCCTAGCCGTCTGTACTCCATACATCTCCTCCCATCTCTACTTGTTCCTGTAATATTTACATGGGAAGATTCCTCTAAGTTTCTGTGGGTGCATATAGGGCTTGTTCCTCTTCTGTCTCCTTACATCCTCTGCCTGTGTATTTTCATAAGCACTTACTCAATAATAAATAGAGCGCTCTTCCTAATCCAGACCTATCTTCTGTTAAAACTATCATCACAGCCCGTCTCCAAAACCTCTTTTATGAATATCCTGCTGTCAATTCAAGTCCAATGAGCCTGAAACTGTTCTCCTCCCCAACAGATACTCCCTCAGTTACTGTGCCGTGTATCTGTTTTCCTAGAGACAAGTGACAAAGGTTACAAAATCCTCTAATTTCAGGGAAATGCAAACGTACTGAACTCATATTCATCTATAATTCTGTTGCAAGGAAAAATCTTCATAGTCTATCAGTATCAGTTCTTTTTTTTTTTTGTACATTATTCTACAGACTCATTCTCCGCACATCAAAAAAACCTTGGTTTCATATTATTTCACAGTCTAAGCTTATGCCCTCTTAATCTATCACAGAATAACAAGACGAATGGTCCTTATAAGAACATGAGTACCAGGCAAGGAAGATAAATTTGACCAAGTAGTGTCGCTTCTCCACCCTGGCACAAAAACATTTGGCAAGGCCCTCTCTACCTTTGAGAAAGATTGAGAGATCAAATCATCATATCACCCTTCAAGCTTGTACCTAGCTTTGCGCAACTTTGACCTCTCCCAGTGTTTCAGTATCATGGGCTAATGATACACTTTCCAGTTAGCAAGCGATCAACATATGACACAGTGGCCAATGATCTAATTCGTCACGCTATTGCTTACCCATATTCCTACATACAATTCTTTAGGCCTGCAAGAGTTGACATTTAAGTATGCATTAAGTATTTATGTACAACAGATATGTCTTGCAACTCCTGATCTTCACTTGTTACCAGCGATCCCCTTTGAAAGGGCTGACTATAACATAGCAGGTTCTATATGCCAGTAGACACGTAAAGTCTGCAGATCAGATGAAGAGAGAGGACATCAAACACCAATATTCAGTGGTCAATAGCAACGTCTTGCCAGAAACAGATATGGCTTTGGTGATACAGCTCTGAAACACGTGCAGTCCATCAGCTAACTCTGCATACAAAATTTTGACATGACTTAAGTCCTAAAGTACTCTGGAAAGGAAATCATGATAATTTACCCCATTTTGTATAGACAGAAACTAAGGCAAAAGCGGACTGATTTGCCATAAGCCATTTAACATACCAGTGGCAAACTGAGATTCCCAGTTCCCCAACCAGTGCTTTGTACAGCACAATGGCTAGATCTGTGCAAATTAATGACTGGTTTAAGAGTCTTCCTAGCCTCTTTGTATCCTATCCTCAGGGAATAGAGAAGTCCTAACACTCAGGTAAATAAGCAAGTAAATCAAGTCAGAGCAAAGGTGAGATCTTGTATGCTCTATTTCACACCCTGGCATCCAGCATGCACATATTCACATGCAGCATAAACTCTTTGACTCATTACTTTTATTTATGCCTGAGGCTTTTAGTAAGCAATCCTACAATGCTGTTGTACTTTATCTGGACTGAGCAGCTGCACCATCCAAATCTGTCCAGTAGCCTTGGCTACCTCTTTTCCCAAGGCAAATGAGTCTCACTCCAAGTAGGGCTTATTTCAAAGGTTGTATTTTTCTTATGTTATAGATGATACATTCACCTAGATGTATTTGGACCAGGAGCCCAAAGCATTATCTACCATAGAAGGGTGGAAAAATTTGCAATAAATAAAGCAGACAACAAACCATTTCTTCTACTAGCAAAACTTAAGGAAGTTGTTGGGATTTGCAAAATGTCCAAAAGAGGATCAGAGGCAGATTTCCAACACGGAATTTTTGAAAGCAGCCAGCCACATTCTACACTAGCTGCAAGGTGAAAAGCAGGTTTTTGGCACAGCCCCACCTCAAATTCTTCAAGGTTGCAGTACTGCATAGAGGTAAAACTCCTGGCAATGCAACATATTCAACCTACTCCCTGCTCTGTTAATGTATTTTTTCAGCAATAAGATAAACGTGAAGCTTTTTTAACCAAATGCAACATTTGATCTGTAGTGGAAGCGTACTTTGGCTGTATCTGTCCTTAAATTCTGCCATTCCTTCTCATCACCCATGCCTTCTTATCCAAGACTGTATCTTTTAACACTGTGTCAATACTAATGACAAAGTTTATTTTCTGATATTCTTAACTGACCAAAGCCACAGTCTACATACAGTTCATATAGACTTTTACCACTATAACATCTCCTTCCTCTCTTTCTCTCCTGAAAAGTGGTTTGAGCTATCCAGGCTTTTTGTTTGCACAGACTAAGCCTTCACAAGCGAGTCTATCAATATAGCTACACAAGCCCATACTTTTAAACCAAAATCGTGCCTAAATTAATTGAACACCTCTCTTCCCTCTGTATTAACATTATTACTTCTCCTCATAAAATCACTACAAAATATAGGAGTGCCCTTGTTCCCATTTTATAGTTCAGGACTTAAATAGATATGCAGAAGACTAACTCTCTAGTTGTATCAGTCAGCAGCATGTGCTAAATCCTTTATCTTCCTCACTAGATCAAAACTGACATGGATATACGCCCACACATCCTACAACCATCTTTTGTAGAGTGCCACAAATATTCCTGCAGCCTTCCTTCAGGCTATCTTCACCTTGAACTTCATTACAAGGGGCCTTGTAAAGTCAGTCATGCCAAATCTTTGGTGAACCACATGAGTTTCAAAGAGAGAAACTGCATCACAGTAAAACCGCTACTGGCACTCCTTAGAGGGCTTTGAGTGCACATTATCTCTTCAGCTCCAGAGATGTGCATGTCCCAAAATATTCACATTTAACACAGATTATCTAATGCAGAGCTGTGGGTATTCTCCAGAACCGCAAGCTCTTGCAGAGCATGCTGCTTAGCACAGTGAATACATCTCTCGGCCCCTTTTGCTCTATAGGATACATACATTTACACAACTGTTATGAGATTATGTAATGACTAATCACAGATTTAACACACAGCCTTATCACACCTGGGCTTAACTCAAACTAGCATCTCACATGAGCAAAAATGTCTTCAATTCCCAGTACTTAATGAAATTGAAGATGACGCAAAACCAAAACTTTACATATTCTGCACAGAAACTCATCTGTTCTTACAGTAGATGTAATAAATTAACTAGTCAAATGACACTAAAATAAGAAAATATAACACAGTCCCAAAGGAAAGCCCTTAGCTCTGACTCCATAGGATGTATGATTTGTGGTTATCCCTTCAGGGATTGAGATTTGAATCCTTGAAAACTCAGACACAGCTGCACTGTTGGGAACTGCCGGCCAATGAAAACAAAGCTTTTAGGAATAACGCGGCCTTATCTGCTGTTGACTGTGTCAAGCGTAGCTGCTTGCAGCCAGACTGTCAGCTTGCATTCGTAAGGAAGGACAGAGCAGCCAGCACGAGAGGAAGCCTGGTATGAAGACCAACAATAGACAGAGAGCAAGGAACAAGTGCAGTTTACAATTCCCTTGAAACAAACTGGAGCACTGATATTTGCCCACTTCTCTCGTAGGCTGTCAATATTTGTAAAGTGTTAAAATTCACCAGACCAGAAACTCAATTCTCCAGCAGCTGTGAGTTAAGCAATATCAGGTTCCTCTCCGAGTACCGAAATAGAGAAGTTGTCTCCTTTTCCAGCAGGAAAATCCCTTTCATCATCTTTTTTAATGAAAGTCAAGGACGGTATGAGAGAATAGAAGAGATACGTACATCTCTCTGGTCTCCCACTCTCAAGCTTTCAGCTGATAATCACTCTCAGGATAATTCTGGTGACACTGGCTAGGCTCTGCACATTGTTCATAAATTATGTCCCACAATGTGGCCTCATTTCCTACTTTAATGCAACGTAGAAACAACCCAAGGATGACACATTATTTTATCCAGGAGGCTGAAAGTAGAATCGGGGCAGGAAGAGTTACCATTTTTGGCAGCTCTACCACCTCATCTTCAGCTCAGATAAGAATATAACATACGTATGTTCATGTAAAAGTTTGTACAGTAAGTCAAAGAGGAAGCAACCTGACAGAGTTACAATGATAAAAGTGTGAAGAAGTGATTACTGCTGTTCCGGCTCCTGCAAGTTAACCATAATTTTTACTTTTCTCTCTACTGGGCTAAGAAAGCAGATAGAGGATAATATTGTAATGGCAATTAACCCCAGAAGTGAGCCACCACCAGCTTGAAATCCAGACAACACGACAAGAAATATGAGACCTTAAATGTTTCTGAGCAGCTGTTCTTCAAGATCACATTTCCTTTTTCAGTTTTTTTCTATGCTGTCATTACAAGAAAGCACCTGGGCAGCGGAGAAGCCGCATGCACAGGAAGCCCAGCGAAGCCAAGGCCTGCCGTGAGCGCACGACTGGCAGAGCTCACAAAAGCAACACTTAAAGCTACATCAAAATTTGTCTGTGTGGGTGTTCAGACAAGACCAAAGGAAGCAACAGTTGCCAACAGCACAAAATACCAAGCCAGAAAAATGAATGGAAAACATACCTTCCCTTAATTTTCAATTAGGCTCATGTTGGGGCTTGTCAACAGATAGATACATACTTCTGAAGCAAATGGCAAAACACTTTTCAAAATACAGATTATATTTTATTGTCGGCACCCCTTAAGAAGTGCCTCACCCCACTTGCCAAATACGGCTGAAACATCTTTTGACTTGCAATGAGAAAGCCACAACAAAACAAGTGCCTCTCGCCTGCCCCTTCCTTGCCCATCGCTGCTCTCCTTTCCGTGGTCACCCCAGCTACGAACACACAGCATTTGCACTCCCAAACACCCGAGACACAAAAAAATAACAGCACCGTCCTGTGTGACAGCTGACTCATTAGAAAATAAAGCTAGAAGTCGGGGGAAGGAGCGGACAGCTTACCTACTTAGCTTTTGGCAGGCGCCTCCGCACAAGGGTACGTATAGAGGATTTGTACTCTGCCAAGGTGAGAACCTCTCCAAGGCCGAAGCCGCCGGTACCGAAGCCCGGGAGGGGAGGGGAAGGGAGGGGAGGGCAGGGCTGGCCCGGCCTGGCCCGCCCCCGCCCCGCCAGCGGCAGCCCGGCACTCGCAGCCGGCCCAGCACCCGGCGGGGCCGGCCCCGGGGAGCGCCGCCGCTGCGCACCGCCCCCGCCGCCCGCCCCGTGCGCCGGAGGCCAGGCCCGGGCCGGCGGCCGGCCCCGCCGTGCAGGGCCCGCGGGCGGGCAGGGGCGCCGGGCTGCGCGGCGGACGTCGGCGGGTGGGAGGGAAGCGATCAGCCGCAAGATGGCGGCGGCGCGCGGCCAGCCCCCTCAGCCGGCGGGCGCAGCCCTCCGCGGCGGCGGGCGGCCCGGGTGCTGCAGGCCGCCGCCGCGTCCTGTACCCGAGGGCTTCTCCCGCTCTCGGGAGCCGCCTTCCCTGGCGGGAGCGGAACCAGGCTCCGCCGCCTCCGGCTTCTAGCCAGGGCAGACCGAGGTGCCCGCTGCCACCTGCCCTCAGCCGGGCCCGGGCCCGGCCTGGCGGCGAGGCGCTGCCTGTCGCGGGGGCAGGGAGGCTCGGGGCAGAGCCTCCACTCACGGATGTGCGGCAAAACGCAGCCCCCGGCTTTAGCAGAGACCAGCGCGGGGCTCCCCGACATTTATCTGCCCGGGCCAGGGCCGCCGCCCTCAGTCCGGCATGGGCCGATAACAGAGCTGACTCCCGGCCTTCCCGGCCGCTGCGAGGGCAGCCCCGATCCCGGGACTTCCTGCGCTAATTTCAGCTTTTGTAGCAGTTAGAGAGCTTAGAAACAAAAACAGAAATAAAATGCCATGTTTTCCACGTGGCGTCAGTTCCTCAAGGCTGGTCAGACAGTGAATGATTTTCCCAGTAAAAAAGAAAAGCTAGTAATAGCCAAAGATTTTCTTGCTGAAAAAGAGGATCCAGCTTTCTCACGGCTTCCCATTTTTAACACAATTGAGGAGACAGCGGTTCAAGCTGCCCATTTTCTAGGAACTAAGCTAGATATTGCTGCCGCAAAGAGAGCAAGTGTGAAATTCTGTCTGTTGTGTACTTTCTTCCATAGTTTATTTGACCCAAACCAGCTTGCCTTACTTGTTAGGTGTGGCAGACGCATGGCAATAGGAATCCTAACTGGAGTAAGTGAGCTTTCTTGGCGGACGTGATGCCATCCAGAGTCTGTGTGCTCAGCAGTTTTCCCCCCCAAACTGGGAACTTCAAGCAAAAAAAGAACCGCTCCTCTTCCCCTTTCATGTAACACCCAGACGAGACCGAAACAGAGGGGCAAGGAGAACTATCTCAACCAAAAAAGATGTATGTGATTGACAATTTATGAAGAGCTGTCTCAGATATGATCTAATAAGGTTGCCCATAGTCAGTTCAGTTTACAAGGTCTATTGGCACAATACTTACAGGAACCTTACCAGAAACAGATCAGATACTGTTCAGTAAAAGGAGCAGTATCATCAGCAACAACGCAAATAACCCTTAAGGGAATTAAATGAGAGGCCAGGAAAGGGTTAAGAAAATCCCATCAAAAATGCAGACAGGGATAGAAACTGGTGGGGATAAAAAGGACTGTTGGAAGCTTTCAGAAGGTACTATTCGTTGATATTGTATGTCTGCTTTCATTTTAATTTAAAGGTACTGATGCTTAATGAGTTATTTTTCGTGTTCCTGCACTAAAAATGTATATACTTAATACAGACCCCAACTGACGTTTAGCAGCAATGCTGATGCAGAAGTCAGCAGCTGCCTCCTCTCTGCCTCTCATTCCTGCCCCATCCTGTCTCTACCTTGGGCCAACACAGCCCAGCCGAAAGATCAGTGAGGGCTTGTACCAAAGCTGTGCTGACAAATGCACGTTTATTGCTAGAAGGTGGTACAGCCCATTAGGTAACACTCACCTGCTGTAACATTAAGGGGAGATTTTTTTTTTTGTGCAAACACTAATAAAGACGACTCTTTTGTTAGTTCATTCAGTGTTAAGGTTTCTCTATTTGGCACCTGACAAAGGGCACTTTGATTTGGTTAGTTTTCGGGAGTACAGTATAACGGGATCTTTCAGATTTTTTGGCTTTCTGCTTTGCATTCTTCTCTGTAGAAATGACATGCCTTGGAGGGACATGCTCTGGCGAGAAGCAAGGGAGGCATACCAGACTGTACTAAGAAATCTTGGTAAGAATTTATGCCTTCCCTTCTCTTGAACTCATTTCTTTCTCTTAAAAATGATCACTAGTCATTCAGCATTTAATAAAGTATTTTAAAATATGATCATCCTTCAGTGCATTATTTTACAAGAGCATACATTTGGCTGGATAGACTGCTCATTGATTGCTATTGATATCCACCAACCAACAGCATGATTTTCCAGGGGATGAGCAGTTACAGGAGAGAGGGCTGTATTTCCATCTCAGCTCTAGCATGTACACACTCCTAGGTCAGGAAGGTGCACTTGACTTGGGTCTTGCATTTTCTTTTGGGGAACACCGAGGAATGGAAATACTCAAAAGTATGACATTGTAGTACCAAAGGTACATGATGAAATAAAAAATACAATAAAATTCAATTTAGAATTTAGAGTAATTATTTAAAGAAAGTTGTGTGAATTATAGCTGTTGTCTGAGAAGAGATAAGGGAAAATGATATACAAGGAAATAAATAATTAGGACTTAATATAACATATTTCCTCTTGAAGATTTTAATTTTTTAAAACATATTATAAGCAGCCTAGCAACTATCTGTCATTGACATGCAACCATTTCTGGGATGAACAGAGAATAGCACCAGGGTTTGACCCCATACCCTGTTAAGAAACATGAAATCTTTATTAAGCAGACTATACCACCAGAACAGCACCATGAGTAACTAAAACAGCGGATTACAGGCCCAGTTCTCCACTTGGTTGGGAACTGTTAGGAACACAGTTTGCTAGCATGTTTTGACCTGGATAATTAGCAAAGATAACTTAATGTTGGAGTCAAGAGTTCTTTCTAAAGCAGTACTGAATACACAGGATACTCCTGCATATTCCCAAAGACTGTACAAAGTCCTGCTTCCCAGAACAGCAAAGGACGGTATCTTCTCACGTTTGACACTTCCTCCCCACTCACCCAATACTTAATCGAAGCTCTGTAGACTTTTTCTTTGAGCCACATGTTCTTCTCTGGCCTTGAATGTACCTTTGTTTTGGGTGGAGCCTCTTTGTGTTCCAGCACCCTGGGTTTATAAGAGAGTTTGCTTTCTTTTTAAGATGCTTGTAAACTAAGAGTGACAGTCATGGACACCCATTCTCATGGAGTTTCACCCAACCCATAGAAATATCACACCCCACCCCCCCATTAATAAAAAACACCCCCAACATTTGGACTAGCAATGACCATAGCTATAATAGCATGACTAATGTATGGGAGAGGCAAGATTTTTGTCTACAAACTACTGAGAGGACAGATTTATACAGGCCGTCAGCTCTTGATCACAGCTATCCTCCACTACTGGCAACTCAACTTCAGTAGTTTAACTGTAGATCACAGAAAACACCATTACTGGTGTTCCAAAGCCAAGCTTTCCAATAGCTACTAAATAAACATAAAACTGAAAGTTGTCCCCAAAATCTTAATTTGATCCTCTTGAGCATTCCCATACCACCCGTTACATAATCATGAACTGCTTTCCCCCTTGATTTTTGTTCTGTTTTCACTCAGATCAGATGTTTCCATCCATTTATGTGCCACCAAATAGTCAACCAAGCGTATGGGAGAGACAGTTCCTGCTTTTTGATCTGGGCAACAGCTCAACCAGTGAAAAGCAGCTGAAGCAACCATTACATGAGTTGTCCTGCTGACCTGTGGCTTTCATCATACTCATTTACCTACGACAATGACACGTATACAGGCTGGCCTCACACAGGAGCTGCAAGAGGCTTAACCCTCCCAATGAGAGCATGCTTCAGATAATTTACCTTTTAAGATCTAGCAGTGACCACATGCAAACATTATTTTTCAAAGGCATACAACTCAGCCAATTTGGACAGATTTTCAAGGGATTACAAATGTATCTTTGTACTTGATGTGAAGGCTACTTTACTGGTAAACTGCAAGCACTTGTTGCAAAGCCTGAAACGCTGGAGTATTCTGCAGAAAAGCCCTCAGGAATTTACTGTAAGCAAGTACATTTCTCCAGTTTGTTTCTGAAAATGCTAAAAGTAACGGTGTTTTGTTTCTGGAAAGACAGAGCTAGCATGGAAGTTGTAGACAAATTGTTAGGGTATGGTGATAACTGAAAGACAACACTGCCTTACAATAGGAGGTGTCAGGTGAGATTCAAAGCAGCATTACTGATTGAAAATGTAGCACCAACATCTCTCTAAATAATCTCTCAGTAGGATATTACAAAAAAGTGACTTGTTCAAGAATAGAGAGAAATAAGAATACAGAGGATCAGCAGACAGCAAGAATGTTAGCAAACACATTAGGATGAAATCTGTCCAGAAATCTACAGGTATAATCTCAGTGTGATTTCCAGACAGCTGTGCAGCTAGTTTTCAACAGCATGGAAAAATCTAAATATCTTATTAACACAATAATTACAACAATGGGTGGAGAGACTAGGATTTCTTAGGTAACCTCCTTATATTCAGTTACAGGAAAAATACTTACTCAATGCTCTTGGTTATTGACAACAAGCCAAATTTTATATGAAAATTGGAATTATGCCTACAGACAACATGGCCTTGTAACTCTAGGACTGGAAGAAGTACTGTTCTTGTACAGCTCATTGCTTACCAGGTAAATGGATGATACAATACATAAGGCAGGGACCTGTGCTCAACCTCTGTTAAATTTTCTTAGCTGACTCCATCTGAAAATGCATGTCTAACTTTGGTTATCTAAAAATGTAGTTCAGGATTCAGAAAGTTCGTTGGTTTCTAGTGTCTGTTCTCTTGTAGTTCTGCGTAGGATGTTCAGGAAGAACCTGAAGTGCTTATCTGTATCTAGATGTGTCTGATCACTTACACTGACTCACATGGTTACTGGAAAATAAACTATAGATTACAATATACTTGTGTTTGATGAGGCAGTTAAGCAACAAGGGAAACCTGAGGAAAATCAATCTGTAGACAGGCAATAGGCCCCTAGATTTCTTCTCTGCAGCGGGGTGGCAAAGGGAAAGCGCTTACAGTCCCATGAAAGAATTTCCCAAACATTTGAGGCTTAAACACCATGAAAAATCCAGCATCTGCATCCCTGAGAGCAATCTAACCCAGAGGCTGGGAGAATGCCTAGCCAGATGTTGTTACCCATAAGCTTGAAGCTTGTTAACACAGAAATGATGAGGGTTGCACTGGATGTTTACATTCAGTTCGATTGTCCTGGAACACTTTTGTAAAACATCTTCCTTCTGAAGAAAGCTATTTATCTGCTCATCTACAGTTTCGCAGTAGTACCCCTCATTATCTACGTTGGTTACAAGAACTTAATTGGTATTTTTGGTATAGCATCTTTTGTAACACTAAGTGTATGTTCAAGCCAGTTTTGCAAAGCCCATGTTTACCGTAGGGTACTCACTCACTTCCACTTTGTTCTGTGGTTGAGACAAGGGCATGTGTTACTGGTATGTCACAGAGCTGCAGGTGCAATTATAGTCTTCAAAATACTGTATCCGCCAAAAGAAAATACATGAAGCTAATACAGTCAGCTTGCAGAAAGTCAAACTAAAACTTCAGCAATAATTAAGTATATTCAGGCCTGCTGAAATGGACTGCTCTTGTAAGCAAGAGCAGTAAGTGTTGCGCATGGCGAAATTCACCTCTCTAAACCAAAAAGTAAAGAAAAAAAGTTAAAATTAGAATGCACTGAATTCAGTAGTTCAGAATAGTCCCATATGCTTTCAATACTACAAGATTTTTTTCCTGAAATTGCTTGCAGGGGAAATGAAACAATGTTGCAGAGACCTCCTAAATGTATAAATTCCATCATTGGTACTAGGGTATCAACCCCTTACCTAGCTCAGCAAGAAGTTTGCTGAAGTCAAATACAAGTACTCAAGGATGAGTTAACAAGTTAACCAGGCTGACTGGGCAGGGGGAGAAAAGAAGTATGCAAAAGTCAGGCAAAGAAATCACTATTTTAACGTAGCACTTTCCAATGCTTTATCTGGAAAATCATGATCAAGTCTTGTCCATTTGCCTCATATTATCGTTGGAGCTGTATCTACTGTATGTAGACACTTAAATTTTTTTTTTACATTTTCACAGACCCACATGACTAACAGTATGTGGCAAAATTATTAAGAGCAGGCCATAAGGGTTACAGCTCTTTCGTGACCTAGGAATACCCATTCATTCATTTTGACACAGGCAACTTGTTACTTACGTGTTCTCAGTACTCTTACTACTCAGTCACTGTAAGACTACTCAAATTCAGCCCAGTTTCTCCAAAACAAACAAAAAAAACCACCCAGGAAAGTTATCAGTATTAGACACAAGTTAGTAAATACTCCTTTGCTCAGGAAAACTGTGTTAAAGCCAGCTGCACTGCTTAAATAATCCATTTCTGATGTGTGATCTGCTGCACCTGTTGCTTATTCAGCAAGCAAGTGATTAGTAAAGACTGGCAGACAAACAAACAAGCAAGCCCCCCAAAACAAAGAAACCACAAAACCAATTTTGGCATCACAAATTTGGAAATATTTTCAGAATATGACCCAAATCTCTGTAAACGCTCTCCACTTACTAAGTTTCCATTTGTGATCGCATCATATCCCACCATTTTTCAAGCCACTATTTATTACTTACACAAACACAGTTTAAATGTTATCCAACAAATGCATTGATTGCAGTGTATTGTCTTTGGCAGAAATGCAGTAGGTTTTTGTTCATTTATTTCTTCTTCATTTCACCACTGCTATAGCCTTCAATCCTTTCTGTTACTTTGTCACAGGAGAGTATTAATATACCTTCTTCCTGAATTCTTCTGCATAAAGCTACTGTACCTATACTTTTTTCATACTTCTCCCTCTGTAATCTACAGATTCTCCCCTGACATTGTTTCTTCCTCATCCCTTTTCCTGATTATGTTCAGCAGTTTGGCATTTCATTTAAATTCACGGCCAGTATTTTAATCTCATACCGATTGCCAGACTGATTGTGTTTTCTATTTCTTTGACTCACAATACAAAGGAGTTTCTTTTTTCTGTTAAATATTTGAGTAAATACCGGTTTTAAGACTGCAATATTGTCAGAGTGGCTTTCTTACAACTATCATAGAATCACAGAATCATAGAATGCTTTGGGTTGGAAGGGACCTTGAGAGATCATCGAGCCCAAGCCCCCTGCAGTGAGCAAGGATTGAACCTGCGAACTTGGCGTTATTAGCGCCGTGTTCTAACCAACTGAGCTAACCTGTTACATCCACTTGACATTTTCAATAAAAAAGGTATTTTGTTTTAATTCTTACCTTCCTCTCCAGCTGCAGTTAAACTTTATTTCTTAAAGACTTTTTTTTGTTTCGGTCCAATAGCATGCTGCTTTTGGTTGAACTGAAACAGAGGAGAGTCAGACATGTTATTCTGTTGCACCATTTTGATGCCAATACTGGCATTTTACTTGCCTAGGAGTTGTGCAACTGCGTGGAGGATCGGGCCGTATGCATCTGGAGCGAACACGCTGCCCTAGCCGCAGCAAAGCGGCGCGTAGCGTTGCTGAAGTGAGGAACTACGCCTTGCCTCATGCTCCTAACCAAACCATACCAGCAGAATTGCTGGTAAACGCTGGGACCGCAGCTTATGACTTGCTTATCATACCAAGCAATGACATGGGAGTGAAACGTTTCTAATTGACGTAATCCCCAAGCTTTGACGTTGGTGCCCAAGACGCTCTCCTGGCTGGGAAGCGCAAAAGGAAGCGGAGCAGCGGAAAGCGCCCCCTAGCGGCCCGGCGGCGCCCGCCGCCCCTCCCGCCCCGCCCCGCTCCGGAGCAGCCGCCGCGCCAAGGAGCTGGTGCGGCTTCCGACGCGAGCCCGGGATTCCAAGCCAGAAGTGAGCGGGAAGAGGAGGAAAAGGTGCCAGCCGGCTAGCTGAGGGGGCTTGCCTTCGCGCTGCGAGCGGCCGCTGGAGCGAGCGAGGCGGCCTGGAAGTGAGCTGCTGGTGCTGCTGGTGCTGCTGGTGCTGCTGGAGCTGCTGGAGCTGCTGGTGCTGCTGCTGGAGCTGAGTCAGCAGCGCTCGCTGCCCTCGGCCCACGCCCGCTGCCTTCGTCCAGCTGCGGCCGGTGAGCAATGCCCCCGGCTTCAGGGAAGCCCTCGTTCCACCCCTTTGCTTCAGCAGGGCTTGGCAAACCACGCCATTTGGACTCCTAATTGTCATCTGCTGTGGACACTCGAGCCTTTTGTAAAAATAAATAATTTCCTGTGTGAAAAGAGGAGGGGAAATAAAAGCTGGTTACACAAGACGATTGCAGGGAATGTTCTTGCTGTTAATTGACTAATGTGCTCTTCCATAATCTATCGAGCCTCTGATTGCTTAGAATGCGAAGGTTAGATAACTTGGCACAAAGCTGCTCTTGCGTCAGAGGCGGAGTATTTCTCAGCACGAAGAGAAATTCCTAGGCTGGAGGTGCATCATACCTATTCCCACCTGCTTAGTTAAAAGCAAACACAAACATACAAAGTTCCTCGTTTTTATGATGCATGCTTCTATTTGGACTTACCTTAGAAATGTTTGCAGCTAAAAAATGAATTTATAATTTCTTCCTCCCGTGCTACACAAGTGGCCGGTATGTGTACAAGAGGGAGGAATTAAGGTCCCAGCATGGAGGGTATGTGATGGTTCTCTTAAAGCACACGACTGGGTTTTTTTTTTTTAAATCGGCAATCATCTGGAGTAAACACACCAACCCCACAGTTGATAGGCGTTTGGATGAAGGCGCAGCAGCAGTCCTGCAGGCGCAGTGGAAAATAAACTATATATTGAGAGGCAACGAACAGGCTATCTGTATGTTTTCAAACAAACGTCCCAGAGTTTCCTAAGTAACCCAAGCTACCAGCCAAATAGCAGAAGTGAAAGTTTCTATTTCAGATAGGGACAAACCAAAAAGTCAACAGAAGGATTTGAGCAGTCTGCGGCAAGGGCTGGCGTTCGGGCAGCACAGAACGTACTAACGGGCTCTGCACTCTCTGACAAGCAGCACAATGGATATTATTTATGAGGCACACCAGTTCCAGCGTCAACATACGTATGACAGGGGCTGGGTTTTAAGCCTAGGCTTTCACGCATAGCCTTTACCGTGCTCTCTTCGCAAGTGCTCCGAGTGCTTCAGTTGCCTTTTGCTCTCGCAGCTTGGGAGCGCTCGGCCTCCAGCCACGTGGGCTTCCCGGTGCCCTCTGCTGCTCAGCAGGGCACGCAAGGGCTCGCCGCCAGCTCTGAATTTACTAAAATTTCTGCTAGAATGGAGGACAGGAAAGACTCATTTTCACATGCTTACTTCAAGTCAGGTAGGATGTGAGAACTACCTGAACACCCATCTTCGCATGAACACAAAAACATTTTCAGAAGGGAACTGGTTATGCGCTTTATCGGGTGCGGTGTTCGCACAACCTTGGAGCCAAACAATTGTGCAAACAAGTAAGTGTAAAATGTAGCCAAAGCGGTCCCCTTTGGGAAGGGAATGGTTTTGAAAAGGGAATTGCACAGTGATAAAGCCCTGCCCCGGCTGCAGGAGGGATCCTGGTTTGGTGAGGGGAAGGATGAACAGCAACCAGCAGCCCCTCCGTGCTCTGCCAGCCTTTACCTTAGAGGTGCTTAGGCAGTGATTTCTGCTGTATTCTAGCAAAACATTAAATAACAAGAGCAGTCCCATATTCAAAATGGCAAAGGTATTTATGTAGGCTGAACCCTAGCATTCTTGAAGAAATAACTTTTTTATTTGAGCAAGAAAAAAAGAATGGTAAAAACAGACAAGAAAAATTATGACAATTAAAAAGTGCCCTATTGTAGTGGAGTAGAAAGTTCGACAATATCATACGGACAGTATTCATGATTGATTTCTGTTTTACATTTTGAATGTAGCTTCTGCAAAAGCTGTATCTTAAGCCATAAATACATGTTTTAAGATTGAAGTAGTGATTATCTGAACTGATGTTTTTGTTCCATAGACAGATTGATGTTGGATGCCTGCATCCATTAGCAGCAGCTACCCAATTTATTCTCTGTGTTTTAATCGAAGTATTTTTGTGTCAGTCATCCTTTCCTCAGGATTATTTCTTTACCTGGACTGCTGTTGAAATTTTTAGGTAGGTTAAGAACCTGATTGCCAATGTAGGAAATAACAGAAGTGTGCAGGATCATAACTGTTTCAAATGATTGTGTCCTAATTCTGTTGAAATGAACATCCTTGGGTATCAAAATTTTAACATATAAATATCTGTTTCCATTACCTGTGAATAGGTAATAATGAACAGAATAAACCAGTAGCTTTTTTTTTTTTTAAACAATTGAAAAATCCACTATAGAAGGAATCCATTATGCAGTCTTTCCCAGAGAGTTTTGACCATTGAAACTGAAAGTTTAACACAACTGAGACATTGTGTTTTCCATTAAGGTGCCATCTTACAGCAGTTGGGGGCTGTAAGGTAGACAGTGTGGTGGGCTGACCCTGGCTGGATGCCAGGTGCCCACCAAAGCCGCTCTATCACTCCCATTCTCAAGAGGACAGGGGAAAGAAAATATAACAAAAATGCTCGTGGGTCAAGATAAGGACAGGGAGATCACTCAGCAATTATCGTCACGGGCAAAACAGACTCAACTTGGGGAAAATCAGTTTAATTTATTACCAGTCAAATCAGAGTAGGATAATGAGAAATAAAACCAAATCTTAAAACACCTTCCCCACACCCCTCCTTTCTTCCCAGGCTCAACTTCACTTCTGCTTTTCTCTACCTCCTCCCACCGCGTGGCCCAGGGGGACAGGGAATGGGGGTTGCAGTCAGTTCATCACACGTTGTCTCTGCTGCTCCTTCCTTCTCAGGGGAGGACTCCTCACATTCTTCCCCTTCTCCAGCGTGGGGGTCCACTCATGTGAGACAGTCCTCCATGAACTTCTCCACCGTGGGTCCTTCCCACAGGCTACAGTTCTTCACAAACTGCGCCAGCGTGGGTCCCTTCCATGGGGTGCAGTCCTTCAGGAGCAGACTGCTCCAGCGTGGGTCCCCCACGGGGTCACAAGTCCTGCCAGCAAACCTGCTCTAGTGTGGGCTCCTCTCTCCATGGGTCCACAGGTCCCGCCAGGAGCCTGCTCCAGCACGGGCTTCCCACAGGGTCACCGCATCCTTCGAGCATCCACCTGCTCCAGCATGGGGTCCTCCATGGGCTGCAGGTGGATATCTGCTCCACCGTGGGCCTCCACGGGCTGCAGGTGGATATCTGCTCCACTGTGGGCCTCCACGGGCTGCAGGTGGATATCTGCTCCACCGTGGGCCTCCATGGGCTGCAGGGGCACAGCCTGCCTCACCATGGTCTTCACCATGGGCTGCAGGGGAATCTCTGCTCCAGTGCCTGGAGAAGCTCCTCCCCCTCCTTCTTCACTGACCTTGGTGTCTGCAGAGTCATTCCTCTCACATGTTCTCACTCCAGCTTCAGTTTTGTGTCAGGTTGTTCCCGCCGCCCCCCTTCTTAAATATGTTATCACAGAGGCGCTACCACCGTTGCTGATGGGCTTGGCCTTGGCCAGTGGTGGGTCCGTCTTGGAGCTGGCTGGCATTGGCTCTGTCGGACATAGGGAAAGCTTCTAGCAGCTTCTCACAGAAGCCACCCCTGTAGCCACCCCCCCATCCCAAAACCTTGCCACGCAAACCCAATACAGACAACAAGCAGTTTTGCCTCATTTTGGGGGATGATAGCAGGGCTGCTTACCATGGGTGTGCTACACAAGAAGAGTGCACTTACATTGCTAGGATGCAAATGACTGGACTAATGAAGCTTGTATTGGGAGATTTCCTAGGCACAAGAAAGGCAATGGGAGGGAGTCATCAGATGAGCACCTTCTGAAACTTATGGCAGCATTAATTAATTCTTAGAGGAATGCTTTCAGGAGCTACAGACAAGTTATTATTGATGAAGTCAAGTACATCATCCTAAAATGTGAAACAATCATTCTGCTCAGAGGTGTCTTTATAAAACTGGACATTAGTCAGTGGATGTAATCTGTGTGTTCAGAGGCTTTTACTAGCTCACATTAGAAAAAGAAATTATTCATATTGCTTTTTATTGCCAGCACTGCTGCAAATATACAGTGTGGAGACAAATTGCCATCCTGTTTACTTTTATGCTTCACCAAAGTTTGTCATTAGCAGTCTGTATTTCCATAAACACATGTAGACCAAGCAGCACAGATACCCCGAAGGCATAACAACCAGCAGGGTACAGAAAAAGGTTACCAAGGCCCTCACGTCCTCTGCAAAATTTTTATTGTGATGTAATTGAAAGGGGGAGTGGAGCCCAGCACAGCTCTGTTTGTAGATAGAAGTTAATGTGTATGGGGAGAAACATTTTTCCTTATGAAAAAAAAATTATTTGATTTTAAAGTTGGCATGCCACTGTATGCACCAGACCTTCACAGCTTAGAAGAGTAAGTATAAACTTTTGAGGAGGATTATAGAAAGTCCTATTCAACAAGTGAAAAGGATGAGCTCTTTTAAAAGTGTAAACCACACAGTTTCATTATGTATAAAATAAAATGTATAGGACCTCTAAGAGTGTAACAGAAAATGAAACTTAGAATCCAGCTTACGTCATGTTACATATTTGGGTAATTCTCAGAGAACAATAAGATAGCAGAAACAGCTGTTAAGAATTGCTCATTATACTTGCTGTTAGCCAGAGAAAAACAAATCCTGCAGGCTCTTGATCTGTTTCGTCAATTAACCTAAATAATACATTAATTGTTGTACAGAGATGTATGGGCCAATATTCAGCCCCCAAATCAATAATTGGCTAGGACCAATTTACTGTTTTCAAAGCGAAATGGGGTCAGACTAGGTGAGAGGGCAGGACGGAGCAGCCTGCGCATACAAGGCAGGAAGGTCATTGGAAATTGTTGAACCATGATCAAAGGAGTTGGATATTTTTGTGTGTGCTGCGTGCAACACGTGAGCCTTCCTGCAACTGCAGGGAGCAGTCAGAACTGTTTCACAGCGTAGTCTGTGGGTTTATTTTAAAGCAACAGCCTTTTTGGGGTTAAATGGAGGAAGGACTATGTTGTGGTTATGACTAGGTCACAGCACGCTCAGTTCAGTTCCCTCTTCCCGAAGTCAAGCAAGTCATTTAATTTCTTGAAAACCAGAAAGAACCATGTTTCCTTTGGTAAAACATGAGATAGACAGTCCTACTAGCTGATCGTTAGATTCATACCTCCAAGTTCTTGTTCAAGGCTGCTGCCACTAAGATTTGCAGACAAAGGTCTCTCAGCCTGCTGAGCCAGCTCCTTTACTAAAGCTCACAAACTCCCAGCCTCCGCCCTCTGTCATGGCTCTTCTATTTATATGGCCCAGGCACTGGGATAGGGGGGTTTCAAGGCTACATCTGAGCCATGAGTGTCTGTGGCCTTTTAAGAAAGTGGAGAGCTCTGTCTCAGTCAGTCTGTAAAATGAAAGTATCAACAAGCAGTCCCCATGGATGTCAAAGGATCCACCATCTGTGTAAGAGTAAACCTGCTGCTTAAGTCTTTGCAACATAGATGAGTTACAGCACGGAGCTTTTTAACTCGGCATTTTAAGTGACCTTTCTAATTTCTGCGAAGCTGGAACTGCAGCCTAAATTTGAGCCTCCTTTGGACTTCTATCAAAGGGCTTTTCTGCAATGAACCTGGTCCAAATTATCTAAAAAGGTTAACATCCAAGATCAAGAACAGGGCTCCAAAGTCAAAAGGAGAGTTTCATTTGTTTGATATTCTCTGGCAGCCTTCTTCCTAGCGAGTGGAGGTAAGAGGAACAAAAATCTGTGCTTAACTAGAGTGATTTTCCATGCCACCTCCCTGTGGCAAGTACCTCGCTTGCCTTGCCACGAGCCGCTGCCCATAGCTCACACAACAGCTGTCTACAAGTACAGCGTCACTGACCACAGATTGACAATCACTCTTTATCCTAAACTAAACTCATTATTTCTCCTTATCTGCAGGTGTCTAATCTTCACTGTATGGAGGCCCAAAGTCCTCTGAGCATTACCGCTGTGCTGCTGCGCAATGGCAGGCAGGAGGGGAGGAGAACAACCCGCCCCAGCTCCTGCCAGGCTCACCATTACGCTCCTGCTAAAGCCGACGTGTGTTTCTGTCAAGGAAGCAACCATGGTTGTTCTCAATGTAACAGTCTGCGCCACCAATTAAATAAAAGTAAAATTTATTTGGCGTAGGACAGAAAAATAAGAACAAAATCATATACAAAATAAACGTTAAGCAAAAAAATTCACAAAACTAGATTAATATTTTATAAAAAGCTCAGACTTTAAGCATCTGATAAAAACATGTTATTTTCTGCTCAGCCTATGTTTTAAGTTACGTTTCTCTCTCTCTCATAGTCTTGGCTTTGGAACTTCATGGCTTTGGAAGTCCAAATTTAGAGGTCTTCCTTTGCATGCATTAGTTCACACTAAAGAACATACATCACAGACAAACTATTTCAAAATGGCAACATACTGAAGGGTTACTCCCTTTTTTAAGACATGCAGTTTCCATCTTTTTCTTTTAGGCTGCCTACCTACCTGCTGCATACTCACTCACTGAGAACATATATGTCTGCCTTGCTTCTGTTGAGTAACTCGAACAACTCCCCGCTTTGCCAGTGCTCCAGGTATACATTTTAACTGAATGGTCCAGACGCTTCCACCTTACAGGCTAAAAGATCCCCGTTTTCTCCTAATGTACATGAAGAACCATTCCATGAACTAGCTACGCCTAAGTGTGTTACTGGATATCTTGGGTAGGAGATTCTCCTTATTTTCTGGTGAACACCGTTTGAAAGATTAAAATTCATACAATATATGCTATACAGAGTCAATGTACCGCCATAACAGGTTGTGTGCACCTGACTGTGAGGCAACAGTGTTCACATTATTGTGATGTGGTATTGTGTACATGCACATTTTATATCATGATTTGTACTCTAGTATTGATAGCAACATTCAGCCAATTGGTTTGTATTTCCTTGAGCACTCTTCTCCTTTCCGGCGTCCTGTGGCTGAGGGGCCCTCACTAGGTCTCTTGACATTCTGCTTGAAATAATCCCAGTTTGATCATTCAACTCCATTCTTCGCTTCCAAGGCAAAAAGTACCCTTTCTATTTGCACAGAAAATTGTTGTGTTGCAATATATGTGAAGCATGATAGCAGTTTAGTTCCCCCGTCCTCTGCTCCAACAGAGACCTACTTCTACCAGTGACATGTAAACAGTTGTTGCTGCAAGGAGAAACTACTGCCCAGTTTTTTAAGTGGTAATTTAAAGAACTTCTTTAACAGTTCAGTCTTGCAGAAAAAAAAAAAAAAATTGTTCCTATGATTCTTTTAGTGTTGGGAAATGCTGGCTTCTAAACAAGAACTTTGCGACCTTATTTAAGAATTTAATTTACAGAAATACACGCTTCCTGAATCACAAGCTGCGTTTCCTTTAACAATTCTGAACATTAATCACTGTGACCTTTTCTTCCAATGGCTGGTGCAGAAAGTCATAACAGACATAACATGTGCTTTTCTTCCAAAAATACTGAGCAGAAATTATTGCCACATGGTACGAAAGTTATTCCCATTTTATTTACTGACTTGAATTAAACAAAAAAGAACATCTGTGGCCATTGTCACACAATGTGAGTCTTAGTGATGACATAAAAGGATAGTCTGAGGTGTGAGGGTTTCTAATACAGTGCCATTGAAACAAACCCACTACATCTTACATGCAAGCAGTGAATCAAATGTAGTCCTCTAATAACCTACACAACCATGCTGAAGTCAGCTGGGCTGTATGGACAGCAGTGAGACACTGGTTTTGGGAAAGGGTTAAATTTCCAGAGCAATACCGACAATTGATTGTGAGGTTAACCAGTGCCCACCTACATCTCACCTAAAGACTGATCCAACAGTCTCTCCATACACTGAGCTCAATCTGAAGTTAGCAGACTGAGCACATTACAACAGCAGGACTTGGCTCAAACACTGCAAAAGCTACCGTTGGCACTATTTACATTAGGACCTGGAAGAGTAACGCCTATGAATTTTTCTAGTGAGACACAGCAAAGTTGACTAAAAAAGTCATAAGGCACCACTGATTCAGTATGTTTTGCATTCTTCCTTTTTAACACTTCATAGTGAAATAAATAACTTTAATACTGATCATATTCTAATTAGCTACTCATATATGAAGCAATATAATGAATGATAAAATTGTTCCGGAATATATCCAGGGACTTTTACAGCAAAAGATATAAATACTGGAGTTGTTGTTAGGTGAAAACATACCTCTTTCTGCATTGTTAAGCTATTTTACATATATGCCAAACATCCGTTCTGAAGAAGTTTCTATAGTACAAAGAAGTGCTAAAACCAAAGCACCTCAGGTTTCTTGGCTTTTTGAATGAGGGCCTTCGGCACAGCATATTTTAAACTGAGACTGAAGCTGGTTTGCCAAGTCTTTGGTAGTGGTCCGGAATTTCTGGTCAGAAAACCTTGCTCAGAAGGTCTAATATAGGATATTTTGCACGATGCAGAGAGTTGGCAGAACAATGTACAGCATTTTCATTGACTTACTCGAAGTAAAACACTCATGTTGGGAGCAGGTAAGTTACAAAAAAGGTACAGTTTCTCGAGGGTTTTTTTTTTTTTGGCTGCATAGCTTTTTGGATATTAATAAAGATTTGGCAGGTCAAGGCACTGAAAATATTGTATTTTGTTCCTTAGAAAGTTATAAGTGCTTCAGTTTAAAAACATGAATGCAATAATTTATCCTTTAAGTTATTATCCTAAAAATCTTATTTGGACTTCTAGTCACATAGTAGTATCCCAAAGGGAGAGGCACTTCGTTTAAGTGACATCCATAAAATACATATACAAATTCAGTATTGCTCTAGGTTTGATCCCAAGGTGCACCTGTCACATGGAGGTCCCACTAATATCTGTTTAAGAAACTCTTACAGCCACGATCCTGCAATTAGATGTAGATACATCCCTGCGCCTGCGCATTAATTGCAGGTTCAAGACCATAAATTGTAACTTAAAATAGGTCATTAGATACAAAAATGTAAAAAACAGGTACATAATCAAATACTATCACAGCTAACAAGATTTTTGTAAACAAACACTGCAAAGGCCAAATTAAATTTGATCTGGCCAAGTCCATCTCTGTCTCATCCCATTCACTGTGACTGTCCAGGCTGTCAGGCGGAAAGGGGATCTGCCCCCGCACGCCCGCTGACAGAGCAAAAAGCCCTACTCACAAACACTTCAGTGGGGTCCAGACTCTCTTTGGCTAAATTCCCTAGATTTTCAAGGACTGACCTCATTCTAGCCGCAGAGTGTACTTAGGATCGTGTCTCCCATGCTAGAGAAACATTTTCTTAACCTACATGACTAGTTTTTCTTTTTTTTTTCTTTTTGAGCAACATCCTGTGAAGCATGGCTGCTGATACAGGCTTGGTAGGGATCCCAAGGAGTACACTGAAGAAACAGAAACTGTTGAGGAGACAGAGGAGAAATTTTTCAGAGCTAACCTTCAGAAGTCCAATTAACAAAGAGCTATCATCCAGCAATATTTCAAATCCAGAATTATAATCTTCCTCTAATTTCCAACAGTATTTTATATACATTTAGATCCCTTTGTAAAATGCACTCATACAATGAACTCATTTCTCAAACACAAAATTCAAAAGCCATTAAGCATATTAACCAATTGTCACAATGCTAGAATACTTTACTCTCTCTTCTATTAACGTAAACCTTGCAGCTCTCTGCGGAGACTCCTTTCAGCAAAGTTTGAAAGGACAAACTTCATGGTAAACTCAGAAGGCCAAATCTTCCCATTCTCTTGAACCAAGTGCAGACAGCAAATTTTGGAGCTGATGCTGTCACCTGAACGCACAAACCCCAGACCTCTTTCACTACATCAAAGGGCTTTCACTTACGCACATTTTTGACCTCAGCTGCTCTACTGTAACGTTAAGTCAAACACAGTCTCTCTCAGACTTGTGACCTAAGCCCCAGGAAGCTTTTTAAGTCAAAACCCATAATTTAATTGTACCAAAGAAACAACTGGAAAGCAGTCTGTGGAGCACTGATGTTAGCGACGCTTTACAGAAGGAGCCCGCAACTACAATAAGTGCTGCATTTGCACCAAGAATACTTTCTGAGGACTCTCTGCATGAAGTCTTAGGTAGAGGGTGTTACAATAATCCAGGACATGGATGACTGTGGGTTAGTCCACATCAGAGTAGGAAAGAATTAGGTGACTAAAAGCATAACACTATTAAAAAACAAGGAAAGAGGAATTAAAAAAAACCCTATTTTTATGCTGCTGAATTCTTCACTTGTGCTTTTCTTTGGAAGATTCTCTGCAGATAAAAACAAGGCCAGGCACACTCCATCCTCGGGGCAGGATGCGCTATCTATTATTTAAAATAACATTTTCTTGGCTAAGCTGAAGCGAAAAGGTTTAAGATGAACTCTTGGTCACCATGTAGTAGGTCTATGGCTTGCAGAAGCAGATGGGCCAAGTTAGGCATGCAAAGAAGGATCCAAGGGACTCTTGGCTACACGGTTTTCCCCAGCAACTGTTTTTAAACAGAAAATAGATCGTACTTTATCATTCAAATAATACAGCCACTGTACCCGAAGTGAATGAAACAGCTTTGTTCCAGCTCTTGTTAAATTCAAAGCCAGACCTCCCGTGGAGCTCTCAAGGGGACAGGGCTGGACATGGTAAGCATGATGCATGTATGTTGTGCACGGTCCACAAAATGCCTTTCATGACAGCCTGCAGTATAAGCAAATAAAATTTATAGCTTTGGGCAACTATAGTTCATAAGCTGCATCTATTACTTCTGTAACAGAGACTGAAGTTTGTTCCAGCTGACAAGCCAAAAGTGGAAATAAAGCAAAACAGACAACTTTCCAATGATGTGGACAGGAGAGCTGACTTGAAGGAAACTTGAAAACAGACGTCGCCCAAAGATAGGCCAGAACCCATTTCACCTTGGTATAGGGGGGAGCGGGGGGGCACCTCTTTCTTTTCGGCCAGAGCCACCTAAAAGAGAAAGAAAGTTCTTTACGTTACTCTTCCTGGTTTCTTTTAAAGGGGGAGTTTATATCCAAGCCATTAATTCAGTAACTGGTGCAGATCTATTCATTTTCTTGCCTAGCCATTTTACTAGAAAATCTTTGTAGAGTTTCTGGTTTGCTAAACATCATCAGAACTTCAAGCAGTGTAAAAGAAAGTTTTTAACTAATGCTATCCCCAAATGTCTGGAAAGCATATTTATTTCAGTCCTTTGTCCCCTTCTCAAAACAAACTGATAGCTCTTGTTAGCCTTACTATTTTATGTGAACACATACCTTCTCCATGCTACTTGCAACACATGCAAATTTCAATGAAAGTGGCAAGCTTTAAGTACAGTAACATTTCAAAGCTCTTCATGTTTTTCCCTGTATGAAGATTTTCACTGCAAACTCATGAAGGGAAACATAAAAAATGCATACATTACTTTGCCTTTCTTTGTGGAGTAATATGAATGGGATGAAAGCTAACAGGACAAAGTGAAGGGTCAGAGACTAAACAGGAATTTCTGCTCCAAACCAAAACCTCATCATTTGGAAACAGGAGAGAAAGAGAGAAACATCTGAGTGTACAGATGATTACAGGATAACTGTGAGCCACCGATGTCACTGGTTGTGAAAGAAGTAAATTGATCCTTGGGTGTATCAGGCAAAATACCTCTAATGAAGATAGGAAACATTTATGCTGCTGTAGAAGACGTGGTTGAGACCTGCACTGGAAAAGCACATAACACTGACTGGAAAAGACAAAATCAACCTGAAATGTATACAGAAGCAACCCTGATGATCAGAGAACATAGCTTGGAAGCAGAGAGTAGTAGTACATCCTGATTTAATCAGCCCAGCAAAACAAAAGCTGAGAGGAGAATATGACTGTTGTCTTAAAAAATATTAGGGGTTTAACACACCAAGGAGGGAGGATAACTAAACTCAAGGATGGTGTTGGCACAAGAATAAATTAGTTGTGCATGAATTTAGATGTGGTTCTGGCTGCCTGTAGCAGAAGGGCTGACTATAATGGCAGAGGTGGTCTCTTACAGTACACATTCCAACTTAAAACCCAAACAATTCCCCCCCTCAAATACAAGTTTAAGAGGGCTTGTGCCTGAGAACCTGCATTTAGCTTTTTCTGTGCGGTGGGGAAGGGTGATCAGGCTGGTAGTCTGAGAAGTTTTGAAACCTCAGCATCCAGTCTCTTGATGATGATACGCTGAAATTCCAACAGCAGAAGTGGAACAAACTTACCTCTGCTTTCATTTCTTGCTAGTTTACTGGGGTAACTTCTGTTCACAGGTACATATGGCTCTGGAGGTGGCAAATCAGATATAGGATGAAAAGAAAATCTGCTTTCCCATTCATCTGAAAAAAATCCCATGCGATTTACCCATTAGTTTTGTGACACAGCTTTAGGAGAGTAAATTGACATTAACATCATGTTTAATACATGTTTTATATTGCAAAATGCTTACATAGCTGAGTATTGAAGCAGCATCCTATTGGGAAGTCAGGGAAGAAGATGCTTTAGGTTAGTTTGAGAATGGAAATACTTATTCACTGATCACTTAGCCAATTTAATGCAAAATCACAGATCAAGAAAATGGCCATAATTCCACTGAAATAAGTGCTATGTTCCCTTCCATGCATAACAGATCTGTTTTTTTAACACACACATGCATACATATATACGTGTTACCAGAAATGCATAGTGTATCCTACTTCAGAACATTATTTTGTTCCTGGGTATAGAATTTTCTGATATTCGTACTGATATATCGTATATTTGCTGATATAGAGAGCTCAAAAGCATCATTAAAAGCACACTGACTTATAAGTGGTGTTTTTTCTTTCTTAATTTTTACACAGGAAAAAGAAGATTTGGGGCCATTACGATAAAATTTTTGATGACAGAGAAACCTGTATATAACTAGTGTCAAAAATGGAAAAACACATCAATGAAACTATTATCTCTTGAGACTACACGGGCCCTATTGATGTACTTACCGAGTCTATAGGATTCTAAAGAATAAAGCAAGCTGATCAGTGTCTTCACTGAAATAACAAGAAATGTTTACAGAGCTCTGTTCTGCACTTGAATTTGGAGGCTCAAGGAAGAAAGTGTGGACTATCTTAAACTTCGTCATTTCTTCACTTGGTTGCTTCAGGACTTCGCAACCATAACTTTCTTGCAATACTGTTATATTTTATTGCATAATGTAATGAACAGCTGAGTAAGTTTTGCCTGGCAGTTGTACATGTGGTTATTTGCTGGGATCCAGTTTTTCTATGTTTACTCCCAATGGTTGCAATTAGAAACCAGTGTGTAAAGGAGCTACAGGTTCTGAACCCTGCAAATGACTTGTGTAGGAAAAAATGCATCTGTGACCCACCTGCCTTATCTGATATGTGAAGATGCTTCAAAAGCCTGAGTTAAGAGTTTTATTTTCTGCTTTTTTTTTCTAACCTTATAAATGTCAGAAATACCAATTTTGGCCTCCCACAATTAGCTGAAAGATTTATCTGTCCTTTGCAAATAGAAAACAATTAAAAAGAAAACCAAAATGAATCTTTAAAACACAGCAATCTTCGACCTCACCTTTTCAATAAACACTAGTAAAAAGAGAAATACTTGACATCTTCAGCAGCATTCTGACAATCTCTTCCCTCATCTGTTTTTCAGCTTTCAGCTTTTGAGTCATCATCTAACTTGTTCTGACTTCCAAAGAGTCTTAGTGTAGCTATGGTTTGAATTTGTATTACAGTCAGAACAATCCCCTTAGGCCTTATTTCTGTATTGTAGCAAAGCAAACCATGGTGAATGTATTTCTTTTTTTCAGGCTATTTTTCAAAGGGTTACTTTGGAGACTGTATTGATGACTTCGCAGTTCGGCTCTATGTATGGCTGTTCTGGTTTCAGCTGGGATAGAGTTAATTTTCTTCCTACTAGCTGGCACAGTGCTGTGTTTTGGATTTAGTATGAGAATAATGCTGGTAACACACTGGTATTTCAGTTGTTGCTAGATAGTGCTTACACTAGGCAAGGACTTTTCAGCTTCCCATGCTCTGCCAGGTGCACAAGAAGCTGGGAGGGGGCACAGCCAGGACAGCTGACCCAAACTGGCCAAAGGGCTATTCCATACCATATGATGTCATGCTCAGTATAGAAACTGGGGGGAGTTGGCTGGGGGGCAGAGATTGCTGCTCAGGGACTGGCTGGGTATCGGTCAGTGGGTGGTTAGCAATTGCATTGTGCATCACTTATTTTGCATATTATTGTTATTTCCCCTTCCTTTTCTGTCCTATTAAACTATCTTTATCTCAACCCACGAATTTTACTTCTTTTTCTGATTCTCTCCCCTATCCCACTGGGGAGCAGGGGATTGAGTGAATGGCTGTATGGTGTTTAGCTGCCTACCGGGTTAAACCACAACAATGGCATATTTACTCTGTTCTTACAGGGTTAATCAAGACTCAAATGACACCTCTGTTGGTCAGAAATCAAAGGTCTACACTAGAAAAAAAGCCTCTACCCCAAACGTTTTTTGACATATTAAGGCCAAGAGCCACTACACAGTCTCTGTCAAAGGCAAAGAGCTAGGAGGATGGCTTACCATCACCTGGATCCTGGAAGCCGTTTCTGATGGCTGATGAAGGCGGCGGTGGCGGCGGCGGTGCTGCTGAGCCCGGCCGGTCGGGGGGAAGCGGCGGTCGTGGTCCACCTCTCTGGCTGTCCAGCCCTGCCCGGGAGGGCAGCTGGGGAGTAGCGGGCAAAGCCCTTGAAGTGCTTCCATTCCTGCTTATGGGAGGAGGTGGTGGGAGGGGGCCTGGAGCAAGACAAGAGGCAAGCGCACAAACACCATTTGCACCAGGGGTTACTCTGCCAGTGGTAAGCCACTGCCTGCGCCCCACAGCCTCCCACTAACAAACCAGAGGGGGTGGGCTGGCCTGGGACCCTCGACCCCAAGGGCGAATCGCCCTCAGCACCCACTTCCCTGCCCTCCGGGGCTCTCTAGGGAGTTGGTGCTGATTTGAACAGTAGAGATCAGGGGAGCAGGGTATATCTACGCATAAATATATCTCAGCGCCCATATTCCCATTTCCCTCAATTACAGAAGCCTCTGTAGAGTTGCTGGCCCTTGAAGCCACTTATAAACCACTCTAAATCATGTCGGCCACAACAAGCAGAAGTTACAGCTGGAATTGAGGGTACTGTGGAGGTCCAAACCATAGCCCATTTCCCTTCCAAGGCAAGAGGACGTGTAGCAGAAGAGCTCTGCTACCCTCAGAGGCTCCTTGTCCATAGGGGTGGTCCCCTCTGAGTGTCACAGCCAGGGTCTGTGGTGGCACACAGGGTCATTCAGCCAGGAGTGGCAGCATTAAGCAGCATGGCATCAGCGCTCTCATTTATAAACATACGTGCTGCATGCCAGGTTTTTCGGTAGTTGGAGCATATCCACCTCCCGCTAAAACTGGAAACAGACCTCACACGTAGACTGGCATTCCCAGTGTCTGTGTATCCGAGTAGTTGGCATGGTGATACGACAGGTCAAATATGAAGGCACAGCCCACGTAACACCGGACCAGGGCTGTCCTGAGGGCAGGGGAAGGGCACTTCTGCCAGAGGAACCAGGAAATAAAGGCAAGAAAGCTGCTGCTGCCAGGGAGAGAGGTACCCATGCTTAGGACATGAGGAGATGAACCAGAGGGTGTGGAGGGCTGTGCCTGTTCAAAGGTCTCACTGCCTCCATTTGGCACAGTTGGGCAACTGACAATTATGTCCATTTTTATGAAATGGCTTCCTTGTCCTGATGAAATCTAGCTACAGATGTGCATTTTGAAAAAGAGAGCTGCAGATATTGTGTCTCCAACAACAAGCATTGAAACATGCTTCAAGAAACATGCTGTACTTTGGATTTTTTTTTCCTTCCCCCCCCTTCTTTTTTTACAAATTACTAAAGTTTGCCTTCAGGGAATGGTTTCTAAGAATAAGAAGCATTTAGCAACTTCCAAAATAGTTTTGCTTGCTCTCTCTCTAAACCTACCTAAACCCGAGCATCTATATTGAACCGCTACAGAATAGGAGTATTTACATTTGTAATTTATTGCTGCAACTTCCTTCTACTTATTAAGCCAGCAGAAAGGTAGTGCAGAATTATTAAACGATGTGCCTCAGAAAAGAGCCAACCAGGAAAGCACCAGCGGAAGCAGAGGCCATCACGGAAGAAGCTTTTGGAAGTGTCTGAATAATTTCAGACCCTCTCTGCAACTTTGATCCGTGCTCCCAGTCAAACGTGACAAGATTTCTCTGATTTATTTACTGCAGGCTGCGCTGGCATTGTGCCATCCTTTGGGCTGGCAACCGGCTCCACAAAGCATGGTTTCGGGGCCAGTATTTTCTGTAGCTGCACGGCTGCTGCAGGTGCTGTGCTATAGGAGATCCAGGCTGGTTCAAGGAGCTGGAAAGCAACACGGATGGCTGTCGCCTGCGTTGACATTCATCTCTATTGTCCAGGACTGAGAGGGTTTGATACGATTCCAGATTTTTAATCCAGAAGATGAAATGAAAGGCAACTCTATGGAGCTTCCCAGCATTGCCTCCTGTGCAACGCTTCTCCCTTCCCGATGTTACAGGGCCTGGCTGTTTGTGCCTAAATTCTTTCACCTCCAAAGGGAGAACCATCAGCTATTGAGAGCTAAGTTACGATGTGCAATTCTTAAAAGTTATGAACAACAGCTGTCACAGAGGACAAAGTATATTATGAAGTAACTCAAAGGTGACAATTCTATTTTTAGCCTCATTTGAAATCTGCGTACAGCAAGTAACAACAGTTAGTCACGCTGTAACAACTGCCATTATATTTAACAGCTGTTGGCTAGGTCTTTTATTAATTTGGCTGTAAGCGTTCGTGTCTCCCAGCACGTAGAAGGCCGGGTTCTGCAAACCTCCATTCACGAGAACGCCACCATTAACGTGACGCTGGTTGACTCAGGAAGGCAAGTGCTGTCACCTATCAGAAGCTAGATAAAACAGCTTCTTTGCATCAAAGAACATAATGGGGAAACCCCGCTCGCAACCTATTTTAATTCCGGTAATTGTAACGAAAGTTGCTGAGATCCGCAAAAGTAGACGTGAGCGGGCTAGTGATGCGCAGTGACTTTCCTTAAGCCGCCGTGGTGCCCGTAACCCCTCATTTCCAAATGCAGAACCCCTCGTGCCCAGCAGCACCCGCCGGCGCCCACGCCGCACGGCGCTCCGCCGGCGCTTCTGCGCATCACAGGTGGCCGAAAAGCGACGCCCCGGCCGAGGCTATCGGACGCTGCTCCTTCTGGGTCACGGCAGGTGAAGCACCTGCCGCCCTGCATTGGGGCAGGCGGGCCGGAGATTTTGGGTTACGCTCCAAGGGGCACGGCCGACGCCACCGTTGGGCAAACCCAAGCTTCCCCCTTTCCCTACGGACTCGCCGCTTCACCCCACCGCGCCCGCCCGTTCGAGCGGGGCCCTCGCCCCGCGGCTCCCTACCTGACCGGCTGGGGGGGTCTCTGACGGGCGGCGGGGGCCTCTCGCTGGGCGGGGGGGGCAGGGGTCCGGAGCGGCCCCCCCCCGCCGCCGGGCGCCGAGGAGGACCCCAGCGAGATGTTCCTCTGGGGCAGCCGCGGCATCTCGTCGCTGCCGCCGGGGACGGGCGGGACGGGGGGCGGCCCCGGCCTGCTGGGGGGCGGCGGGGGCGCCGGGGCGCCGAGGGCGGGCCGGGGGGCGGAGGGCACGGGCGGCTTGCTGTTCTGCGGCGGCGGCGGGGGCAGAGCCGCCTCCCGGGCGGCGGGCGGCCTGTGCCCGGCGGGCGGCGGCGGGGGCGGCGGCTTGTCCTCCGCCGGCCGGCCCGGGGTGGGCGGCAGCGGCGGGCGGCCGGAGAAGGGGGGCGCGGCGCTGGGGCCGGGCTGCCGGAGGGTCCCGGCCGCCCCCGCGCTCCGGCCGCCCGGGAAGGGCGGGGGCGAGGGCCCCAGGCTGGGCTGGCGGCTGACGGCCGGCACCGGCGGCGAGCCCCGGTTGTGCAGGCTGGAGGCGACGGGCCGGGGGGTGCTGGGCACCGGCGGCGGCACGGCCTCGGGCCTGGAGCCGACGTCGGGCCTCGGCGGCGGCATGCGGCTCCTCTGCGGCTCGGGAGCGGAGGTCCGCGGCCCCGAGGGCGGCCCGGGGAAGCGCGGCGGGCCGCTGGGCGCGGAGAAGGGCTTGGCGGCGGCGGAGCGGCCTCCGGGCGGCAGGGCGGGCGGGCGGCCTCCCCCGGCGTCTGCGGACAGAGGAGCGGGCATTAGCGTGCGTCGGGCAGCGGCCTCCGGGCGGGCTCTGCAGACACTAAGGGGGTCAGCCCCGGGACGGGGCACGCAAGGCTGCGGGGCTTGGCACCCAGAAGAGTTAGCAGCGGCTTTGACAGCATCGGGGAGCCGCCCCGGAGTAGCGGGTGACATCCTGACAGCGCTTACGAGGAACTACTTGTGAGAGGCCAAAGCGGCCGCAAGGTAACGCAACCGATGCGGCCGTCACGCAGCAAGCAGTGACACAGGGAGGGGAAAAAATGGTGAAGTATTTGGTACCATCAACCTGAAAGCAAAGAAATCTCAGCTTTTAAATGGTATTTAACGACGACAGTCTGGCAAAAGGCTCTTTTCAGCCCTTTCTAGTAGCTGTTATCTAAGGATGTCCTTGTGCACGTCAGGAAGAAGGCAGCCAGCCTTGCAGTTGAAGAAGTACTGTTCTGTGATGCCAGGAACTTTTGTATTAATACAAGTTCCCAAAACAGACCATGACACAATAGAAAACACCCGCTCTGACAGATTGTTTTGTACATGTGCTGAAAAATTACGTTAGTCTATAAAATATGTAAGGTTCATAATACCCTCCAACCCCCTTTGCCCAGTCCTCCTTCAACAACTGTGATATCCTATGTCCTTAACCTTACAAACCTCACTGGCCCCAGATCTCCCTTGGTTCAAGGGGCACGAGGCTTTGGGCAGCTGTTTCGCCAGCCAGAAGAATACAGTGTGTGCCCCAGACAAGCCTCCAACTGCAGTGTGCGTACCAGCTGGCTGGGATGCCTCATGCGCTCCCCGAGTGGTAAATCATGCTGTTGTGGAACAGACGCAGATGGACTTTCCATTTGGAAACTAGATCCTTTTTCCTGGTGCACAAGGCAGTATTAACCTGGAATCCTCTTATGCTCCCCTCTGGTCCTGCACACCCACGGCTAAGGCAGGACCTAGTCTGCCTGACTGTACTTTGCAGGTAGCAATTCAACATTACTGAGCTCTTTGGTTTTCATCAATAACTAGGAGGATGGGTGGAAAGAGGAGTCTCACTTCTCCCTCATAAAACCTAGTATTAAAAATAAAAGAAGATTCAAGCTGAAAATTACATTTCATTTACTTTTTCACACTGGAACTGCAAGGCCTTTCTTACCGGCATCTCGACTCGCAGCAGATCTGAGCTTTGGCATTCCTGCTTGAAAAAGGCCTCCAAGGCCAGGTGGTCCACCACCACCACCGCCGCCACCACCAAAACCCCCGCCGCTGCCACCACCACCTCCTCCAAAACCACCGCCGCCACCTCCACCAGGTCCTTTGGGTTCTGTTGGGAAAAAAATCCCCCACGTTAGGCAGAGAAGTGAGACTGATCCTGCAAAGTCATCTCTTCCATTAGAGCAACTCTTGCAGCTGAGGAAAAATGGATGAGCTTTCAAAACACACGAGTTCAGGTTGGATCATCACAGATACCAGCACCACCACTATTGCACCATGGAAGAGGTGGTGCAATAAACATAGCCACTGTATTTTATTAAGCCATCACTTTCCTTTAGTCTGCTCTGGACTGGAAAGCAGAGAAACAGTTACTATAGAGAATTTGGAACTGAGCATGGATGGGACCTCTGAGAATATCACGCTGTCTTTGTTAGCATCTTTGTAGCTGCTTTCCATTTCTTCATGCCTTTGCTCTCTTATCCTTCCCCTCCACTTCTCCATAAGCAAACCAAGAGACAGGGCAATCTCATGGGAAATGAAGAAGGAAGGAGGAAGACAGAGGTGTCCCTCCTCTTGGAAGTGTCTCTGGTGATCAATTTTGGGAATGCACAGAACTCTGTCACTATTGATGACATTGCAACATACCTACTTACTTAAACAAAGCCTAGTAGGGAAAGAGATTTCATTTCTGGCCACTTTCCTGTAGGTCCAGAAATGCAGTGACAGGATCATTAGCTGCTAATTTTTCCAGTAGGCAGGAATTATTTTATCAGCGCCCCCTTCCTCTGCAATTTCTCTAACATCATTATTTCTGCTGTGACAACACTGAGATGCTAAAAGGAAAATGAAAGTGTTTCTACAACTGCAAATACAGAGAAGAGCGCTATTCAGAGCATCGCTGCAAAATGAGCAGGCCCACAGGTTGGGATATCTGTGGAGATCAGCTCTCAGATGACAGGCTACCTGGCTGAGGATCAATTGCTTAATTTCTTGGCATCTCGATTTCCACAGCTTTGGGTGGGTAAAAATTTCACTAACTTTAAAGTAATTAAAACCTGTGGATGAAAGGCACTTCTAATAATCCCACCCAGAAAAAAGGAGGAAGAATGCGTTCATGGGGGAATGTTTCACATCATCCTTCTCTGTTCTTAAGCATGTTAGCTCTGTTCAGCTCTGACTCACGTAGGGTGTGAACCTCTGGAGAAATTCTGCTACTATGGTTTAGTCTTTCATCATGATTTGTTAATTCATGTAAACAAGATAATAGGCTGCATCATTTTAATCTTACTGTTTACCCCTCCCTTTAATCCCCTTAATGCTTTTCTCCAGCTCATTACAATAACTAGAACATGTAACTTTGCTTTCAGAGATAATACTCAAGTGCTTAAAAACTAAGTACCTGGCTGACTGCAGGACTGTATCTGGTTTTTTTAATTAGTATTATTTGGCCACACTCCTTTGGGCATTTCCTCCTTTCCCTATCATCTTCCTATCACACACAGTCTAGCCTTTAATAGCATGGCCAGATCTGGACTGAATTGTATCACACTTGCTAATCAGCCTGTAGAAGTGTCTTCTTTCCCTAGGCAATAAATGCTGTTCCTCTGACGTAGCAGGCCCTTGTTCCTTGCTATTCTCCTATTTCTGTTATGTCTTCCCAATACTTTTGCTACATGGGCTTTTCCAGCCTCCTCTCAGCACCTGCCGAGACGAACAGTGAGACACAGCTGGATGGACACCTTGTCTCCATTCAGGTAAGTGGAGCTGCTGCCTTGTGCCAGAGCACCACTGGGCAGGCTGAGCAACAAGGTTCAGCCAAAAAGATAACACCCCTGAGTCACTCCAGGAGTGGCAAAACTGCGTGCAGCAGAGTGACACACATGTGGGGCTGTGGCTCCTTGGCTCTGTTTTTGATTTAAGTGGTACTGGGGCCATTAACAAGCCAATGGTGTCATGCCAGGGGGGCCTTTATTTTTATACTATTTATGCAAAAGTAGAGTCTGAAATTCCACTTGATTCTCTGTGCTCTCCTCAGTCCTGATGGGGGTTTACATAGTTTTCTGATTTAAGCAAATGAGAAAATGAACTGCTTTATGAGAGTAAGCAAACAAATTAACACTCACATTTCATAAGCAGTACTTGATTTCTCAGCTGACTTAATCCATGATGAACAGAACTTATTTTCATGCATGCCAACTTCCCGCATTTTATTTTACCTACTTCTCTCATGGCAGTTCATCTGACAATATACAAAATAATTTTCTGCATTCAGATATGTGGAACTTTCACGCACACAGAAACTCCAACATGCAGAATTATACTTACTGTCTAGAATCGGAGCACTTCTGTCATTAGTAACAGTCTTCTTTAGCTTTTTTCCTTTGGTAATATCAGATAATAGAGCATTTCGCCCTGCTTGTTCTGACCTGCTTAGGGATGGCTTTTCAGTATTTGCCTGCAAAATAAAATTAAAAATGAGGAGGCAAAATAAACCTCAACTTCTAGCTGCAAAAGCTTTGCTCAAATATAGTAGTTACTTGAGACCTCAATTTCTGTTTTAACAGCACTGGAGCGGGTAGCATGCTGCGTCTGATTTTGTGAATGACGTTACAGGTAGCCGGCCTTGTTACTGACTCGAGGCCCCAATGCTGCTGCTATTCTAACCCACACTATTCACTGGAAACAGAACGCTTTTACATGAACTCCCTTTTTTTTTTTTTTTTAAACTCAAGATTTAGAGTCTCTGATTTGTTAAAGCCAAGGCACACCTGTGGCAAATTGCCATTTTGGAGACCAAACAAGAACAAACTACATACATAATTTGATTACACAGAAAGGTGGACATTCTTGCAAGTTGTAGTGAAAACTTCTAATATAGAAATTCTGGAAAAATCAGAAGAAAGATGGAGCTTTATCTACTATTTTAGTTTTAATAGAAATACTTTAAAACGGCAATCACCACTTCAACAATATAGACCTCTTCAAATAGACCAAATAAAACCTTTAGATGCGTGATGTTGGTCTCCATCGTCCTCTCTTTTATGTTTTGGTGACACAGTTTTTCAAGGAAGAACAAAAAAAAAAAAAACCACCCATACACATATGCACACACACGTATATATGGTTATTTCTTCTAGGAAATGGTGGTTCCTGAAAAACTTTCTAACTTATCAGATCAGTGTTATGGAAATTGCCTGAAAGGTGGTGAGAGTTGCCATGGAGGGACCAAGCACAGAGTCCATATCTTGCTTGTCGTGGAAAATGAGGGAAAGACTCTTCAGTGGTACAGCCCAACCTATCTGTGTAACTAGCTACAGTTTTGCTATGAAAACATCCGAGTACTTTACAACGGCATTTCAAGAAGCCTCTTCTTCCGTGTCAGTGAGGTAGGTGACTGCTGCAGGACAAACACAGCACAAGCTCTATTCCAGCTTAGGCTGATTTAAGTCAGGTCTGATGTAGTCTCACCCACCATGCTGTGCCAGCAGTGGATCCTGTGCTCTGATACCACAGGCTGGCTGAGGGAGCTGTGCTAGCTAAGAACTATCCTTACCAAATTTAAACAATAGGATTGATTTTTTCCAGCTTGGGTCATGTAAGTACTAGAGTAGAACAAGGGAGAAGGTAGAGTACTTGGCTGGAGAAAGCCAATGGAAGAGCAAGACTTGAATTCTGCTGACTTAGACAAGCTGCTGAGGAGCTGTGCCTCTCCACCCAGGATCCCTACACCAGATCAAGCCACCAATGTGGGAGGAAGAGGAGGATGGAGAGTCAGTGTGGCTAGTGACATCCATATGGGCACTGGAAGGGAGTGGAAGCGATGGTCCCTCTTGTAGGATCCACCATCAACCGTAAAAAAAAAGTCAGAGAGCTGTCCCCAAATACCACACACACCCTCATCCACACCTCGATGCCTCCAGATGTCCCGTTCAATATGACAAGCAGTAACAGAGGACAATGCATGCAGTACGTTTACCTCCTGTAAAACTTACCAAGGCCAGTGTTGGGGGCGGAGGGGGAGCTGGAGGGGGAGGCACAGGCATGGTGGAAGGCTGAGCTCCGTCAGGTCTTGCTAAGAAACCTGCACAGCAGAACACAGAAACACACAAGGCCCAGAGATTAATAAATCTTAGTAAATAAATTTCTACTCAGCTAAAAAACATCCTTGCAGCTAACAGGTTTATCTGATACATTTTCTAAGTCTAAATAATCTGTAAAAAGCACTTCATGTTTCATTATATGGAAACCAGCTGCATCCTTAAATGGGGGCTCCCTACATGATCCCCACTGCCATACAAACTCACAGACATACATATCCAGTTTTGCACACATACACAACCCATGCATTGCTATGGCAACACACAAAAATGCAATAACAAAATCAAACTCTGTTTAATCCAACAGTCTTGTTCCTGTGGAAGTACTTCAGGATAATCCCATAGCTATGGCATCAACCCTTACTTCAAGAAGGCATCATCTCTTTAAGATCATACTACGAAAGAGATGCTGACTTAAAGTCTTTAAATTGCTGGAAGATACACACGCACACTATTATGGGTAGGGTGGAACAGCAGAGCTCTAGGAAAGACTCATGCTTCTTCCTTTCTCCCTGCTTGCTCTGAAGGCTCCAAGCTCCATCATCACCTCTGAATGCACCTTCCTCCTCCTCGGGAGCAGCACACAGTCATGCTCTGTGCACTTTCCCAGAGGAGAAAGAGCAAGCAGGCGGCCCGGCCTCTCAGCCGCAGAGGGAAAAGCCTGGCTGCCAAAGCTCAGCCTTCCCCAAGCTTCCCTGCAGGAGACCCGGCTCCTGCTTTTCCCCACCCCCAGCAGAACTTCCAACCTAGGGCACTCCTAGGAGGGTCACACTTGAGATGTAGATCTTCATTACAACGAAAACATTAAACAAAAAAAAAGAAAGGACAAGCATCAAGGAATTTTTTTCAAGTCACAAGGGCTTTTTGTGGCATTTTGGCACACTGCTCCCTGGAACTATGCTCATCGGAGGCTCCAGGGCTTTTCTAATGGTGCTATGGCATTTCAGCATGTCCTTTGCTCTTGCCCACTCACCTGAGTCAGCTTTAGTAACAGTCATTTGCCACCATTTGTATAATGTTTGCACAAGACAGGTAAACACAGTGGGAATAGGAATAAGGGTTATTCTCCAGACAACCTCAGGCTAACTGTTGAGGTCCCCAGGGCAGTTATTTACAAGAATACACAACTCTTACTTTCTGAAGTCACTTAATTGTTTTTGATAAAACCAAGGAGAACTGTAATAGCACAGTATCTGCCAAATCAACTTCATGCTAGGTACAGTACCCTTTACAGTTTAAATGACCATTAGGAAAATGTTCTGAATAGAACAAAATGGCATTTGCAGTGAGGGTTTGAGGCGAGTCACCGCCTACAAAGTCTGTAACGGCTCTGAGATGATCCATGATATCTGTGTGAGAAAAAAATGGTTAGCAGTACAGATCTATCTTGTCAGATGCTCATGCTTCAAAAGAATTAGGATACAGCTATAAACCCCCCCCCCCAAAAAAAAATTGCTGAGCTACCTTCCTCGGAAGAAAACTTCTATGAAATAAGATTTTAATGGATTTTGTCTAAAATCTTTAGGGAGGAAGGGGCTTGGAAAGGAGTCAGACACATCACCTCTAGCTCTGGCTGACTACCTAGAAAAAAACATGGAGTTCAAAGTGGCATGAGGCACTACCACTGCCTCTAGTGTTTGCAGGTTTTCTTCTCCCGTACTGCAGAAACTGTTTCTCTTTCCGGTTACTGCGAAAGAACAAGCAGAGCAGAGGGGAAGTTGGCAGATGGACAGACTGACAAAGAGGAAACTGTGTGAAGCCGAGCTTACACAGCACTGTGCAAACACACGCATTCCCATAGTGCTGCAAACGGACCGGCGTGCTCTCCTCAGTCCCCTGGTGCATTACTGCGCATCTTACAGCGTCTCCACAGAAGCGCCAGCTTCACATTCAGAGCATCTGCTTGAATTCAGTTATATTCCTGTCTTCCATATTTCTAGCTTTCAGCTGTTACATAAAACTCTGCACAAAGCCCTATCCTTTCCCGATCTGCTTATCCTAAATGCAATATTTGAAATCTGAAGCCTATTAAAAGCACCAGGACTAATGCTGCTTTGTTCTTCAGCTTCCTGTTTAAAAAAATAGTCAACAGGAAAATTATTTCTTACAGCAGACCACAACCATCCTGTTTCTTAACACAGTCTTTTCACAGCTGCAGTTGTCTCTAGCGTAACTGTGCCATTAGGCTATTTCACCAAGCTTTTAACTCCTTCAGCTGATTTAAAAAGAGAAAGAGAAATTCTGCTCTTTGCACTGCTTTGATAAGAGGCCAAAGCAGTCTGGAGAATGTGCTGTAAGTCTTCTCAGCACTCCATGTCTATGAAAGCTTCTTGAGCAGGCAGAATAAAGTTTGGTTTGGTATCAGACTTTTAAATGAATTCCTTAAGGCAGCTCAGACCTAAATGCAGCAAGCGAGCTAGTTGGTCTATGAAGTGCTTTCTCTAAAAAACAGTATTTTTGCAAATGCCATAACTTGTCTACCTCCCTGTCAGTTAAGCAATTACTTTCTGCATGCTTGTGCTGGTCTGTTCTACTTTTTTTCCTTTTAGCTGGGTTGTTTTAGATCAGCTTCTTAAGGAATTGGTGGGGAAAGAGGGAAAGCAAGGTAATGCTCGAAGCCTCAGCTCTCTAAGGGGAAGCCACTACCCACGGACACATCCAGCCTCTCCAAAACCCTCACTGCACACATTATTTGCAAGGAGGTAAGGGGGAGAAAGGCCCTGGGTGCCCCCTCTTTCCCTATCCCATCTTCCAGAGAGATAACATCCTCTGATGTACCTGTAGTCACCAGCTGCACACTAGCTAGTACCTCTTCTGGTACTGAAGGGCTTTCTCAACAGAACACAAGGGGAAATGAAGTACATAGCTGCACACTGGTGAGCACATTTAACTACTGCTGAACAAGCCCTGTAGCCCCCAGGGCAGTTACTGGCAGGGGGGGGGGGGAGGGGGGGGGGGGTCTGGGAAATGGCATTTTGGAAGCACAGGACAAGCTTCTGTAATAGGCCAAACTCAGGCAGACCTGGCATGAAGTTTAATGCAAGCATCCTGCAGTTGTTTACTTGTGATGCTCTAGAGCACACACTTCCTTTAGGAGCCATCAGAAAAGAGATCATGTGGCATGACTCAGAAACCTGCATGCCCACACACAAAAGTATAACGCATACACTCACAGAGCCAGTAAAACACCCCAGTTTGTCAAAATTTAGCTTAAAACGTAAGTTACGACACTGCTTCACACTTACTTTTCTCACTCTCTGACTCTGCTCCTGCTGCTGAGAAGGAGAATTTCAGAAACTCAAGCTGAAACTTTGCAGCAAGAAACAGCACCTTTGTCTTTGAAGCTCTAACTCATCCTTGCTGTTCGGTTGTTAGATTTTGTAGAATCTATTTCTGTGTCTGACTTTTTGTAAGCAAAAAAAATGGCGCACTCTGGATTTTTAAATTTGATCACTATAAGCCTGTATGAAGAGTAACAATGTACTGAAGAGATGCAGCAACCTGGGGGCTTGCCCACACCGCATAGTGCAGTGCTGGGGCTGACCCTTGGGATGAGCAGCACCTCTTGGGCTGCAGAAGCAAAGCAGCTGAGTCAGCACAATGCCGAACTTGAATTCTGCAGCTGCTTTGTTCATCACTAATTCACAGGACCGCTGTTTTGCGCAGAGTATAGAGATGCCTTAAGATGTTAAGCGTAACTCTGTAATTAGAGGAAAGCTTTGGTTACTGTCCTACACTTCAGCAATAGACTCAGTTCATTATTTGCTTGCTGGCGGGAAAGAGCTGGCTTTAAGAAATGGACATTATGTTCAGTTGCTAACAGCTGACACTATAAAATACCTGAAATAGTAACCAACCCACCCAGTAATAAATTTTACCTACCAAATCTGTTAACAACCAAGTTGCTTGTAACACTCGGTCCTGCAGGGTGTTGAAAAGGAACCAATTCCAAAAGGCCAAGGCTGAAGGCATATCGGTACTTTGAAACCCAGGATGCACGTCCTTGCGTATTTTCTAGGCAGTAGTGTAAGTTATCACAGCTTTTAAGAAGCTATATGGAAATGTTATATCTAGATGAGTATTGGTGGCGCAGCAGAAAGGATTACGGTAGCTAACTCACACGCGTACACCACAAAGCCCCAAACACAAAGGTCTGTATTGTCAGCAAGAGAGAAGGATTTCCACAGCTGGGAGCAGCGGCGGCAGCTGCTCTCCCGCTGCGAGGCAGGCGCCAGCAGCGCCGTGCACACCGCCGCTTCCTCTGGAGGTCCAGCCTCAATCAGGGCTGCCATCGCCATGAGCACGCACCCCACCGCGGTCCTCACACGTGCTCCACACCGCCTCAGCTACAACCCGGGTGCTAGGGCAGCCTCCCTGCAGACCACGGGCAACCTTCTCCAGAGGGGTGTGCACACAGGCTGCATCCGCTGCCTTTTAAGAAAGCCACCCCAGCCGTTAGCAAACGAGATGCCCCGGAGCTGCCCGCCTAATCCCAGGTAAACCATGCAATCAGAGCTGCATAAGGAAGCTCTGATTTTTGCAAGCTACCGGGCACACCCAGCAGTCACTCTCAGAAATGGTATTAAAATATTATGATATGCAATACATCCTGATAAAAACTAATTCCACTTAAAAACCAAAAGAGAGGAGAGAGGAAGTATATGTTGCATTCTGCAAAGAGCCCTCTGCTCTGTGAAGTAATCCTTAAGGAGCAATAAGCAGAAGTGGCCCTAATTGACTTCCATGAAACACACCTTTGGGCATTTCAGACGTAATTTGGTACTTCAGAGATCATTTCAGAAGCATTACAAATGCTAAAAAGAAATGTGACATTTAACGTGGGATGGACGGTATGAACAACTGGACAGCAAGTGCGCTGTTTGCATCTAGTCAGCCATTTTGAGCTGCTTCGAGGCACCCCCTCTTAAACACATTGAGTCAGAGGCAGACAGACAGCTCACTGTGGTTAATCATTTCCTGCATGATTAATTTCCACGCAAAAAAAGAGGAAGGAACAAACAACTGTAGAAATAAAATAGAATTGATAGAACTTAAAGGGGAAAGAAACCCGAAGTTGCCAATTAAAATGCCGATTGGCCCTCTATGCAAAAGGACCTAACTTCCAAACCAGTATTAATTTGGTTCTTTCAAAGTGCATTACTTCCTGCTAATAAAAGAAGGGAAAATTTTTAAAAATCTGAATTTGAGGAAATTGCACTAGGTTACCAAGCACTTTAGTAAGGTAGCTCTCAAAACAAAAAGGACAACTAACTGTAAACACATTTCAAAGTAGTTGGAAAATGGTTTAAAATCAGTTTCAAACAGACCACAATATTTTTTCATGAGCTGTTTTTTTTAAGAGAGTACAGAACTATTAAACCATTTGTTAAAAAAAAACCAAAACGTTACCATGGTGTCATGAAATTTGTTCAAGTCCCCCCGCTCCCACTTTCCTTGGTGGACCTGAGTCATTAGTGTGCATCTCCAACATTCCACTGCTGTACCCTCCAAAGGCCAGAGGGGCTGCCTGCATTAAGAGTGCGGCAAGGGGTGAACGAGAGCTTTAGAGGATGCTGAAGACACTCCTCCCATGCAACACCATGCCAGTAAATCTCATCTGAAAAAAAATCAGGTATTTTTCTTCTTCTCTTTTTATTGAAGTTTCTAAATATGTAGAAACCTATAAATAAATATACAGATAGATGGTTTTAAGCCCCTAAAGAATTCAACAAGGGCACCAAACCAAAGCCAGTACAGCATGAAGCTACTTGAATATACTGAAGAGGAATTCCCCTACAGGGTGAAGAAAGAATATTTAGGAGACTCTGGCCTCAGTCACTCACACACAGAGGAGTGAAAAGCCTGACAGATGCTAAAGTAACCTGATACAAGTTTTAACTGAGACACAGGGGGGCTGCTGTATAACCACCCTATACTCAGCAGGAGAGCCTGGACTTTCCTCATCCCTAACTGGGATAAACCTTTTGAAGCCGAGCAGCTCTGGAGGAAGAAAGTGACACCTAAAATGTCACTCTCAGTATTTTTGGGTCATTTAACATCAGTGACGGGTTTCTTAAGGATGGTTTCTGCCTGAAACAACACTCCTTTTCATGCAGGGATTACAAGACTTTGTGGCCTGAGAAAGAACATCACAAGGGTGTGAGAATGCAAATTGTCCTACCCTTTCCAGAGGAAGCTGTGATAGCGAAAGGAGGCATTAATGTTTCACCCTTAAAACCACTTGCAGAGAACCAGACAGCCAAAAGAGAGACCAACAGAGAAGTTACTTTGGATGCATGAGACCCAGGGAAATTCTGGGGAGCTGCCGCTGCCAGAGAGGAAGCCAACTTTTTGGGGGACTTCTCGCATTTCAAAGAAATGCTCCACAGTACCTGAAATGAGTGGTATGAGTATGACTTTCCATCCAGACTGAAAAATGCCATCCCCTATGCAAAATGCCAGGGCAGAAAAAGTGGCCGGTACCAGCGATGCCAGAGAGCTGTTGCCTGGACCCCGAGTCAGAGCTTCCTTTCTCTTTCCACAAAAAGCCCTGGGAAAGGTGACAGACGATAGGCTTCATTCGTGGGTGTCGTGGTTTAGCCCCAGCCAGCAACTAAGCACCACGCAGCCGCTCGCTCACTCCCCCTACCCCGATGGGATGGGGGAGAGAATTGGAGGAGTAAGAGTGAGAAACACTCCTGGGTTGAGATAAGAACAGTTTAATAATTGAAATAAAGTAAAATAGTAATGCTAATAGTAACAGTATAATAATGATAATAATAATAATGATACACGAAGCAAGTGATGCACAATGCAATTGCTCACCACCCGCCGACCGATACCCAGACAGTTCCTGAGCAGCGATCGCTGCTCCCCGGCCACCCCCCCCAGTTTATATACTGAGCATGACGTCATATGGTATGGAATAGCCCTTTGGTCAGTTTGGATCAACTATTCTGGCTGTGCCCCCTCCCAAGTTTCTTGTGCGCCTGGCAGAGCATGGGAAGCTGAAAAAGTCCTTGACTAGCATAAGCAGTACTCAGCAACAACTAAAAACATTAGCATGTTATCAACATTCTTCTCCTACTAAATCCAAAACACAGCACTATGCCTGCTGCTAGGAAGAAAATTAACTCTATCCCAGCCGAAACCAGGACAGTGGGCACACGCGTAAAGTGGATGATGTCTATGTGGCCCCGAAGTAGGACGTAGCCCAGCCTGAATGACACACAGGAGCTGGCAATAACAGGAAGATCTGCCACGGGGAACTGCACCTTTACAAACTCGGCAGTGACTGACTTGGGGGCTGCAACATTATCCTGCTGCAGTCAGGGGCCAAAAAGGAGAGAAGAGGAAAGCCAGAGCCTGGAAGTCTCTGACAGGAGTGCACAGGGCAGTTCTTGGGGAAGAAACACATGTCAAGCCAGTATCACAGTGAGCATTTTTTCAGCCCTACTTAGGCTGCAGAAAGATGATACATTTTTTATTTTGTTTTGTTTTAGATATACACTTTTCAATAAATTGCAGAGTTCTAATCTTTTACCTCTTACAACAGCATAACCGAGCTACATGAAAGGTGCAGGTGTGGCAGGGCTAGTGAGGAGCAGTAAGATAAATAACCACAATAGCAAACAAAGTACAAGACTAGTCAGAAAAAACAATGAGAGGATGCAGTGAGGTGCTTTCACGTCTCTGTGGGTGTTAGCCCAGGCACCTGTGCCCTGCCAACCCTATGGCATCTCCACCCCTCATGCTCACCTCCCTCATCCCTGAGTACCCAGCCAAGTGCAGTGACCCTGCAGGCAGCACTGGCTGCAGCTCACACTGGGCAATTCTCCATAGTCTTAAAACTACCTAAACAATTTGAATCTACTTCTTACCATCAGAGGAAAACAGTAACAAAGCAGGTTGCTGTGGGGTGTCAATGACAGGTGAACTATCAGACCACTGAGCCAGCACATGACTGTGGGGTGCCAAGAGCAGTAACAGCCAGATGCACTCATGGTCCACGGCAAGTTGCATCCAGCAAACCCCATCTGTCAAAGGCAACCAGGAGTTATATGGCAAAAATCCAGTGGTGCTGCATCCATGGAAAATTACAGCTAAGAAATAGGCCACTATGGTGTCAGAATGTTGTTTTAATCCAAGTATTTTAAAAACTTTTTTCTTTTTCAGTGACATATTTTTCAAGATATGCAGAGGATCACAGGCAATGGCTAGCTTTGGAAGACTGCCCCCAGTCACCAATATAGTCACTATTTGGACGAAGCAGCAAAGCTTTTGGTCAGTTTAAGTGTTTGGATGTTGACTTGAGAAAAGCTGATAATGTGAGAGCAAATACACTGTAGCGGAAAGTATCTCTGACTCACTGAAAACAGAAATTGCTTCCATCCAATCCATGCTCCTACAATTTCTTTCAGCCAGTGCTTTCAGAGGAGATGTACAGAAATATTCCTGTCTGCTCAGACTCTGAGAGTCGGCTCACCGCCCCCCAGCCACAGCGACCCTGCCCTGGGGAGTGGGACCTCAGCCCTGCAAATGGCGCCTGGAGCAAAGCCCCTGCACCAGGCACCGCAGAAGGGAGTCTTGCTGGTGTTTTAAAACAAGCACGTGTGTGTCATTCCTCAGCAGGAGGTCGGGGCCAAATGCAGCGGAGAAATCTACAGTTACTGGGCTGTATCCCAGCCCTTGGGACAGGAGTACACAACTTGAGACACTGCAACCTCCTACAGCTCCCCCTCCGCTCCTGCCTCCCTGCCAAAAACCAAAAAGCCCTCTCCCCAACCCCGCCACAAAGAAAAGCCCCACAGCAAACAGCTTCATCCTCTCTCCCAGGCAGAAGTGATAGTTAAGGACCAAGCTGTTTGTGACCAAGCTCTTACTTCAGCTGTCCAGAGCACAGCTGCCTGCAATATTCAATCACCTACCCTCCAAGGCAGCCTTTAGTCAACCCAAATGTTTGAAACAACGCACGAGGCTGTGTTATCCTAGGCATGCTGCCCAACACAGCCAACGAGGGATTCACCCAGGCTGGAGGCGACCTCAGCGTGCAGCCCTAAAGAAAGGGACCCTTGTTACCGTGCTCTGAAGAGGCTGTAGGGAGAACCTCTCCACATAGGGACAACATACCCGGGGCTACAAGGACCTGATGTCTATCTCCATCTTATTTCCTTGCCTGTTCCTCCTTGTGAACATTTTGTGTTCACAAAACACTGTTCCTAATGCATAGCCCAAGAGCTTCTCTCCGATGGGGCTGCTTTTTCCAGTGCCTCATTACTGCAGAGGTGATCACTCAGCATCATGTGGCTGCTCAGCAGCATGCGCTTCGCTGCACAGCTTTCTCCCCAAAACTTGAGCCGTCTTCGGCTCTAGGAACTGTTGGCAGGGTGAACAGGCTAGTTCAGAAATTAAGGATTTCGGAGTATTGCCTGCAGCTTCTTCAGTCCTAAATCAGAGCAAAAAGCATTGCATTAAGTTAGAAGAAATCCTGAAGAACAGGACTTTTTCTACCAGCTTATCCTCCCAACGCACTGCTCAGCTCTCCAACCAGACAGGGTCATTCGTGGCCTGACAGCGGCTGGCAGCCTGCACAGAGAGGCAGGCGGAGGGCAGGAAGGGATCTTTCCTGCACCCCGCACCTGGTGACCCAGAGGCAGAAAGGCATGGGCTGGCCCTCGGAGCCCCCAGCTTGTTACCACAGGAAAATAACTTTTGTTCACATTAGCATCTCCGCCTTTTGCCTTTCCACCTATTGCCTCATATTTTTTTTTTAGGATGTTACAGATCTGACCACTTGTTTGCTTTGTGTGGCATGAAAGCAATTCTGCCATTTGAATCAAATTGACAGAAGTCTGGAGGATTTTTTTTTCCCTTCTCTCCACTGTTTTATGGCATAACAGGCTAAAAAGTGTCAGAAATTAGTCTGAATGTTTTCTCTGGACACTTGAGCTGTTGCAACTTTCAGCCAGCGTGGAAAGAAGTCATAGGAACCAAATTTGGTGAGCAAGCCCTGGGATTTTGCTGGTGGACTTCTGCTGACCACAGTTGCCCACTGGCATGCCATGGGTCCCCTTCACAGCAGGGGTTATAAGGAGAGGGGCTTCTCTCTGCAAATCCTGAGGCTGGGATGAAAAGAGCCTGTTTGGAGCCACAGGTTACATTGTGGGAGCTCTGCGACACCTCACACCGCATCCTCTCCGTGCCCAGGGCACAAAATTAATTACGTTGTGACCTGCGTAACGCCATTTCTGAAGCTGTCTTCATTCACCTTTCTCTTCTGACTAGTAGGACGACATGAAGCTGCAGTTGAAAGCATTTTACTGTAATGAAGGCATACAGAAAAGGATCAAGGATCTCACTCACTGTCAGATTATTTTACTTCTCAGTAGGCGTAAGTTTAGAATTCGATTTTTTAACATGAAGTGTTATCTTCATCACAATCAACTAAGTCTTCCTAAACCTGCAGTGAACTGTGACTGGTCTACTAAAGCCAGCATCTATAAAATACTATTAAAATAGCGACTATGTCTAAAGGGGAAATCTGAGGCATATAAGGGCCAGACATGTGGAATGTATTTAAAACACCGTTTTCCAATCCCTCTCTCTTGTAAATATTGCAATATTCCTATAAAAATGTTGAAATACTACAGTGCACAGAGATTAGTTCAGATTTCACATCAAAAGCCCAAACAAAAAGTTAAGTGGCCTGGGCAGTCAGCAGGGAAAGAGCAGCTACACAAGCAAGAGTGCATTAGAGTTTTTACAGCCCAGGTGTCGACATGAATTAGAGAGTAACTTGAATACCTGTCATTAGAGGAGCAATCAAAGACTGATCTGCCCAGAGTGTGGGAAAAACAAAACAAAACCCAGCCCCAGATCTGCATCATGTAAGGCAGCCTGCTCTGCCAAAGACAGTTCAGAAAAACAAATACCACCTCGGAGCCAGGTTACTGTCAATAAAAGCCTCGGTTCAGTGCGGCAAGCCCCATAAATCAGTTTTGTGAGAAAGAGGCAACCAGGTCTGGTAGAGATTTTAATTAAAAAGAAAACCCAAAAAATCTTATTTTCCATTCCAAAAGTTAATTTTGGATGATTTGAGGCTGCAAAGTGCTGAGACTCCAAACTTCCACTAAAATGGGTGGAGATGGATAGTCACATTTTACTCTCATTAGAGTTCGTGGAAAGGCTCAGGCCAGTTTTCAGAAGGGGGTTGGATGAGACCCATTGTACCTTATGACTTTGCTGAAAGTGTTTGAATTATTTTGGATGATCAGATTTAAAGATTAAGAAAAGTGCATCCTGCGAAGTCCCTTGATGTTCTCTGCTGTGCAGAGATTTGCACTGTAGCTTGGGGTTAGTCAATTAAACCAGATAATTTGTGAGCACTGAATCATATTTGCACATAAGTAATGAATTTGAGGAGTCAGCAATCACGGTTGGTATTGGCTCCCACACCACCATCTTTTGGATGCAGAAGGCTGGTGGAGCAAGGACCACAGCCACAGTCTGCACAGAGATGCCATCACTTGTGTTCAGCACTGCTCGCATCTTGCTTCATGAACTTGGGGAGAGCAACCAGAAAGATATACTGTCATCTGTCTCAAAGGACCACGACCTATTGAAAAAGTCCCTGTAACTTCCCCTCTGTGCCCTGCTCATAGACCACAAACTGAATAGAAACTCACTTCAGACCTTACAAACTGCCTAGATACTAAACGAGGACTCATTCTGCATATGACTTGTATCCCCTGTGTTCACAAACCTTCTCTGACCTCTTATGCAAAAAGCTATAAAATAGCATTTCATCTGCCATTTAAACGCTTACTTCAGTAACACGGCCAGGGAAAGTTAAGTTCTTTGTAGACTCTGCTGGGCTGTTACAAAACAATTACTTTTTTATAATTCACATTCCCAAAGGAATTAATGCAAGTTTGCAAATAAAGCAATGGAAAATTTTCAGCGTACTGAGGTATAAATGAGTATACACAAAATACACCGTTATTTTGCACGCTTAAGAGTTTTTAGTATTTACTATGATTGGTACGTTATCATAGATCCTCCTCTGAGAATAGGTACAAAATGAAACACTCTCTTACATAATTTATATAATAACTAGCTTACAGTAATTAAAAATGAGTATCACTTTCAAAGCCTGAAAACCCTGACGTATATGAAGCTGGGCATCTGCACATGCAGAGAGTTGGACAAAGTGTCCATTTGCACAAGCAATCAAAGCGACTCGCAGCATCCGTTCTTGCTTGCTTGGAAGAGGGCCTCTGCCCTCTGAGGTTTGGCCTGCTGTGTAGTTCATACTGCGTCTCAGAAAGCTTTCAGATGGGCTGCTATGGTTTCAGTAATTATTTTTAAAGGTTCTCGGCAATGTAAAAACAAATCTGTGGAAGAGATTTTAAAATCAGGATGGAAATAATGAAGGGAGTAGGGGGGGTGGGAAGAGGAGGCAAAAAGTAATCTGAAACAAACAGAGGGTCTGCTTCAGCAAACAACCTCTCCCCTCCCCAAACTCTAGGACTTCAATCGCCCCTTCTTCATGTTGGAGCCAACCTTCGCTCACCTCAAACCTCTCAGATACTGTGGCCAAAAGGTGATCATCTTTTCAAAAGGCTCTACAAAACTTTAGAAACTGCATCCAAAGCAATAAAAAACCCACCCCAAAACCCAAGGTGAATTAAGGATAAAGAGATTAATTTTAATCTTAAATATCCTACCGTACATACTTTGGTTTGAAATGGATTCATTTAAAAACAACAAAGAAACGCAACAGCGTTACTGAAAACACATTATTTCACATGCGAATTTACACAATCACCTAATATCCTGGCAGAACTGGCAAACGATTTTTTTTCTAATCCATATTAAAAACAAGCCCAAAATGTTATGTTCCTGCACCACCAGATTATTTGCCTGGTCGGAATCCAGCAAGAAACTTCTCCTGCAACTTCAGAGAAATAGATAGAGGAAGCAACACATTATTGCTATTAAAAATTGTCCAATAAGACAACTCGAAAGCTATCTTTAGGTAGCTTGTACAAAACTAACAGACCAGATAACGATTAAGTAGATTGAAGGTTGCTATTATCTCTGTGTTGTTTGGTTTTTTGTATCATATATAAAATCTAATAAACCAGACCATCTTTTCCTCTGTTTTAAAACACACAGATTTTATAACATATATTATATATATAATATAACATATTAACTGTGTTGATGCACCACCTTTATCGCTACGTCAAGAAAAGCTTAATTTTAAAAGTCTATTTTTTTAATAAAAATTAAAAAATGCTGTCCTTAGCCGATAGAAACTGCTCTAGTTTCACTCCAGACCTATGAAGTCTTCTACCAGAGGAAGATATGGTCCAAAAGTAGTAATGCAAATCTGTATGATAAATGATGAGGGCTGCCAGTTGAAGCTCTAGGGCTAAAGCAGACTACCAGCAGAGAAGACGAAGAATTGTCTTTTTTCTTCCTACGATACTGAACCACTGAATCCATCACATGCCTTATTCTGAGCTGACCAGCACTTCCCCACCTCCAAGACCAGTTACTGGATGAAACAAACTGCTACCTAATGGAAATATGTATAGAAACCCTGCAGAGGATCTCCTGCTCTAAGCTTGCTTCTTGGGAAGAGCAGCTCCAGAGTAAATTAGTGGTTTGGTGACCGCCCTGCAGAAGGTCACCTCCAAGCCAGGGACCAACCAGAGGGATGGGTGGAAGAGCAAAGGCGAGGGTGCTTGGAGACACCCTCACTCTTTGGACAGCCCTGAGACGAGCTCTAGATCAACCCCATGAATTGAAACCACAAGAGGGAGGTGGAACTGGTGGACTGGTGTTGAGAGAGATCCCCAGGCAAGGAGCCTGGTGTCCTAGTGGTTGTTATCTCAGAGCTGGAGCAGTGGAAGGACAGACCTGAAATTTTGCTTCCTCTGGATTTAGTTCAGCTTTTTGCAAAGCAGTAAAAATCTAATCCACGGTGCATTGAATACCTCTCCATGCGTAACAGGAGAGACCTTAGCCTTCAGCATTTGAGTTTGCATGTGTGCAAGTCACCCGCAGTGCTCATGCACTGTTCCTATCACTGACAATTTCCATTTGGTCCAATCTGGAAAACATCCTGAGTAATACAAGGATGAATTTTTCTGTTAAGTATTTCCAACACTGCCTTTTGGCAAGAAAAAATGTCAAAAGTCACTTGGAAAAGAAAGGTACAGCTAAGACATGTTTCAATTATTTCATAAAAAAGCTGCCAAAATGCAAAGAGTAAAATCCAGGCAATACTAATATTCTTCATAATTATACCATTATAAGCTAGGCAGAGATGAGAGTATTGACCAACCACAATTACATTTTATTTCATTTACTACAGTAGAGCTACAACAACAATTCAACTCAAAATAGCTTTGTAAAGCCATTTTTACATACACCTTGGAATTTTGTCTACTTTTGCAGCAGGGCTAGATATTTATGAAGTATAGATATTTATGAAATATAGCTGAGCTAACATTGAAACAGAGGGTTCAGATTTTACAGCTGGCATTTTAACTGAAGACTCAGTCTTGATACTGGGATTACGAAATTTGCACATATGCATCTGAGTACACAGTACCCATCTGCAGCAGAGGATGCCAATTTAAACAACCACAGTAAGGGCACACAGTTAAGCTGTCCACACTTAACCTAGTGTTTTCATTGTCCAGTTGAAAGCCCTATAATTAAAGACATTTTGTCGAGATTTCATTTATGAAATATCCTTCTCAACTTATCTTGGCAATTATCTAATATATGGCAAGGTACAAGTTTTGTTTTGCATCAGTCTACGGGTCTTTTAGACTTAAAGCAATTCTAATGTTATATCAAAGACTAACTCAGTCTAGGAATTTAGATTCCCTGTTCTACGGGGAGAGGCACTAAAAATTTGTGTATGTTGGTATACTACAGGATTTAATAACGTGTGTTTGGGATTAAGAAGAAAAAAAAAAATAGAGAGAAGTTGGAAACTAATTTTATCTCCTGTCAAAGTTTGAGACATGAAGAGATTTTTTCTAAAATTTAAATTTTGTACTGAATTCACCTTCAATCTCAGGGGGAAAAAAAAAAGGTTTTGATAAACTGGTGGTTTTAATTAGAAAAGCTTTTCAATAAAAACGTCCTGAAAAACTATAATTGTGATCATTAACTTTGATATCCAAACAGAAATTTTCCAACTTATGCATCAAAATCCTATTGATAGAGGCTTACGTCTTCCTAGCTTTGCTAGTGTATTGACATGGTGCTGCTGACCCAGCACAGGGCTCTCTTAGTGACTCCTGACTGCCTTGATCATCACCTGGTACCAGGAGGGACACGGGGCAAGTCGGTGCCACTAGAGCCAACACTGGGAGGACACAGATGTGGACAAGCAAGGGGCCCGAAGTCCTGTAAAGGGGACTAGTTTAAAGCATGGCACAAATCAAACCAAAAGCAACCAAGGACAAAGTGAAAACGCCCTTCTGCTTTCCTCCACGTCTCCGATTACAGAAGTCTTTGCTCCAATTTCTTTCGCTTTGGAAACAACTTTTTACAGCTGCATATGGCAAGTACTTAGCTAGCGAGCGAAGAAGAGAAGCTGGAAAGAATGATTATTAATGGATTCTGCCAAAAAAATAGGCAGGGCAAAGCCTTTTGTGGCTTAGCACAAGAACTAGTCAATCTTCCCCTATGCAAACAGGAGGCATGTCCTGTGTTGCCCTCCCAAGAAGAAATACAGTGCAGCCGCATCACCTTCTGCAGCAACCCGGGCTGGACCCTGTGGAAACTGGCAGCACCCCCACTTTCTACTTAGGAAGGTGGTTGAGTCCACACATATTAAAAGACAGCATTTGCCCAAGTCATTGTTAATGAAAAGAAAGAGATTCCATTCAGCTATCTGCATTTTATTTTAAATATTTATATCTCCAACCATTTTCCATGACCTTTGACAACCAAGGATTTCCATGCAGCAAGTGTAGCCAAAGGCAATGTGCCATACTGGCACCTGCCCTGGAGGGCACGTGTTTACCAGCAGGCTCAGGGGACTCTAGTGACATCACACATGAGGTCATATCTAGCTGACTGTGCAGGTCAGTCAGACCCAGGCAGACACGCTAGGCAGGTGAATGCACTAGAGGGACAAATCCACATCTTGCCTAAACTCGGTGGGAGCTGCAAGTCATTGCTTGAGGAGAGACAAGGTAGCCGGCCAGCTGCTCTGGGGCCAGCAGCGGCTCCTGGTTCCTGACAGGTTTTTGGAAGCAGTGCCCAGCCAGCACCGCACCTCCGTTTTAGCTGGCAGCTCTGAGACAGCGGGCTCCACAGGCCGTGCAGGGGCTCATTGGGAGCCCAGGGAGCAAGTGATTTTGGAGGTTATTTGCCTCCATGCAAGACAGCAGGTCTAGCTGAGCTCCTGCTGGTATACCAAATGCAGCTTTTTGCATAAAAAGTAGTATTTTGGCGCTGTTTAATCTAAAAAAAAAGTATGCATGGCATACCACTGCCACGAAAAAAACATACCCACAAAACCAAAAGCAGCCACATACCATCATTCAACACTTGCATTTCCTCTTTAGAACATTCACTGCCAAGTCTTCTTACTCCACAGGACTGCTCAAATTTGTCCTTGCTAATGTCAATCTACCAGACACTCAGAGGAGAAAACAAATCAGTCACTGAAGGCTGGAGTGCTCAGTGCAGGTGCCCTGAAACAGCAGGTATTGGAGGCTGGCACCCAATTTCCCCTTTAATATCTTTGCAATAAGAGTGGTTGTCGCAGTTGTTAAACCCTAAAGTTAGCATCACATCTGCAAGATCCTGTAAATACAGCTGAAACCCTGATCAAACTGGCTGAACGGTTTGGCTAGCTTGCATGGGTTTATTTTAAGTAAGTTTGAAGACTAAGTTTAGCATATGGCAGACTGAAATACAGCTCCTAACATCTCTGCTTTCAAAACCAGAATTGGTAATTAAATGGCGAGTTAAGAACCACTTCATATCTGAGGCCACAAGCTTCCACATAAAAAGAAAACTTTTTCCGAACTAAGAAAGCCGTTGTATCGGGATCAAACCCACAGCGGAAAGGAAGCTTTGTGTTGGTTTTATCAGATCATAAGACATCGCTCTCACGAAGTCTACTTTCTCTCTTAAACTGCAGTCCTGGTGACTGGCAGTCCTCAAACAAATGATCGCGCAAGGATCACTGTTTTCTTCTGTGTCTGCCAAGGCCCTTTTCATAAGCAGGCTGGCTCACAGGGGTGAGCCTGTGGTTACAGGTCGTGCCGGTCCAGGCACCACTGCACAGAGAAAAAGCCCCGTTTCTGCGCAGAAGGGGTACAGGAGCACCAGGGCTGCTGCGTGAACAAAGCCTGAACTCTGGAGCCAAACACTGCTTCAGGCGAGCCCTGATCCATCTGAACTTGCTATTAGGAAACACTGTTCAATGCAGACCAAACTGGTTTTGCACAGCCAGCGTGAATTTGAACTTTGCCATTAGTATCAGAGCTTTGAGAACCATGATAAAAATGAGCAGTTTTCTGTCTTCCCACAACTGTTCACCTGAGAAAGCAGCACAGCCTGCCTTTTCAGGTCTTCCTCTTACGCCGTGAGCAGACCTGATCGTTACTTTACTAGCTGCTAATGATAACAACTCAATACTTTCCCACAGCGCACAGTGTAATGCACTCATTTTATCTGTTGACTCCCAAATTAGAAGAGTAAAATCGCCTCAGGAAACTCAGGAACAGCATGTCACCTTCCCTCCCTGAAAAGCGGAGTACGGGACATACTGTACCATACATATGGAAATGTTTATTGCCTTTAAAATAACTATTCAGCTTTCATCAATAACCAGAAAAAATTAAAGTCACTGTCAAACAAAGAGACTGATATACAGAATGCTAGACAGCAGGGCTGGAAGAGGACATCATTATTCCTTTCCTCTTTGTGGCTATTTGAAAACTGTTTACATGCCTCTCTGATCTTCTCTTCTTTAGGCTAAGCAATCATATTTCCTCCAGTCTTTCCTCATGGGTTGTATTTGGTCCATCTCTCATCATTACTGCTGTTCCTAGGACATTCCATAATCCCGCATCCTATTTGAAATGGGTGAGGGTGATACAATCCACCATCTTTTTATCTCAGTATTGCATTGTATGTTCTTTTGCAATATCCAATTTACTAATTTGAAATAAAATATAAATGCCAATTTAAAAATACTCATATTTTCCCTATACGCATGTCTCCCTCCTGCAAACAGCCCATCCTTTGTAACACACATTGTCCAAACAGGTGTTTGGCTACTGATCATACAGTAGTACCATCTTTTTTGGTCCTCTAATATGGAATAACTCTCCAAACATTAGGCTTTGACACCAATCCTCATCCTGGCAGCAGTTCATCATGCTCGGTATGAGTTGTGGAGCCACAAATGAAGTGAGGCGTTTGTCTGCTCCTAGGGCTAACTCCTCCCTCTCACATCTCCCAAGCCTGGCACTCAGATTTCTCCAGGCTGTGGTTTCCAAAGGAAGTGCACTGCTGAAACTACACCAAAGCATCAACCAACACGGGCCAGCAATAGGCCCTATCAAGAAGCCCAGAATGGTTTTGTGCTCATGTATACAGAGAACCAAAATCCCAAGTGCCTCTGGGACCCTCCCAGCATCAGTTTCTACCTGGCCCACTAATCACAAAGAAGCCACAGTCAGGGCTTACAGCACAGTGCATTTGAGGTAGGAAATAATATTTGATCTGCTGGACTGCACCAGTTCTAGGTCAGCAAGTTGCAGCCTATCTACAGCACATGCTTTCTGCTTGAGCCTCTGCTGCAGTGAAAAAAAATTTAAAAGTAAACTTGCTGTTACTTCTTTCTGATTCACTATGTGTCTCAGTGGACCTTTTCATACTACTTCTGTTTATTATCACCAAACTCTAAACATTGCAGCCTTCACTGTGCAGTTCTCAAGTGTAACGCCATTTGCTCTAAGTCAGGAAAACTACAAATTCACAGTGCTTGGTCAAATCATATCTTAGGTCTCCTGACCTACTTGTGAAGTCTTAAATCCCTCCACTGTTAGCCCCATGCTACTGGAATGAACCCACACAAACACACACACGTTAAAAGCTTGTGGATTTGGCAGAAAATTTGACTTAACCTAAGGCACCTAAACATGACATTAGGAAAGGTGTGTCATATCAGAGTATGTCGGTAAACTGGCATTGCCATTAATCCTGCCCTGGAGAAGAACGACTCCTATATTGTCACACTGCAAATCAAGACAGGAGATGGCTCTATGCCTTCTGACTGTTAACAGGCCGGGGATGACGCATGCCGGAGACGTGTTTCCCCGTGCTGCTGCTCACACAGTAACTCCACCCCACCGCCGTCCCTCTCCCCGCGCAAACTCCGTGGGCTCTGTACCTTGTCACCGCCAGGAGAGATGGTTGCACAGAATAGGAAGCCTGGCAAATTCGGTCCAGAATACACTTGCTGAAGTCAATTAGATCTCAGTAACATTGCCCAGCTTGCACATTCCTGCAAGGAAGGAAAAAAAAAAAAAAAGAAAGAACTATTAATTGCGAAACCAAAATGTTGGGGACCACAGAGCCTGGGTACGTATCTATTGATGCATCTCCTTGCGTAAGCAGAAGCTCTGCACGAGAAATTGGCAGCGTGTAAAGAGGAGCCCGCCTCCATCTAAAGAGGAATCAGAACAGGGAAATACACTGACTGTGCTCTCCGTATCAGTCCCTGAGGCCAAAGGGCCCAATTTGTTCTCAAACAAATTTAAGATAATTCCCCTGACTTCAGCATAGCATAGTAAAAGCCAATATAAATGGTGGAATGAAAGCAGAAAAGCCTAAAAACATGTGTGGATCGATGTGGTGGTGAGACTGAATGGAATTATCCACTGCTACAGTTGCTCCTCTTAAAAGAGCCACGGTTCACCGACCAGCTTTGTAATAAGGAGGTTTCTATAGTTTAGGCTAGAGAAAAACGCATGCACAAGCTGAAACAAATCAACTAAAAAGTAAAACCGACTTCCTTCAATCTCTAGATGCTTTTAACAGCTAATTGCAGAAATGATTTGCAGAACTTGCATTTAAGTGTGGGGGGGAAGGAAGGGGGAGGGAACAGCCAGCAAGACGTGACAGAGACATGCTGCAAATAATGTCCCAGCAAAAGATACCCTTGTCCATTTGATGTATTTAATATTAAAATAACAAAATGTCTTTAACAATCAAGTCAATTTAAAATAAAATATAAGAACAGTAACCATTCAGCATTTTATGGATCTACTTCTATTTAGAGATCAAAGTCTCAAGACTCCAATCCCTCCCTGGTATGAAACCTTTGCATACACTATGTGGTGAAATGAAACCCACAAGGGGATCCTGCTATAAACTCTCTGAAGCTGGCCTATGCAGTTCAGGTTTGCATTAGTTGGTGTTGCACATCTTAACTCCTACTTTTTCCCTTGCACAGAGTAGGACAACCCTGTGCTGTAGATCCAAGTGCACAGCGGACACAAAGCCAACAGAGCAGTCCAGCCGAGTAGCTTTTGGGGCGCAAAACTGGCCAGTGATTAAAGTGGCATTCCGAGTGGTTTATTCTGTTTGTTTACAGAATTAAGGATACTTTAAAGTTGCTTTCATCTAACCTTGAAGCTCTCTCAAACTTACAATCTTTTACACTAATACTGCCCAAGGGAAAGAAACCAAAGTAAATAATTTTTAAAAAATCATACAGAAAAATAAAATTTTCTTCCATAGATGCTATGAATATGTGCAAACACATACAACACCTTCTCCCTTCCTTCTGAAGTTCAGTGAAAGAGGCAGCTTTTTGCCTGAGCACAGAGTTTGTCCCCATCTGGTTCCATTTTTTACTATTTTCTTTTTTTGGTTTCCTTCTCTCTCATTCCAATCCATATTTATTTCCTTTTGTTTAGTCTGTACTCTTTATTCCCTTTCCTCTTTTTGCAGATTTCCTTTTTAATTTGTTCGGGAAAGAAACATTCTTTCCTTGGTTTTCATAATGCAAGCTAGTAGAACAGGCCCATTCAGAAATTCCCCCTCTACTACACCCTCTCCCATTCTTTCCCTCCTCTTTCAGTCCTGGGTTGTCTGTGCTCACTCCTGGCAGCAGAGTAAAATGTTAGGTTTATTTATTTAGGAAACTGTATCAGTTTATTTTTTAATTCAATTTCAAATACCCACTGCAAACCACTGTGTGGAGGCTCAAATACATTATTTATGAGCCATTATATTTAGCTTAAAACAACTCATCTATTTGAGATGAGCTGCTATAAGTCAGGATTAGGCTGAAATGAAAATGTCTGCAGCAGGATTTTACTAAATTCCTTTTAAATCACATTCTTTGTTAAAAAGAGTTGAGTTTCACAGTGTTCTGGTAAAGGCTATAAACCCTAATAAAGCAGAAAGGCTGATTTGGGGCAGAACTCTGTCTCTCTTTGCAAAACTTGCCAGTTTTACAGAAGCAGAGAAGGCCAGCTAAGGTCAGAGCCTTCTGCACGTGGAACTCCAAAGCGCAAAACCCAAGAGCAAGCTTTGCAAGGCTGCAGATAATGAGAGCTGCAGAGCTGTAAACTGCCGAGGGCCCTGTTATTTCCAAATTGCTGAGACCCTCGGTACCCCATGGCGGAGCCGGACCCAGCATCCACCTCTCCGGGCAGGAGGAGGTGAGGACTTCCCCACTCGCTCGGCGTGGTCCTTCCTGAGCCGCTGCGTTCATTTTACATAGAAGTTTCTATGCTGAGATCAGGATGAATGCACTAGGTGATGTGAGGAGGGTAAAACAGCAGTGCAACTTAGTCTATTTTTCTGCAGATTCAGGGAAATATTTTTTAAAATATTTGAGAAGTATAGACAGTTTTAGGAATACTTGCCTGACACTCAAATCTCTGATTTTAATCTCTGGCATGCCCTTGGTGCAGCATCTGTCATCCCCAACAGCTGCATTTCATGCTAGATCATGACCACTTCCATTAGTCCAAGCCCCCCTGCCTGGCAAGCTGTGACCTTGCCTAGTGAGCCAGGGAGTCGCTGCATGGAGCAAGCACCTTTGCCTTCCCCCGTTGCTGCCACACAGGCTGCGCAGCCGCCACCTCCTCTTCTCCCCACACTCTCCCAGCACCACGTGTGCCCTGCGCTGGATTTTAGTTTTAATTCAGATTCTGTGAAGCACTACTACTATATTCTACATTTATCATCCTGATGTTTATTTTAACTTTCACTCTGACTTTGCATTCAAAATTCTTAATCAATCACGGTTGTCTGGTAATATTTAAAAATAATGATTTTTTTTTTTGTGTAGGACTACAAAACATACATCCCGTTAAACAGCCTCCCTCTGAGAGCTCCAAGTTCTCCAGCACTAAACTTTCATTCCTGATAACGGCATGTTCTCAAGCCACAACCCTCCAGCACAGAAAAGCTGGGATGGAATTCCTCAACAGAAATCACCAGGAATGAGAGAAAACCTTACAAGAGACTATACCAATAAAATCAAATAGAACAGCTATATACTCAGTTCAGCCAAAACAAAGTAAAGTTCTCACTATGATCAATAGCTTTAACCTGTGCTTGGAAAAGCACTTTCTGGTATTTATTAACACTGAACACTTCTATTAAAAATCCAGACCTTTTGCTCCTTATAAGAAAGTCTGAACAAGACAGAGATTTCTTTCACAGGTGATTCAGGTCCACACTGCTGTTGTACAGCAAGGCTGGCTCTGAGCTTCTCACAAAGCGGGCTAACTCATAGAACTTCCTATTTTTGCCCCTAAGGTCTTGCTCTGAAAGCCCACGCCGCTTGCTAGCTGCTAACACAAGGGCCATACGGACCATTTCTTACCCACCTCCATCAAAAATACATAAAAATATGTATGCAGAACCATTGTAGGATGGTTAAAGAGACATTTTAAGAGGACTAACCTGTGCTATTTGAATCGTTGGAGGTCACCCGGTTCTGAACTTCCCCAGCAGCTTCAATCTCATTTCCTGTAGAGCGGCATGTGACACCACACTTCCTCACCGCACCTTGCTAGGCTTGCTCTGCTTACTTTTTAAAACCAGACGAAGAAACTGTCCCTTACATCATGTTTAAGAACTCTCTGCTCTCA